>NC_133619.1:72208491-72855991 GCF_048593235.1 Sminthopsis crassicaudata | reverse complement strand
AATTCTAGGGTTCTATAAGGAGGTAGAGGTTCTTTTGGTTGTTATTGTTGTTGTTGCCATTGGCTTCCCCTATGCTGTTATTAGAGGTCATTAACTAGCATCCCAGTTCCCTTTAACCACTTAATATTAATTGCCTTTTATAAAGGGATATTTACTTTATAGATATAAAATATACAAACATAGCCCTCAGCTTCTTGGAGGCCATAATTTCCCTTATGTCTTCTTGTCACCTCAATCTAGGGAAAGGAGGTTTAGATTAGAAATTTAGCTCATTTCCTACATAGTATTGGTCTAAGATTAAAGTCAGATGTGAGATGACTTCTGGATGAGTTTCTCTCAGCTGGCATTCATAAAATTTGCTCCTCAGGCTATTAATACCATACTAGCTACCAAGCCAACTCTGGAATATTTTTATCATTCTATTTAATCTACTGTCTTGAAGGCCATCAATGACCTTGAAGCACCATGTCTTATGACTTTTTCACATATTTTATTTTTCTTCTATGCTATATTTGATACTATATAATATTTGCTTCCGTGGATTCTTTCAAATCTCATGTGAACACTATTCTGTTATTTTTGTCTCAACATTTTTCTCTCTCTCTTTCCTTAATGTTTAGTCCTTGAATTTTTTTCTCTTGACCTTCTCTATTAGCAACTTCATTTACCTCCTTGGTTTCTGCCATTTGATTTGTATCTTTAGTTCCAATGTTCCTTTTGAACATTTATATCTCAATCTCCATATGATTCCCTCCTGAGAAATATGTTTTGAAGTCTTGTTGGAAAGCTCCAGCATTGTATAGTGGAAAAAGTAATGATCTTAAGTCAAGAGATACAACTTTATCAAGTTCCAGGTTTACTGTTAACTAATTATATAGCCATATATGAATAAGCTTCTATGAACCTCAGTTTTCTTATCTTTAAAGTGGGGCTTTACTATCTAATTTAGTGTTCCAGGAATATATAGATCTAAGTTCAAATTGTACCTCTCACAGATACTGATTATGTGACCCCCAAATAAGTTACTTAATGCCTCCAGACTCTAAGATGTTAAGTTGCAGAACAATTGCTGGTCTTCATTGGCAGAAGGAATGTTTCTTCAACAAAAATTCCCTTTGCCAATAAAATAACAATAATCTCTGGGGAGAGGGGAGAAAATGGGGAGAGACTGAGAGAGGAGGTGGGGGAGAAAGAAGGGAGAGAAATAACATTGAGCATGGGACCATTAAATAGAAGCATAGTCACAGGGGAATCACTTACCATATCTAATCTCCTTTTCATCATCTGTAAAATTAGAGATATAAAGTAAGTGATATCTGAGTTTCCTTCCAGTTTTAAAATTCAATTTTGTTCAATTCAACAAATTAATAAATCAGTAAACAAGCATTTATTAGGCATCTATGATATGCAAAGAATTATGCAAGGCACCAAAGATAAAAAGACAAAAACAAGAGTCACCACTCTCTAGGGATTTTCATTGTATTAAGTGATTCTATGATTTTAATAATTTGTTGTTTTGAAAATCACCCATTGCTAGTGCTAGATCTTGTCACCCCAAACACACAAAGCTAATTAAAAAACAACTGTATGTACAGAATCTCAAACCATTTGGCATGTTTTGCTAAATATTTCTTGCATGCATCACTAAGAATTAACTATGAATATTAATCATTTTAAATATCTACATTTTAAAATCAAGAGTACTGGTTTCATTTTCATGGATATTTGCTTTCAGCTAGACTTGCTGTGGTTGATACTTCAGCTGGAATCTTCTCCTTCTACCTTTTTAACCATTAGCCTGTCAATGATCAATTGCAGCAATGAGACATTGATTATTTAATCAATCTGGTCAAGGGTTTAAGTGAAATATTTCTGTATAAAGGATGAAAAATGGAAAGATTAGGAATATAAAAAGTTGTAGAGCACCCCGATAGGAAAGTTCTTTGAAGTCTAGATAGTGGTCTATGAGTATTGTACTATGGAAACTCACTATTATTTTGACAAGATTCTGATTATGGAATGTTTAGAAATCATAGTATGATGGGCAGAAAACTTAAAAGCAACTTTTAACAAATTCTTGAAGTTGACCTTTTTGTCTTGACATATAATCCTGAGGCAAAATGTTAACATAGGACTTGTTTCACCACTGACCATCCAAAGAACTTTTTTGCTACTGAACAGTTGTCTTCAGATAGACTAGCTGGAACTAAAGCCACCTATATAGAAATCTGCAAATAATGTGGTGAGTTACTGAAAGAGAGATAATGAAATAATTCCATTATGGAAGGATTCCAAAAATAATTCATTGCACACCTGTGCAAACATAAAGAGAATAGGTTTACTGTTTTGATAACCTTAGAAGGCATACTACTGCCACAGCTTGTTAAAGTCCTGTTAAAAACTAGAAAGAGCCTTAGATAGTCTAGCACTTTCAAATTGCATGTTTATTTGCAGAAGAAGCTAGATAGCATAGTGCATAGAGTTCAAATCTGAGTTCAGACATTTTCTAACTGTGATGCTGGGCATCAGTTTTTTGTTTTTTTTGTTTTTTTGTTTTTTTGTTTCTGTTTCCTTAATGTAAAGTAGGGATAATAACACTACCTCTCTTTCAGAATTGTGGGGACCAAATGAAATCACCAGAATGATTATCAAATGAGATAATATTTGTAAAAAGTACTTAACATAATGTCTTACATGTAGTAGGCTCTATATAAATGTTTATTTTCTTTTCTCTCTCCTTCTCCATCATTTCACTTGCATCTAACTGCTCCACTAAACAGACTCCATTGTTCTGATCTGCTCATGATTTCTTTTGACCCACTGAACTATTTCTTGATATGATCTCTTTGCTTTTAGAAACTGAATGCTTTCTTCATTTCTATTGTATTGTATCTGGTTCCCAAGAGGGGCTCAGCATTATAGAATCTTAACTAATAGAATATCAGAGCTGGAAGGAACCCTAGATATCATATATACATGATTCCTATTTGAAGATGAGTAAAATCCAAATGTTACATTTCTTAAATTTAGGTCCCCATCCTGGCAAAGGATTTAAGCAGTAAATGAGATTGTGCTTATATTATACTCTGTTGCTCTTGTCTAGCTCCCAGTTATTATAGCCTTCTACTTAGTCCTTAATGACATTTTCCCCCACAACTATTTAATCTCTTGGTAATAATGTTTTCCATATTTAGCTAGGCTAATGATTGGATTAATATACTCAGTTTGGCTATTTGGATAGTGCTGCTAGAGTTACCCCTTAAACTGCCAACTCTCTTGGGTTATGGCAGTCATTGTTATCTATTGTTAGGGATTAGGAAGAGAGAGAAGGAATTAAGAGAAAGAAAAAAAAGAGGTCAAAACAAAACAAAACAAAACCAGGGAGAGAGAAACAAGAAATAGAAAAGATCTCATGTTGAGCTGTGGTAGAGTTCTATTAATTACCTTTTTTTTTTAAGGTTTCATAGGCCTTGAGATTCTTTGATTATCTCATGTAATATAATATAAATTAGTAGTTAGAGGCAGAATGGCATAGTGGAGTCTTCAGAATTAACTCTAAAGCTATGAATTTTATAGAAGATCCCAAAATGAATCAGTACAGAAAGCTCTTACTGGAAGCTTCTAAAACCAAATGACATCATAGTTCTCATTTGAAAAATAAGAACAATTAAATCTTTTTAATTTTAGTGTGAGTAGTGAGTCACCTTGATATGGTGGATAGGCCAGAAAACATTTGGGATCAAGTCCAGTCTTTAACATAATTGATTGTATGACTTGTAAGCAGGTCATTTTAACTTCTCAGGAGCCTAGGATAACTCCCTTAAAGTTAATTTGCAAAACAGTTGTTGGTGTGAAATGTGTGCTAGTAAAGAGAGTTTCCTTATTAGTTCAATACAGTAATAAAATCATGAGCGAGGACAAAAAAAATGAGCAGAACTTTTCTTAAGATGTAGAAAAAATTCTTGAATTGATACTATGCTTGAAGTTTTCCTGAACGATAGTTTCTCCTGATTACTCAGAAAAAAGTTTCTCGTTTATATTTTATAGTAAATAGGAGACACAAGAAAGAGAAATTCCACAGAAAAGATATATATATATATATATATACACAAAATAGTCTATTTGCATTTTTAGAATTTCTAAGCAAAGACATCAGTGTTAATATTAGCACATGCCTATGGAGAAGATTTACCTTCACTACTATTATCCCTATAGATTCCTGGTCAATAATAAACCAGCTTCTCTCTTGATTTTATTAGTGAAAAGACTTTCCCACTCTTAGCTTGGTTACCACAAACAAAACATTTATTTCATTGAGACATTAAATGCCTTCTATTGATCTCCTTGATCTCCTTGAAAACTGATTAAGCCTTTTATTCAAAGGAGAATGATTAGCTACTCCGTTCAAGAGAGAAAGAGGATTCTGAAGTAAAACAAAACATATATTTTATAGGACAAATTTATACTTTTTATAATACAAATGCAATCTTAGTGTTTTATGCTTCTATAAGGTTAAGTAATACTAGTTTTCTTACTCTTTGGAAAATAGCCTTAAAATGATACAATAATAAAATATTGCTTCATTTGTCCAGCATTATTAGGGAATAAGGTGTTGAATATTAGGGAACTTTCTAAATAACTGAAGCTCATCTCTCTTAAGAACTAAAACTTGCTTTAAATTTTAATTTTTTCAGTGGAATCCTTCTAAAATATATCATATACTTACCTCAATTAAACAGAACATAATCTAAACTTTTATTGATGATTCAAGGTTATTATGAGGAATAATAAATAATACTTTATTTTGTAATACAACTAATGTCCTCAGAGGCTATTGAGACTGTGGGGGTTTCCTCCCATTCTAAATGTTCACACTGTCTTGTGATTTTCTAATTGATATTTGCTCTGTCTTCTTTCTCATTGTCATTGAACCCTGTGACTGTTTTGAACAACATTCTCCCATATCTCAACTTCATTGTTTCTAATTTGTCAGTTAGACAATTAAGTTTGTTGAATTAGTAACCTAAATTTTATATTTTGTATATGAAATTTTTATATGACCTGCAGGATATAGGGGATTTGGGAAACTCCTATATGACATTTCCCAGTGGGTCATTACCATCTGCTGTTGCAATGTCATATTCCTTAAAACTCAAATAAATACAAAAAGGCTTTTTGGTAGATTGAAGAAAGCAAAGTAAAATACCGTACTTTGATATATAGAAATGTTCTTTTTGGTGTTCATTAAAATCAGAATAAAAACTTTAAAAAATAGAGCTTACTATAATGAAGTCCTGAATAACTGAGTGTAGTTGGCTGTAAAAATGGAATTGCTCCCTGGGGCAGGCAGGGAAGGACACTAATAGAGATAAGATTAGCCTTACAGCCCCACTTTCTGTGCTTCTGCCTTGCTATGTCTGTTCAGAAATCAGAGTTATTTCAGACCCCTGAATTTTCCCCATAGATCTGTTCATGGCTCATGTCATCTTTGCTAAACCCCTTTGGGCCAGTGCCCCATGACACTCTACCTCAAGGTATATTTCTCCTCTTCCATGCCAAGTCTCTCCTCTCATCTCCCACCATGCCTTTATTCTTTCTCCTTCTTAAAGCTAACTCTTTTAGGGTGCTAAATCTATTTTGCTATTTAGTCTGCCAGCTAGGGACATACTCCAACCTCTATCTCCTGGTTAATTGTGAGTTCCCCTAGGGAACTTGCCTTTCCATCATTAATTGTTAAACCTTTTTCCTTGCCAACTAAATGCTGTCCCAACTCTTATTCATATTTATCACTGCTGGTGTCTAGTATCTCTTTATTTTGTCTACAACCTCTTCTTCTAAATAAACATACTTTTTGCCAAAGAGAATGGTCATTGTGAATTCTTCACATGACTGAACACCAACATTTGTGCCTAAATCTCATCATTAGCTGCTAAACTCCAATCACATCAATTGGAACCAGGAATTGCTCTTCTAAACCACATCATTAGGTCCCTACAAATCACATTACAGTGGCTAGATATCATTCAGGATGCCTGGAGATAGCCCTAGAAACTAGGATTCTACACACTGTACCATTTACTTTCTGTGAATGTGTTGCAGTACTGTAGCAGCTTAAGTATCCTTATTTATTTTCATTTGTTTCTAAAGTTGAGTCTCATGGGGAAGGGGGGGAAGGAGGGGACCAGGATGATCATTTTTAAATTACCCAGATTCTTATTAGTCACCTTTCTGGGAGGATAGCAGTAGAAAGTGAGAGGAAAGCTATGTAGTCCCTGCTTTAAAAACAGAGGGGGAGAAGTTTGTTTTTTTTTTTAATTATAAAAAATTTTAAAAGTCTATGGGAACATGTTTGCAATCTTCATTTAGAAAACAAAATCTATTGGTTTTATTAAAACTGTTTATCCCCCTCCTTAATAGTCCTCTTGTTTTTTTTCATATTCATAGCTGTAGTCTAGTTGGTTGAAGTTCTCAGCATTCTGATTAACCAACCATAAAATGATTTTATTTTATTTTATTTTGTATATTTCATCTTGACATCTTGAGAAATGTTTACATGTAGCTGCTTCATTCAGCTTCTACTCATTTGTTGGATTAAAATTCAGAAAAGAGATATTTATGACAAATTTGACTCAACAAAAATATCTCCTAAAGATTATTTTCTAGAATTCTCATTTTCAATAAAAGTTACTAAAGAAAATATGAACTCATCTTTACAACTTTATTGAATCATTCTGAAATCCCAACTTCCAATTAAGTTGAATTTAAATCTGTGAAATGGAAATAACATTTCTGTTTTCTATTTAGCCATGATTATTCCTTAGTTCCTCTGCCAACCAGGGGGTGCTATTCATTCAGCTATGACAGAATTTCCTTGGCTGGATGATGGAAGTTATTTCACTCAAAGAAGCCTAACAGATTTTGGTAGTTATCAACTGTTTGTTTTTGAGTCTATTATATTTCATCCGGATTTCTTTTGTTGCCAGTACAAATACCAGGAGATGGCATGTGGACAATGAATTAGAAGAGAACACCAAATTCTATATTTTCTGGTGATAAACATGAATGTAGCAAGAATCCTAGGATCTCCATGGAGGTTAGACAGAGAGGGAATTATTTCACATCCTGGAAAAGAACATGTTAATAAAGAGAATAATCCCCTTCAAATGGAAGTGTGGCATTTCATTCGTAGTGAAGACAGTTAATTCTTTTTATTTATGTGGTGTATAAGGTTGTATTGAAATGCAGAGCTTTGCCTCCCAAGTCAATAGTTCTTATTCAGGAACTTGGATCCTCTTCTTTCTGTTGGGTGAGGGGAGAAAGGGCCTCTGAAAGCCCCACTTGCACAGGATCTGCTGTGTTTCTGAAGAAAGTAGTGGTGGAGAAGGTGAAGGGACCTTAGGGCACAGCTGTAGCACAATGCCCTCATTGCCCTTGTTCCAAAATGGGTGTGGAACAGACCAGAGAGTTTTACTGGATGTAGGGCCAGTGGAATTTGTCCTTTGCTCTTGCTGGACACCACACTGTACAAATAGACCTTGTGTATAGTAAAAAAAAATACCTTATGATAGGCAGAATTGTGAATTAGAAGATGTTTGCCTTCTGCAATCTGCCATTTTCCTTTCTGCATGACCATTCTTCAGAGCCTAAGATCTTTATTCTGTCTTCCTGAAAAGCTTCTATTCTCTGGATAATTCTTGAATTTTTTTTTCTAGTCAGTGTCTTACCTGAGGAAGCTGATAAACTCAAACCCTGGCCAACTCAAAGGCTATCACCCACTGGAGTGGAGGAAGTTGGGTACAAGTAAAACAGAAAAACCAGTGCATTGGTATCCATGGATCACTAAGCCGGGAGACTCATACATGGAAGGGAACTGACTTTTAGGAAGTGATTCTTTCAGGTCTCTGGAGTTCTTATTAAATAAAGAAGTCACACTTAAACAAGTGGTAGTGAATTGATCATTAGAATCACCAAGTTGCCAAAGTTTTAATATATTTCAGGTGCATATATTGCTACCATATCTTGATGTTCCTTAGATTTCATTGGTTTTCATATTCTTTTACCCTCTTTTTTCATTAAACCTTCATTGTGTTGGGAAGAATTTTTTGAGGAAGCAGGAGAAAAAACTTGTTCCATCCAATTCACTCATTGATCAGGCATGGTCAATATTGAAGTGGAATTTGACCCAAACCAATGACTCACACAAAAATAACAAAAACTATTATCCATAGAAGACATTGCCTCTTTCTTATCTGGGCATTTAATTTTAAGAAAGGAGAAGAAAATGACATTTATGTGAGGGACTAAGATAATAGTAGTAGAAGAAAGATTTTGGGGCAATGGGGCTTTTTTCTCTTTTCTCACCATTGTAGGACTGGCTATCATATCTGTGCATCAGACTAATTCTCCTACTGTTCAGTCATTTTGTGGAATGGATTTCTTGAAAAAAGCTGTCTTAACCCTTTCTTATGCCTAGAAATTGCCAGACTGGGGGAAATATGTTTGCAAAAGTCTATTTACAAACACAGAGGAACTAAGACTCTTAATTTTTTAAAAATTTAATTTAATTTAATTTAACTTTTAATTATACCTTCTCTGGGGAATCTGAGGCATTTGCACAAATCCCCTTATAATTCTACTGGAGTTTATAGGTATTCTCATTCCTGGTAATAGTTAAAAAAAAACAAACCAAAAACTAAGGCAAATAGAAAATTTGAAGAACATTTATGGACAACTTTTGTTGTTGAGAATTATTTTTAATTTTTCATGATTCCATTTGGAAATTTATTGGTAAAAATGTAGTTTTTCCATTTCCTTCTTCAGATCATTTTATAGAAGAGAAAACTAAGGCAAACAGGGTTAAATGATTTGTCCAAGGTTTCACAGCTAGTAAGTGTCTGATTTTGGATTTGAACCCATGAAAATAAGTCTTAATGATTCTACACCTAGTGCTCTGTCCACTGAGCCACAAATATTTTGCTATTAAAAAACTTAAAAATCCCAAACTAAAATGAATAAACAACTTCCCTTCATGCCTCATTCCTCCATTTCCCTGCCTCCTGGTTTTCCTACATCCAGTTCCTTCTTTTCCTGGTTTCTGAAGAGTCTCTCTAGTTCAACTATAATGGGTGGGATAGAGCTTGAACTTGAGAGGGTACTGACAGCACTTCCATTCTTTAATAGGCAGAAGCAACTGAGTTTAGCAGCTACTTATTATTATTAATTTTATTGAACCAAGTTTTTCCTGACATTGAATCCAGTTTTCTATAGCAAGAGTGATTACTTAAAATAACAAGCTATCACTTTAGTATGCTTCCTTTCTTGGGGCACTTCGGGTGAATTCTCTTGATCATCACCAATCTGCTATCTGATCCAAGAGGTACCTACCCAGAAGTGATCTTGAGGTTTCCTAGAGATCTTTATATTTTTCTCCTGAGTGGTGTTTTGGAGTCTTTACCTGAATGGGACCTTTTATCTCTCTGTTCCACCCTCTACAACCTCATTCTTAGACAAAAGCAGGATGTTATATCACTATGTGCTTGTTGAATTTAATTAATACATTAGAATTATTGATGATACCTTGGGGGCATCCAGTCTACATCTCACAGTATTGTTTCACTTCACAATACAGACTGGGTTGGGAAATTCCGACCTAGATGATATACAATTTAAAAAAAGTCCCATGTGGTAATAGCTTCTGTGGGGGAAATTGCATATGACATTATTCCATTGTACCTTTCTTCTCTGCAGCCAAATGGCTTGTCACATAAATTCTTAGATAGTCACTCTTTCTGTGAAATCCTAATGACTTCTAAGTATAGTGGAATAGCCACCATGATCTGTTAGTTCACTATTGTATTCAGAATGTCTATAGCTTTTTGTACTTAAATCTAACATACAAGTGACAAGAAAACTGAAGGCATTTAGAAGATACCATTTGCAGGACAGGTTATATATCACTAATCTCAGATCACTGTTTCACATCCAATTAATCAGCAGGTGTTTATTGAGTGGTTGTTGTGTGTCCCATTTCCTCTCAAACCTTGATCATCAATCATTCTCTCTGTCAGGGATTGAAGATGCTGGGAAAGAAAGAACAGCAGTGTATCCAAGATTGTGAGGGCACAGAGCTGCCAGCTAGGCCTAATTTACCAGATTATGAAGTAGCCTCAGGGCTGGTATCCTATGGTGAAGGAAGGAATTCCAGATGGAAAGCTGGCTACATGGTAAACCATAGTTGAATAGTGAATGGCTAAAAGTTCTTTGGTATTCATGATTTCTGCTATGTGTAGGGAGGGAGGGAAGGAAGGGAAAAAAGAGAAGAAAGGAGAGGCGAGAGAGAAATGAAGGGGAGAGGAGGAAGGGAAAGAAGGGAGGGCAGAAGAGGGGAGAGTAAGAGAGGAGAGAAAGAATGAGACTTGCAGCAAAAGTAACAAACATTTTATGTGAATTCTTTCCACTATATGCCTAGAAATATTACCAGGAGTAGGCCTTCCTCTTCTGAAGTTTCAACTTCCAAATGGCAGTATTGAAAATGTCATTTGTACTACAATAGTAGGTTACCAATTGTGAAGACACAGAAATGAAAAATGGAATATTGTGCATGAAGAACAGATAATAGGCAATTTAGACTCAAAAAAAAGTAGATGAAAGGGAGCACTATGAAATGATTGGGAAGGCAGATAGAGAGGTTAGATCATGAAGAGTTTTAAGGATAATTTTTTATTTGATTCTAAAGATCATAAGGAGCCATTCTTTTGAATATGTGGAGGGAGATCTTGCTTTGATAGTTGTATAGAGGATAGGTTGGTGAGAGTTTGGGGATTTTGAAGGCAAGCAGATCAATTAGAAGGCTATTATAATATGTTACTGAGAAGTAAAGGGGACCTGAACCAGGCTGATGGTTGGAGACCATCTAAGTGGAGACAGATGTGAGAAATATTTCAAAGGGAAAAGAGATAAGATCAATTGATTTGATGTGTGTGTGTGTGTGTGTGTGTGTGTGTGTATGCAAGAGTTTGTGAGAGAAAGTAGAGTTGAGAAATTCTACAAAGTTGTATATTTGGGTGACTGGAATAATGGTGGTGCCCTAGGCAAAAATAGGGAAGTTAGGAAGAGGATTTGGTTTTGAGAAGCTTATCAGTCCTATTTTGATCCTGTTGTGTTTGAGAAGTCTATGGTACATTTGGGATTCCATTAATATTATCCTAAAATTTCTGAGTAATAACTAAATTTAAGGGCCCTAAACTTCTCATATGTTCTTCTATTGATCTTTAAATATTTCCAGTTAGACTTAGGAGAAGACCATGAAATATATGCTCAAGAAATAACAATGATTAAATAGATTGAGATATTCTTTGATTCATACGATAGTATATCTCTAGGAGATTTCTGTTAAATGGACTTTTGAAGCATGAAGCAGTTTGAGATCATTGAAAACACTGTACATTGGATGAAGGATGAAGGTGTGATGATCATATCTGTATAAGAATCTGATAGGCATGCCATATAAATATTCAGGTATAGGTTAGCTGAAATTATTCCTTCCACATTTGATTCTCTATGAACCACTTAGAGGTTAGTTATCTGTGAATGTTTTTGTATACCACTATTTAAATAAGTTTCTTGAAAACAGAGATCATATGTTATTTATCATTATATATCCTATACCACCTAGTCCAGTGCTTTGCATATGGTAGATGTTTAAAAACATTTGTTGAATAAATGGATGGATATTTAAAGTAGCAGAATACAGGGTGTTATTGGCAGGGGAATCAGGGAGGTTATTTAAGCATTAATTAAGAATTTTGTCAATAGTGTCCTGAGTTAATGAGGGTTTAGACCAGGGTCTTATTCTATAAATGATTGAATTGGAAAGTACTTCAGAGGCCCTTCATTTTACAAATGAGAAAACTGAGATCCAGAGAGATTACCTGATTTATCCATGATCCCATAGACTAGGGTACTGGAGGGTAAAGAATAGAATATATAATATACAAGACATTTTATAGGAAAAAATGATAGGACTTGATGGTTGCCTAGTTATGGGAAATGGAGAGGGATCAGTTACAGATGACTAATTTTTCTAATCTAGTTGATGGGAAAATAGTAGCAATATTGATGGAAATATTGGGAGGAGGAGCTGGTTTTGAGATGAACACAAATTTGATTTTGAATGCATTTGATTTTGATAAATCAAATTCTGAATTAGACATGGGATTCAGGTTTATTTAGGAGGATAGGACTAGAGATATAGAATAGAATTCATTTCCTTGGAGATGGTCATTGAAACAATAATTATATAATAATAATTACAGGGAGCTTTCCATTATGCTTTGGGTATAGTTCAATTCAATTCAGCAAAGATGTTAAGAATCTTTAATTTGTAAGGTACTATGTTAGAAACTGTGAATAAAAAGATAACATAATACAATGTATATGGAGAAGTGAAATGATGAAGTGTAGCAGGATGAAAGTAGATTGTGTTCTATGCAAATTTAAGGGGAAAAACACTTTTAGTTTAAAGATTAGGGAAGGATGTATGAAAAAATTAGTAAATGAGTTTAGCTCTGGAGAAAAATAATCTTTCTTAAAGGTTGGGATGAGGAGAGAGTAGAATTTCAGGCATGGGGATGGGCTGATCCAATGTACAATGGCAGAAGATGGTAGCAAAGCTTGGGGAACATCTGGTAGTAGAATTTGTGGATGTGAAAGATGGGATAAAAAAGGCCCTTTAGTGCTATGTTAGAGAATAACTCAATGAATTCAGGTAAATGAAACCGACCATTCATTTTCTATTAACAGCCAAGGGTCCATCTGTACCATCCTTATTTTCAGTTAGGCTGATGCAGTTTAGTCACATTTTCTTCATTGTCAAAATTACTGTTTTTGAAGATCTTCCTTAATCTCTACATCATTTAAAAAAAGTAAAAAAAAACCCCACAAATTTTGACTTGTCACTTTCATCCTTATAAAAGCAAAGGATGCTTGAAAAGATAATTTCATATTACATATTCTTCAAAATCTTTTAAATCACATGATACCTATCTATCTTTCTACCTATTTGCCTATACATTTGTGTATGCATATACTCTAAAATTTTAATTTATTTTGTTTCACACAGGACAAATTCCCTGTTATATGGAGGATTGTATATAAAATTATACTTCTTTTTCATACAACTTGTTCTTTTTTTAAGCTATATAATAATATATTTTACACATAGCTTTCCAAGCTGCTCACATTTTCTCTACTTCCTTTTGAATTTGCTTCTGTTTTCTTCTGTACATTAAAAATGTTTTAATGACCTTTTCACCCTCTTTTTCACATTTTAAAAGAACTATTCCTAACAACTCTTCCCTCCCAAATCCTCTTACCCAAATTAAAAATGAAAGGAAAAAAGTTTCCAACTAATAAACATAATAAAAATGATACAATGTCTGTATTCTGAAATATATGTCTCTTTCTGTACCTTGAGTATATCATACCTCTATCAAGAAGTAGACAACATGTTTCATCATATTTCCTCTAAAGCTATTGCTATATATTCAGAGCTCTTAATTCTTTCATAATGCTTTTTATTTATGGTATGGTCATCAAGGTAAGGGATAATATTGTTTTTGTATTAAAAACCTCTTCTTATTCTGAAACCTATAGATACCTTTCCAGAATAATGTTTTTAAGAACATAAAGTAAAATACATAGGATTACAGAGGAAAAGAATTTTTTTTTGCAATACATTTATCAAATTTTAAAAAAAGTCCACAAACTCCAAGATATGAACTCCTGCTCAAATTTTTTTCTTATTCTGCAAATTTTACTCTATCAAATGATATAAAACTTCTTTGTTTTTCTAAAATTCATCCCACTTATGTTTCTTTTTTTTTTTTTTTTAAATTTTTTATTTTATTTTATAATTATAACATTTTTGACATTACATATGCATGGGTAATTTTTTACAACATTATCCCTTGCACTTACTTCTATTCAGATTTTTTCCCTTCCTCCCCCAACCCCCTCCCCCAGATGGCAAGCAGTCTTATATATGTTAAATATATTACAGTATATTCTAGATACAATATATGTGTGTAGAACCGAATTTTTTGTTGCACAGGAAGAATTGGATTCAGAAGGTAAAAATAACAGTTTACATTCATTTCCCAGTGTTCCTTTTCTGGGTGTAGCTGGTTCTGTCCATCATTAATCAATTGGAATTGGATTAGCTCTTCTCTATGTTGAAGAAATCCACTTCCATCAGCATACATCCTGGTACAGTATCATTGTTGAAGTGTATAATGATCTTCTGGTTCTGCTCGTTTCACTCAGCATCAGTTGATGTAAGTCTCTCCAAGCCTCTCTGTATTTCTCCTGTTGGTCATTTCTTATAGAACAATAATATTCCATAACATTCATATACCATAGTTTACCCAACCATTCTCCAATTGATGGACATCCATTCATCTTCCAGCTTCTAGCCACTATGAAAAGGGCTGCCACAAACATTTTGGCACATACAGGACCCTTTCCCTTCTCTAGTAGTTCCTTGGGGTATAAGCCCAGTAGTAGTATGGCTGGGTCAAAGGATATGCACATTTTGATAACTTTTTGGGCATAATTCCAGATTGCTCTCCAGAATGGTTGGATTCTTTCACAACTCCACCAACAATGCATCAGTGTCCCAGTTTTCCCACAGCCCCTCCAACATTCATCATTATTTGTTCCTGTCATCTTAGCCAATCTGACAGGTGTGTAATGATACCTCAGAGTTGTCTTAATTTGCATTTCTCTGATCAATAGTGATTTGGAACACTCTTTCATATGAGTGGAAATAGTTTTAATTTCATCATCTGAAAATTGTCTGTTCATATCCTTTGACCATTTATCAATTGGAGAATGGCTTGATTTCTTATAAATTAAAGTCAATTCTCTGTATATTTTGGAGATGAGGCCTTTATCAGAACCTTTAACTGTAAAAATTTTTTCCCAATTTGTTACTTCCCTTCTAATCTTGTTTGCATTAGTTTTGTTTGTGCAGAAACTTTTTAATTTGGTGTAATCAAAATGTTCTATTTTGTGATCAATAATGGTCTCTAGTTCTCCCTTGGACACAAACTCCTTCCTCCTCCACAAGTCTGAGAGGTAAACCATCCCATGTTCCTCCAATTTATTTATGATTTCGTTCTTTATGCCTAAATCTTGGACCCATTTTGATCTAATCTTAGTATGTGGTGTTAAATGTGGGTCCATGCCTAGTTTCTGCCATACTAATTTCCAGTTTTCCCAGCAGTTTTTGTCAAATAATGAATTCTTATCCCAAAATTTGGGATCTTTGGGTTTGTCAAAGATTAGATTGCTATTTTTATTCACTATCTTGTCCTGTGAATCTAACCTATGCCACTGATCAACTAGTCTATTTCTTAGCCAATACCAAATGGTTTTGGTGACTGTTGCTTTATAATATAGCTTTAAATCAGGTACACTTAGACCACCTTCCTCTGACTTTTTTTTCATTAGTTCCCTTGCAATTCTCGACCTTTTATTCTTCCATATGAATTTTGTTGTTATTTTTTCTAGGTCATTAAAATAGTTTCTTGGGAGTCTGATTGGTATAGCCCTAAATAAATAGATTAGTTTGGGGAGTATTGTCATCTTTATTATATTCGCTCGGCCTATCCAAGAGCACTGAATGTCTTTCCAATTATTTAAATATGACTTTATTTTTGTGGCAAGTGTTTTGTAATTTTGCTCATATAATTCCTGACTCTCCTTTGGTAGATATATTCCCAAATATTTGATACTATCGACTGTTATTTTGAATGGAATTTCTCTTTGTATCTCTTGCTGTTGGATTGTGTTGGTAATGTATAAAAATCCTGAGGATTTATGTGGATTTATTTTGTATCCTGCGACTTTGCTAAAATTCTGAATTATTTCTAATAGCTTTTTAGCAGAGTCTTTGTTCCTGTCATCTGCAAAAAGTGACAATTTGATTTCTTCATTTCCTACTCTAATTCCTTGGATCTCTTTCTCGGCTCTTATTGCCAAGGCTAGAGTTTCTAGTACTATATTGAATAGTAATGGTGATAGTGGGCAACCTTGTTTCACTCCTGATCTAACAGGGAAAGGTTCTAGTTTATCACCATTACATATGATGTTTACTGAAGGTTTTAAATATATGCTCCTTATTATTTTAAGGAATAGTCCCTTCATTCCTATACTCTCAAGCGTTTTTAGTAGGAATGGATGTTGGATTTTATCAAATGCCTTTTCTGCATCTATTGAGATGATCATATGGTTTTTATTAATTTGATTATTAATATGGTCAATTATACTAATAGTTTTCCTAATATTAAACCAGCCCTGCATTCCTGGTATAAATCCCACTTGGTCATAGTGTATTATCCTGGGGATGATTTTCTGAAGTCTATTTGCTAATATCTTATTTAAGATTTTAGCATCAATATTCATTAAGGAAATTGGTCTATAGTTTTCTTTCTCAGTTTTCGATCTACCTGGTTTAGGTATCAGTACCATGTCTGTGTCATAGAAGGAATTTGGTAGGACTCCTTCAATCCCTATTTTTTCAAATAGTTTACATAGCATTGGAGTTAGTTGTTCTTTAAATGTTTGGTAGAATTCACCTGTAAATCCATCTGGTCCTGGGGACTTTTTCTTAGGAAGTTGGTTAATAGCTTGTTCTATTTCTTTTTCTGAGATGGGACTATTTAGACTACTTACTTCTTCCTCTGTTAATCTGGGCAAGCTATATTTTTGAAGGTATTCTTCCATTTCATTTAAGTTATCGAATTTATTGGCATAAAGTTGAGCAAAGTAGCTCCTAACTATTGTTCTAATTTCCTCTTCATTAGTGGTGAGTTCACCCTTTTCATTTTCAAGACTATCAATTTGCTTTTTCTCTTTCCTTTTTTTAATCAGGTTTACTAAGGGTTTGTCTATTTTGTTGGTTTTTTCATAAAACCAACTCTTAGTTTTATTAATTAATTCAATAGTTTTTTTACTTTCAATTTTATTAATCTCACCTTTTATTTTTTGAATTTCAAGTTTTGTGTTTGTCTGGGGGTTTTTAATTTGTTCCTTTTCTAGCAATTTTAGTTGCAAACCCAATTCGTTGGCCCTCTCTTTCTCTACTTTATGCAAGTAGGCCTGTAGAGATATAAAACTTCCCCTAATTACTGCTTTGGCTGTATCCCACACATTTTGGTATGATGTCTCATTATTGTCATTTTCTTGGGTGAAGTTATTAATTATGTCTATGATTTGCTGTTTTACCCAATCATTCTTTAGTATAAGATTATTTAGTTTCCAATTATTTTTTGGTCTATTTTCCCCTGGCTTTTTATTAAATGTTATTTTGATTGCATTATGGTCTGAAAAGGATGCATTTACTATTTCTGCCTTACTGCATTTGATTTTGAGGTTTTTATGCCCTAGTATATGATCAATTTTTGTATAGGTTCCATGAACTGCTGAGAAGAAAGTATATTCCTTTCTGTCTCCATTTAGCTTTCGCCAAAGATCTATCATATCAAACTTTTCTAGTATTCTATTTACCTCTTTGACTTCTTTCTTATTTATTTTGTGGTTTGATTTATCTAATTCTGACAGTGCAAGGTTGAGATCTCCCGCTATTATAGTTTTGCTATCTATTTCCTCTTGCAGCTCTCTTAATTTCTCTTTTAAGAATTTAGATGCTGCACCACTTGGTGCATATATGTTTAATATTGATACTGCTTCACTATTGATGCTTCCCTTTAGCAGGATATAATGCCCTTCCTTATCTCTTTTAATTAGATCAATTTTTGTTTTTGCTTGATCTGAGATGAGGATGGCTACTCCTGCTTTTTTGGTTTTGCCTGAAGCATAATAGATTCTGCTCCACCCTTTTACTTTTAGTTTGAATGTCTCATCCTGTTTCAGGTGTGTTTCCTGTAAACAACATATAGTAGGATTCTGACTTTTAATCCAGTCTGCTAACTGCTTCCTCTTTATGAAGCAGTTTGCCCCATTCACATTTATGGTTAGAAGGACTAATTCTATATTGCTTGCCATCCTATTAACCCCTGCTTATGCTTTTCCCCTTTCCTTCCCTTTTACCCTCCTATCCAGTATTAAACTGGTAAACACCACTTGCTTTTCACAGCCCTCCCTTTTTAGGATCCCTCCCCCACCTTAAAGATCCTCCCCTTATTTTATCCCTTTTCCTCGAAATTACTGTATTCCCTTCCCCTTAGCTTACTCCTTCCCTTTCACTTTTCAATGAAGTGGAAGAAGTTTCACCATAAATCGAATATGTCTATTGATACACGCTATGTTCATCTCCCTCCTTTCTTTCTCTCAGATATAATAGGTTACCTTTGCCTCTTCATGAGATGTAGTACCACCACTTTATACTTTTTTATGATATAATCTCCTTTCCACCTCTAGTTTCTAAGACAAATTGTACATATGTTCTTTACATATTTTTTTGACAGAAGTATAGTTCTCAAGATTTCTTTTTACCTTTTTTAGAAGTCTCTTGAGTTCTGTATTTGAAGATCAAACCTTTTATGTAGGTCTGGTTTTTTCATCAAAAATAGATGGAATTCATTTATTTCGTTAAATGTCCATCTTCTTCCCTGGAAAACGATGCTCATTCTTGCTGGGTAAGTTATTCTTGGCTGCATACCAAGTTCCTTAGCCTTTCGGAATATCATGTTCCAGGCCCTGCGTTCTTTTAATGTGGACGCTGCTAGATCCTGTGTTATCCTTATTGTGGATCCTCCATATCTGAATTGTTTTTTTCTAGCAGCTTCCAATATCTTTTCCTTTGTCTGATGGTTCTTGAACTTGGCCACTATATTTCTTGGCGTTTTGATTTTAGGGTCCCTTTCAGTAGGTGATCGATGAATTTTCTCAATGTCTATTTTACCCTCTGTTTCCAAAACGTCTGGGCAGTTCTCTTTGATAATTTCCTCGAAAATGGTGTCCAAGCTCTTTTTTTCCTCCCATTTTTCAGGGAGTCCGATTATTCTCAAATTGTCTCTCCTGGATCTGTTTTCCAGGTCTGTTGTCTTTCTGGTAAGGTACTTGACAGTCTTTTCAATTGTTTCATTTCTCTGGTTTTGCTTGACTCCCTCTTGGTTTCTCCTTGAGTCATTCATTTCTACTTGTTCCAGTCTAATTTTCAATGATGTATTTTCTTCACTCACTTTTTTTATATCTCTTTGTAATTGTCCAATTGAGTTTTTATCTTCTATGGAATTTTTTTCCATTGTATCCATTTTATTTTTTAGAGAGCTGATTTCTTTTTCCAGCTCTCTAATCCTGTTTTCCTTGGAGTTGTTTACCTTTTCCAGCTCACTAATCTTGTTTCTCAATGATTTGATTTCTTTATCCATTCTGTCTTTGAATGCATGGGATGACTTTTCCAGGCTCTCTTGCCAAGCTTCCCTTTCCTTTTCCCATTTCTCTTCCAGCTCTCTTGTGAGAGCCTTTTTGATTTCCTCTATGAGGTTCTTTTGTATTGAGGAGCAGCTTATATCCCTCCCAGGGGATACATCTGGGGACAGTCTGTTCCTAGTCTCCTCAGCATTTGAAGTCTGCTCCCTCTCCACACAGAAGCTGTCAATGGTTAGAGCCCTTTTGAATTTTTTGTTCATTTTGTCAGAGTAGGAATCAAAGAAAACAAACTGACAAGAGAAACAATTGGTCTGTTTTGCGGGGGATGGGGCTGGATGGTATTAATGGGCTTCCTCTACAGACTGGGGGTAGGGCAGCAGAGAGCCACTAACAGAACAGCAATGACTGTACTGAGTCTGCGCTCTGAGGCTCTGAGAACGCACCGAGTCAGTCCAGGTGGGGGTTGGGGGTGGCCGGGCTCTGAGAGATGCTGGCTTTCTGGGGTTTTAATCTTCACCTCCGGTGTTTACACCCTCTCCACCGCTCCTGGCTTGCTGCCAAGACGGAGCATCCACACTGGGGCAAAAGCCCTTTCACAGAAACGGCAGAGATCGTACCCCTCCCCCTCCGGTCTGAGCTGTGTGAGCTGCCTGTCTTGCTCTGGCTGTCTGCCCTCAGTCTGCGCCCAGTCTGATTGACCCTCCCCCGAACAAACACAGACCTTTTCTGGCGACTTTCAAGGATGTCTTCTCTTGGTGATAATTTGTGGATTTCTTTCTGGGTCAAGCATTAAGTCAGAGGCTTGTCATGAAGTAAGTTCTGAGAGAAAACGAGGAGCTCAAGCAGCTGTCTGCCTCCACACCGCCATCTTGGCCGGAAGTCCCCACTTATGTTTCTTACAATGCAATAATCATATACCATAATTTGTTCAGCTATTACTCAATAGATGGGCATGTCCTTAGTTTCAGGTTTTTTGGTTTTTTTAATCTCTACTTTCAAAATCTACTCTCCTAAAATGAAGTGTATTTTGGTTTTGACTATGCTAGCCTTCATATTTTTCTCTTTCTTAATCTTTCTTCTCCCTATCCTGATCTCTTTTCCTGTTGTTTGATGTGTTTCTATAAATCTTTCTCTCTGTTCCTGTTTTTGTCTCTCTCTTTCTGTTCAATCCTTTTAAATTTTCATTTAAGAAGGGGTTCATCTATTGCCCTCTCTTCTCAACCTTTTCTCCATGGGGTATACTCTTTTACTGACACATCCCATTTATGAGAAATACCTTCTTCTACCTATGAGAAACTTCCTTCTTTTTCTTTTTTATATTAGTATTTTCTGCCTTTCCTTCTTCCTCTTTTCTTTAAAACCTTTAGAAAAATGAGAAAAACAAATCCATCTCCAAGGCCTCAGTTTTTCTTATTCAATTCCCTTAATATTCTTTGAAGATATTAAAGATACTGAAAGATAGGGATTAAAAAAAAAAGAGAAGGAAAAATAATTTCAATGCTAAGGGCATGTCCAACTAGTGGGTAATGGCTGAACAAATTATGGCATATGAATACAATTGATTATTACACTGTAGGAAATATAAAAAGGAATGCTTTTAGAAAAAGGAAATTTTACATGAACTGATATAGAGTTGAGTAAAACAAGAAGGAAAAAATTTGATCTGGTTCTTCCTGAGTTCTGTGAACTCCACCCTTTTCTTAGAATGTCAATATGCATTAGAATTTAGCCCCCTTTATGTGCTCAAATGAATTTAGCTTTTAGATGTCTCTTGACTTGGGTTTAGATTTCAAAGTTTCAATTTAATTTTGGTGTTATCATCAGGAGTGTTTGAATATTCTCTTCTATTCCATTAAAAGTATATTTTTCTCTTCCATACTTCCAGTATTACTTACTCAGCTTTACAGAATAAGTTATTTTTTGTTGTAAGCCTAGAACTTTGAATTTTAGATATTAAGATATACTTTTATATATAGTAAAAGCAACTATGAATTTTGTGATCCTGAATGTGTTTTTTTTTTTTTTTTTGATACTTGAACTATTTGGGGGGAGCAGGGACTGCTTTTTGCGTTTTTAAGTATTTCTAATGCTTAACATAGTGCCTAGCACATACTGGGTACTTAATAAATGTTTGCTGAATGATTGATTGCAGTATTTTTTCTTTGATGGGGAAGCTCTGGATTATAGCTATGACACTCTTAGGGCCTTTCGAGGTTTCTTTCAAGAGGTGATCAGCAGATTGCCATATTTTATCTATTCTGCCTCTCCAACATCTTTAACATCCAATTCTCTTGTCAGACTAGACCAGTTTAGATTCTTATCACTTCTTGCCTAGAGTATTATAATAACCTCTTAGTTATACTTCCTGATTCTAGTTTTTTCCCCTTTCTTATCTATCCTCTATACTACTGTCAAATTGATAGTCTTAAAGCACAGGTATAATGCTATTCCCCTTATAAAAAAAGCTTTATTGCTCCCATTTCTTTTAAGATTAAATAAAAGTTAGCCTATTTCACAATCTGACTGTAGCCTATCTTTTCAGATATTTTGCATTCCTCCCTCTCATGAACTCTGTATCTTAGCCAAAAGGATTTGCTTATTCCCTGGAAGTGATATTATATTTCTCACCTCACCTCTCACCTCAATGCCTTTGTACCTGCTATTTTCCATATCTAGAATGTACTACCTGCTCAAATTTGTCTCCTACCTAAGCCCTTTCCCAATTTCCCCCATTTTTTATAACTCTCCCCATTTCCAAGTGACTTTATCTTTATTTTACATTTGCTTATATGTATACATATAGAAAGCAAGTTGCACCAATGCAGAACTATTTGATTTGTCTCCATGAACCCAGGACCTAGTATAGCATCCTGAACATAATTGATGTTAATAAGTGCTTGTTGAATTGAACTGAATTTTACCAGCCAGCTCATCCTATTTTGGTTGTTCTCTAACTAAACTATTGCCTTTTCTTCATAAAACATTGCACCCAGAACTGAACATGATATTCAATATGTGGACTGACTAGGGAGAGCGTAGATAATAATTATCTCATTCTAGAGACTATGCTTTTGATATAGATTATATTATCTTTTTTGAATGCCATCTTGTATTGATCACTCACATTGATCTTGTGATTCCAGAATTTTTCACATAAACTATCTAGTTTCTCATCATCCATCTTTTGCTTTTGAAGTATTTTTTTCAAACCTTTATGAAGATTTTACCTTTATATCTAGTGTTATTGGCTTAGACCCAGTAGTTTATCTTGTGGAGATCTTTTTGTCTCTCAACTCTCAACTCTCAACCTCTTCCTGATTTATCATCCATAAATTTGATGTATAATTTATGACTTCCTTCAAGTTATTGATAAAAATATTAAATAGGAAAGGCAAGAGGAAGTAAATAAGCATTTATATAGCAACTACCAAGGGCTGGACAGTATGCTAAGTGATTTTTACAAAGATTACATCAATTGATCTTCACACCAATTCTTCAAGGTCCTTGACATTATTATCTCTGTTTCATAGTTGAGGAAACTGAGGAAAACAGGATTTAAGTGACTTAATGACAAGTCTCAAAGGAATCCACTTGAGTAATTTTTAAAAGTTCATATTAGCCATCAATGATTATTCTTTGAACCCAGCCTTTCAACTATATAATAAATTAAGTTTATTGATTGATTGTCTACTCTGTATGATGACAATTATTATTTTAATCTTTATTTTTGTCTTTTTGTCATCTGTTGACATCAACAATTTAGACAAGTAGGGTTATAACTATAGAAATCATATAATTGCTATTATATAATGGAAATTAGATCTAATCTAATAGCAAATGATCTAATCATTTCATATTTTGACTTTGCACAACCAATTCTGAGTTGACCCTCATGATAAATAGAATTGAAATTTCTTTTTTTTCCCCTGAGGCTGGGGTTAAGTGACTTGCCCAGGGTCACACGGCTAGGAAGTGTTAAGTGTCTGAGACCAGATTTGAACTCGGGTCTTCCTGAATTCAGGGCTGGTGCTCTATCCACTGCACCACCTAGCTGCCCCAAATTGAAATTTCTTAATAGTCTTCAAACCTTTGGTTGATTTTGCCTCTTGGTGCAGAACCACATTTTACAACAGAGTTTTCATTTTCCTCTGCTCCCCTTTGTTCACCTTCTCACTGAGGTCAGCAAGCACCAAGGTATATACTGAGTGTCAAGGTACATATTGACTTTGGAGAATCTTGAAGCTTCATAGAACTTCTTTAGTTTTTCCTCTGCAATTATATATCTTCAAATAAATAGCTCACATTTATATAGTACTTTAAGGTTTAAAAACACTTCTTATATGTTATTTTATTTTATTCTTACAACCTTGTGAGTTAGGTTGTATCATATTTCCAAATGGCAAATGAGGCTGAGAGAGAGCCACACAGTTATGCGGAATTTGAACTCAGATCTTCCTGCTTTCCCTGTCTATTTCAACATCTATTTTATTTGCTCGAACTTATTGTGAGAATTGCTAGGGAAGAAAATCAAACATTCCATGAAATTATATATTTTTTTATTTCCTTTGTTTGTATAATGAGAAAACACTATCTCTCCTTTGCTTACCCTTCAATGAAAAACCTGTTTTTCCATTTTTTTCCATAGAGATCAGGAATGATAATGTAGATATAGTTAAATTGCCAGCTATTTCATAATAGAACAATTTGATTTCTCTTAGAAAAAGATTATACTTTGACCACCAAGAGTTAAATTACTATTTGTAGATAGCCTAAGAATCCAGACACTGTTTAATAAATTTTAACCATACATTTGCTAAACTCTTCTCTACAATTCTGCCACCATCAGCCAAGGAAAGAGAAAAGAATTGCACAGATTAGACAGTCATTTTGCATTTCCATCTGTTTCATGAGTTGCTATCAGCTAGCCTTCTAGATATATTTATTCATAATTAAAGGAATTGGTGTATTAGTTCTGAGTGACTTGGAGACTCATCTTCTCTTCACTTTCATCTTTAAATGTTCTTGGGGTTCATGCCAACCTTTCTGCAAATTTGCTTTTCCTTCTGTTGCTTCTTGCTGCTATATTAATTATCCTCATGTGGTTGATCAGGGTACTGACTTCTCTGGTTTGGAATCATACTTGTGACAGTTGCTTAACAAGTTATTTACTTTAAAAATAAATTTGTAGATATTGTGGATACACACAGAATTTCTTTTTTCTCTTCTTTTTTGTTTTGTTTTATTTTGTTTATTTTTATTATTATAGCTTTTTGTTTACAAAACATATGCATGGGGAATTTTTTAATATTGACTGTTGTAAGACCTTTCATTCCAACTTTTCCCCTCCTTTCCCCCACCCCATTCATAGATGGCAGGTAGTTCAATACATGTTAAATATGTTAATGTATATGTTGAATCCAATATATGTAAACATATTCATACAGTTATCTTGCTGCACAAGAAAAATTGGATCTAGAAAGAAAGAAAAAAACTTATTTCTTATGGCCATTCCTTTTTCTCTTCTCACCCCACCTTCTTCCAGTTCATGCCCTCATCACTTCTTTCCTTGATTATTGCAATAGCATCATAATTTGCTGGTTTACTACAAATTTCTTCCCTCTCCAACTGGCCTCACTATTGCCAAAGTGATTTTCTTAAAGAGCAGATGTGACTATGGTACTCCCGTGTCCAGTAAACTACAGTGGCTCCTAGAACCAAATGCAAACTCCTCTTTTGGGCATTTAAAGCTTTCTCAATCTTGATCCAACCTACCCTTGCAGTGTTACCATATACTATTCCTCTTCCTATATTTTCAGTCTAGCCAAACAAGTCTTCTTGTTACTGCTCACACACTATTCCAAGTGAATCACTTTGTAATCCTTGAGGTGCTTTATAATATTATCTCTTCTTCCATCTTCATGTTGTCAATGCACTCCCTCCTTGACTCCAACTCTTAGAATCTTTAGCTTCCTTCAGATTTCAGTTCAAATGCTATCTCTAACATGAGGTTTGTTCTTGATCCATATTCCTGTCCTTCCTATCTTCTTTACAGAAATTACCTTGTATTTATTTTGTACTTTGGAGTTATTGATCTTCATTGCTGTGGTCAGCATGATATAGTGTTTAGAGTACAGGCTAGGTACAGACTTTGACATATACTGGATAAGATCCTGGGCAAATTGGGTGACTTAGAAACAGAAAGATCTGAATTTGATATTTAACTAGCTTGTATGATCTTAGTCATTTAGCTCATCTCAGTTTCCTTAGCTCTAAAATGAGGAGGTTGTATCTGATGGCCTCTAAGGTTCCTTTTAGCTATAAATATACGATTCTATGATGTATCCTCTCAATACTCCAGGGAGTTTTCTAAGACTATAGTTAGTTGCCAATTAGTGAAGTAATGAATCACAGGAAATGTTGGTGTTATTTGAATTTTCATTGCATATTTCCATTGGATTGGAACCAATTGCCATATTTTGCATATAATTAAAACTTTGATTAGTGTGAATTATGATAATATGAACATGTCATAATATTAAATTTTGCACTAATTGAGACCTTTTTAGCTCTATAAGTTTTAGAGAAGGTGATGACTTGTATTGCTATAAGGTGCTTCCTCATTTGGGAGTTCCTTATACATCAATTAAATCATACATCTTACCCTTATGCTTATCTCCTACACTTATGTGAATAATTTCTTTTTCCACAAATAGAATATAACATTTGAATTTTAACATATATTTGGAGGAATCAGGGCAAAACGCCAGGACCATGGGGCCAAGGGCTATTGATTCTGGTCAAGTGTAAGAAGAGGTGAATGAGTTGTTTGTACTTTTATCTTGACTCCTGTCCGTGTCCAGTTGGTACAGGAGAAATTTGTCTTGCTCTAGCTCAGTTAGAAGACAGTTCCTTACTTTTCCTTTTATTATTTAAATATACTTTATAAATAATAAAATATTCCTCCCTGAAAACTTTTCATTATGTCTAATAGAATGAAGTTCCCCCTTCAAAATCAGACCTAATAGGTAGCCAATAGTGGCTATGAACTGTTGTTGATGAGGCGCACAACTGGAAATGATAACATGGTTTACCTGGTTTGGAATCTAGGAAAAATGCTGGCAGAAGAACAAGTGTAAGAAAGTTTTAACTAGGATTGTAACTAGAAACACTTGAGCCATAAAGGATTGAGGTATAGGGGAGAAAGAGGTAGAAAATCTGTAAAACAGATAATTCAGAATATAATTTTGAACAGATATATATATATATATATTTTGCTTGCAGTTAGCTTCTGTAGTTGCTAGTTAGCATTGTGTAATGGTTTCCCAATTGTCAAGCGATTTAAGTGGTTATTTTAGAATTTCTATTTTGCCAGTGCTTATCATTCTATGCCTGCTGAAAAACAAACAAAAAGAATAATCAATTGAGAACATTTTAATGAGACAAACCAGTCAGTAGCAGTGGGTGACTTGCATCCAAGTATTTGTTCAAATTCAGAGAAGTTATGCATGGGTATTTGATGGAGAGGGTGGGGTGGTGCTGGGATCTAATGATTGAGGAAAGCAAAAAAAAAATTACAGATTTTCTGCTAACTTTTCAGCTATAGAAAAAGGTCACTTATGGGGAGGGTTTATTCTAGAATGTACTTTGAACAGATGGCTTGCATAACTTGTTTTCCATCCCCAACCAAAAAGGATTTGAGAACAAAACGATAATTCAGCCATTACATTAGTTGGAACTTCTGATATATTGTGGATGATCTGAATGTTAAGATATAAATAAGCAGAGATGCATATTAAACTGTGAGAGTCATATTCTGTCTTTTCCCTAAGCATTGTACCACTTTATAGAATATTGCATTTGATTTCATTTGAAGGTAGCAGTATAAATTTCCCCACTTGAAAGGTGAAGAAATAATCAAATCACATAGTTAAATCATCAATCTCAAGTTACTCAGGTCAGCAGAAGTATAAGAGGACCTCTATGTGCTTTCTCTTGGGGCTTTTTAAAAAGCGCTCAAAAACTGACAAGCCATTTGCAATCTTATGTATCACCCAGATTTGATGTATTCTTATCTAGTTAGTTTACTGATTAAAACTATGTCATGGTCATCGTTTTAGGTCTCTTGGGTTTAAAAGTGTCAGTATTCTACTAGTTACCACTAGATCAAAATGAACCATGGAGTGCTTAATTAAATCTTTCCCCTTGGATTATAATGTGGTTTCAGTGTTTTATAATTGGAAGGGGCATAGTTTCTCCTATTGCCAGATTTAAAGAGAAAAAGTTAATTTGTCCATAACCTTGGCATTAGTTGAATGAGAATGTGACAGTGGTCACCAAAAGAAAGAATAGGTTTTAAAATTATGCTGAAAGAGAGAGAACCTTATGATATATAAAACCAGTTTAATTAACTATGGGACAGTGCACTAATATTCCTCCTTTGGAACAAAGCTAAAACTGAAATTGGTTTTTTGCTTTCTCTCACTGTTCATATGTAGGCTGATAGGAGTATAGTGGTTTGTCAGAGGGAGGAGTTGGTTAGTGATAACTTGTGATTTTACTTTGTAAGATGTGAACTAATAGATATTCATTGCTTTTTAAAACTGAAGATCTTTAGGTAAAAATCCTTTAGGTTTGCAGGTCATTGGAAGATATCTTGTTGACTCTTATACTTAATCCAAACTGACTACCATATAACAAGAAATTTTTCTTTGATATTAATTTAAAATGCTTTTTTTGGGGGGGAAGTGGGATGGGAATGGGTAGGTGTGGATGATTATTTAAGAACCAGTTGCTTCTAAATAGAAAATGGACTTTTAAAATGAAGTTACTTCTTTGCACTGGGAAAGCACTGCATTCAGAGCACTTCAAAATAATACCTAGAATGGAATACCTGTACTGAAGCATATATTCCATCATCCTACTCTAAGTCTGACCCAAAATTCCAAACCCCAGAAGTCTGGGAATTTCTTTGTCTATAGAATGCAGTATTCAAGCTGCAGTCAGTCATTTTACGCTCTCATGACTGTGATGGCTTACTGGTGTGTTGTCAAGTATCTGTCTAGGATTCCAAGGCACAGCTGGGAATAGACTCAGTTAGCATTGAGTTAAATTGGTCACCTCAGTGGGAGGGGAAGGAGCTAATTAAGGTGGTAAGACAAATGAATGAGGAAAATGACCAGAGGGCAAAAAAAAAAAACAAAAATCAAAAAAACTATTCTAGTTTGTAAGCCATATAATGGAGGATAGGGGGGTTGACACAAGAGGACAGAAGAATGATAGGTCTTCTAGGAAGGAAAATAATTCATGTAGAAGAAATCTTGAGAGTTCAGAGGAGACCCTAATACCTGAAAGAGGTGCTTGTTATTTTAGGTTTTTAAATTTAGTTCAGAAGTTTAAAAAGCTGTTTTTGATTTGGGAAGTGTTATTTAACTGGACTGGATTTGACATTTAAGTGTAGACCTCCTTTATAGTAATTCATTAAAATTAGATACATTAGACTAGATGTGATTTATAGAAGGTCATGGACAAGTTGTCTAGGATGGGCAATGATGGATCTTAGGACCAGTGCTCCTATTACTAATATCACAGATCCTTTGGAATGTTGACATACATAATTACAGCTAGAAGCAATGTCAGTCTAAATACTAGAATCCACTCACCCTCAAACAAAGCTTCTTTATGAAAGGAGACCCCCATTATTCTTTGTTCTTATAAAATAAGCTGTAAGTTATAAATGGAGAGGCTTCTTCCCCCTTTTAATGTGGTCTTCAGCCCTGAGAGATCACCTGATAGATCCTATATCATTATGAATAGTTCTGCAATCATACAAACAAATATACATATGTGCATATATGTATATATATAATGCATATATATATAGAGAGATTATTATTATTATTTTTAGTCAATTGAAGCACAATTAGATGATAGAATGGGTGTAAAGACAGGAAGATTGAATTTAAAACATGCTTCACGTATTTACTAGCTGTGTTACCTGAGTCAGTCACTTAACCTGTCCCAACCTCAGCTTCCTCATTCATAAAATGGGGATAATACTAGCACCTATGTCACAGGGTTTTTGTGAAGATCAAAGAATATTACATATATATATATATTAACATATAACTTTTCTTTGTATAAAACTGAAAGTGTGACATAAATATTAGTAATTATAATAATTATTCTTAACTTACTATTGCATATATCAGTTGAGACTATTAAAAAGTTCATCCTTTTTCCTCTAAAAGGAAAACATTTTGGGGGAAGAGAAAAATTGCTACTTTCAATGGCATCAATTTAACCAGATGGTGAAATGCTGAATTGAGCTAATGACCTGAATTGTCCTGTACTGGCTGCACCTTGTTCAGTCCCAGCGTCATTTAAATGATACACTCATGATAGAAAGATGGCCTTGGCCCTGTGCTTTGTTACTGAGGTCATGCAGCTTTACTGAAGATGTGTACGAATTTTCTGTGGGATGGGGGGGGGGAGCAATGTTTTAGTGGCAAAAAGCAAGCATATAAAGAACCTCCCCAAGTGCACACACATGTGGTTTGGGCACATTGCCAGCTCTGGAATGATTGATTAAAACAGACTTCCTTTGCAGCCATATTTCCAGCATGCTGGGAAAGGGGGGAAGGGCACCTTTGAAGGAGGTGGGGCTGTGCATAATTATATCATTCTTCTTATGCTTAAAGGAAACTTATTTTAGAAAGACAAATGACTCCCTACTCTGTAATAACTTCCAAAATCATCCTTAAAATACATCTGTACATTGTTATACTGAAGCAGATTTCTGAAACTGGAAGATTTCTATTATTTCTAATGTCTATTAGTGACATTAACTTTCCCAAAGAGCTCAGGTTTTTTTGGTTTGTTTTGAAGAGGATTGGCAGTTCTCACAAATCAATTTCATCAAATGAAATAATATTTGTAAAGTGATTAGCCCAGTGCCTCAGTATCTGATAAATAGTAGGTACTTAATAAATGTTTGTTCTCCCACTCCTCTATCCCCTTCAAGAGATTTCATTGCAAAGGCATCTTTAAAGGGATCTCCAATTGCTAGTGGCAGCACAATATTAATAATTCAGATCTCAGTTTACACTTGAATTGTGAAAAATAATAATTTGTTAGTGTAGACAAGGTTTGATTCATGAGTTGTGCATTAATATTGGGAAAAGGCATTTATCCCTGCTTTGAAATGTAAAATTTGTAGAATTCAGATCTATTTAAATTTACTCAAGGACACATCAGTGGCTTTTTAATCAAGGTAAAACATCTTACTCAAATACTGATTAGCCCTGACAATGGAATTATAAACAGGACTCCAGGTTGTGAATTTGCTAAATATTTTTCCCAGTAGTCATTAGCTAGTATTCTGATGATATAAAAGAAAGTTCATACTTTATGAAATCAGTTGTTTTGCCAATCCAGTATTCTCTTTTAGACAACGATTCCAAGGAATGTTTCATGGAAAAGCAAATAAAACATGAGATATACCCTAAAAATTAATTTAAGCAACGTCCTTCTTTTGGAATTTATCTTGTAGTCCACAAGTCACAAAACAAAATTAGTATTGTTTCTTTCATATTCCTAACATGTGTATGTGTATTAGACCTACCCTGCCTAAAGTTTTAAACTAAATCTACAAAAACAGAATGCTAGGCATTTCAGGGATATTAGTTCTGTAGAAACCATGTCATGGAATATATTAGAGTATGAATTGGTTATAATGTACTTATGACATTTTAGTGAAATGACTTTGGGTGGGGCACTGTTAAGTAGTATGTGTCTCTACATGCATATGTATATGATTGTGATGGTGTACAGGGTACAGTAGAAGTGCTGAAGTGCTGAACTCCTAAATATATTGGGTTTTCTAGGCTTTCCCTGTATAAGCCACCCAATGTTGGGGAGCAGGTATATGACCACCAAAATATATTAGGGATTCATGTGGGTATTTAAAGTGTCTCAAAAGAATTTTTAGGCTTAGACCATCTCCAAATCCAGAGGCAAAGATTTTATTATTATGCAATTGGTAGGCTTAAGTTCTAAAAAAAAAAAAAAAAAAGAGTTTTAGCAATTAACAAGGGGAAAGATTTAGAGATTTAGGTGCTTAGTTCCCCAGGGGAACCCACAATTAATTAGGGGGAGGAAACCTGGGAAGACTCCATAACAAAGGGAAAAGTGTTAAAACAGGATAACATTGTGCCACTTAGCAAGTAAAGTAACCCTAAAAGTGTGAGCTCTATGACTCTTGGTAAGTAGACTAAAAGGAGTTAATCTATAACAAGGAAAAATATGCCAAAAGGGAGAAAAAGCCCTTGGAGACTTGTTGTCATAAAGCATGTGGTTCCTAATGATCTTGCAAAGAAATGGGATACAGGGAGGGATTTTTATAGGGAAAAAATGACCATGGGCATTGAATTCATAACTTGGCCTTCTTATTGAATTCAGTAGCTGTGGGGTCATGATAATTTTGTCAATACAAGGAATTCCACAAAGAATTCAACAACCCTTCTTCCTGCTTGTTTCTGGGAGTAGTGAAGGGAATTCAATTAGGCAGTATTATGACTCAGTTTCCCTGAATTTTTCTGCCTCGTTTTTCCTGGTGACAATCATCCTTCCTGGCCATTAGGACTCAGATAATTAGGACTGGGAGTCCTGGCCACTAGCATTCCAAAGAGTTATAAAACTCCAGATGGCTTATCTCAAATATTTAGATGGGACCCTCTGAACCAGATTTTGTGTGTCCTAGCTTCTTTCCAATTTATCAGAATTTGTGATCCTTGCCCCTTCCCCCTAACCTGTCAGAACAATTTATGGTCCTATCTTGGAGTTCCCACTCACCAGTGCTCCACCCTGCCTTGCCTTTGTTTCCCTTATTGTTAGAACCCTATAAGAGTCTCTGGAATCCCTTGATCATTGTTGTTTGCTTTGAGACAATAGTCCCATCCACCTGGCTGGTTAAGATGGCTTAGCCAGTCCAAACTCTCCCTGTAACAAAATATTAAAAACTTCTAATCTCTATCTTGTCTCAGTTTTTTTGGAATTGCAGTAGGATCCAGTGCAACAAAGATCCACTTAAATTCTACTTAAATTCAACAAAAGTCTTCTGTCAATGCCCTATTCTATGACCCATCTATACACCAGATGCTAGCATGAATGTGACCTTTTGTATGGCTCTTATTTGTCCCATTAATTATATTTTGCATATACATATTTATGTATTTGTTGTTTCCTCTGATAGAAGTAAGCTTTATGAGAGCAATGATTTTTGTGTTTCCAAAACATATTATAGAGTTTGCCACATAGTATGCATTTAATAAATGCTTATTGATTATATAATATTGCATGTACACAATTACAAATTCAGATTTCTTCAGCATAAGTACCCCACGTCATGATGTAGATTGTAGCTCTTCTACTTTGTAGTGCAATACCAGGCGAGTAGAGACTGGCTTAATTTTAAAGTGCAGAGTTTAATATAAGATTAACTGACCGGATGAGGTATGGTCCAAAGCATTCCATCCCAAATGAGTTGTGAAATGAGCTTATATAGGACTGTAACTAGCAAAGCAAGCAGTTGATAACAGAAGCAAAAAGAATGTGGTTAGGTAATTTTATTTTTTATCATCAGGCAGCTGTTATACAAGAAAAATAAGTTTTTCACACCCTAACACAATAACAGAATGCATTCAATGATGGGAATGGACTTGGGATATATATAATGGTGGGGATGGGTTTAAGAGGACTTTCCAGGGTCAGTAATTTCAGAGAACAATGACTGATCTTATTTTGGAAAACACCTTGCAGGTGTGAAAAACCAAGTAAGCAGAAGAACAGAAATAGGCAAGGTTACTCTATGGTCATGCTTGTCACTTTGATCTAGTATGTTTGAAGGCTAAGTTCAGATTCTCAAGAGAAACTTATGAAACTCAAGAGAAACATTGGTAAGCACTGGTAAGATGCCCTTCAAAAGCTTTTGAAAAATTCATATCTTATCTAATTTGGTGGTAAGATCTCTACATGCACAATATACCTACATGATCATATATGTGGCCTTATAAAATTAGAATATTTAACTACTATTGAGTTGTTGAAAGTTACAGATTTGTACAAATATTATGAAGTGTTTTTTTTTTTTTGATATGTCAATATTTGGACATCAAAATTGGGTAGATTTCCTTATGGGTATAATCCCCATCGAATGATAATTTCAACTGATCCATGTCATCTTAATATTCTTTTTATTGCTGACAGCCTTACAATAATATTTTTATTTTCCCTGGGGCCTGATAAATATTCATACTTTGCAACCTTGAATGCCTGCTACAACAGGTAGATCCTATCATAAAATTTTTGAAAAAGAAAAGATTTGTCTTCTTTGATAGTTCTGAAATTCTCTAAGAAAAAAAGAGGGTATTATGCTGCTTAGAAATTAAAAAGAAAAAAAAAAACTTTTCATTTTACTTGATTCAGACCTAATCAGAAGATAATAAAGTTTGAAATTTCAAGAAAAAGGAAACAATTGAAAATTTTACTGTTTGTTTTAGGTAAGGGAAAAATAGTATGAGAAAATGTCATAAAATTTAGGCACACATGCCAACAACAGCACGATATGAAATTCAATATTCATTTCCTAAAAGAAATTATATTCATTTGAATAGAAATTTCTTAAATTTGAGCATTTTGAAATACTGATAAGTTATGGAGGCATATCAGTGTTTTAATATTTAAATATATATTATAAATTTGAATCTGTGACTTAATTGTAAAATAATTTTTAAAAATGCAAGTAATAAAGAAAGAAAGTATATTAATTAGGGAAATGCTTTGACTATGGGTTGTTGTTTTTTATTTCTTTTGAACTTTTGTATGTAATTGAGGGCTTGATTCTTGCCTATTTCAATCTTGAGCCCTGAATAATAGGCTTTGCAGCTTTTCTGTACACAGTTATTAGCTTGCTCTAGAACTGACATGCTGTTTTTTTGATCTTTCTAATCATAGATCTGCCATCTGTAAATGGTACCTGCCAAAAATTCTTTTTGATATTATGAATGTTATGACATTTTGAATCTTCTCTTGTATGTTTGGGGAGTATGTCTTAACCTCTATTCAACTATAATATTAATACTGTTCAGGACACTATTTCCAAGATGTAAATTATGTAAAGTTCTCTATCCTCTCTATTTTTTTTCCATATTTACTGATGGTAAACCTGTAAAACAAAGGCGGTGTACTAAAATGGACAATGGTGTAAATGATCTGAAGTGATTCCATTCAGTGCTATTTGTGTGAAAGCTAGTCTTTCAGAGACATTAAAGCATCTTAAGATGGCAAAGTGACTCAGTGCATAGAAAGTTTCAAAATCAGAAAGTTTGGCTTTATGACCTATCTCTGACTTTCTGGCTGTGGGATTCCTTGAAAGTCATTCAACTTCTCAGTTACCCCAGGAAACCCTTTCATCCCATAAGTTATAGATCATTGATAAAAATGTCTTTATCAGAAGTTCCTTATACAATTGAAATCATAGAATTAACTTTAATTTTTTTCCTTTTAATAGTGATGTATTTATGTGATGGCCACTAATTTCTGTATCCATCTGGAAGTAGAGTGGTTAACCTAGAACCCAGCTTGTTAAATTTTGGATTATTTCTGCACATGGAGTCTTATAACTGAATGTGGGGATCATGAAATTGTGATTTATTATCTGTAAATGTTTGATTTGCATATCTATTTTATATACCTGTATACCTGAGGTTATATAAAAATTTCCTGGGCAAAAGGGGTAGTAATTAGAAAAAGGAATACCCCTTCCAACACTGAGGATGCCTGATGATAAATTTGCTTTTAGGTCAATGTTCCTTATACTTTGGCTTTAGAATTATTTGTATGTTTATGTTGGAAGGAGAAACTCAACTGAGACTCTTCATAACAGCCATGAGCCCTGGGATTTTGATTTCACTGGAAAATTGTATATTTCTGTATTGGTATTTCCATCTACTGCAAGTTTTTAGTAAAATCTTGTGAATTCATTTGCATTGCAAGATGCCTGAAGTCTCAGGGCTCACAATATGCCAAAAAGTAAGACAAGGATGATTCAGAAGGTCAGTGACAGTTGTGGATGATAACTTTATATGGAAGATCATAGATGTCTGTAGCCTTAGCAACACTTTCTCAGCTCTCCTTTTGGCATGGCTGTGTAAGGGCAATTTGACAGATAGTCAAGGGACCCTGATGATAATTTGAAGAATTATGGTAATAGACTTGCATAACATCTTCATAAAGTTGCTAAATATTTCATTTTTGCTAGTCATGGGACCTAGTTGATTTTCTTATTTACAGTCAACATTTTTGATTGTTACTAAAATAATTTATTTCTACATAATAATGAAACGCAATTGACAAATTTTTAACAAATTTGGTTAGAAATGGACAAATTAAACAAATTTGGCTAGAAAAGTCTAAAGATTCATTTCAATTGTGGCTTTAGGTTTTTGAGTTAACTGAAGTATTCTATCAATTTATTTTTTACATTGTATCATAAATGTATATTCAAGAAACATTGTTACTGTTCAACAGTTTTTTTTCCTTGAGTTTTAGTTATGTATGAGACATTCATTGGACAGGGTTCTAATAGAGATAGAAATGCAAGAAAAGCAGGGATAGTACTTAACTTCAACTTATAGTCAATAAGAAATGTATAATTTAGTTAGGAATTTATAGTTTAGTAATGTAAATGATGTAAATTTCTCTACAAAATAAAAAAAAATGGAAAAATGCCATAAAATCAATCAGAAAAGAATCTCAAAGATGAAAATGTGAATTACCTTTTCCTCCTCCTTCTCATCTCTCTTCTCTTCCTAATCCCTACTTGACAAATAGTAATAAGAAAAAATATGTAATGTGAAGGGTGAAGTTAGGTAAAGAACCTTGTCCTTTTCTGTCACTCATTACACTGTATTTTAAATTCTATAATTCAATTAAATAAACATTTATCAAGAACCTACTATGTATAAAACACTGTGTTAGATTTTGAGGATAGAAACAATTTGTTGATCAATTTCCTTCATAGCATGGTTGCCTGACCTTTGTTATAGATGCCTCAGGGTACTTAAGAACAAAATTTCCACTGATTTTATGATATAGTTTCACCAAATTTCCTCCATTTTTATGTTTTAACTTAGTAGCTACATAGGAAGTCCCTCAAGGGAAACACATTAACGGATGTAAACTGGAAATTACCCAGTAACATCTTTTCCTTTTAGCCATGCTGTCCCACTGTGCTTAAATCCCTTCTCTTTTCTGAGAGAGGTTTCTTTATATACAATGCAATCAGAGGTACAGTAGTTTCCAAACATTAGCCAAAGACAACCTAGTCACCCTTGTGAAAATCTAGTGTTCTTTTTATTCAGGGCTATTGACCACAGCAGCTGCTTTACTTGATGCTTTCCTTTTTGCCAGCAGTCTAGGTCCTCTGTTATGTCAACAGCATCCTCCTTTTAAGATGCATGTTTTTCTCCTTCCCCTGGTGGTAAGAGGGTGAACAGTTTTTCTGTTATCCCTGAGGAAATGAATAATTTTTACTAGAATGCCCTTTATCCAGGTCTCTGGGAGTAGCTGGCATGATGGATGGCATTGCTGGAGCCCCTTCCTTGTAAGAGTTTATCCCACATGGCCAACACTGCTTTTGGTTAGCTGTTTTCTTCTAGGTCACCTGTACTCTATAAATGAAGTCTTATATTTTACAGCTCAAAGTGTTCTTAAAATTTTCTCTCTTTGAATTTTCCCTTATGTTCTTCCTGGAATGTTGAGCAAAAACTAAAGACCATTCCAACATCTGCCTTTGTAATCTTTGCACATGCAGGGTCCTGCCCTCAGTGGAATATCCTATGGCTTTTGAATTGTAATGGTCAAAAAATGGAACACTGCATAAACAGGGGTCCTTATTCTTTCTTTCTTTCTTTTTTTTTTTGGTGTCATGGGTCCATTTGACAATTTGACTAATTCCTTCTCATAATCATGTTTTTTAGAGGAGTAAAGCAAAATACATAGTATTGTAAAAGGAATTTTTTTTGAAATTGTTTTGAAAATTGTATACATACAATTGTATACATTAAAAATGTATACATGCACATATATTTTAAGTATAGGTATATATACATATATAAAGATATATGTATATATATATTTAAAGTTCACAGACTTTGATTTAATGGAATCACAACATCTCTCTATTTTACTTAGAGTTCCACCTTTCCTTAAGGTTCTAAATAGTCTTTCTCCAAATATTCCCTCTCTCTCAACTCTCCCAACTCAACCCAAATCTAAACACTGTGGTTTAGATTTCTGTGGCAAGGGCAATGAATTCAACCATGTAAGAGTGGCAATTTTCTGATATTCTACATTCACTTTAGGAACCTATAAAGGCTGGATATCTTTATAGCACTTCCCTAAGGGCTTGAGATTTTTTGGCAGAGAAATACAAACGTAATCGCCTAATATTTTGTTCAGTACCATTTTCACTATAGAGGCCATCCAGCATGGGTGGAGGGCTCGGAAATCCTGATGAGGAAATGAACTCTAGGTTTCTAGAAGGCAATTCCTTAAATATCAGATGATTTGGGCTTTTGAAGTAACTCATAGTAACAGTGAGAGCAACTTCCCGATATTTTGTCTTTTCCTATCCAGCTTCATCCCTTGCTGATTCATTAGTGCTTGGGGATGTATACATTCTCTTTTTCAATACAGTACTTCTTAGGAGCTCCCCTTTCTCTTTTTGTCTGGATCCTCAAGTTTTCTCTTTAGAGTTTTTAGATAACCCTAAAACTGACATTTGCCAGAAACTCTCCCTTCCCTCTTTAGAAGCCTAGACTCCAGATTTTGAACCTTAGGAACTTTCCTTTAAGGCAATGTGTATAAAACTAAAAACACAGATAAGTGTCATTGACATTAGGGAACCGGAAAGAAGGACATCTGCACAGTTTTCTCCTGGTATAAGTTTATCCTTAGCACATTGCTGTCTGCTTTGTCCTCTAAATAGTAAAAGAGACCTAAAAGGATAATTCTGTAACTCATTTCTCCTTTTCTAGAGCAATGTAAAGGAGTGGCTCTAATGTGTAATTGTTTGATAGTGTAAATGAAATAATTTATCCCTATTTAATTGACAATAGTTAAAGCCAATCATTCCCACCTCAATTTATGAGCTATCATCAAAGTCTCAAACAAAGCCTATGAACTCATTAATTTTATGAGGAAATTCTCCTTGTCAGCTTCTTATATTCTTTTAAAAATAATTTCAGGGAGATTGCTTCCTTAAAGACCAAGGTCATTGCTGTATCCCACTAGTTTATCCCCGTTGCTGTCTATTCATCAGAACAGAAGCAGTATTATGTTTGTGCTTGGGATATCTGAAAATAGCTAAAATTTATCTTCAAATGTGGATAGGCTTCTAAATAGAGAATTCTCTTTCAGCAGATCAGTTGTTCTACAGTAAGCATAACTTCTGAATTGTAATTTTACATAATTGGGTTTTGAATGTTAGATCACCCAGACCTATGCCCATCCTGTTATTGGAATGGGAATTAGTGGTTATTAAGATGGTAGATTCAGGTAGAAGCAAACATTTGCCATTACAATTGCCTCAGAAACATACATTGGACATTCTTCCTATACTTGGAGCCAAGCAGCATCTTTCATGTCCACTCCTCCTTCCCAATTTTTGTTTAAAACTTGAATCAGAACTTAGGTTATAGTTGGGAAATGGGACATAATTTTCAGAGTGCCAATGTTTTTGTTAGGGTCCCTCTGATACTACCAGTATTCTCCCAACTTTGATGCAGACATTCCCTAAAGGAAAGAAAATGTATTGTAATGTATTGAAAGTATTTTCTACTTATTTTTGTTTTTTGTTATTTTGATCTTAGAAAAACATGGAAAGACTTGCATGAAATAACAAAGAGTGAAGTGAGCAGAACAAAGAGAACATTGCATACAGTAACAGCAATATTGTTTTAAGAATGACTTTGACAATAAATCATTTTGACAAATTTACTAAAAAGGACATATGAAAAAAGATGCTATCTACATCCAGAAGAAAAAAACTGGTAAATAAAATTATATATAGCATATTATATATATATATGTATATATCTATATACATGTTTATGTATTTACATATATAGACACAAAAGTGTATATACACATTTACATATGTACATATATGTTTACATACACATGTTATATATATGTACACACATATTAGACACATATTTGTGTCTAATGGTAACCATCTTTATGGCAAGGGTGGCAGTAGAAAAGAGAAAAAAGAAAAAAATTCCATAACTTTATTATATATTAATAAGAAATAGCAAATTGTACATAATAGATCTGGAGTTTTATATGTAGTCATCTTTTTAAAATTATATTATGTTATGGAAATTCTTGTTTTATTTCAGGAATTAAAAACAAAATGAAATTTAAAAAGGAAAAGAAAGCATTTTCCATTTATCTTGTGATGCACACTAATCTTTCTGACATTTTCCATTAAAAAAAGAAAAAGTCAGAAAGCTCAGTAGATTAACTAGACATATAAAACCCTTGAGGAAAACACTCATAGGGCATGAAAACTTATCCCTAGATACAAAAGGACAAGAAGAAAACATTATGTTCTTCACTGCCATGCTTCATTGAAGTTTTGCTTGCTTGTGCTTACTCTCTTGTCTGATCACTAGAGAATTGGATCCATATATTGTAATGAGGGCAGGTTTCTAACTCTTCAGGAGTAGAAGTTAAGCTTCTCTCTCTATGTGTCCAAAAGTCTAGAATGAGAGAGAAATTTGCTTTCTGTGAAGTTGAGACCTGCTACCTTCCTATAACTTATTCAATTGAGTTGCCCTATCATTCCTTCTTTCCTAATTAAATATTTAATTAAATACGATCATAGTCTTGTACTAGTCAGGTTGAAATTATGGCAGTCCTCTAACTGTTGGTCAACTTAGTTTTATTTTCTTCCATAGTCTGTCAGTCAAAAAAGCATTTACTAAACATTTACTATATATTAGGCTACTATGCTAAGCAGTGGGAACTGTCACTGCTCTGAAAGAACTGACATTCTAATGATGAGAAAAATATAAATAACTATGTACATACTTGATATATAGAGAGTAAATGGAAAAATTATTTCAGAACAAAATAAATAATCATGTAATGGGAAATGGGAAGGACCTATAGAAAGTGAAACTTGCACTGGGCCTTCAATGAAGTCAGGAAAGTCACAAAGTAAAAGTAAAGAGAAAGCAAATTCTAGGTTTGTAAATTCATGGTGTTGAACGATGGAGTGCTGGTGTCAGTATTACAGCAGGATTATAGAATATATGGAGGGAAGTAAAATCTAAGAAAACTGGAAGGAAAGGAAGAGGCTAGTTTGTAAAGCACTTTGAACATCAATCAGAAGACTTAATAGTTTATTCTTGAGGTCATAGAGAGCCACTAGACTTTACTGAGTAGAGGATGATGTAGTGAGACCTATGTTTTAGGAAAACCAGTTTGGTTGTTGAGTGGAGAATGGATTAGAGCAGGGAAATTCTTGAGGAAAGAAGATCAATCAGAAGGCTATTGTAATAGTTTGTGTGAGAGGACATGAGAAGAGGCTATGAGGGATATGTGAAAATAGAAACAATAAGTTGTAATAATTAATTAAATATGTGAGGTGAGTAAGAGTGAGAAGTTGATTGTGACCCTATCGTGCATTAAATCTCTTAACTTGATTAATTAGTTCTCAATTCTGGACTATTGTTCAAAGGGGAAAGTTGATGAGAACCCATGGATGAATCATGGCAAGTGTATAAACACTACTATAAAAATAACTCAATCAGACATGTCTTTCCCAAGTTTCTTCAGTGGCTTGCCCTTCTTATTTGAAGAATAGCTTAAAAAACTTGCTGTCATGGCTAAATAGATATCAAATGAAGTAAAACAATTATCTTTTCTATTATGATTTATTCTCATTAGTGATGATTGGCTATATATGGATTCTACTACTTCCATACTTGGAGTTCCATTCATTCACATTAAACAAATACTTTTATTCATTACTTCCATGCACAAAGTAATTGCAGAGTAATACGGGAGGGTATTCAAAGAAGTGGCATGGCTACATAAGATGAAACAGCAAAGAGCAGTGGAATCTACCAAATAGAGCAAAATCTCTAAATTTAGTTAGGGATGCCATATTTTCAAAAAATATTGATTAGCTGGAAAACATTTAGAAGAGGTCATAGGATCATTAAGAGCCTCAAATTATTTCTGTATAAGAATCAATTGAAGAAATTAGCAATATTTAACCTGGAAAAGAGCAGCTTTACAGAAGATATAATTTTCTTTTTGATAATCTGAAACTCTGTCATGTAGAAATGGCATTATATTTGATCTGCTTGAAACCAAAAGTTGATTTAGAAGCAATAGACAGAAGTAGGAGAGAATCAAATTTAGGCTTGATATAAGAAAAACATTAGTAATAGTCATCCAAATAATTTAATAACAGACATTTATAAAATATTTTTGATATTAATTAAAAACATGATTGAGAATGAAGATGGTTTGGTTACATGGCAAGAATGAAGAATAAATGTAAGTAAGGAAGTAAGGACGACTTTGAGCACTGTTCTATTGGAAGTATGTAGGCAAGAATTGCATAGGATAAATAAGTATAGATGGGTTATGATGTACATCATTGGAGAGAATGTCCCAATTATTGGGATCTCAGATATAGTTAAATATTTGAATACATAGCACTTTAAAGTTTGAAAAGGGTTTTGCATGTGAGATAAAACTATGAAAAACGACCAATGACCTGGTTAATCAATTTAAAAATATTGTGGACAGACAAAATATAATGGTCAAAAATCTAAGTCCAGAGTTGAATAGAAATAATTTGGACTTAATTGATTTTCATAAATTACTCATTGATTTCAATGATTCGAAGCTACTTAATGCCTCAAAAGTCTATTATTTCTTTAATACCAACATTTTCTTCGTGATGTAGGTGCTTATAAAATGTTTATTTACTTTTTAACAATTTAATAGTGTACCATTGGGCACATTTATTTTAGAAAATTCAAAATTACATGTAATCCAAATAGGATTAAAAAAGAAATATATAGCTGCTATCAGTTGTAGCCTCTTAACAGAATATTATATTATATTCCAATGTTAATAAGTCAGTGTCATTACATTACATTCATGTTAGTAAGTCAGTCAATAAACATTTATTAAGTGCCTACTATGTATCAGACACTGTGTTAAGTATTGGGGATATAAAAAAGAGACAAGATATATCTTTGTCCTCAAGGAGATTACTTTCTCTTGGGGGAGACAACAAGCAAACAAATATGTACAAATAAGTTGAATAGGTTAAATAGGACACAATTAATGGAGAGAAAGCATTATAATTTAGACAGCTTGGGAAAAACTTCCTGAAGAATATAGAATTTTAGTTGGGACTTGAAAGAAATTAGGAAAACCAGAAGGTGAAGATAAAGAGGGAGAGTAATCCAGACATGACAGACAGTAAGAGAAAATACTCAGTGCTCATAAGTGGAATGTCTTGTTTAAAGAGGCCAACGTCACTAAATCAAAGACTACTTGACAGAAAGAGTAAGATATAAGAAGATTGGAAGAGGCAAAGGAAAGCTAGGTTATGAAGGGCTTTGAATGCCAAAAGGAGCATTCTTTTATTTGCTCCTGGAAGTAATTAGAAAGCTACTAGAATTATTGAGGGATGGTTGTGTGTGTGACATGATCAGGTCCTCACTTTTGCTTTGGTGACTGAATTGGATTATGATTGTGTTGGAGATAGTTTGGAAACCTGAGAAGGGCAAATCCACTAGCAGGCTATTCCAGTAATTCAAAGATTTATGAAAGCCTGTACCAATGAAATGGTAGTAGTATCCATAAGTAGAGAAAAAGGATTATATATGCAGCCCACTGAGTTAGTTCATTAATATATTTTAGGTAGGGCCCACTAATGGATAATGACCTAGACCTAGAGGAAGGAAAGAAATAAACAGTTTTTTAAGTGTTTACTATGTCAGATGCCTTTCTACATACTGGTAATATAAACACAAGAAAAAAAGACAGCTCCTGTTCTTAAGGAGCTTACATTTGAATGGGACTTGGGGGGAGGAGAGATAACACACAAAAGGAAGCTGAAAAGTGGATATAGAGAGTGGATGGGAAATTAAGGTATCTGGACAGAGGTATGTTTTTTAAGTCTAGAAGTCAGGAGCAGAGCTGAGAAGTGAATGAAGGATAATTAGGAGCTCTCAACATAATGGAGATCCTAGGAGGAAATCACCGAGAGGGGGCAGCTCTTGCAGTGCTATATTCCTGGTTGAGAAGACTGCAGGTATGGTTAGATATTATAGAGCAAGGAAATCTCAGGTGCTAAGGGAAGTTCCGGGATGAAATGGCAATGGAGTCATGTTTTTGAAATCTGGAAGTCAGGAAGTCAGGAGCAGGGCTGGGAGAAGAATGCTGGACAACAAAAGAGCAAACAGACTGGATTGCAGTTAGCAAATTATATAGTGCCTTCAGTGATCCCAACCTATTCTCTGAAGGAAATCTCACATTTTCTTTTAGCATCCTCTCAGTGATGTTATATGACTTTGAATCATGGACCCTTAACAAATGCTGAGGAATCAGAATTTCAAGTATGCAAAGGACAATGGGAAGATGTAGAAGTTGTAAGTAGGTCATAATGCCATAACTTTAATGTGCATTTAATTACATGATGTCATTAAATATTTGTACTATTATGTAGTTGAAGTCAAGGGGTAGTTATATGGTAAGTACCCAGTTAATTCAGGAAACACTAATTAGATGCTAGTTCAGTATTAAGACTGAGATTCAACAATTCGAACTCTCAAGAAACTTCTACTAACCTGGAGGTGGAGTTGTAGAACACATGCACACAAATGCTAAATATATATAAAATACTATAAAATACTATTAGGAGGAAATAATAGCTGGGAATGTTTAAGCTAAGAGCATAAAAAAGTACATCCACGTGCCAATTGACTCCTTCTGACTTGGTGGATATTTCAAGGTTTGCCAAGTTACCAGCCTCTTCCCAGTGGATCATACCATATCTGATGAAGGCAAAGAGGTCATCTCTGTGGAAGCTAAAAATGTCATATTATGCTAAGGCTAAGACAAACTCCTTTTGTTAACTGTTGAATGACATATAAATGTCTCATTTCTTGTTATTGGAACTAAACTATCAGAGTACTGCAGGCCCTTTCTACAAAAGAAAATATACTTAGATGACAGTTTGAATGCAAGAAGGAAAGTGGGAAGGGAAGGGAAGGAGGGAGAAGGATAAGTGGAAACTAGATTGTGGAGGACCTTGGTTGTTAGGCTGAAGATTTTGTATTTTATCCTAGAGACAGGAGAGACTCAAAGTTGGGTGACATTGTTAGGACTATATTTTAGGAAGGCAAGTTGTGGGACCTTCTGTGGGGACTCAGGACACGGGGATTAAGAGAGCTATTTAACCAAGACATATTCTGTGACGCTGAGCACCAAAAAATCTTTAGCATATTACAGGATATAGAGTGAGTATAAAAATCACTGCAGGGTGTTTTAAAAATTTTTTTTTTTTATTTTGAAAGTCTGAAACTCCCACAGTAGAATTACATTTTTTACTCTGCTCAGACGGTATTTATGTGTGTCAGTAATATCTTGGCATAAGAGATTATGAGATATTCTGTGGTATCACTTCCTGTGAAGATTGTGAAGTTTAAGGGGCAATTTCTTAAGGGGCAATTTCATCTATATTCATTTTTTGTATATACACATATATGTATATATGCATATACATACATATATTAGCATATATTAGTATATACTAATTGTATAGTAGAGTAGCTGGAGAGCCAGCCTCAGAAACATAAAAACCTGTATTCAGATTCTATTTTTCATACATCTCACACATATTGGCTGAGTGATCCTGAGTAATGTATTTAACATTTCAGTGCCCCAGGTAACTCTTTAAGATGAAACTTGGAGAACAATTGCTAATCTGTTTTAACAGAAGCAATTTCCTTTCTTGGATCCCTCTCTAATAGATGAAATCACAGGTTCAGATTAAAAATAAAGTATTATGTATACATTTATGTGTATATATGTCTTTAGTTACCTAGAATGAATTCTGGCATTTTATTTTTGATTGTGAAAATATAGCTGCTTGGGTAGCTATATGGCAAAGTGGATAGAGCACCACCCCTGAGGTCAGGAGGACCTGAGTTCAAATGTGACCTCAGACAACACTTCCTAGCTGTACGACCCTGGATAGGCCATTTAACTCCAATTGCCTTAGGGGGGAAATACACACACACACACACACACACATATATATGCTTTAAATGGAATATTTTAACACAAGTTGGTTCTTCCTGTCTTTCAAGGCTCTTCCTAATCATCCTGGGTAAAGCAAATAATCTTATGGGGAGGATCCCTCACTTCTGATTATCTCAGGCTCAAATTTATATGGAAGGGAGAAAGACAAAAAAATTGCTTTATATCTATTTGACACAGTACAAGATTCTCCTTCCTCCCTCCCAAAAATTCATTATAAAGCAAAAGAGCAATTAAATACAAGCACAGGGCCAGATGAAGGGCTAGAGTCAGAGTCGTAGGAAGCAGTTTAACAGCACGAATTGTGAGGCCTCCAGCATAGCTGAAGGCCCCGAACCCCCTGGGGCTCTTGTGGTTTTAGGAGATAGTGATATCTTTAGGGGCTCCTTCTGCTAGATTAGAAAAATCTTTACTGAGAAGGACAGAGGCGAATTCCTCAGGTTAGAAGACTAACTATTTCAGCTGAGCTGTGAGATTTTAATCTCTTTCCCCTAGAGACTTTTTGTTGGCCAATCAAACTATTCCCTTAGCACACAATGTTGTATAATGATATGCATGCGCTGGAGCCGAATTTGCTGTCCAATTTACAGAGCAGAGTTGCCTTCAGCCCCAGGCAGAGCTCTGGCTGCTGTGCATCTTTCTCTAAGTTCAACCAATGGCCTGCCTCCCCAAGCTGTACACTCTGTACAGCAGCTGCAACTCGTTATCAGCTTTGTCCAGAATAACAAACAAAGAAAATGCATTTTGCAAGGGTTTTCTCCCACCCCTCCACAGAGAGTCAGAGGAAATTTAGCAATCATTGAAATATTCATTGATTGGCTATGTTGACTTAGAGGAGTCCAAGGCCATATAAGCAGCATTAACTCTTAAAAAAACAGAAAGTTCTTCGTTGTATTCTTTCTTAGGTCAATATTTCTGTGGTGTGAAGATGTGCAAGTATCTTCATTAGGGAGGGCCATTTTTAGAGAGATGATCTGGTAGGCTAGAAAACACTGGAATATTTGTTTGATTTATTACTGTTTGTATCCAGATTGTTTACATGTAATGGTATTTTTTAAACTTCTTAAATACTCTTAATACTTAAATTAATAATAAATTAAATACCCTTTAATATTTAAAACTTTATACATAAATACTCTTGTATTTAGCAAAGGTTTATCACATTGATCTGACATAAAATGTATGATGCTGACAGATCTGTAATTATGAATTATATTTAAATTATGTATTTATGTAATTATGAATTATATAAAATCAAAGGGTTATAGCCCAAGAGAAGAATAGGGATCATCTAATCCAATCTTTTTTATAGATTGGATAACTGAGGCCTAGGGAAGTTTACCCATGGTCACAAAGTAAATAAATCAAAGGTAGAATTTTAAGTCAGACTCTCTGCTTCAAAAGCCAATATTGTTTCCACTCTACCTGTTCCTGAGGCAAAACCAATTGAAGATAGGACACAGAAATACAGAATGGGATAGGGGAATGTAGCTGAAACCAGTCCCACTAGGGAGGTAGGAAGACAGAGTTTGTGTAAAGTAGGATGAGACAGGGTGCAATCAGGAGAGGATGAGGGGCAGCCCTGCCTGCATAATGTGGCCCAAAGGCCAGCAGAGGATTTTGAGGGGACGGGCTAAAAGAGTGATTCCCAGAGATAGAATACTCACTCCTCTTGAAAAATTGAACCTACCAGATGTTAGTACCCTGGAGCAGTTCTCCCTCGAAGTTAGTTCTGTCTCTCTGGACAAAATAACTTTAGGCAGCTACCTGACTACCATACTAAAACTTGAGAGAAATGTATATGTAATCAGGGTTAAGTGATAAGTGACTAGGACCCTTAATCATTTCTTGGGGTCTTTGATGAGGCTTTCAACACAGGATACAAATTTGTGAAATGGTTAATTTTTTAAGGTTTCTTTGGTACTCCTTCCCAAGGGCCTCAAAGTTTTTAACAATTTGGTATTGTTTGTCTATCTCATTAATCCCTACACATCCCTGTGAATTAGATAGTTTGAAGGGTTTGCCTAGTTTTTCAAGAATCTGGAGGACAAAGAGGTTCATTGGCTTGGCCAAGAACAGTAACAGACTGTGACAGAGCCAGGGATTCAGGCCATTTATCTCCTGATACCACTTTCAGCTACTGTTCATTTGCCCACAAACAAAAGGAATTCCAAACTGAATAAAACTTGAGTCATTACAAGAATGATAGTGGAAAGATTGTGTTTGAAGTGGTTTTGAAATGTTCTGGCTAAATCCTTACCATGTCTGATGCAGTAGATCTCAGAGCCAAGAATCTGTCTTTTTTTTTTTTTTTTTTTTTTTTTTTTTTTTTTGGTGAACCTTGATTTTTCACAATTTCTTTAGGGGAAAAAATGCCTAGAAAAGTTGTGACTTAGCCAGAGTGACACAGTGCTGTGGCTAGGACTCTATACTTTGATTTGTAGTAGACTTCTGGGAGCATAGAGCTACTCTATTATCATTTTTTGTTAAAAGGCCTGATATATTGGCTGGCAAGAAAAAGAGAACTTAACTGTGAAGATGTATCTTTATATGGAGAAGATACAAGATTGTCTAGAACTCTTCAGGAGAAAAATATTATATAATTCAAGTATCCAGTCATATAAATAAATATTTGTTTTATTTTTGCTAGATAATAATAGGTTATTAAAAATCAGCAGCATATAATAGATAGAGGGATGGTCTTGGAATTAGGAAGATCTCAGTCCAAATCTTGTTTCTGACATATATTGGCTGTGTTGCTAATGGATAAATTCTAGTATCTCTAGAAAATGCTCTAAGAAGAATCCATGTCACAGAAATGTTGATAGAAAAAAATAGAAATTATATACTGCTAAGAAGTGTTATGTATTATAGTCTATATTCATTTGTAAATGTAGATTTTACTAATGAAATTTGGTATCTTGTTATATATAACCTTTGTAAAGAGTATTTTGTATTTACCTTCACTTTTAAATTACATTGTAATCATGAATTAGTCCCTCTTTCCTTTTTTTTTTTTTTTTTTTTTTTAGAATTTTGCTCTATAGACAAATTGGGGAGGAGAAATAAAAGATAAATAAGTTACAAAGCCATATTGGTAGAAGAAACCCTATATTAATGGAATCATAGGTAATTCATCTTACCCCATTAAAAAAACATTCAACAGTCATTTGAATCTTTTTTCTCATATTAAATAAAAATTGTTTAATGAGTGTAGCTAGAGACTGAAATCAAAAGCACACAGAAATTGAAATATTGGAAGCATATTTCCGAACAACTCCAGATAAAATTTATTCACTAAATCTAGTTTAGTTTGGCCTTGTTATAAGCGTCAATGAAAGTAAGGTACAATTTACATTTTTATCAGATTGAATAGGGCTTGTGAAGTAGTGGAGTTAAGTGGAAATAGTGTGGGACTGGGAATTGGGAAATCGGGGCTTTTTTTTTTTTTTGGTATTTATTTTTTTTATTAATTTTATAATTATAACATTTTTTTGACAGTACATATGCATAGGTAATTTATTTATTTATTTATTTTTACACATTATCCCTTGTACTCCCTTCTGTTCTGAAATTTCACCCTCCTTCCCTCCACCCCCTCCCCTAGATGGCAGGCATTCCCATACATATTAAATATCTTATAGTATATACTTGGTACAATATATATGTGCAGAACCGAATTTTATTGTTGTTGTTGTTGTTGCAAAGGAAGAATTGTATTCGGAAGCTAAAAATAATCTGGGAAGAAAAAAACAAAATACAATGCTCACAGTTTGCACTCATTTCCCAGTGTTCTTTTTCTGTATGTAGCTGATTCTGTCCATCATTAATCAATTGGAATTGGATTAGCTCTTCTCTATGTTGAAGATATCCACTTCCTTCAGAATACATCCTCATACAGTATCATTGTTGAAGTGTATAATGATCTCCTAGTTCTGCTCATTTCACTCATCATCAGTTGATTTAAGTCTCTCCAAGCCTCTCTGTATTCCTCCTGTTGGTCATTTCTTACAGAACAATAATATTCCATAACATTCATATACCATAATTTACCCAACCATTCTCCAACTGATGGACATCTGTTCATTTTCCAGTTTCTAGCCACTAGAAGGAAATCTGGGCTTTGGTTCCCAAAGTTGCACCTTAATTGTGTGACCTTAGTCAAACCTCTCACCTCTCTGAATCTTGGCTTCCTTCTCTGGAAAATGATGCTATAGACCTAGATCATCTCTAAAGTCCCATTCAACTTGTTTAAAATCATCCCTGATTTTGGAATTTGCTGAAATTTTTTTTTTTCATCCATGGAGGAAGAAGTTTTTTATTTTGGAAACTTTTGTGATTTAGTTGAATAACTAGTAAATGTGATAATTCTCCCCTCTCCCTAATCTTTCCAAGTCAGCTGATATAGGGAGGTCTCTAATCTTATTGGTATTAGAATATGACCTGTCACTTGGACTTTGAAGCCTTTTCTTTTCTTCGCTTAAGATAAGGAAAAGTGTCTTATGTTAAGTCTGGAAGAAACACGGAATCCAGTTTCAAGGTAGTGAAGTTGTTATTTTTCCAGACATAGTCCAGGGTATTCCAGCCAGAAGAAAAGAGTAATCTCCTTAAATAAGGACTTTGCTAACTTGGGATTGGACATGGAAATCCTGTTTCCAGACAAAGTGTATATAAGCTTTAACAATTCAAAGTTTATTTGCTTTGATTTTGATGTGGCTCATCTTTTCTTAGCTGCTCTTTTGCAAGATTTGGAAAAGAAGGAACAGTGGTGAGCGGGGTAATTCATTGGCTTCTAATGATGAGTTCTTGAGAAATTTTACTATTCCTGTTTGATAGTGCCTTATATAAGAATTTAGTATTTAGTATTATTTGGGCATGAGCCTTTGCTTTTCTCTCAATGCTTTAGTTGGGATTTTTTTGTAGTGTTGATAGGAAAAAAATAAAAGTTTTATATTGTCTAGCAAAAGTAACGTTATAGTCTGTATCTATTTGTAAATTTACTTATCTTAGATTTTATTTATGAAATTTAATTTCTTCTAAAGAGTATTTCATATTTATCTTCACTTTCAAGTGTCATTGTTATCATGAATTAGTCTCTATGTTTTTTCTTTAGAATTTTGAACTATAGACAAATAGGGGAGGAGAAATGAAGGATAATATTAGTATGGTTTATATAAAAAGTCTAATGAATTATTTGAGATATATATATATATATCCATTCATTAGCTGATTAATCCAATTATTGTAAACAACTGACAGGGTTGATTCAGATATATCTTTTTTAGTGGAATTATCTGGCTGTAATCTCCACCTTTCTTTGAGATTCTCTTCTTGCTAGGAGGAAATTGTCTGGTGATAGAAGATGGTCTGGAGTATTTGGGTCAGATAAATAAAATAAAATAAAAATTTTGAGGACAGAGAAGAAAAAACATCATTACTTTATATATGTAAATCACTTTCATATGAATTATCTCCTTTACTGTTGATAGATTTTCTAAAGAAGGCTGGTTTTGTACATAAGGAGATTTTGCAAAGAGTCTTAGGTTTCATACACTTTATTTCCATCTTGAAATTAAAATTTTAATGTAAGGTTTCTGAAAATAATTTCAACATCATTTGCAAAAATTGAAGCATTAGTTATCTATTTGACCCTAAAATAAATGATACATGGGGTGTTTGTGATACGTAAATAGAGAGTGCACCAGCCTAAAGTCAGGAAGATCTAAGTTCAAAAATAGCTAGTTGGATTTGCTAGTTGTGTGACCCTATGTGAGTCACTTAATTTTCATTTGCTTCAGTTTCCTCATCTACAAAATGAGGATATTAATATCATCAGCTTCACAAGGCTGTTGTGAGAATTAAATGAAATATTTGTAAAGTGCTTAGCAATTTGATAAACATCATATCAATGTTATTTATTATTATTATTACTCTTAAAATGCTTTTTTGTATATTATCTCACTGAAGATTTATAGCAACTCTATGAAATAGGTAGATCAGATATTTATTATGCCCATTTTATAGATTAGGACAATGAACAACAGAAGGATTAAGTATCTTCCCAAGGTGATAGTTTAAGTGGCAGAGCTGATCTTCTAAATGAAATCTTTTATCTCTTTCCTGTATACCACAGCTGCTTTCCATAATGGGGAGGAAGCTTCTATTATTGTCCTCATCTAACTTAAGATCATGCATCAGGTCAATAATGAGGTTAAGATTTCAGTTCTCCTGCATCCTAGTCTTGTGCTTTCTCCAGTAGAATATAACTCAGAGTAAATTTAATTCAAATGACATATAATAAAATGCCTGGGTATGTTGTAATATACAGATTCCCAAAGAGGAGCCAATTTGAGCTCTAACTTTATCATCTTGTGATCTTCTAAGTGAAAAGGAGGTAATGATATAAATATTTATTCAAATGAACTTTTAAATTAAATACTTAAGTTTTTAAAAGTTTATCACTAATTTATACTATGCTATATATGTATATAATGAATATATTCTATAGATCTATCCTTCTTCAAAATATTCCTGAGCATATATACTTAAGGTTTCTTGCGCTCAGTTTCCTAAGAAGAGTAGAACTAGATGATTTCTTCAGTTCTGTGATTTTAAAATCGTCAGATCTCTGTAGACTATAAATGGCAAAGACCGATAGTTTCTTCCCTTAGGAAATGTGTCTCAAAGGCAGTATTACAAATTGGAAGAGATTTAGATCATTTAATCCAATTCCCTCCTTTTTAAAATATGGACACTGAGGCCCAGAGAGAACACTGCTAGTTATGAATAGGGCTGGAGCTAATACCTGAGTCTACATTTTCTTTCTGTGCCTTTTCACATCCACCATGGAAGAGAGGTGAAACAATTTCCTGTAATCTTTCTTTTTGCAATTAACATAGGGTCATAGAATATTAAAGTTGGAAAGGACCTTGGAGGTTCCTTAAAAATAAGCTTTCAGGCTCTCTGAGTGCTGTTATCCTGTGTCATAATGTTTTAAAAGTATGCTTGTTACGGCTGTGAGCTGTAGAAAAGTTCCCCTATGGGCAATATCTGCCTTGTATACAGGGCCAGTTATGCCCTTACTCAGCTTGAAATACATCCAGTGCTTGAAGTAGGTCAGGGTAAAATCGGGGAGCATCTACCTCTTTACAGGAAGGCCTGAAATGACCTTGTTACCTAAGCCATCCCACTTTCTTATTTCACTAATTGAATTAGTATTATAAACCATGTCATTTCCCTTTCTCCTATCACTTAAAACTTTGGTTCTACTGTACTTCAAAATCTTGTACAGGGTCTGTAATATAATTACAGCAAAATCCTAAGATTCTCTTTATGAATTTTTCCATTCCTCCTTTCTCTTAGTCCACAGATATTATTATTATTTGATATGTCAGGCTAAGTAACCTGTGGAGTAACATGGCAAGGTGGTGGTATATTGGTCAAGAAAAATTCCCATAACTATGCAAGCAATGGAATCTATAAAAATATCTAGTTGGCTAAATATATGTGACCATTGTGGGACAATTTTTCTTAAGGTTGGCATCTTTGCCAAATTGAAATAATTGCTTATGCAGTTGACTCCCCTTTTTACGCTTGTTTTTTCATTCAGTATGCCCTTTCTTTGATGTTTCTGTAGTTACCGACTTGTCAACTTTATGGTTTATTTGCTGAGCCATTTACCTAAGTCAGGAAAGTAACTGATAAATAGAACAATCATCTTTCCACATCTCTTCTACCTAGTCCATGTCACTATGAGATTCAAAGAAGGTTGCCTTTTATAGTATTTAAAAAATTATTTCTGCATTTAAGAAAAATGGTAGGCATCCTGTGAACATTAAAAATTGATTATTATTCAAAGATTATTCTGTGACTTGCACACATATTCCAAATATGTAGCAATTCAAAATTATGGAAGATCTGCCATATATTGCAAGTATGAGTAAAATTATGCAAAATCCTTTGAATATTAGCAGTCCTATGTAAGTAATAATTACACTAAATTTAGTAAGGCTAAATTTTTTTAAACCATCAAGCTTACACTTGGCAAATTATTTCAATTTTGGGTATTCATTAGATTTGGAAAATCATTGTAGTAAAATAAAGCTAGTGTTATTCATGCTGTTATGTTATTCTTTGATTCTCCTGTTAAAGAAAAAATGAATTCAACATCAGAATCTGCTTATGGGAAAGTCTTATATAATGGCACAGCAACATTTTTATTGATCTAAACCAAAGTCCTAAACTTCTCATTTTTTAAATTAAAAATTTCCCATTTTTTAACTTATGAAAAATTGATTTCTACTTTGTTTTAAAACTTATTTTTCCTGAGTTTAATTTACCAAAATAATTATATTCTATAAAGTCTTTTAAAAAATCCACCAAATGGGAAAGACTAGTACATATTGGTCCAAAAAAGCTGTCTCTGAATATTGTATATTATATTGCTTAACCCTTAAAATAAGATCTCTCTGGATAATGGGGATTGAGGGTGAGGAGACAAAAGTAGAAAGAGAGAGAAAATAACCACTGATCATAAACTATACTCAGTTTTTTCCAAGTCACATTTGGGGAAAAGTAAAGTACCTATATTTGACCAATAGCATATTGTTTTTATTTTGTGGATAAAGAAATTGAAGAAAATATTATATGACCTGATTAACGTTACTAAATGAGGCAGGTTTTAGGTCAAAAATAGGACTGAAAGAGTTTTTCCTCTAAATATGCTAACCTGAAGCATAGGATATGTTTTCCCAAAATTTCGACTCATAATTTGAAGCTTAAGTATATCACAGGTCATGGATTTCAAGCTGGGGACATAGAAGCCATCAAGTCTAACTCTTCATAAGTAAAGTGACTGGCCACTTGCCATGCCTTTGGTTAGTGTCACATACATATTTTCTGGATTCTGAATTCATATACTATTCCCTGCACCACTGAGCTGCCTATATAAACTTATAGATTCAACTGGGAATGAGGAACAGAGGGCTATTGTGGAGTATGTATTTATGTTTAAAAGTTTTATTTGTTTGATTAGTTAGTTGAAAAATGGAGTACCTATCATGCAGTTTGCACTGTGCTAGAACTTACAGAATACTGAAGAAATCTAAGATATAGGCCCTATTCATATAAAACTTACTTTCTAGAAGGGAAAAACATAAGGAAAGAGGAAATACTGTAAATCATATTATGTACTTTTATAATAAAGTACTACTTTGTGCAGGAAAGAGTAGGAAAAACCTTAAGGTGTATAATAAATATAAAGGAATTGGTGGAAAGATCACTGGGCTACTTGGTATCAAAAAAGTCTCCATGGAGAAGAAGGGAATGCTAGAATGTAAATAAGGAATACTCATATAACTTCTGCTAAATTTCTCATTAAATTTGCATGTGGATTTACATTAACCAAGTAGTTCACTGTTTTAGGCAACCAATCTTCATAATCATCTTTTATCATATATACTTTGCACATGCAAAAACTTAAGTGCCCAAGGTAGAGAGATTTGTGTAAAAACAGAGTCAGCTATTGCTATGTTAAGCTTCAGACTTTGGATTGTAAGAGGAACATCCCCCTTTGTCAATCCTCTCCTATTCTTTTTCCTCTGTTTTATCCAGCCTTCTTATTCTGTGCATTCCTTCCTTTCATGTAGGACACCTGGGGGAATCTTTGGGACACATGAGAAGAAAGCAACTGTGAGGAAGTAGGTAGGGGAGAAGTTATGTGTTTCAGGCAAATGCTGATGTTCTGAAAGCAATCATGGTGAAAGGCAGTCACCAAAAAAAAAAAAAATCTTTCCCCTCCTTTTTTATTGCTAGGGCCTCTCCCACCTGTCAGGCTATCCTGTTCTGTTTCTTGCAGCATTAGATGGTGGAACAGGAAACCAGAATGGTCATTTGTAAACTCTGAACTCTAGGATGCTGCACTGGAGCTCAGCTTGCCTCGCCAGTGTGTTGTTTTTTTGTCAATTTATATCATAAATGATGTTTCTTTAAATATTTTAATATAAATACCATTAAGGAAAACAAAACTTTTTTTTTAAAGAAAAGACAATTGATCTTCATTGAAATTGTTTCTGACCTCTGAGGAGAGTGTTGGTTGGAAAGACAATTGAAAAAAAAAGTACCATTTGAGACCTTTATTTTAGCTCATTAGAAATGGCTTCCCTATGTTTTAGTTAAGTGTTTAGGAGCTCCATTGCAATATTTCAATTTGTCTTTTAATATGATCAAGGTTAGTATTGGGAAGCTTGTATATACCAGTAGACATTTTCATTTATCCTAATCTTAGAATTTAAAAGGACATCATTATATTGTACTGCGGAAAGCAATTTCTTTCCTTGTAATATAGTCCAAATTGTTGAGACTCTTATTTTATTTATATTTGAGAAAAATAATTCTATTTCCATTTTCTCCCCTGAGATTGCCTATATTATAAACTGAACTATATTACCATCAGGTGGATTCTTAAGTGATAATTCATCTATCTATTTATCCATCTATATATACATATACAAACCTACATGTAACAAATTATAAATAATTTGTTAGACATGTATACAAACTTTTTGTGTATATACAGTATATTTTTTTGGGTTCAGACATTTGATTTCTTTGGTCTTGAGACACTCAGTATAGAAATTCCTTTTACCAATGCAGATAAACAAGACATCTGTAATATTAAGAATTATCTGAGACATTGTGACATTAAATATCTGACTCATAGTTACCTAGTTAGCTTGTGCTGGATTCAGAATTTCAATCTAGATCTTAATGGCTTTAAAGTTGTCCTTTTGTCCATTACTCCATGCTATCTTTTGAAGGTAAGAATTTCTGTGGTGAGTAGGGTGCTCATTAAATTCTGATACCTATACATTCTTCTTAAAAGCATTTTCCTTCTTGTTATGATGTGACCACAGAAAAGAACAAAGTCTCTGAAGACAAGTCTTTTTTTTCCCTCTTAAGTCTTATTTAAAAATCAAAGTTCACTCTTCATTGATTGTTGCATTTTTGCATATTTGGAAATCATTTCTGCTAGACTGGCAGGATTATTTTAAACTGGAGTGTTCAAAATAGTCACAATGTAGATCATTGAAAAACCATGAATCTTTATTTTTAATAAACGGAAGCTATGATTTAAGGAATCATATTGTTGAATATGAAAAAGCTGTAAGATGATAAAGAAGTTATTAAATATTATTGGAAAACTGAACACTTCTTTAGGCATGAAACTTTTTTTGAAAGAGCCTTTAATAACCCTAGGAATATAGTTATCACCTGTAATAGAGAGAGGGATCCTTCAGAGCTGGAAATCCTGTCTTTTCACATGTTATATATATTATCACAGTCATAACATCTCTTCTAGGACCTTGCATAGTTTTATTTCCCTAACTGACTTACATTTGCAGTTTAGCTTTTCATTTTAAGACACTTGCAATGTCTGCTCAAATTAAATATCCCCCCCCCCCCCAGGCTGGGGTTAAGTGACTTGCCCAGGGTCACACAGCTAGGAAGTGTTAAGTGTCTGAGATCAGATTTGAACTCTGGTCCTCCTGAATTCAAGGCTGGTGCTCTATCCACTGCGCAACCTAGCTGCCCCCTCAAATTAAATTTTTATTCCCAATTTGCTAACTTTTAAAAGTTTTCTTACAATGTAGCTTTCCAGCCATCTATTGTTTGTTTAGTCCCTAACTTTCATATAAGCTTTTAAAAGGTTCAAGAAAATATTTTCTGATCTTAACTGAAATCAGTTCCCCAATTACAAATTGAGCCAACAGCTATCATTCTTTCCCCTTCCCACATCCATCCCCCCTTCCTAATATTTCAGATAATCTAAAGTAATATAAAGTCACATAAAGTTATGTGAAAAAAGTATGATAGACAATACCATGAAAAAGAACCTAATTCCTTAACACGTACCAGTATGCTAACATTTAGTCATATTGGTCCTTACTAGCCATTGCTCTTAATTTCATAGTCCAGGACTAAATGCAGACTGTTGACTTCATTTCTTTCTTCTTTCCCTCCAGTATGTTAGATTTATTCTGAAATCATTAGCCTCTGAAAGGGAAAAATTCAAATACATCCTTGTCCTGTATTAATCTAAACTCTTAAGTTTCCTGAGCTCATGAAGTCCTATTTTTTCTAACTCTGACTTGGGATAAAAATCAATAAACTTGGATGAATAATGAGTTATGTGATCCATTCATAGGATAACTATGCTTTAAAATGTTTTAAAATGGAGGCTGAAAGGACAATTAGGATGAGAGATGAGCTGACCTGCTTCTCCTTGTGCCAGGTCCACTGTGTGATAGATGACCATGGCAGAAATCAGATGTGTGATAGTAGGATTGTCATAAAATTGGGTGGAGTAGTTCTGGTTTACGTTAAATATTTTTTCAATAATGTCATTCCCATGTAACCTGTTGCTCTTTATCCTCATGAAGTCGGCATCTTCAAAGAACATTTCTTACACAACTTGTGAAATTGCTATATTTAATTTAGAGAGATTCCAATATTTTCCCCTTATGGCACATGACCTGAAGATTACTATCAGATAACCCCTCCTCCTGGTCAATGGCCACATAGGAAACCTTGCCTAATTATTTGTGTTTGTACTTTGTAAAAATGAAGAAAACAAGTCCACGAGGGCTATTTGTTCTGTTCTTTGTTGGACTAGTAAAAGGAATTGATGGTCACTGAACACACAAAAAAGCTGATGTTGAATTTTAAAATCCTACCTACAAATCATTTTTTTCTCCTGGGAATGAGCAATTTCCTAACAATTTGGTCATTTTATTTGATAAGCTAAATTAACAAAGTTTAGCTGATATTAAAATGACTTTATTTGGATTCTATAATTATTGATACTTTGCGCTGTGTAATCACTTAATATTTCTCAAAATGACTTCTCTTTGGAATAAAGCAACTGTTTGCCTTTCATTTTCTAAAAAGCCTTAATTCACAAGATTATTTATCTCTTTTAAAACTAATATTTAGCCCACATCTTCTATTTTTTGCTTATGAGATGAAAATTTAAAAAAACAAAAAAAAATTCTTCAATTGTTTTCCTGTCAGTACAATAGCTTCAAAGTTGAAAATATATTTTTCTCATTTTTACTTGTTTTCCTGTTGTTTTAATTATTATCATCTGAAGTAGTAGATTTAGTTAGCAAAATAGACCAATGATAACTGATTTGGTTGATCAGAACTAGTCTATCATTCAAAAGAACAATATATTTAGGACAAATCCTATAATCTTTAGTTCTATCAACAAAGTTGTTGGAAAGATAATTAGCTCTACTTATTTTCTTAAAAAATTTCCCCTTTTGAGCACAGAATCAACATTGAAAGTCCAATCCTATCCCCACCCCCCTTTTTTCTGACAGTTTCATTGACTCTAGCTTTGACTCATTCTCTATTAATTTCAGCTATGTCTTTAGGCTGCAGAAATCTACATTCATTGTTTCCATAGAATCATTTATCCCAGAAGCCAGATGGAAGCTTAAGGGACCTCCAATTATAGACATCTCTACAATTAAATTTATTATGTAGCATGATTTATTTGATCAAAAAGTTGGGCTTCAACACTTATTTGCATGATGGGCACTGTATAAACTATGTTAGGAGAATTATAGAGAAAAGAAACCTGCCTGTTAAGCATCTGATAGCCTAAAAGAAAATTTTTCTCATTCCCCCCCCCAAGAAACCCCTGTTTTTTTGACTTATTCCAAAGTTGTAACTTTTAATTTTATAATGCTTTTCTTCCTAATGAAAGTTTATTCTCTCCTTCCTTTTTTTTTTTGTCCCAAGCATTAGAAACATCTGGACACTATGCTTTAATTAAGAGCCCTTTCATATACATGAAGTTTTAAAAAAATTATTATTAAATCATCCTTCAGTGTCCTTCACAATGAATAGTTCCATTTTCCTTCATCAAGCCTCACTTTTTTTCCTAAGACTTTAATCATCTTTAAGGTTCTGTCCTTAACACCTTTTAATATTACACACTATGTGATTGTTAGGCATTCCAGTGATGCATTCACTTTTATTAATTGCAGTTTTAAAATGCTGATTCCAGTCAGTTTAATTCCTAGAGATTATTGCATGCCAAAATCTGCTTTTAGATCATCTTTTCCCACCGCTTATGTATGTAATGTTTTTCTTCTCCATGTAAACAAGCCCCAGTTGTCATCTTTATTAAACTTTATTATCTTTTATTACCCTTCTATTTAATGGGATTATTAAAAAAAAACTTTCACTCTTTCCTCTTCATGCCACAAACCTATCCCAAATTGGCTGTCTCTTGCAAATTTAATGATATGAACTTGAATTTGTAATTCAGATTATTTATGAAACTGGGACCAAGACAGTGCTAAGGAGCACCATTTACTATTACCTTTTAGGATGACACCAATCCACTGATAAATGCTTCCTGGCAATAGTGTTTGAAAGTCAAAATTTTTATTCAACTTTCATCTTTTCATCAGGAATGTTATTTCCCTTGAAGAATTATACTCACTCTTTTTGTTGGATTGTTCTTGATTGTAATTCTAGACCTTTTGTCTTCCAGAATATCACATTCAAAATTCTCTGTTTTTTTAATGTGGTAACTGTTAAATCTTATCTGATCTCTATAGCTCCATGATCTTTCAATGATTTTTCCTTTAATGCTTAAAATATTTTCTCTTTGACATGGGAGTTCTGGAATTTAGCTATAATATGCTAAAGAAGGAACTTTTTTTAGATGACAATTAGTAGATTCCTGTAATTTCTATTTTACCCTCTAGTTCTAGAATATCAGAGCAGTTTTCCTTAATAACTTCTTGAAATATAATGCCTAGACTTTTTTTTTTGATCATGGCTTTGAGGCAATCCAATAGTTCTTAAATTCTCTCTTTTCTTTTCTTTCTTTCTTCTTTCTTTCTTTCTTTCTTTCTTTCTTTCTTTCTTTCTTTCTTTCTTTCTTTCTTTCTTTCTTTCTTTCTTTCTTTCTTTCTTTCTTTCTTTCTTTCTTTCTTTCTTTCTTTCTTTCTTTCTTTCTTTCTTTCTTTCTTTCTTTCTTTCTTTCTTTCTTTCTTTCTTTCTTTCTTTCTTTCTTTCTTTCTTTCTTTCTTTTCTTTTTTTTTTTGTTGCAAAGGAAGAATTGTATTCGGAAGCTAAAAATAATCTGGGAAGAAAAACAAAACAAAACAAAACAAAACAGTGCTCACAGTTTATACTCATTTCCCAGTGTTCCTTTTCTGGATGTAGCTAATTCTGTCCATCATTGATCAATTGGAAATTCTCTCTTTTCAATCTGTTTTCTAGATCAGTTATTTTTTCAATGAGATAATTAGCTTTTTATTCTATTTTCATTTCTTTTGTTTCTTGTTGTCTCATGGAGTCATTAGCTTCTACTTACCCATTTCTAACTTTTCACTGTGCATTTGTACTTCTTTTTCTTTTTAAAGTGTCATTGTCTTCAGTTTTCTTTTGTATGGGCCTCTTTTACTAAGCTGCAAATTATTTTTTCATAATTTCATAATTTTCTTCCTTTGCTTTCATTTATTTGTCTAATTTTTTTCTCTGCCACTCTAATTTGATTTTGAAAATATCCTTTTAGTTCTTCTAGGAATTTTTCTTGTGCTTGTGTCCAATTTACATTTTTCTTTGAGGCTTTGCTTCTGGCTGTTTTGATTTGATTATCTTTTTTGGAGTTTGTGTCTTGTTCTTCCCTGTCACCATAGTAGTTTTTTATAGTCAGATTATTTTTTTTATTATTATTTTTAATTATTTGCTTATTTTCCTACACTATTTCACTTTTAATTGCAACTTTAAATTAATGTTCCCATCATGGTTCTTGGGGGTGGGGTGACTCTGTCTCAAGATTCAGGTTTTTTCACACTGCTCTTTTCAGAGGTAGTTCTGGGGGTTTGGGATTTTTTGGTGCTTTCAAGGTGATGCTATCCTTTATTTCTTGAGAGCTTTTGAAGCTGCTTGCTGTTTCACTTAGTTCTACCACTGGCATTTCATCCATGTAGGCTCTAGGCCAGATTCCACCCTGGTGTCACATATTTTTTCCCCCAACCTCCTGTTTTGTCTTTGACTGAAAGAATGTTTCACTCTGATATTTTGTTGGCTCTGCCACCCTGACATTTGTGTAATGATTTTATTTGATCTATAATATATACCTAGCCATATTTGATTAAAATTGATTCTATTTGTCACTTTCTCTTTACGTACTAGTTTTATTATTTTTGTTGTAAATTTAGACTACTTATAAAAAATCAACAAATTACAGAATATGAGATTTGGAATGCACCACAGAAGTCACCTTCTTCCTATTTATGTGACCTTGGTCAACTTATTTAACCTTCCTGTGCCTCAATTCCCATACTTGTAAAATGTGGAGTTGCATTTGACAACTTCTGAGGCTCTTCAAGCTCCAAATCTAGTATGATTCCTGCAATTTATAGATAATTAAAATAAATTTTACTGTTAAATTAAATCCCCCTGCTAGAATATGTGGTGCAGGTAGGACTTATATTCGGGTCTTCTGGTTTTCTGCTTCAGAGCTCTTTCTACTCTACCCCATCATTTTATTTAGAAATATATTCTAACTTCATCTAGTAACCTATTTCTATCTTTTGTGTTTTCATATTGATATTATAATTATCTTCCTCCCTCCAAATTACTTTCCTAGATTGAACTTTTCTCCTTTATCCTTTTCAGGTTTATAAACTCCATGGAAATTTTTCTAATATGTTCAGATATATTATCATTATTCTTCATTTTGAGGATGAAAAAACTGGGATCTAGAGTGATGAAGTTATGCAATATAACAAGTGTCAGACATAGGATTTTACCTTCTATTGTATGACTGTAAAACTACTGCTTTATAGAGCTCCCTTTTCAGCAGACTTCATTTCCAGTTTGCTTTTCTGACTTCCTATTACTGCCTTCATGCTAATGAGAAAAATCTTTATCTTAGTTGGTTCCTTGGCTTTCTGCATTTCTAAATTGTCACTGATACTTTGAGATCTGCTATTTGACTTATTTTCTTGATTTCCCAAAGATGCTAGGTTGTTAAAGTCTCAAGTTATTTACCTAATTTGCCTGTATTGCAAAAGTATAGCTTTTATTTATTTTGTAGTATTAGAAATATATTCAAAGGCTATGACTATCTTTTCTGGGTTGTAATGCATATGACAAATTTTTCTAGTATCTTCCTACTTTCTGGATCTGTAGGAATAAATTCTCTATCCTTGGTAGATGTTTAAGGCTGTAGCACTTCTCTTTTCTTCTTTCTGTGATTTCTAAAACAATTGATATCCTCTAAATCAACTTTTTTATTATGATAACTTTTTGATATTATATGTATTAATGAAATCAGAACCATTTACACTGTTTTTATTTCTTAACTAGATTGCAGGATGATAAGGGCCAGTGATTGTGTCTTATTTATTTTTTGTGTCTCCTTTAGTTCCTAGCAGTGTATCTACTATGTGAGATATAGTAGCAGAAGTCTCTTAAATGAATGGAACAAATACACATTTATTTACTGTCTGTTATGTGCTATTGCTGAGAACTTTTTATAAATATTATCTTATTTGATATTCACAACAATCCTGTAAAGTAGATGCTATTGTTCTCATTCTTATCTTGTAGTTGAGGAAACTGAGGTAGACAGAGGTTAAGTGAGTCACATAGATATTAAGGGTTTGAAACTGAATGTATAGTCAAGTTTTCCTGACTCAGCTCAACCTCAATGAATGACTACTCCATCCATAGAATCACAGTTCTACAGCTAGACCTTTGCAGATCTTGGAAGGCATCAACTCTGGGAAACATAAGCTAGGAAATTAAATGATTTTCCCGACATTTATGACCTTTAATTTAACTGGTCCTAGAAGTTACAGGTACTGTTTTCCCATTATCTGTTGATATCCTTCTTTCCAATTGCTTTTGGATTTTTTTCTTGCTTTCATTTCTATATATTACAGATAAAATATGGGATATCAGAATTCTTTAAAATAAGTTCTTAAACTGTCAGTCAGTAATGACTTTACCTGTTTTCCATTGAAGAGGTTTGTTCCTTCTCCAATATTAATAGTATTTTTATACTCTTTGTGACTTGTAGTCATCCATTATTAACTCTTATTATATCCCCATGAGGAAATAAATGATTAACATGATTATCCCTGTTTGATAGATAAAGAAATTAAACAGAGAAAGGTTAAGTATAGAGGGATTAAGTGACTTGCTCAAGATCACATAGTATGAACAATATAAATTGCAAGCTGCTGCTTAACTCTCGAGGCAGATATATACTCATAGGCTGCAATCATTAGAAAAATTAAACCTGCACAGTGGTGAACATATAAAACTAGATAACAAATTTATTAAATTGTCATCCTATACATTTAGAATACAAAACATTATATTTCTGTCATATATCATTTATTATAGCATTTTTCATATTTCATAATACATAATCAGAGGGATTTCATATTGACTTCTATGTTTGTAGCATTAAAGAGCAGGGCATTAGGATATTTCTAACTCCAGAAAGATTGAGAAGTCCTTAGATCTTAATTCAATTTCTGGTATTCCATAGAGGGAAACAGCTCAGTGCAATAAACAGTAATAACTAAGACAAATGGGCCTTAATGGAAAAGAATGGCTAAATCCATAAAAAATCATTTACAAGTAATTTTTGTGAGTTGCTTGTGGGAGTAGAGACCTCTAATGACCTATTTAATATAGAGTATGCTTTTTAAATTCATTGATTTCCTAAATATCTTTTTTATTTTGGGTTACTATTTGTGCTTATGTTGCTTCCATCTATATCCTTGGGAGGAAGCAGAGTGGGAATTGAGCTATGTTAATGTAGACTATTGTTAGAAAGATTTGTCATTCCTATTACCATGGTAGAGCCAAATACTTCCTAAAGAATTTGTAATATCTTTACTAAATACTCAGTTTGCCTGGTATTAACATCTAGAGTTTGAACCTTGGAAGCAATCTTGTTTAACTCGAGCAGAAATTTTTTCTACAGAAACCTTGAGAAGTATCAACCAGTATTCAATTTCTAACTTCTTGTGATGAAAAACTCACTAAATATTGAGTTAGTATATTCTACTTTTGGAATCCTTTAATTATTAGGAAGTTTACTTTTTCTTTATTAAACTGGTATTTGTTTTGTAGTAATTTTCAACCATTACTTCTGATTATACCCTAAAAAAGTCTAAAAAAAATCCTTCTTATACATAACAGCTCTTCTAATACCTTAACTGTAATGTCCCATTTAAATATTTTCTTCAGTCTAAAATCCTTCAGTTCTTTTATCCAATAGTATTATGAAATAGTTTTAAGTCCTCTGACCATCCTAATTTCTTTCTTTTTTATATAATTGAGTGTCACTGTCATGCATAAATTGTGTTGTTTGACATAGTTGCAATCTTGCATGGTCCTTCCTAACTTAAATCCAATTCACTTGCTTGTCATGGCCTCACCTCCTTGAAGTCATAGTCCACTTCTAGAAGGAAGGTTAAATAACAACTTTTGTGAGTAAAGCTGGCCTGGAACTGATCAGTTGGAAAACCAACCTCCTTCCCTCCCTCCTTCCTCCTTCCTCTTCCTTTCTTCCTCCCCCTCCTTCCTCCCTTCCTTCCTTCCTCCCTTCTTTCCTTCCTCCCATACTTCCTTCCTCCCTTCCTTCCTTCCTTCCTCCCTTCCTTCCTTCCTCCCTTCATATCCTTACCTAGAGATGCCCTTAAAGGCACTTGTTTTTCTTTTGCACCTCTGAAGACTCCCAAGATATCTTGGAGTTTACTGGCTAGGATTCCTTGTTAAGGACCAAACTTAAACAAAAACCAATCTGACTCTGACTGACCACCAGTAAGTTCTAGGCCAAGCCCATTTGGTCATTGTTTGGGTTTTGATCGCCTCAAATTGATTATAAATATCAGTCATTTCTGCTTTGGCTAGAAACCCTGGGTCTTCCCCTCTTAGATTCATTCATTCATTCATAAATCCATTATATGTTTTAGACTAGGTGAAAGAGGAGATTGTTTGCCTCAAATGCTAGCTAGCCTCAATAGCTATCTAATCCCTGAATGGGTATGACCTCAGTCAAACTGAGACCTTAGTTTAAGAAGGCCAGGGTCTCTCATTACCTCTAGGGCCATCTCCAGTCTTCCTGATCTATATTTGACTACTGGCCCCAGATGGCTCTGGAGGAAAATGTGAGACAGGTGACTTTGCCCAGCCCTCCTTCATTTAAATCCAATCCACTAGCATGTCATAGCATCACCTCCCTGATGTCATGGCCTTCTTCGAGAATGAAGGACAGATATCAACAATATAACTAGGATAAAATATAGTGGGACTGTGTTACCTCCTTCATTATCAATAAGCTGCTCCACCCTGTTACACCACTGTTTGCCATTCATGCCTCAAAATTGTGGGCAAAAATGTTGGAGAGAAGAGGGCCAAGGACAAATTTGTTCACTAAATATTTTCCTTCTACTTGACAATGATACACTAGTCATCTTTTATTGCTATATGTCTTCATCTACCATTTTGCATGTTTCCTACCTAAAGATTTTTAAAAAATTTAGTTGTAATTCTTATCTATTATTATTCATATCTGAATCTCTCCACCATATTGTTTTTATATTTTTACAATGATCAGCAGCAAGGCATTGCTAGTCAGAAACAACTGGATTCAAGCCCTATTTCTCACACATACTTTCTCTGTAAGCCTAAATAATCACTCAATGTCTCATCTGTATTTCTAAGACTATAACAATACAGGTCTGTATTATTGAGAGATCTCTATACCATTGACATCATAGATCTGCCCAGTTAAAAAAAATTCTCTAAATAGTCTCTGGATGTCTCAAAGCCCAGAATTTCCCCAAATCTCTTGAACATATTTTTAAACTTTTGCCTACTGTCATTTTCTTCTAGGAACACAGACTTATATATAAATCACTAAATTGAAATTTCCTTATTATACCAAATTTCTTGAACTCTGATATAGATTTGAGACCCTTTAAAAATAAACTTCATTTACATGTATTATTATCTCATTTAATCTTCACTACAACTCATTCAATTAGGTGCTGTTATTTTCATTTTATGGACAAGGGAACTGAGACAGAGAAATTAAATGACTTACTGAGACTCATACAACTAATAAGTATTTGAAACAAGTTTAGAACAATATTCTTCCTTTCTCCAAGTCTAGCACTCTTTGTATTTATCCACTTAGCTTTCTTAGGCACAGTATTTTAAGGTTCATCATGGACTCATGTTTAAATTTTTGTTTGTAGTTTAAAGCAAGGGAATTCTATAAGTTCCAAACTATATATAGATAGACCTGATATCTCCGTCCCTGAACCAAATTTTGTTTGATCATCTTCTAGGGGCAGGGATAGGGATACATATGTGTAATGTTTTTACTCCCACTCAGGGTGTTACCTTCATTTTTAAGGGAAATACAAAGAGTGAAGTCAAAGCCTATGGAAGAGCTCAGCTCTGCTTGTCTATACTGATTCTGGCTTCTTGCTTTTTAGTACATGGCAGGTTGCATGCCATAGGGAGCCAAGATTAGTCGATTAGGAAGATACCTATAATGGAACAATAGCCCCAAATCCCAGGCTTCATCCAACTAACTCACAAAGTTTGCTGGGATCTGGGGGATACATTTTAAGTTCAAAGTTTGAGCCAAAATGTGGCAATTAGCCTCTACCAAAATTCTGTCATTAGGTGGGCTCAACATCATATCTTGAAATATGGCTATCTCAGTTTGCTGTTTCAGATGACTTTGATGACTTTCCAGATATTACATCTTAGGGATTTGATTATTTGGATGACAAGATCTAGAACTTACCTGATTTTTTTTTGACAAAGGAGTTGTTCTTAGAACCAAGCCAAACCAGAACTTTTTCCTTATGTGTCCTCCTTCTATTCTTTCCACATGTCTACTCTACACAAAACTAAAAGAAAAATCTGGGGTGGGATGTACAATGCTCATGCTGTGTATTCTTGTCTTCACTCTTCCTCTATGTATATTACCAAATCTGTTATTAAAACTCAGTTTGAAATTGCTAACATTAACAGAAATTATCAGAACTTCCAAATTCCCAAGACATTTTGCAGATAAGACTGAATGTTTGTTGAGTCAGATAGGGAGAAAAATTGTTGAGAAGGTAACAGGACAACATATCTACAATGCTTATTTAAAATTACAAATCTAGGATTACCTTATTATTAAATAAATCAGTTTACAAGATACGTTCATTATAGGTTGATTATTCATATAACAGTTTCCTTTTATTAAAAAATTCTTTTTATAAATAACATGCTATGTATAGTACACATAGAGAGCTGGACTTGGAATTATAAAGTTCTGAATTCAAGATCTATGGTTGAGTGAGCACAAGCAATTTATGTGGTAATACTAAAGGCAAAACATTTTTAATCTGTATTGATAGTGAGAGTTTCTATATCAGAAATCTTATATGTTGCTAAAATCATAAGTTTAGATCCTTTCCCTTGCCTTCCTCCAACTCCATGTCTAAGTGGGGGAAAAAGCAAATCTAGTAATTTAAATGTCTAATTTGATGTATAAAGACTTGTTTCAAAAAAGTTAATATAAGGAACATATCTCATAGAAAGTGAAATGCATCTACATTAAGAAATAAAATTTCTTGTCCTGTTTTGGTCAACATCCATTCTATGCAAAACATATTTTCATTCTCTAGAGTAATATTCTTTTTAATGGTTGCTCCAAGAAGTCAGATAGAAGACCAAAGAAAGTAGCTTCTTTTAGACATTCTCACATTTTTCTCACCTTTGTGTCTTTATTCACATCATTCCTTAAGCCTGGAATATATTTCTTTTGTTACCATTAATTCCTCATCTTTCGCATTTAAATCTTAAATCTCTTTTCAGTCTTAGCTTAAAATACTAATTCCTCTGTAAAACCTTTACTGATCCCTCTGGCAGGATCTAAATTTTTATACCAAGATTTTTCATTGCCCTTGTGTTTACTCCTCTTAGACTATTTTTTGATAGACTATAAACCCCTTAAGGGCAACATCTGTTTCCCCTTTATCTCTGAATTCCCAGCAACTAGCACATTAGTACAGAGAAGGGTCATCTTTGATTGATTATCATATTCTATTTTATGCCATAATTATTTTGTTTACCTGGTACATTCACACTAATAGATTACAAGTTTCTTGAGAGCAGTAAATTTTATCCAGCACCCAGCATTATTATATATTGCAATATTATATATTATATATGCACAGAAGTGTTTAACACCTTTAATTGAATGATTAGAGGAATGCTTTTGCATTTAGAATGTTGTATCCCTGTAAGAAATGGATATAAGAGAATCTCTTTAAGACTCCACATCCCCTAAATTATTGAAAATAATAGATAACCCAATAAATATATTTTAAGGCTTATAATAATAATAATGATGATGAACTTTGTACTTAAATATACCTCCATTGTATGCTATATAAAGCTTTAATGCTTGTAAAATGCTTTAACATACACAATCTCATTTAAGCCTCACAACAACTCTATGAGACAATTACTATGGATATTATTGTTTCTATTTTAAAGAAATTGAGGACTTGAAATAAAAAAAAAGTTCATTTGTCCAGGGTTACAGAGGTAATAACCAATGCGTGATTTAAACTCAGGCTTCTTGATTCGAAGATCAACACTATTATGGCTCTAATAAGAAGTGGATGAAGTTCCAATGGGATGAAAACACAAAATGGAAAGTTTTTTAGATAATTATAATTTAATAATCAACAGAACCTTGATTATGATTTCAATGAATCCTTTGCTTCTTACCCTTTTAATGTAGTATTGTCCAACTAGAATGACTCATTATAGTATGGAGGTAACTAACCTCTCAAAAGCTACCTCAGTAAAAATCCTAAATTTTGGAATGGTTTCAAGTAGGGGTCCAGCCTAGTTAAGATTGGAGCAGCTCATCTTAAAAGATTAGCTATCAAGTAATGACTTTTGCAGTCAGAACTTCCCTTGAGGACTATACTAATGGTTGAGAGGTTATGAGGTATGTTATTGGAGGATCATTGCACTGATGACATCATAGATCTTTACAAGCACATAGGAAAGATAGGGCAATATAACTCCTCCATTTGTGTTGGCTCATTTTTGGTGATTGTTTATTACTTGTGTAATTTAAGTAAATATCATTTGATTCCATTTTAGAATATAGAATTATGTGTGGTGCAGCAAAAACAAGTGGTAATATTTTAATAAATAAATGCTATCATATTTCCCAATCTCTCTCATATATATAAGCATCATCTATCATATGTTTATCTATCACAATATGTATATATATATGTTTACATATGTAATATATATTCCTATACATATGCACATGTATGAGAAAAAGTTTTATTTTCTTTGAAAATAAAGATGTGCTTATCCTTTAATATGAAATAATACTGTGGTAGGTTCCAAATTGTTATATTCCTCATATCATCATAAGACTTCAGATTTCTTTGAACATTTAAATTTTAATCAGTAGGAAACTTGGGAATACTCTCTATAGAAAAGTCTTTCACCTTGTAATGTCATTTAGGTGTTACTAATTTCCAAGTTAAATGTTGTTCTTAAGATTTACTCTTTGTTTAGGTCATTCTTATTAGGCTGCATAAGCAGTTTCTGTGTAGGTATCTTGTTTCCTACAGTGCTTGCATATTTTCAGTAGTAAAAGTTGCCATTTGAAGTGATGCAATTTGTGTTACATGACCATAGAACATCTCAGGAAGTTACATTGAGAGGAGGGGTTGGAGAGAAGGAGGAGCTATGGCTAAAGACATTTAATGGCAGAATGAATGGGAATTTACAGAGGCTAAATGTGCAGTCAGGCTTAACCATAAGACTGTACTTCCTTACACCTAAATTTTGTTTTACCTTAATTGAAAAGATTCATAATTAAGCCTCTTAACATCAATCCAATTCTCTTCAGTTTTAGTTGCAGTCTTCACCTTCAAAATGACGAGGATTTTGACAGCTTACAAAGTGGTAAAGGCCCTGAAAACTGGCTTTTGCAATGGAACTGCCCAAGGACAATGGAAAGTGTCAAGGACTGGCATTAGACTACTGAGTGTTAAGGTAATGTTCCCTTATTTGTTCTTTTCAGTATAATTTAATGCTTATAGCAGAAAACAAGTAATCACTAACAAGAGGTAATGGATTTGAATTTATCATTTAATACTAATTGATTATTTGCTAGATTCCAGAACTTCATAATACAACAATTCTCATTTTAAGCTTCAATGAGTCTGAAATTTCCAGGATAAATTTCACAGAAGGTAAAAAGTTTATAACTCTGGGTGGATATATAAGACACAGACATAATTTTCATAATGATTACTTCTCAAGAGTAGCTGACCAAACTTCTCTTTGAACCCACAAAATATTGCAAATAATTTAGGGGATAAGGAAAAGCAATATGGAGTTGGTTGTTATAGGAATGAGTCCTTTCCCGGGCAGATGTTTTAATCTCTTAGAATTTATCCCATGTAACTCTTTAATCTCTAAGTGGCATCTGCACTGATGGAAAGATTTTCTGCATTGGATATTTCCTGTACCAAATGAAATCTCAGGCCTAGTTCGCCCTAAACCCCCCCAAAGTTTAGTCTGCTGTATGGAAAGATTGTTGATTTTTGTGCCCGGAATCTGAATAAACTCACTTTTCCCCCCACTCTTAAGGTTTATTTGATATTGGCAATCCAACTTGAAGTAATTATCTTGACTTTTCTTCTTCTAGAACATCTTCAAGTATAGCAAATATATCATTTCCATTTTAAAGATTAAGAAATTGAGGCAAAGAGCACTTCAGATTGTCCATATGGTATATTATAGCTGAGAAACATAGTTTAAAATTTAATATTAAGCCTTCAGGATACTGGGCTTGACAAGAAACCTGGTTTGTAGTCCTGCCTCAGATATTTACTAGCTATATAACTCTACACAAGTTATTTAAACTCCCTGTGCCTCAGTTTCATCTTCTATAAAATGAGAGGATTGAACTCAGCGGCCTCTAAGGTCTTTTTAAGCTCTAGGATACTATGAGTGATAAAATGTCAATAATAGCACTTGATTTTCTTTTTTGCTTTTGTATTAATGTATGAAAAAACATCACTAAATTGATCTGAAATGACCATGGTAATTGCCACAAGTTATTAACAATGAATGCAAAATTTAAGTAGAAAAAAATAACATTAAAATTCTACCAAATTATCACAAATTCTCTATGGTAAAGTAGTCCTACCACAAAAATTCTTATTTATTGACTTAAAAGCAGTAGATTCTAATTTGCGTTATAGTGTTTCATCTCTAATAGGCATAATAATTATATTTATTTTAAAAAATTACCATCTAGTTCTCCAGCCTCTATAGTTTTAGGTTCATTAGTCCCGAGGGATGGTTTGGAACCAGGAACCTTTCTCACCATGAATACCAGGAATACCATTGGGGATGGCTAAGTAAACACTGAAAGTAGATACTGTTAGTTACCATAAGTAGATGTAAGGCTCATGAGCAAGAGAGAGTGGATGGATAGGAAAAAATGAGGCGTGAGATAAGAAGAAAGGAGGGGAAAAAGAGAGGAGAGAAATAAGGTACTACCAGTTGTACCTACTATTAGTCAAGTCATTCTGTAATACCTAGTGTTTGAGAGTTCCATTTACTAGATAAAAGCCCCCAGCTATAAATGCTTGGAAGACCTTCCCAGAAGAGGCTCTTGGGAATATAAGTCCCAAGAGAAACAGTGGATTTAGAAACATTGGAGTAATTAATTTATTTAGATTCTATTTCAGTAAAATAAGAGAGGCTATCAGGAAGATATTTCCCCAACCATAGGATAGATATAAATATGGAAATAAAGAATAGGATACTTCATGTATAAATATACTTCACAGGAGAATATGAATTCCGAGAAGACAAGGACCATATCCTCTTATCACAATGCCTGGCACTTACTAAATGTTTTTTAACTGGCTAATATACCCATCTCAGAAAGAGGAGCTTAATGAAAGTAACAATATCTTGAATTTATACTCTTTTGGTGGGAATAGATAACATTTAAGCATGCAGTTCAGATGAAATAACTGATTATCCTCACAATATTTTATAAAGTAAATTATCTCCATTTTGCATGGTCAGACATAGAAATAGAAATGTAAATTATTGTGATAGAATCATAACCTCCTTGAAGTCAGGGAATATTTCTTTTTTTTTTTTTTTTTTTTTTTTTTTTTTTTTTTTTTGGATCACCAGTGGAGTACCTTGCATACAGCCAGTGTTTAATCAGTGCTTTTGGTTGGTTGAACCCAGAGAGCCATATAAATAGCATTAAGACCACCACCTACATATCTTGGGTTGCAATTAATGCTCTATATACCCATCTCAATAGAAAAAAGAGTAAACTTTAGATGATGTTTATAACAGTTCTGGAGATGAACTTTGGGAAAAAGCCATTCTTATTCCTCCCATTGGCAGATGTATTAACTTTCATAGCTAAGAATGACAAATTTGTAGGAAAAATAAGGCATCATTGCTGGCTGTAAAAGTCATTACTCACACTCAATCAAATCTGGCCTGAATTTCTGGAGGAAAGCCAGGAATGAAAAATAGGAGTTCTTGAACTTCAGAAATAATTTATTAAAATTTTTCACTGGTGCCCAAGGGGACTTCTGCTATTATTGATTCATTTTTGCTGCAGAATTCTACCCCCCAGCTTGCCCTACCTCCATTTTTAACCTCTCCTCCTTAGAAGTCATAACTCTGTCCCTTTTCTATTTTATAAGTCCTCCTAGTATTTTGAGAAGGGCAAAACCCCTTGGAGATGCTAGTGGTGCAAAGTGATTACTGTTATGTGTTGGTTAATAAATGGCAGTGAGGGCTGTAGACAGAAATGTTTGTTCTATAACTAGCACAGGACTGAACAGAGTGCAAAATGTGGAGTGGGACTTGGGCCTGTGAGGCTTGTCCTGCCAGTCAGCTACCATTGGGCATTTTCTCTGTGTCTTCCGAGGTCACCTATCCTCCCCCTTTGGCAAAAGGGGCCAAGGGTGGGTTTTGACGACAGCAAATGACACTCTTGTTCTTTCATGTTGTTTTTTATTTGTGTGTTCTTGGCTAATGTTTGTAGATTGGGGTCCTGCCAACTGAGCCTGCCATATTTCACTTGTAGTAAGAAAAAATGTCAAGAGGGATGTATACCCAAAATGAAGGTGACTTCAAGGATAAGATTGACTAACAGCCATAAAATAGAGAATAATGCCAGATAGGTGAGCTTTTCTGTTAGTGCTGAAAATATTTAACATCCTGTATTACATGAGGTGAATTATCATAGGGAAGAGAAGAAAGATTTAGGAGAACTAGAATCAGAAGACCTCGATCTTAATCCTGGAGTGGTTGATTTCTTAGCCATGTGACTTTGAACAAGTCTCTTAATCTCTTTGAGACTTAATTTTTTCCCTTGTGAGAATAAAGAGACCTGTCTTTATTCATTTTGCTTAACAGGGCTAAGAGAAAGATCAAATGAGATAATGTATGTTAAAGCATTTTGAAGCAATCTCAAAGAATGTGTAGAAATACTCAAATGGATCAATCTAGCATAAAATGCATCTGGGTATTGCTTTCAATAATGCAGATCCTAACCTATCCAAGCCTGCTTCTTCTGTGCATATTCGTTCATAAATTCACTACTGAGGTCTGCCCAATGTACTAGTCCCCTTACTCATTTACTTAGTCTTAGGAACTCATTAATACCATCAATAATTAAAATTAAAACTTGAGTACAGTATATTTTCTGATTTTTGGAAAGAAATGATCAACACTCTACTTTGTTCTTTTTATTATATATGCCTTTAATGTGCAATATACATATATATATATATTTAGTAGTAATTATGTAATATATTAATATAATATAATTTCCTAGAATTGTCAAGTGGTCTTCTGAGTGCTCAAATTATTTGCAGTTACTATGCTTGTATTAATGTTTTTCTTCTGATAACATCATGCCAGACTACTTCAGATTAATATGTTTAGTGAAATCATCTTTAAAAATATATTAGGGAACCATGTCATAGTGACAAGGCCTGATAATTTTCCTTGACATTAACTTCTAAAATTAAGGTTGCATCCTCCAAATATCAGCTTTTGCTGATGACCAGCATGCAATTTTGAAAGAAAAAGGTGACAAACTGAGAAACCTAATTTCTCTTGGGAAAGAGTAGATCTTTTCCCCTAGCCTTCGTCCTCTCCCCTTAAAAACAGTCTTGACATCTTGCAATTCAATTCCCTCACATTTTGCAATTGTTGACAAGGACTATTATTAAATCAAAAAAACTTTCCAGATAAAAATTTTGGTATCCCTCTAACTTCTCCATATTCTGTTGAATATTAATGTTATTTTCTTCAGATAATTTTTAAAATTTTGTTTATTTTTTATACTCAGAGATTCTCAAGTAAATGTATCAATTGTTTGAAACTGAGATATAATAAATAATAATAATAGCTAACATTTATATAGTACTTTAAAAGTAAATAGAATCATGAATAGTCAGACACAACTGAAATGGCTACTGGACAACAAAATGCTTACCATATATTCTGTTTTTAGTCAACTATTGTATATTTAGATGGATAAGTTCAAGTTCTGTTTTGGAGGAAGTTTGTAATTTTCTTTAAAATATTCCTTCATTTTTGTCAGGGACATGAGGGAAGCTTCCTTTCATCCTGCAGATGCCAGCTTGGTCATGATCCTATATGGGGTCTTGTAACTGAATGTGAAGGTTGTGAAATTATGATTTATCTGTAAATGTTTGATTTGTATATCTATCTCATATACATATATACTCGGGTAATGTACAAATTTCTCAGGTGAAAAGAAGTTGAGAGAAAAAAAGTTCAACATGCCCTCTTGTAGACCATTTTTTAAGCAGGGTCAAATCTCTGTCCACCATAATGTTTTAAAGACTGATGAACTTCTATAATAGTCTTATAGGTTGATGATTATAAGATAGTTTGACCAAGCTATGTGGGAGTAATTGGAAAATCCTATTTAGTGCTTCCTTCTACTAAGAGCTCCAAAGCACAACCATTTTCATTCACAGAGGCCTATTGATGATTTTAAATGTTCCATCCTTTGGGCTGTATCATGAAATGAATATGACTTTCCCTCTTTATGTGATCATCTGCCAGACTTTCTTAGAGTGAGAGGGGTTTTAGGAAAGCCCTGAGACATTGAACCTCCTAGCTTTGTATCATATGCAGGAGACTTTAAAAGTTTCAGAGTCCATGGCGTAAGAGAGAATATGCTAAAAAGGCTGGCAACTGGATGAAGCAAAATCAAGTATGGAATTCATGAGGTTGGGTTCTTGAGTTCTCTCTTTTTCTTTTGGCTATTTTCACACTCCTTCCTAATTCCTTTGACCTTAACCTTGGACCATAGCCACCAAATCTTAACCTGGCTATGTCTTCCTAATGAATTTTAATAGTTTCTTTTTGGTTAGTTTATAAAACTGAAAACAAGTCTGTGTCTGCTTATAGCATAAGTAGCATTTCTATTTCACCTTCTTTTAAAGCATTTTACCTAGAATACAACAGGACCATTACTTATTTATTCCCTAGCTGGTAAAAATCTTTTTTATATCTTTTCATTTATGAATTCACTAGCCCTTTGTGTATTAGTTGTGCTCTTTATGGTCAGGGTAAATTTAAAAATAATTCCTTTGTTTTTCTCTCTCAGACTTTGAAAGTGAAAAGTTCCATAAATGTGAAATACCAATCTCACTGACTGAAAATTTGTGATAATCTTTAGTCCTTTAACTGATAATCTATATATAGTATGCTATTTGTAGAATTCCTATAAATTCCATAATTATGAAACTGAAATAAAAAAGTACCTATGAACTGAACCTTATTACTGAGTATTCAAAAAAGAGACACAGACTTTGAAATTTATCACATATTTGTATTCTGGTTTAAATTTAACTAATAATGAGTTAATATTAACTTAGGATGTTGTAATGTTTAATTGATTACTGCCATTAGGTACTTTGAAATCCTTCAATGGAAAGCATTGTAACAAAAATGAAACATCATTAAATATTTTTAAGCTATAAAAAATGAGTTTAGGCTCAAGAGTCTAAACTGTTCATATTTGATAGCTTAACTTGGGAGAGAGTGAAAATAAGATTTTATTTACTAATAAAAACATGCCATGATTTGAATTTATTGCCATACTAGCTATGGAATCATTATTTGAAATAAATTCTTTCTTTAAGCATCCTACATTTAAAGCCTCATTCGGACTTATTTGATTTCATAGAGAATGAATATTGAAGTGAACTTATAGTTCAGGAACATCAGGACTGTTGAAATCAAATGTATATGTAGCTTTAGGCATTCGTAGAAATGGAAGGGAACACTAGGGACCTCTAGTTTTTCTAGTATGCAAATCATTTGCATAGATAAATGATTCAACAGTAATGTAGTCAGAGTTCCCAGAGTAAATCATTTTCATTTCCACCAGTAGCTTACGGGGCTTATTGTAAAAGCAGTTTTCTATCTTCAGCTCTTATGTAGAATTTATTGCAATAGCTGGCTAGCAGTTTTATATTACAAAGGGAATCATCATGATTTTATTGGCTAATTTTCACACTCTTTAAGTGGTGATAGTGACATTATTCCCATTTTACAGATATGTAAAATGAATATAGAAACTTAGTACCCAAAAAGATATTAGGCTGTCTATGCATCAGCCTTGCATAGACTGCCCCCTCATATACACACACAATCCCCTACTTCTTTTTTTTTCAGAGGGGAGTTATATTAATTTTTTGAAAGGGCTATATTCATTTCTGAACATATTAGATAAGTCAATTTGATTAGTTTGTTAAAAATGTCAAAGAAAATAAATTGATAGTTTTTTATTATTTTTTCCTCCCTCCCTTCCTTCCTTCCTCCCTCCCTCCCTTCCTTCCTCCCTCCCTTCCTCCCTTCCTCCCTCCCTTCCTCCCTTCCTCCCTCCCTTCCTCCCTTCCTTCCTTCCTTCCTTCCTTCCTTCCTTCCTTCCTTCCTTCTTTCCTTCCTTCCTTCCTTCCTTCCTTCCTTCCTTCCTTCCTTCCTTCTTTCCTTCCCTTCCTTCCTTCCTTCCTTCCTTCCTCCCTTCCCTTCCTTCCTTCTTCCCTTTCTTCCTTCCTTCTTTCCTTCCTTCCTTCCTTCCTTCCTTCCTTCCTTCCTTCCTTCCTTCCTTCCTTCCTTCCTTCCTTCCTTCCTTCCTTCCTTCCTTCCTTCCTTCCTTCCTTCCTTCTTTCCTTCCCTTCCTTCCTTCCTTCCTTCCTTCCTTCCTTCCTTCCTTCCTTCCTTCCTTCCTTCCTTCCTTCCTTCCTTCCTTCCTTCCTTCCTTCTTTCCTTCCCTTCCTTCCTTCCTTCCTTCCTTCCTTCCTTCCTTCCTTCCTTCCTTCCTTCCTTCCTTCCTTCCTTCCCTTCCTTCCTTCCCTTCCTTCCTTCCTTCCTTCCTTCCTTCCTTCCTTCCTTCCTTCCTTCCTTCCTTCCTTCCTTCCTTCCTTCCTTCCTTCCTTCCTTCCTTCCCTTCCTTCCTTCCTTCTTTCCTTCCCTTCCTTCCTTCCTTCCTTCCCTTCCTTCCTTCCTTCCTTCCTTCCTTCCTTCCTTCCTTCCTCCCTCCCTCCCTCCCTCCCTCCCTCCCTCCCTTCCTCCCTCCCTTCCTTCCTTCCTTCCTTCCTTCCTTCCTTCCTTCCTTCCTTCCTTCCTTCCTTCCTTCCTTCCTTCCTTCCTTCCTTCCTTCCTTCCTTCCTTCCCTCCCTCCCTTCCTTCCTTCCTTCCTTCCTTCCTTCCTTCCTTCCTTCCTTCCTTCCTTCCTTCCTTCCTTCCTTCCTTCCTTCCTTCCTTCCTTCCTTCCTTCCTTCCTTCCTCCCTCTCCTCACTCACTCCCCCCCCCTCTCTCTCTGTCATGTGGCGTCTACTTTAAAAAGATGTGACACATTACTTCAATTTCCATATAATTCTGAGCAGCCACAGGTATTCAAAAGTCTGACTTAGTACCTGGATATTTACTGTAATCAGTCTGAGCTTTCACTAATGGTTTTCATTCTGACTTCACCTTCTCCCAGACTTTTGAAGTTAAGGGTTCAAAGGACAGAGAGAGTTAAAAGAGAACTACCGATAGCTTCAATTTAAAAACAGGTTGGTGATTAGATGAGGAAAGATAAATGAAAATCTAGCTAATGATTATAAAATATGTAGCTTGTAAAAGTTTACCTAACAATAGCAATATAGTCTAGACAGTTCATAATGCTTTATAATTGCTTGACTTTTAGACCTGCACTCTCTGAATGAGGTTAGGCTAGCACTTAAGGACACATTTTCAGTTTCTGCAGCGGGACATAGCCACAAATCCCAGTCATAGTTATTGCATTACTCCTATGCCACAAAAGACAGTTTCAACCTGGTCCCAAACTGAGCATGCTCATGTGGACAGTTTTGACCCATTTACTCCGGTTCTGTAGTTCTAAGCAATCATTTTAATGGGGACAAAAATCAATCAATGAATGATATTTTGCTTGGCATTTTGTTTTTGGAAAAATAAAAGTATACTAAAGGTTTCACTTTCACTTGGAAGAAATGTTATTTTGTAAATATATTACTATCTTTTTCTAATGTCTTAGAGGGAATAATGGTATCTTCTCAATGTGTGACATTTGAAACATTCCAATGAATCTAAACAAAGCAACTGATACCTTTTATATTATATTGGAATTATTTTAGATAAAAAATTTCATAAAGTTATTCTTAGGACAAAAATTATTTTAAATACATGAAGCTCTTAATTTCACAGATAATTACAAGTGCAGAATTTAAGGGCATGCTAGTCAGTAAATTTTTTACTACAGTACTCCACTCTCATCTACTCAGAGCCATAAAGATGGGGCGTTTTTAATATAGAAATAACAACAGTAATATCAATTGTATAATATTTTAAGTTTTTCAAAGAGTTTTAAATATATATTATTTCACTTGATCCTCATGACAACCTTGTGAAGTAGAAACTCTTACCCCCATTTTACAAGTGAAGAAACTGAGGTTGAGAAGGCCCAGAGTCACAGATTAATAGGAAGCTGGTGTAGGATTTGAACTCAAAACTTCCTAAGTTCAATTCTCCTTATTTACTACCCAGTTGAACGTGCAAAATAAAAAGGAAAGTAAAAGGAAGCAATCAGGTATGCAAAGGTTTAAATACTTTGTAATACATTTTAGAGAAATTATAAGGTATATAAAATCTTCATCCTGATGAATGATTCTCCCCTAAATCCCCAGAAGAAATTAATAGCCCCAGAAGCAACTCACTTTTTTCTTTACTATATAAATACTTGTATATAATTAGCTAATATCAAGACTACTAAATAGCAAGTCTATCTTGTTTATCAACTCTAAAATGCCTTTCCTTCTCCCTTTTTCAGTACCCAAATGCCATCCCTTGCAAAAAGTCTTCCCTAATATCCCCAGTTGAAAGCAGTCCTCACACCTCACATAGAACATCCGTGCCTATTTTGTGATCCATGCTACATGATATCACATTTTGTAATAATAATAGCTAGCATTTATGTAGGACTTTAAGATTTGCAAAGCTTTTCGCATGTATTAGCTCATTTGATCCTCACAATAACCCTTGAGATAGGTGCTATTATTATCTCCATCTTACTAAGGAAAATAACTGAGATTGAGAGACTTGCCCAGAGTCACACAAACATCACAAATGCATCTGAGGTAAGTTTTGAACTCAGGTATTTCTGGCACCAAGTTCAATACTCAGTCATTGCACCATCTAGCTCTGAATTGTGGTTGTCTGTTTTAGTGTCCCATCCTTATCCTAACCTCTGAAAATGAGAGTCAGTATATTAGTAAATACCATGCTCTCTAGTAATAATATTTATCATACATTTGTTCAACTCGTATTTGTTATATTTATACTACTTACCTCACAGGGTTATTATAAGGCAATTACTTTGTAAACTATTAAAAATATATCAGTACTAAATATATCAGTACTATATCACTGTGAGTTGTCATTATTATTATTTCTATTGTTATTACCTCATTGCCCCTGTGAATTGATTGGATTTGTATTCTGGGAGTGGGCCTGTGGAAGCTTTTCTGAGTCTTATTTCCTCTTAGAAAATTTGACCTAGGTCAAATTGAAATTTTAAGGAGTATTTAGAGAAGGAATACAATTCTAATATTCTCCAGAGATTTTGCTTGTTTAAAAATTCCATATAGAACTGGCACAGAAGTAGTATCCAAATTCCTCAGGGACTGACCAACTTGGGCCCTGAGTACCCTCTGAAGTCCTACTTATTTAAGCAAAATCTGAACAATTATATTCCCTCCAAGGCTTTTGAAGATTGCAGAACTTCTTCAGATTGTGTTTAGTTTGTATGGCTCCTGAAGTACGAGGTGGACCAAATCATGAAGATCCTCTGCTAACTTGACCTTTTTTTCTTATTTACATTAATCACGGGATTTCGGAATCTATAAGCAACTCTTGCTTCTCTGGAGGCAGGTTATCTGAACTGAAGTTGTGATTTAAGAAAGGGATTCTGACCTGGGGTCCAAGAACTTGTAAAAAAAAAAATTTTGAGAAATCAATGTAATTGGTTTCCTCGTCTCACAGAGTTTTATCAAAAGAGACAATGATACAAAAAAGAAAGTGAAGAATCTTTAATCCATAATAAAACTTAAGTTTAACTTTTTATAGATATAATTTTTAAGCAAAATTCATGTTATTTTTTGATGTAATATATTGTGATTTAATTAACCTTACTTAATTATACAGACCAAAACCCATCTGTGACTCTTTTAAGGCAAAATCTGTACTTACTTCACCCAAAAGAGAAAGGATATAGACCCAAAATACTCATCTTAGATTAGTGTTTTGCATCTTTTAATGATGCAATATTGTCTTTTTCTGTCACTGAGTAGAAAAGCAGGATGCTAAAAACTATACATCTCTAAGCTTCTTTTCAATCAAATTTAATCCACCAACAAGCATTTGTTAGATGTATTCCATATTCCAAGTACTGTGCTAGGTACTAGAAACACAATTCTTCATCATCATAATCAATCAATAATCAAACAAATTTTATTAAATTCTTACTATGTGTCAGGCACTGTGCTAAGCACTGGGGAACCAAATCACCACCAAGATAGCTGCTAACAGTTATATGGCTCTTTAAAGCTTGCAAAGTACTTTACAAATGTCATCTTATTTTATCCTCACAACAACCCTGGTAGCTAGATGTCATTATTATTCCCATTTCACAGATGAAGAAACTGAGGCTTAGAGTTTAAATCCTTTGTCCTGAGTTACAGAGTATAAATAACCAAGGCTGTATTTGAACATTGGTATTCCTGACTCCAGGGTCAGTGCTCTTTCTGTTGGACCACCTAGATAGAAAACCAAAATGGTCTCTACCCTAACAATTTGTGGAGTGAGATGGTGTTAACAACTTTTTTTAAAAATCATGTTGTACTGTTTACATACAAAATGTCTGAAATCTCATTTTAAAAGCATGAATAAAAAACACATTGTATAAGGAAATAAATTTTAAAAAATTTTGTGGCTATTGGGACCATCCATTATTAAGTTTAATTAATGATTAATCACATATAGAGCATCAGTCTATATCTTTGAATATTATTTATTAACATAATGGTCTCTTTATGAGGGGAAGGAGAAACGAATTGAGTTCTCACAATTGAAGTTTTAAAAATATTTTTCTTTCTTTTTTGGGCTGTAAACATGTCTCTCATGTTACAAAATGCTCAGAAGGTGATTCTAATGCCTTGTCTTGAAATTGAGTACAAACTGAAGCAAATTTTTTTTCTGGCAGTCATTATATTAGGATATGAAAAAACTGGAATCAATGTATCAGCATAATAAGGAATTAATAGATTTCATTAATGAAGGGGAAGAAATAAATTGACTGATGACAGAGCATGGCTTGGCATGTATTTTAGATGAAGAATAAAGCGAAAAAACAATGGGAATGTATTATATAGAATCTGAACCCAATTATCTTTCCTTCCCCCCAAAGAGAGAGGATTAAAAGACTTTGATTAGTAGTATTAATATTAGAACTCCATTATTAATAACAGTCTGGGAGCTGCAAATAATATAAAATAATGAAAAAGCGAAATGAATTATATAGATCTGCTGCAATCATTTTATTGAAACTTTAAGTAATGAATGTTTTCATTTTTGTTTTGAATGCTAATTCTTTGGATACCTGGTAGACAACATTTGCTAAGTAGCCCTATCTCAAGTCAATATTTCATTTTATATGCCATGGGGCAGTTATACAGAATTAAGCTTTGCTTTGACTAGATGTGGAGAGGGAGAAAAAGCTAATAATAGACCAGCTGACCCATATCTTGCAAAGAGATGTTGCTTAACAATAAGGAGATAATAAAGCATTTTGACCCAGTGATCCAAATAACACTATTTGAATGGTATATATTAAAAATGACATAAAGCAGAACCAACTTTAGACAATCAAGGAAATAAGAGAAAGGAGACCATTAAATATTAGTGGTCAGAAGTTATATATGAAGAACTTGAGTTTCTTGACTACTCATAAAGATTCCATACTCTAAGATATGAAATATTTCTTAAAACAAAATTAAATAAAAAAAAGGTTTTCAGTATACTACAGTACTTCCATAGATCCAAGTCAGCCTGAAAACATTAAATGACTATGTGTCAAGCATTGTACCATGAACTAAAGGAGATTAAAAAAATTTTGATTCTTTCCCTCAAAAAACTTAGTCTAATAAATAAATGGACAGCTAAAAAACCAAACCAAACCAAACCAAAACAAATTACACCCCCAAACAAGTTGGACATTAAGTGGACTTGACCAAGAAAGTGCCATGATGAGTTCAAAATTAGGAAAGGCTCCTGCTTGCTATGGGAAAAAGAATAGACTTCATGGAGGAGGAATAGACATTAGAGTTCTGCAATACTGAAAAAGCAGAAGCTATGTTGTGAAAAAAGAAACAAATGGTGCTTGCTTAGTAACTCTATGTTGAGGGAGATTGTTGACTTGAGAGCTATAATAGGAAGGTTACTTTTCCAAGGTTATTTTCATGGACATGGCTGTTCAATGAAGGTGTCTCTAAAACATGGCTTAACATCATCCAATAATTTTTAAAATAAATTAAATGTATCCAAATAGCTTCTGGAATTCCCTTCCCCTTCCTCTCCATTTTTTTCTTTCCATCTCTCTCTGCCCAAGGAAGGACAGATAATACTTTTTTGGCTTGCCTTCATGAAAATTTCATTCTTCAAAAAATAAAAGAATGATGAGGGTAACTACAATTCTGAATGATTTTTGTTCTTACCAATAAGGAGAAACTAGAAACAAGGGTAGAAACGATGATGTTCTTGGGAGAATGTAATTACATTGTCTTTGAATTTATGATAGCAAAAAGGAAAGTTGGGCACAGTCTGATAACTTAATTTTTTTTTAATAATAGCCTTTTATTTTCAAAATACCTGGAAGATAATTTTTAATATTCACCCTTGCAAAACCTTGTGTTCCAATTTTTTCTCCCTCCCTTCCCCCTACTTCCTCTCCTAGATAGCAAGTAATCCAATGTAGGTTAAACATGCAGTTCTCCCAAACATATTTCCACATTTATCATATGGCACAAGAAAAATCACATCAAAAAGGAAAAAAGAAAGAAAGAAAAAAATCAAGCAAACAACAACAAAATGAAATTACCATATTGTGATCTATATTCTTAATAATGACGATAACCAGGATGTGAGGGACCTTAAGATAAAATCATATGAGGATTAGAGAGCAAAAGTAGAAGCAACAAAGACCTTTAGGCTTCATATAAGAAAAAAAATCTAACAATTAGAACTATCCAAAAATAGAATGAATTCCTTTTTAATAGGAGACTTCAAGAAATGAATAGATGACTACTTATTGGTGCTCTAGAGATATTTCTTATTCATGAATGGATTGGACTTTTAAGACTTTTTCTAACTCAGAAACTCTGGAATCATGTAATTATGGCTATGGGTGTGGGAACATGATAATTATGTTTGTAGTCAGTTAACATAATGCTGATGGGATTTTTGTCATACATGGATTTTAGGATCATAAAGTCAGAGTAGAAAGAGACCTTAAAGATCAGCTAATCCAGTTCCCTCATTTTGCAAAAGAGAAAATTTAGGCCAGAAAACAGGAGTTACTTGATTTGCCTATAGTCATTCTGGGATTAGCAAATGGCAGAACTGGGATTCGAAGAAACATACTCTATATCCTAATCCAACACATTTAGTTTACTTCTTTCTGTTTTTGCTTTTTTGATAAAAGCCTTTTTTTTTTTTTTAAGAATTGGAAAAAAAGGTCACAAGGAGAAAATGCTGACTTATAATGAAGAATTTAAAAATTGCCTCTTAAGCTAGAATAAAACAATAGCGCCTTAGCTACCTAATAATATTGTATATAGAGGTATTAGTAGATGGGAAATGAGCAACAAACAGTTCTCCATATCAAAAAAGGAAAACCAAAAATGAATATCTCTAAAACTAAACAGAATTTAAATTGCATTTAGAGAAAAAGAAGTTACCACCTGCCTGTGAGAAATGGTGCAATTTCCCAAAACATAGTGGATAAGAGCCAGTCTTGCAAATTTGAAATGCTTCTGGTCCCTCAAATTTTAGCATAGTTGAATGAATGACAAAATATTTGATTTATTCATTTTACTTTCCAAGACATTTGGATTCCTTTCAAGATCATAGTACTTAAATTTATTTTGTTATCTTTTTCTTGAGCTTTAACTTACCTGTTCAGTGGACAGATGAAGTATGGGTCCTTGTATCTGTAGTGGTTTCTTTTATACTTTTAATTTTAAAGGGACTTAGCCCTGAGCACTTGGAAAATAACTATGATATGATCTAGTTTCTGTGTAGAAGACTTTTTTTTGTATTAGGACATATTATTACCAAGGCTGCAAAAGTGTCTTATGATCATAACAAGGTGATTTGGGGTGGGGAATCACTTTGGAATGAAATGGCACTTTGGGACTGTTAGCTAGAAGAAAGGATTCCACATAATAGTTCATTATACAGAGTTCCTCTATCAATCCTTAGAAAACCCAATTGACACTCATCATTTCAAAGCCATTGGAGGCCAATGCATTTAAGAGGAATGTAAAGAGCAGTATAGGCAATAAACAGAAGGCTTGTAAAAATGTAATGTGTAGTAGGGAGGAGGATAGGGAGATCTATTAAAAAAACCCAGAAACGAGCAAAAATATAATTAGAGGAGCCAAAAGACATATTGAATACAATCTCCAAGACTATTTCAGGCAACAGTAAATGTCTCCTCAAATATATCTTTAGTAGATGGAAAGTAAGAAACCAGTCCACTGGAGAGAGGAGGATATGCAGGGCTATAGAAGGGCTAACAAAAATCAGCTTCATTCAACACATAATTTTCATCTTTTTTACAAGATTAGATGGTGCTTAAAATAAGGATATTCAATTCTGATTTTTTATATTTAGGGTGCAGAAGGGAAGGGAAAAGATGAGTTAGAAATTAAAATAGTCCATGAGGCAGATGGTACTCAGAATAAGCAGGGCAAACTGGCATAAGAAAACCAACCACAACAGCTCTCTTGTATTTTCTTTTCCCAGATCTCATAAGTTAAACAGCCTCTTTTCAGGTTTTACCAAAGTTAGTTTTTCTATAATATTTGAGAAATATTTTTCTTTCTTTCTGTTTTCTGAAAGGCAGAGAGTTGAATATCATGGTTCTCAAAAGTCAGAAATACTCAATCTTTCAATGTAAAGGAAGAATACCATAGAGGAAAGGAAGCAGGATCCAAGGGGAACCTGGATTCCAATCTCTACTGACACTTGTGACATTTAGTTTCAAGCTGTTTTCATATTGTAAAAAAGGGCTAAAAACAGTTGTAATATGTATTTTGAAAGTATTTCTTGTGGCCCAAGTGATATGATGCTTGCAAAACAGTATAGAAAAGCTAATATCATATTTACAAGAAAGTGATGTTTCGGCATTTTAATCATCAAATACGCATGCTTTATCAATCACTGACGTGTGTATGTGTGTGTGTGTATGTGTGTGTGTGTGTGTGTGTTTGTGTGTGTGTGTGTGTTATCTGTGATATTGTTCACCCTATAAATGAAATGAGCTTTGGATCCAAATTAACTTTGTCATTGCTCCAAAAAAACTGGCAGTCAATTTTTCAAGTTAGAAAAGGAAAAAGTGTATTTAAATATAGGAGAAAGCAAGTATATCATGATTTTGAAAGAAGTAACCAAGAAAAGATGGTCTCTTTGTAACCAAATTAAGAGGGGGTTAAATGGGTGGTTATTAATTAGTTAATGAATCTTTGCTCTGTGTCTCAATTTATGTATAAATAACAACTCAATGGGTTTTTTCCCTTTTAAATCAACTAAAGTCACTTTGAGACATATGGATTAAGAAGCTAAAGAGTATCGGATAAAAGACCAAATTTGAGATTTTTTTGAGTACTTGTCATAAGGCTGCAGATAGATGAAATTTCACCTCAGAGATAAAAACTAAAACAAACAAAATGTCAAGTTCTCACAGTTAATTATCTGGTATCAGAGTATGCATAGCATTCCACTAAAAGACAGGAACTTGTAGCTCCTGTGTTGAATATCGACATGATGTAATAAGTGGGAAAAGCACTGTGTGAATGTGACTCCCAGCTCTGCCAGTATTAACCTGACAGATTATTCAGCTTCTCTGTTCTTCACTTTGCTCATTAGGGAAATGAGGTGGGTTGGATCAGATGATCTCTCATATCCCTTTCAGCTCTAAGACTATGATAATATCATTTGACAAAGAAGTGATTGTTTCAGGTAGCTATTTTTTTCTTTTATTTTGTAGGCTATTGAACCCTTACAGAAGGATCTCAACTTTTCTCATTTGTTTTCTAGGAGAAAAGTAAGATGGCGATGTGTACTACATGCAAATTTGTGAGAATAAAATGCAAATTTAATAGAGTTGTAACTCAGAAGTCTAACACCAGAAACCAAGTTCATTTGGGGTAGAAGTGGTATATTCCTTGGCCATAGTCAAGTGCACACATTCCAAGAAAAGGGGTGGCTCCTCCTGGGGAAAGCCTGGCTTGAATCCCCATTGGCTTACTGTTTCATGTTACTCCAAATCCCAGGAAGAGGGACTTGGTTTATGAGAGTGGGAAGTGATGGTGAGGAAAATAATATTTAGGACTTCAGAGGTGTTACCTTGGGATAGGAGAGGGAAAACAATGATTGTCCTACATGACATGGCACTAAAATGCAGAGTTAATAGTCCACTATGTCAAGGACACAGTCTCAGAATATTGCCTGAGATGCACAGGCTCTAGATATTTTGACATAACTTTCCAAATCTTCCCACCTACTGAAGATCATGAGGTCCTTCTGGATGAGAGAGGAGCCTTTTTTCCTCCCTGATTCTTCTCCTCCCCCCAAAGTGGTTTTCAGGGTCTTAGGTAGAACTGGGTCCTAATTTCTGTTTTATAGGATAAATTTATTGGTAAACATTACCTTAATATATTTGATTATTGAATTAATTAAAAGGAGATGCTCCCACCTGATAAAGATATCATGACTAGAGTATTCTGTTAATAATTGTAAGTGATTGTAAGTAAGTATGTCAGTAAATATGATTTACTCAATAGATTCCCACACTTTCTGTAATGATGAAGATTCCTTTGAAATTCCAGGAGAAGGGACTAAAGTGGGATATGAACATACTTCTACATCTTTTATTACTTTTAAAGAAATAGACTGGCTGTGCCCTTAAGGTACTCTCATTTCCAAACATTTCAATTCATTATGGTGTCTCATATCGAAGGCATTAAATAAACATTTGACTTGATAAACTAAAAACCCGGTAGTATTTGCTTTGTGGTCTTTTTTTTTTTTTTGATAAGGGTCCATTGGGCAGTTCAGAATATATATATATATATATATGTATGTGTGTGTGTGTGTGTGTATGTGTGTGTGTGTGTAAGGAATACTAAAAATAATAACTGATGTCACTCAATTTAAGCAACATTTCCCAATATACATCACAAACAGTCCTTCTACTGATGATTCATCAATAGTTTATACTGTTCCTTTCCAGAATGAAATAAAACTGAATGAAATAAAACTTTTGTTTATGACAAAAATCATTTGAGAAGAATAATAACAAGCAGGAGAATATCCCCAGATGTGAATAGTTAGGTGGCCATAAACTGAACAATACCATATTATTTAATCTTTTAGTATGTTCAGTATTCTAATTACCTTCCATTATATAATATATTTTTTTTCTATATTGCCAAGACTCATATAGCTTGTTTTTCTAGGCTCAGACAGCACACATTGTGCTAGAAGATGGAACTAAAATGAAAGGTTACTCCTTTGGTCATCCATCATCTGTTGCTGGTGAAGTTGTTTTCAACACTGGCCTGGCAGGGTAAGTGATGCTTAAGCCCTATTCTCCTTCCAATGGTAGTTAAGGGTATTGGGTTTATCTTAGGTAGAATGGAAGGGATTTATCCACTAACAGGATATGGGTGCCTTTGGTTTTGCCATGGTACCAAGCCTCAGACATAACTCATTAAGAAAGAGACCATTGAGATACCATAATGATAGCTTGTTATCTGCTCTGCTAAATAATTTCTCCAAAGGGTAAATAACTCTGATAACTTAGGTGGGAAAAGCAGAAAATGTGTCTATTACATCACCCAGTTCTGATTATGTGTGAATCTTATTAGAGTAAAGAACAATAAAATAAGGAAGAATATCAAAATACCCATCTCCCTCTTGGTTCCCAAAAGAAAACCTTTGCTCTTGCAGTTCAGCAGGATCATGGGATCATGGGTGGAAGGAACCTTGAGTCATCTTGTCTAGGTATTTGATTTTGTAGATGAGGAAACTAAGGTCCCAAGAAGTGGAGATTTTTTCACAAAGTCACATAGGTAGCAGAACCAAATTTAGAACCATGACTTCTGACTCCAAATCCAGTGTTCTTTCCACTGTAGTCTGTAGCTGCTTTATTTATAAATAGGATTTTTAAAGTCACACTCTATTAGCACAATCCCAAAGACTGAAGAAATAATTGAGTTCTTGTTTATGTCTTATACTCTTGTAATTAAATAGGAAAGATGAAATTACACAGAGAATAGTACTCATATTCTTCTTATTACTAGTTATCATGGAGAGAGGAAATGTCTAATGTTGATGCCTTTTAAACTGCACAGTGATGATTTAAATGAATCACTGTAATATATTTGCCACCAAGGGTTTTTTTTAAGTGAGTTTTGGATCTCAATATTTATAAAGTCTATTCAACATTTGAAATAATAGTCCAAGATAGGGATTCTAGAGAAATCACACAACTAGCTCTTTCCTGAAGTACCTGGGAATCAGGAGTTCTAGTCCTACTCCTAGTTCTGCTACCAGCTATGTATATGATTTAGAGTGAATCTTTTTGGTTCTTTGTGGTGCTCATTTTTATCATCTATAATATGAAAAAGTTGAACTAGATTGAGAGGTTAACATTGCTTTTATATCATAAAGCCTTTTGACACACTATAGGATTATAAAGGAAAACAATTACATTGAAATAGTTATCAAAATAGAAAAAGAAAAATAGTTCAAATACTCCAGATTAAGGATTTCTAGGCTAGTTGAATGAAATCTTATGATTATGCAATTCATCACTATTTAAAAAAATATTTCTACAAGAACTATTTCAAAAGAGTTTTTTGGAAGAAAAGGGAAGGTCACCTTTTCAGTAAAAATACTTGATAAGTTCTTTAGGGATCTAATTGAGCCCAGAAAGGCAAAAAGTTACTGAGTTAACTGATGTCCAAAGTTTTGGCTGAGATTCCATTATTTTATTAATGCACACTTTCCCCCAAACTCTAAGTTGCCTATGTGAAATAAAGAGCACTAGATGGATTTTTAAATAGTTCCACTGGTGAGAATGTTAAATTACAGTGTATGAAATCTGTTTGCAAAGTTTTGCTTCACAAGGCAATTATTTAAGCTTTTCGACAGCACTAATTACTAGCTGTGTTAATATACCTGCCAACAAACAACTGTTTAATATAGATCAGAATGATGGAGGGCACTAGAGTTTTCTTCCCTGTGATAGATTATAGGTAATAAATCTTGTCACATCACAAAAGTCAAACAGGACCTGATGGATTAATTTCCCTTCAACACAGCAGTTCCCTAGCACAAGCTATATTTATTCATTTACGGATGAGAGTTAAGAATTTGTTCAGAAGCAATGGCTAGTTCTTTTAAGGAGAGCTGGAGGAGAAAGAGCTGGGAAGTTAGATTTATTTGTTAAATATACATCTCCTTTTGATGTTGAAGTCTAGACTTAATCTTTATAGATTTAGATAGGTTCTTAGAATCACTGATTTAGAACCAGAAAGGATTTTAGAGAGATTAACCATTCCATTTCTCTCTTTTTGTAGATGAGATCACTAAAACCAATAAAAGTTAAGTGACTTGCCCAAAATTATATAACTATTTAATGGTAGAGCTGAGATTAAAAATCAGCTCAGGGAATTATTAAGTCTTTATCTTTTGGCAATAAATGTATCAATAAATATATCTTAAGCAAAAAAGTTAGATGAGAGATCCATGATGCTTGTGCAACTGAACGGATTTTTTATTTTTAGTCTTTAGGGGGAGAAGAGGGCACACAAGAGAACAATAAATTTAGCTTCCCACCACCACCATTGTAGCACTGTACATAAAACAAAAATTGAGTCTGATACTAAGAAGATTCAGTGAATATAGAGTTAGGTGCTCTTACTTAACACTGTCCTCTCATCATATCAGCTTTGGACAATAACCTGTCATCTCTCTAATATAGAGAACATTAAACCAAAAGTTAGAACATTTTGTTTTACCTTTATGATCCTGTACAAACCTGGGCAAAATCTGTAAAATGAGATGATTGGAATAGGTGACCTTGAAAAGATAGTCTGGCTTTTCAATTCTATAATTCTGGTTCTTGGATATGAGAATTATTAGAACATAGAGGATAACTTAGAAGCATATGTCAAATGAATTGATGAGGGAAGGCCATCAACCTAAGGTAAGTGATCTTATGAAAAAACTATAAAAAATTAGAAATCTGTGGCAAATCAAAGTTGAAAAGCTAAATATTATATTGAATGAAATACTTTTAGTAGGGACTCCTTCCAACAGAGTTTGAGGAATTTGTGAATGAATTTTCTTTTTTTGGTTTCTGAATTATTGCCTCTGTTATTCTAAGAACAAAATTCACTTTACATAAGTTAAAGAAGCAGTGAGATTCAGTGTAAAGTATATTGAATAAAGAAACAAAGATCTAAGATTCAAATCGAAGCTCTGATACTTAAACCATTATGAAACTGGGTAAATCATTTTATATTGTGGATATCAGTCTCTTCTCCTCTAGGAGCTGGACCATTAGGTTTTTTTGATTCATCTTTTTATAGAAAGATTAGACTTGAAATTTTATTGGTACAGGAAACTCCCTCTATGAATTCAGGCTGGCACCTTCTCTGGAACTTATAGTGTTAGAGAATAATTTGCATAATTGAGAGAGCTTGTTACTTTCCCAAAATTACATAACCAGCATGGCTATGTAGTTAGATCTTAAAGCAAGGTCTTCCTATTTCCGAGGCTAACTCTTTATCAACTGCTACATCACATTGCGTATTATGCAACACAGGAATATGAACACTTATCAGACCTGAGTCTGCTATAGCATATGCTTTTCTAGAGATGCATGTCTAAATACATATAACCAGTATATAAAATTGCAAATGGATCATTAAATTAGTTATGGTTCCTTTGGTCACTTGCCTTTAGATGAAAAAATGAAAACTTATGGGAAAAGCTACATGAATGAAATAGATAATGTATGTGGGAAATAAAAAAAAATCAAATGTTGATATTGCATATATACTTATGCATATATGCATATAAATGTGTATAAATTTTTTTATAATTTTATATATACATATATATTTTTGGAGTTCCAAGAAAATTTAAAATAGATATTATAGAATTTACTTCTATTAGTTATATATATGCATTATTTTGATAGACTATTTCATAAACAAGGAAAAAGGTATATACATTAATACTATTTTTATAACTTACATATTGGTTTTTAAAGTTAAAAATAACTTTCTAACTTTGTGACAAAAATATTTTGCTAAGAATATAAAATTACAACAAAAGCATCAGTTTGGACCTGTTTATATCTGGTAGACTGTCTAAAATGTAAACCCTTTATATTTTCTATGCAAAAGAGATAAAGTGAAGAGAAAACTTTCTTAAAAAAGAGAAAACAAACTAAAAGCTTAAAAAGAGGTTTTATATTTACAAAGCAATATTCATAAAGTAATGTTTCAAAAATACTTTCGCCTACATTATATATTATTAATCTTAATCTATCTCTATAATAATCTTGTCAGACCTATTTTTCAGTCAAGAAACTGAAGCTCAGAGGGATTAAGTAGTTAGTGAAATAGCAAGGACTAGAACTTGCCTCTTTTTTTTCTTCAACTCATTTTGCCCTTTATGTTATGGCATGATGTTTTCATGTTTAGTTCAAAAAGTATTTTATGCATACTCATATATCAATATAAAAAAAGGAAGGCTACAATAATGTTCTGGGAAGGTGCTCATATTGATGGGCCAGTTTTTCCTCAATTTGTAATTCTGTGATTATATTTCTATGGTAGTCTAAAATCTATTTAAGGTTTAAATATACATTATCATACATTTCATTATTTTGCAATAAATGTAGTGATTCAAATAGTTAATAAGCTTCTTTCTGTTGATTACCCCTTTATGTATCTACCTAGGTATCCTGAAGCTATTACAGATCCTGCCTACCGAGGACAGATTCTTACAATGGCCAATCCAATAGTAGGAAATGGTGGTGCTCCAGATACTGCTGCACTGGATGAAATGGGACTAAGCAAATATTTAGAGTCAGATGGCATTAAGGTAATAGTCATAAATTTGACAGAAAGATTCTCAGGCAAAATGAAGCATGAGTTGAGTAATTTTCTTAACTCAGCTAATTTGAGTAACTTGAGATTTCAAATTTGTTTTTCTACAGATAGAAAACAAATTATTTTCCTACATTAGAATAATTTGGACTTCAATTATTCAGAATAATTGTCTACCTTACATAAATTTACTGTTTTTCATTTTGGGTATGTAGAACTAATTTAGATTGTGATCTTCAAAAAATGATCCTTTCCAGATTTTTAGTAGTATAGCCTACAGTTTATGTGTTGTGCTAGACTCAATCCTATTCAATCCAATAAATTCAGTGAACATTTGTTAAATATCTGTTGTGTATAGAAAATTGTGCTAGGTGTTAGAAGAGAACATCATGCAGGATCAAGCAAAAGCCAATAGCCAGAGTATAGAGGATGGATGGAGAGGCATTCAGATAATAGCAAAGCCAGAGTTTTCAGAAGATTTGAATCCAAGAGTCCAATCAATACCAGAAATCTGGTTAGGAGATTAGAATTTAGGGACATAAATATAATACCAGAAATCTAAATAGGAGATTAGAATTTAGGACAGAAATATAATTACTAGAGGGTGAGGAATATAGAATAGAAAGCCAGTCCCTGGAATTACTGCAGAAAAAAAAACAAAGCTATAGGAATTTAATAATACTTTAATTTGTTTTACTTCTAAAGTTTTCTTTGTGCACTAATTCTTTATAAACAGCAATGTCACTGGAAGTCACAATTGTATCATATTGTCTTGAAGAGTTTGTTTTCTTATATATTCTTATTGTTGGAAGGCTATGTAGAATTAAAGAATTTTAAAAATTAAAGCAAAATAATTATTATGACAGTTATTTCAATAGAATGCTATCAAGTTTATATCTTCCCTCTAGTTCAAAACAATTTTCTGTTATTCTTATTTAATTTGTGTTTGGATTCACAGCAGTTGAACTTATAAAGTCATTTTTATGGTAACGTACTTATATGATGGAAACTCATAATTGCATCAATTGATTCAAACGACCTTATTTTTTCTCTTTGCAGGTAGCAGGTCTGCTGGTGCTGAATTATAGTGAAGAATACAACCATTGGCTGGCTACTAAGAGTCTAAGCCAGTGGCTACAAGAAGAAAAGGTGAGAAATTTGATATGGAACCCTCCATTGATTTAAGGCTAATATTCATAGTGTAAGAGAGAGAAAATATATCCTGGTTCAGAATTGCCAGGTCCTTGAGGATAATTATTCATTTCCAATTATTATAGTCTACCTACTGGTATTATATTTGAAGACTTCTCATATGGATGGTATCAGCTGGGCCTTGAGTTTTCCTCACATAGTCTTTAAGGACCTAGACTCATTTCCATGAAATGAAACATCAGGGAAGGACTTCAATATATGATTATATATGTGTATTCATATGTTCACATGCACATATGATATAAACACATGTATATAAAATAGGGTTAATATATTCCCAATTTTATTTTTATATGTATATGTGCAAACCTGTATATATGTTCATGTAAACATGAATACATGTATATTTTATATGTGTATAAATGTAGAATATATATGGAATTATTAGATGTATATATGTGTATATATATGTATTTATCTATTTATTTCTCTCTCCATCTTTATATGCACACATTTAATAATTCTATTAGCACAATGACCAACCAGCTACTTCATACTTTTAGCAAATTTCCTTCTCTATATGCCATACAGAGCATGCATTTTATAAATACATTTGTACCTCAGTCCTGACAGTCTTTATTACTATTGAGAATGATTTTAAACTGATATATCATAAGACAGTTGAAAAATAAAGCAATACTCACTCTCCTTCACATTGTTATCATAATAAGTGAATGCAAATCTCTTTGAATATTATACTAGGGATTATTAGCAGACAATTGCACAATTGTTAAAGTGTACTTGGAATTAAGAAGACTTACTTGGGCTTACTAGCTATGTGAACCTGGTCAAGTCCCTTTTCCTCTCGGTCTTGATTTTTTTTTTAAATCTAAAAAAAGAGATAACAATAGCATGTAACTTACAGGGTTATTTGAGGATTAAAAGAGATAACATTTCTAAAGCACTTTACAAATCTCAGGCAACATGTAAATGTTAACTGCTCTTTTACCATTATCCATTACTGACACAAAAAGAAATTTTGGTAGAATAAAGTGAATTATATAATGAATGATAAAACATTTATTAAAAAATGACTGATGTCTATTGTCTTAAGTACTTTGGATACAAGTACAAGTGAACAAAACAAGTGCTACATTCTATTGGGGGAAGATAGCACATAGAGAGGAATTAGAAAGGGGGTGGTGTAATACATATGTCATGATTTGTAAATAGTTGGGAAATGACAGAATCTAATTCTGGGCAAGATGAAATGAAAAGTCATTCATCGGAACCCAGCATCCTGGGGCAAAGTGCAAGGTTTCAGTGGGAGGAGATTAAAATGAGAAGAATGAGGTTCATGACTGAAGCATACATATATGGTATCGTTTTGAAATGTCTCATTTAACCAGAAGTTCCTGGACTTGTGGTTCAAACTATAAACTTGTGTATTACTTACATAAACTTAAACACAAAATTCTTGTCTCAGTATGTCCAATATGAGTTTTAAACAAATTATTTAAATTAAATTATGAATTAGGTAAGATAGTAATAAAATAAAAAATAAGTGCATTCCAATTTATGGTATAGTGATATTTGAGTTAAAAGAATGCAGTAGAATGGACCAACATCCTCTGCCTTACCATAGTAGCAATCTTTGATCAGAATAAAATAAAAGGCTGGAAAAAATTGAATTGGGCTGGAAGATAGATGAAGTTAAATTGCCATGAGAATGTGATTCATTCTGTGTTATAGTTCTTCATGATAGTCATGATACTTCATTTTTACTGTAATTTTCTGCTTTTTTCCAGGTCCCAGCACTTTATGGAGTGGATACAAGAATGCTGACTAAAATAATTCGGGATAAGGTATAACCTTCATTCCTTCCTCCCAGCTCCATGCACCCTCCTTCCCAAATCTATAGGTCTTCCCTTCCTTTAAATATTTTTTCTTCCAATGCCTGAAACAACCAGACACCTATTTTGTTATGTAAAGTCATGAATCTGGTCAATTTTAGCCTTTTTAAGCCTCAGATTTTTATTCTATTATTGATTTCAGCTTAGTTCATAAGGTTGAACATTTAGAGAGTATGCTCATTACTGAATGTGCTTAAGGTTAATTCATTCAACAAGTTTGTATTGAGTGCCCAGCCTATGCACACTGCTACAGGGGATATAAGGCCAGTTGAAAGCATGATCCTTGCTCCCAAAGAGTGCATGCATAATCCTGTTAGGTGATAGGGCATACAGAAAACCAATGGAGAATATCAGCCAAGGCAAGATAGTACAGCAAAAACAGAATACAGAAGTTTTGCCTGAATGCAAAGGAAAGAAATAGATGGCATGGGGATGATGACAGTTGAGGAAATTTCCTTGGAAAAGGTCAATCTGATGATAATTTGTTGAAATATTTAAAGATTTTTTTTTTTTGTAAAATAAGCAGTGATCAAGTAGTTCCACATAAAATGAGTTTATCAATGATAATCCTGGCAACCAATTTGCCCTTGGATTTTTATGATTCCAGGAACCCTCTTTAAGGAAAGCATGTCTTGAAAACTAAGTGCCCTGTAAGGCAGTCTGGATTCCTTGGCCTCAACCTTATATTGTCTAACCTCATATCCCTGCTTTCAGGATACTCATTTTCCATAATTTGTTTCCTACTTGTGAATTTAGATGAATTCTTTAAAAAAACATTTCTTTGGTTTGTTCCCCACTCAAAAACAAAATAGTTGTTTATTACTATGCTCTTTACCTTTATACCCTATTTATAGTGATAGATATATTCACCAAATGAATTTACAGTCTTTTAATTAAACTATAATCTTGCAAAGAAGAAAAATAGCTGATATAAATGACACATCTTGAAAAAAAAACATACAACTGAATTGATCAAAAAACTTTTTTTGAGAGAACATACTGGATGTTGGCTATACAGAACAAAGACCTGGGTTCTAGTTTTATCTATGACATTTAGTAGCTACATAATATTAGAAAAGTCTCAATTTTCTTCTCTGGGTCTAATTTTCTTTATCTCTAAAATAAAAAGGTTGAGTCAGATGATTTCTGAGGTTCATTTTCCTTTAACATTCGATTCTTTTGTGACTCTGATATCACTGTCAATGGAAATAACTTCCAGCCAGGAAAATGAATACACATTCTCTTTTATGTAAATGTAACTCATTCTTTAGGCTCCTCATTTCAATTCCCTTTTTCTTTGGTTTTAATGAAAATTAACATTCAGGAAGAAACTCAAATGTTTGTGATATAAAGATGCTTCCAATCTAAGTTTAATGACATGGGTAGCAGTGGAAGTTTGTGAAGAAGTCTGGAGAGGTAGAAGTTTTCATTGGCAAAAATCTGTTCAACTATTGTATTTTGTAGGTTAAATAGATTTAGTGCTTTGGGGAAAACAATATACAAGACTGCTTCTTGAGATAAACTCCTAACTTTCATTGGAAACAAGTATGTTTTTTAGTACTTAACCAATAATTTAGCACATGAAAAATGGCAGCAAATGGCAGTTTATTGGAACATGAGTGATATATAAAAATGCAAAATGTAGTCTTTTCTATCTATTTTAGATTGAAAAAGTAGATTATTATTTCATTCACTGTGCTTTTAGGAACAAAGAATGAGACCTGCTTTTCAAAATTAGGAATGCATAAATAAACATTTACTCAATAAATTGGACTGAAGGTAAATAAACATAGGACACGAAGTTAGATAGTAATCCACTATAGAGGTGAAATGTGGTTTGTGATCAGTTTTGCCATAGTTAGGAGGTACAGCAGTGAGGCAACTGTCCCTAGGATTAGAGCAACCCAGTATTTTTGAATACTCATTTGAAAACCACTAGCATGCTGATTTTTCTATCTCCAGCCATTTAATCCCAAGTGACTTTTTCTCTAAACAACTATCTCCAAGAGGGAATAAAGGTTTGTTTCTATTTCTTCCCAGGCAATAATATTTTAAGGAGAAAGGGGAAATCATGTTATGTACTTAACTTTCCTTCCCAAATAAAATCTTGGCAACTTATCTTGCATGGAATTTTTATGAAAATGTTTCATAAGCAGACCCAAATTGACTTTTAACAACAGCAAATAAACAAATCCAAAAGGAGAATAAGAAAGGAAAAAAAAAATCTGTTGGATAAATAGGAAAAGGGTGCGAAGAACTTCAAGGTCAAACATACACTTTACTGAAACAGGGTAATGTCAAATTGCTATCCCATGTATTTGGTATAGTGAACATTTCTGATGTCTGTCCTTGGAACTTTACATAGTATTTAATCTTTGTTCTCCATTGAACTCACTCTGACATTATAATAACAACACTATTTTGTACATCCTCCTCCAATTTTATCACTCTTTTTTCATCTCAATTGGTAGGTTTGGAGCTTCTGAATTAAAAAACAGCCATTTTCCCTGGACAATAAAGGCATTGGGTTGTGTTCTCAATTTTACCAATTTGGTAAATTAACTTAAATTTAGGCTCCGAATCAACCAATTATATTTTCCATAGTTTTTTTTTTTTTAATGTGATATATAAACCTTTTATTTTTAAGTCTGTGAAGGTGAATAAACTTCCATAGACAAATTGAACATTTATAAAGATGTCTAAATTTTGGAGCAGCTGTTCAAATCCCTATGAGTTTAGCCTGTCAGCACCTTCTTTGTTGCTCACATTTAGCTGTCTAATTCTTTAATTTGACAGGGCACCATGCTTGGAAAGATTGAATTTGAAGGTCAGCCTGTGGAGTTTGTGGATCCAAATAAGCAGAATTTGATTGCTGAAGTTTCAACCAAGGTGAGAGACCTTCCCTTTGATATTTTGAAAATTTAGCTCCTTCCCTTTAGTCTTGCCTTGTTTGGTATAGTGCCTTATTCATTTATCAGGCTATCTCAGTTTTCTGGAACACAGAAGAGAATCAGAAAATTAGCAAAATTAACTTTCAAAAGCCAATATAAATCACAAAATTCATAGACAATAATCATGGGAGAGTTTCTTACAATTTTACTTTAAAGTCTATTCACCCTTACCTGAGACATAATGCTAATAATATTGGTTATCTACTCCCAGAATCTACAAAAAATTAGAAACGATAAATTAAAAGTCTGTTAGGATTGGGTATTTTGACATCAGCAAGAAATGATAACTGACAACTTGATTGTGAAGAAGACAAAAAAAAGAAATAATGAAAAGTGAGAAAAATATAGGATTCATCTTTACTGATGAACATTTTTACACAATGATGAACAATAAGATAACAATCTTATGTTATTATACAGTATTATACCTTTCCCTTCCCCAACATACTGAATTTTTAAAAGATAGGCCTTCATTAAATCTCTTGAAATGTTTACAAGACAGATGTTTTATCTATTTTTTTCAATGATTGAGAAGCTGAACTGCAAAGAAGTTAGGTGAGTATTCTGAGTCAGTAATAGAAGGTAGAATCAAATCTTAAATCAAGAAAAACTGTTTTCAAAAGCATAACATAAATACCACGAAGGCAAGGATTGTTTCATTTTTTACCTTTGTATTACAAGCATCTAGCACTAGATCTGGTACACAGTGGCTATTTTATAAATGTTTTTAAGGTTTAAAATTTTTTTTTGATAAACTGTATAAAGACAAAAGGGTATTCATTGAAAGGATGGACTTTTGTTCCAAAAATGATATTGAAATGTTAGTTTCTATATATTTTTTCCTCTTTCTACATCCTTCTATTTTTTCTTCTTGCTTCTTACCTTATATCAGTTCTGAAAATGAAAGAATCAAAACTGCTTAAGATGAGTAGAGTCCTATCCTGAAACCTCTCAAGGCAGAGACCTAGGTAGAAATACTTAGCATTCCCAAGATCTTTTCTCCAATACTAAGTCCAGCAGTACTTGATAAAAAATAGCCCCAGCCCTTGCCCTTATAACAAACTTGGGATCTAATAGAAATTTCCATTTCCATTTTTTAATTAAAGAAGATGAACTTCTGAACTTATCTATGCTTATCTGACCTTCTCAATCTGGCTGTAGCCTACCCTTTTGCTGATAGCAAAACGACCAAGAACATTCTGATATGCTGCTAAAGAGAGATGGAATAAGATATAAGCTGTGTTATCACAGGCTAAAGTAGACTGAATATAAGACATGATTTGGAAAAGTAAGCTGATTGTGTACCAATTCCAAACTGTTAAGGATATGATTCATCCAAGCATAAAAGGATGCTGGTTGTTCACTTTTAGAAACATGTTACAAATAACGGTTTCTAAAAATTATGGCTCAGAAAAATATTCGAATTACTCCTCTTTAATATTCCCTCTTTTATGAAATAGCTATTCTTGATCCCGAATGTTTGAAAGTGCTTTGTGTTAGATTAAGTGGAGCCCAAAGCTTCGAAGTCAGAAAGCATGGAAGGCATTTTGTAATTGGGGCTTAACTTTGCAATGCCATAAAACATCCCTAAGAGGAAGGATAAATTTGTTTTTCCTGGAAATGTGTGTAGGGATCAAAGCAGACCTTTTTATACCGTAGAATCTGCAACATTGAGCCTTAGAAAGAGTTCTTACACTCTTTGTGTGCCATGGACTTTTTTGGCAGGTTAGTATAGGCTGAGGGACCTGTTTCTCAATAGTATTTTTAAATGCACAAAATATATAGAATAAATTGATAATACATTGAAGAGAATATATTGAAATGTAGTTATTAAAATATTTTAACAACAACTTTAGAACCTCTAGATTAAGAAATGTTGATGAAAGATGTGCATAGGGAACAGAGAAGTTAATTGATTTGCATTCAGTCTTGCAATTGGAAGTTGAAGTTCTCAGTTGCAACCACCAGGGAATCTATAGTCATGGTCCAGGATTTTAATTTGAGTATCCAGGAGAAATAATTGTAAAGGTGGCACTTTCCTCACCCCAGAAAAGCACAACTACCCCAGTTGTAAAGCTATTAAGGGTGAGTTTGTGGTCTCTTTATGTTTGTAGCTTCATTTTATTAGTGTTAAAAGCAGTTTTATAAATAAACCAGACAACACATTCTGTGGTCCTCAAGGGTGATAATTATCAGCTGGGATAATCAATCTACTAATAAACAGTTATTTCACATAAATAAGTTTCCTTCTTATTATAAAGTTAAAATGTGTTTATTTGGGGGTTTGAGGTTCAAACTATCCGTTGGTTTGGTGTTTATTGAATTCAGGTAATAAACTTATTACTGTTGTATAATTCAGCTATTAGAAAAGTAATTTTCCCCTCCTTTTTAGATAAAGAGATGTAGAAGATAGCTGTGATTTAGTGGATGGCTTTTGAATTAGAAGGATGTTGGCTTAAACCTATGCTTGAATTGGGTATATGACCCTAGTCTGGTTATTTAATTTTTTCCATGCTATAGGTAAATCTCTCAACAGAGTATCTTAACCTAGGATCTCTAATATTGCTTGAAATGTTTTGATAGTTCTATTTCAATATAATTGATTTTCTTTATAGTACTATATGTTTTGTACATTTAAAATCACTATTCTGAGATGGGGCCTATAGGCTTTACCAACTATCAAAGGGATCTAAGACATACAATAAAAGTAAAAACTCCCTCTCAAAGTTTCTAAATTGCAGAAGAGTTGCTGATTTTCATCCTTGGAGAGTGTTTTATTCATATTCCCCACATTAATGACATTTATGTTTATACATATATATGTATATATATATATATATAAAATGAGTGAGTATATACATCCTATAATAGTTATATATGTATATATATATATGCAAACATATCTATAAGTATATATTTTTATGATATAGCATATATATGCATTTACATGTTTATATGTGTCAAGGAATTCACTGTGTGATTTGTGAAGAAAAATATCCACCAAATATTCCATCAGCCTTCCTTGTAAAAATCTTTAAGTATTGAAGATCCTGAGTTATTAGCTGACACCTATTTTGATGGAGCACCTGAGCAAATAAGTGTTACCATAATGCATAGAATGCTAGAGTCAGGAAGACATCTTCCTGGGTCCAAATGTGGCTTCAGATATTTATTTATTAGCTATGACACTGGATAATACACTTAATTCTACCCCAGTTTTCTCATCGATAAAATGAACTGGAGAGCAAAATAGAAAACCACTTCAGTATTTTTGCCAAGAAAACTCCTAGTGGGGTCACCAAGAGAAGGACAAAATGACCATACAACAATAACAACAGGATGGAAGAGGGATTAGCTATTTTTCCCCTATTGTTTAGCCTTCTATTTCCTAGATATGAAAGAAGTGTAATCTTTTTGGCTTACTTTTTGGGGAGGTTAGATGGAGGACTCTGGCCAGTAAAATAGAGACTGCAGGTTCAAAAGGAATTTGGGATTCTGACCTCTGGGAATGAAGGAATTTTATTGTCCAAATTCCTTTGTGTCCATGAATTCATTAATTAACCTATAATTTTTACATGTGAAATTTAGAAGGGAATGAGTAATACTTAAGGGATTTAAGAAAAAAAGATCACTTAGAGTGAAATCTCCCTCCATTCAGACCAAAGAAGCAGACCAAATTTAAATGCCTAGAATTACTGATATATGTTTAATCATTTAGTCTCTTTTAAAGAACAACAGTCCTGTAAATTTTTAAATGACCATTTCTATTCCATCCTTCAGATAGCTGCCAAAAAGCCTGACTATATCATTCCTTGCCTCAAAAATCTTTTGTAGCTCCCTCTTATCTGAAGTTGGCTTTCATAATCTGTCTCCATTTTACCCTTCCAGCTGTATTTTACATTACTCCTACTCATGCACTTTAGGTTACATCCAAAAAATAGCTTTAGTTCTCTCAATTTCATATCTCCTTCTACTGTGTATATATGTACAAGGCCTCTCTTCCAGCCCCTGTACCTGAAATACACTCTTTTCTCATCCCTAATTCTTAATCTTTATGTTTCTTCAGAAATTTCAGGAACACATTCCTTCAAGAAGCCTTGTTCTTCCTCTCAATGAATTTTGCCTGCATATATATTTTATCTCTTTAGTCATTAGTAGAATATAAGATTCTTGAGTTCAGAAATGGTTTTATTTTTAATTTTTGTTTATGTATTCCCAGTAAGTAGTTCATAGCAGGAACTTAATAATTATTTTTGGAATTGGATAGTATCCTTTAAATAAAGACTAATATCAGAAGGAAGCCAGTCATTTGAAAAAATCATGATATTTCATTATTCTTTTGTTAACTAGAATGGGTTATTCTACTGACCTTTTAAAATTAGATTCATTTATAGAATTTGATGAGGTGCTTATGTGAATCAATGCCATTTCAGAAAGTAAACTTTGGATATATTAGATAAGCTTCATTAAATTGAGTTTCTGACTATCAGAATTGTCTTTGAAGAGCACAGACTATTTGATGGCCTTAGAAAGGGGAAGAAAAAGACATTGGAAAACTAACAAGTTGCAGTGGAGGAAACACTGGATTTGGTGATAGAAGGCCTAAATTTGAATCTTGGTCATGTCACTCATTGTGTGACCCTAAAGAAATCAGTAGGCCTTTTTGGATCTCAGAAATAAGATTATTAGAGACTATTTGACTATCTGTCCTTTGAAGTACTGGCCTATTCCTATGTAATCCTGTAAGTCCAATCAGATATTCATTTCACCTGATTATTTTTGAAAGGGAATTAATTTTGAGGGTTTTTTTTGTAAAAAATAAAGAAGCCCACTGAAATTTATCTAGAGCCTTAGCTTATCTTTAGACTTATCTTTAGAGACCCTGTCACCTCAGGGGGTCTGCTTTTTATATATCATATATATCACTCTTTGTTCCCTTTTAATGCTGAACAACTCTTATGTCAAACATAAAAAGATTCCATTTATGTCTTGGGTCAATCACAAGGTTTTTTTTTTTTAATATGAAAATCTTGGCCTCTGGCTACTGCTTTTCTTATGGCTACCATCTTTGAGATTGAATGTGTGTGTAATAAGGTGACTATGGGATGATGTACAAATGCAGGTTTCATTTTATTTATTGCTTCCTTTAGGCCTTGGGTTTATTGCTGATTATCTTTAATTATTTTTAATTTTCAAATTTTCCATGTTTTTATTTAAAATGTAAATACAAAATAAGAAAAAAACAAAATAAAAAAGACAGAAAGATAAAGCAAAATAAAACAAAACAAAGAAACATTGTTATGTGCCAAGCAAAACATTGGGGAGGATTAAAAATATGTAACAATAAATTTCCATTTCAAGAAAGCATATATAATAATAGAAAATATTATATTCATAACTGCTAATTTTTTCTTTGCTTCCTTGTAGGTTTTCTTTTGTTCTCTGCTTTTGTTCCCTTTTATTTTTTCCTTTTTCTCCCCACTTTTTTATTTCCCTCAAGATGGCTACTGTAAAGCATGGAAATATTTATGTGTTCTTTGAGTTTCAAAAACTTTAATCCAACCTTTGAACCTGAGTTTCTTAGAGAACTTTTGACAAGATAATCTCAAAGGACCATTAAAATTCTACTATTACAATGACTTCATGATTCAGTGCATGAGTTTGGCAAATTTGCACCATTGGGCTATATCCTTTGGAGGAACTAGTAGGGACACTTTAGTTTTTTGGTTGACGTTGATTATTTTCTCACTTTCAAGGACTTTCTCTGAGCCCTGGGGAAAAATTCTCTCATCTCTCCTCTTGTTCTTTCTTTTTTTTCCCTTTCTTTCTCTTCTTTATTGCATGTAAATCAATGCTTTTTAATACCCAGCTCCCAAATTGATCATTAGTAGTTGGAGTGAGTGGAAGAGAGCTCCTATTTCCTTTTCTGTGCCCATTTCAAGACCTGATTATGTCTAATTTATTTTTATTTAAACATTGCAGACAATATACCTTATCCCATCTTCAATATAAAAGCCTTATGATCCTGGGTCTTAGTTTTCTTGTCTGTAAAAGTGGGGTAGTAATGAGAAGGTAGTCTCTAAGGTCCCTTCTATCTGTGCTTTTGTGATCCTATGATCTTAATAATCACGTGAAGTGTTATGATCACAGATAATGAATTACAATAACATTTTTATGAGAATAGCTATACAGAAATATAAATGAACATGTCTCAAATTATAAGAATCTGAATTTATTAATATTTAAATTTATTAATTTTTTTCTTAAAGTTTCAGGCTTCTCTGTTCCGAAACTAAAAATGTATGATGAAATAGAGGCTTTGTGTGTTACAAAGTCATTCTGATTTTGCCTTGAATCTCATACCCCGTACCTAACTTAGAAAGCACTTCTTCCCTGAGGTCTTTAGAAAGGATGTTTTACCCCTTAGTGGTAAGCATTCACCTGTGAAATGATTTAGTTTGTCACCTAGCACCAACAAGAATTAATATGGAGAGCAACATCTCATTATGAAGGTTCCAGCTATGAAATATTTGGGTGCACCAGGGGCCTGTTTCCAAGGGGATTATTATCAAAGTAAAAAGAGTCCAATTAGTTTCATGGAAGCCCAGAAGGAACCCAAATTGGAGAGAGAGAGAGATAGTGCCTTGTAATCTCTCAGAACTTTGTCTTGTCACAAAGAGCAGAGAGCAGTTTTGCCTTGGGGATGAGGAATGCAACTATCCCAGTCTCCTGACTATTGAGGACTAAAGACAAGTAATTTTGGTATACAGAAGAATTATTCTGAATTAAGAAGACAAGTTGTTGAGGCAAACATGTTGCTGTAATAGAGTTAGCAACTTCTCATTTTGCACCTCACATTTTGACTGCCTGATAACATCATAAGGAAAAACTATGACACAATTTCCAATCCAATTCAACAAATATCTTGAGCTCCTGTATAATATGGTTCTGTGCTGGGCCCTTCCTAAGAGTAAAAAAAAGGGAGCTTATAGTTTAATGGAGGGAAGGAGCATAAGGCATGTTTACAGATAAAGGTTATAGTGGGAAGAATGGATACAAGTATTGGAAAGATTGAGTCAGGGTGTGATATGAATTTTGAGTAGGGAGATCATTTTCAGGACAAAAGCTCAGAACAGTTTTTTGAAGAAAGAAGCCTGAGCTTGGTTTCACAAAATGTTTTGATAGATATAGATGTGGAGAGAATATATACTAATTATGATAATGTTAATGTATGCAGGGAGGAAAGGGCATTTTGAGGTGGAGAAACACCAATAACTGAGTAGAAAGGAGCCATTTAGTAGAGTTTTAACTGTTAGGCTAAGAATTATGTAAGGCAGCATGGTGCAATAAAAAGAAGTCTGAAACCTTAATTCAAATGTCGACTTTACCACTTTGTGATCTTGGGCCGTCACTGAACCCCTCTGGGTCTCAGCTTCCTCATTTGTGAAATGGCATTTTTTGACCAGGATTTGGTTGTATCATTGATACTAATTTTCCAGATGAATGCATTGAATCATTGAGTCATCAAAGTAGGGTTTCAAAGGTCTTTTGAGATTATCCAAATTGACCATGATTTCCTTTATGTTTCCTTCTAGTTTTAAATTCATGATTCTTTACTTTTATCATCCTACAGACAATAAGAAACTATAGAAGGTTTTAGAATTGGAAAGTTAAATGATCAGATTTGTGCATTATTTGGAAGATTGGTAACTATATTAAGAACAGAATCCAGAGCAGGGCCACTTGCTACTGCAATGATATTATATAAGACACTTAACTTTTTTTAGATTCTGCCAGAACTAAATCTTTTTCCTCTATGTTATTTCATTTGGTGATCTCATAAGTTCTCATGATTTCAGTTATTATTTCAATATAGATTACTCTCACATTTACTTGTTCAGCTCTCATCTCTTTCCTGACCTTTAGTCTTATATTCCCAAATACCTATTAGACATCTTATACTTTCCCTTCAAACCTTTCTCTTTTACTAACTTTCCTTTTACTGTCAAGGGTACCACCAACCTCCCAGTCACATAGGCTCACATTCTAGATCTTATCCTCAACTTCTTGCTCTCTCTCACCCCTCCTTACTCAATTAATGTTGTTTTCACTTTCATGACATCTCACTTATATACCCCCATTTCTCTAACACTGTCCACCACCTTGGTACAAATCCTTGTCAGCCCACACTTGGACTGCCTCATGTATTTCCAAATTCTAGTTAAAAACTTTTTAAACTATAGATTGTAACCTTAACAAGGGGTTATGAAAAATTTGGCAACAGTAAAAAATATTAAATATTTTGCCAAGATTTAAGTTTTATGTAAAAGTGAAAAGCATATCTATTTCATTAATATATAAATTTCCTTTCATCTTTAACAAATATTAAAATTATATGTATATCAAAGAATTGTTTTAAAATAAATTTCTATTGATTTATTTTATTTGATTTAATTATCAGTAAATGTTTTATTTGTATACCTATTTTACATACCTTTATGTATATACCTATGTATACCTATGTGTGACAATGGTCACATAAAAATTTCTCAGACAAAAAGGAGTCATGAGTAGAAAAAAGTTTCTTTCTTTCTTTTTCTTTCTTTCTTTCTTTCTTTCTTTCTTTCTTTCTTTCTTTCTTTCTTTCTTTCTTTCTTTCTTTCTTTCTTTCTTTCTTTCTTTCTTTCTTTCTTTCTTTCTTCCTTCCTTCCTTCCTTCCTTCCTTTCTCTCTTTCTTTCTCTCTCTCTTTCTTTCTCTCTCTTTCTTTCTTTCTTTCTCTCTCTTTCTTTCTCTCTTTCTTTCTTTCTTTCTTTCTTTCTTTCTTTCTTTCTTTCTTTCTTTCTTTCTTTCTTTCTTTCTTTCTTTCTTTCTTTCTTTCTTTCTTTCTTCCTTCCTTCCTTCCTTCCTTTCTCTCTTTCTTTCTCTCTCTCTTTCTTTCTCTCTCTTTCTTTCTTTCTTTCTCTCTCTTTCTTTCTCTCTTTCTTTCTTTCTTTCTTTCTTTCTTTCTTTCTTTCTTTCTTTCTTTCTTTCTTTCTTTCTTTCTTTCTTTCTTTCTTTCTTTCTTTCTTTCTTTCTTTCTTTCTTTCTTTCTTTCTTTCTTTCTTTCTTTCTTTCTTTCTTTCTATTATCTATCTTATTTGTACACAATTATTTGCATAGTTTCTTCCCAATTAGCCTCTGGGATCCTGGAAAGCAATGACTGTTTTTACCTTTGTTGTATCCCTAGCACAATGACTGGCACATAGTAGACATTTAATAAATATTTGTTGATTGAATTACTGACCCTATGGTTCTAGCACAAACCAAATATAAAGAGGTCTGGAGATAACAAAGTGACAGTATGAGTAGGAAAACCCCCCCACAATTTTGAGAGATGCTATATTTGCAAAATAGAACACAGTTGATGATGATCTGTGGGGAAAATATATTATATATAAATTATATGTGGGGAAATGATGGAAGGAAAGAAATCAAAGGTGACTCATTTGAGTTGAGTTTGGACTGTTGGAAGGATTCCAGGGCTTCACACTTCAAATCTAAGATCTGCCACTAGGCGGCAATGTGATCTCTTTAGGTAAATCTTACTCAATCTTGGAGTTGTCTGATTTGAGAGATTCTGCAGGACCTCTTGTGAACAGCTAAGCAGGAATTTATATATTATATAAATATACATTTATATTATCCCTGAGAAGGGATGTGTGTCCTCTCTTTTCTATTAGGTTTTATTTCAGAAAAGTTTGAAGGAAAAATACTAACAGACTTCAAAGATTTGCAACTTGCTTGATTTGAAAATTTCCCCCACTGACACAATTTCACAACTCCCTTATAATATGCACGCTCTTTGAAGGTTATTGTGGCCAAAAAGAAATAATCATTACTCTAAGCCCAACTGAGTGAGAAGAGGCAGCATGCTGAAATATGGAGATGCTCAATTCCGTCCCATGTCTATCACTATTTATGAGACTTGAGCAAGTCTCACCCTCTCTGAGTTTCAGATTCCTCATTTGTAAAATGAGCGAATTAGTCTAGATGACCTTGAATGTCCCTTCTAGCACTAGATCTTTTGATCTGTGAAGAACTTCTGTGAATGGGCTCGGGAATAAACATGCCTCAGATAACACACACACAGCCTGTCATCAGTCTATACTTGTTCTCAAAAGCCTTTTCAGCTTTTATTCCCTTGACATAGTCTTTGAGACCCCAGGGGGACTTCTTGTCTAGAGTGGAGCACTGGGTGAAGAACATAGTAGAGAAAAGGAAAGGCAATTTAAGGCATGAATCTTGATTATTACAAGTGAATGTAATATTCTGATCTAATAATTCTTAGGGTATTAGATTTAGAGCTGGAAGGGATCAAACTTCTCACTTTATGGTTAAGGAAACTGAGGTCCAGAATGGAGAGCTGACTTGGCCAGGGTCACATAAGTAGTAAATAGCAGAGCTTAGGTTGAAACCTATATTCTATGACTGAATCCAGTGTTACTTCAACTGTGTTTTTACTGGTGATACTATGTGACTCTGAGTTATGGAATGCATCAGTATCTGAAGAATTAAAGCTGTAGCTCATCTAAAAGACAACAGAGAGGTATATAGCACTAGGATGCTGAAACATATGATCAACTAAAAATGTGTAGAAGTAGCATATAGTTTATCATGAGAAATATGTCTGACCAGACAAAGAAGTGAAAGAGACAAGTGATAATTGAGTGATAGTATGCCTTCATGGTTCATTGGTGTTCATGAAATAGTAAGAGATTGAAACTGAGTTTGTTGGGGTATTTCCTTCTTTCCTGACTACCTCTGTCCCCCATTTCTCCTGTCATACTGAAGTTTTAATGGGAGGATATGGATAAGAGTTAGAGAGATGGGCTACTATAAATAGATTTTGAATTGTACCATTGGAGGGAGTATGCAGATTAATGGAATTATACATCTGATATCATCTGGTCATTCCAGTTATATCTGACTCTTGGGATTTTCTTGACAAAGATGCTAGAATAGATTTCCATTTCCTTCTCCAACTTATTTCATGGATGAGGAAACTGAGGCAAACACAGTTAAATGGTTTTCCCAGAATTATACAGATAATAAGCGTCTGAGGCCCAATTTGGATTTAAGAAGAAGAGTCTTTCTGACTTCAGGATTGGCACTCTATGCACTGTGCTATCCAGCTGCTCAAATTCTAGATCTGTTAAAGTATAATTAGTTGATCTGTCTAATTCCAATATCTATGATGTCATATAAAAATCTTAATTCAAAAAAAATTCCTTTAAAGGTAGAAAACCTTTTTTAGCCAAGTAGATGTCAGCTTTCATCCTGTCACACAACTAAAAGAGGGTTATCATATATAAAGTACTGGAAAACTCTCAGGAATGATATAAGAAGCTTAATGTTGAAGCTAATAATTAAATTGAAAATGTTTCAATCCTCATTTTCTACTTTCATTTCTTCCATTTTGTGACTTTTGGGGCAGAATGTTTGTGATCAGGTTGTTTTCCCCTAACTTCAAAGTAAGTTGATGACTATGATGTGCTTTGAGATCCCACTGTGAAATATGACCTCTAAATATAGTTTTTCAAAACAACCTAGGGGGACTACTAGCTTACACCAGACTAGTACTTCATGCTGATTTTTTATACTTCGGAATCTTTGCATAGACTTATTTTACAGGCACTCAGCTCTACCACATCCTATCTTTATTGCAAGCTGAGGATCAAGTGGTGTTTAAGGCATGATGTATCTATTACTGCATCTGTCTAGTGCTGAATCATGCAATAATACTTGAAAATTCCATTGCCTCTAGCTGTTAATGAGGCAAAACATGGGAAAGATGGTCGTTAACTATGGAAACAACCAATTTCTTAGGGATCATTGTTATTACTGTAATCAACAGTATATATAAAACAGCAAAGTACATTTTAAAAAATTTCATAAAAAAGATTCAGTCTGTGGCACTTGCTGAGCCTTTCTTGCAAATTGATTGTTAACTGCCAGTCACTCCCCAGTAGTTAGCACTCAATCTGCCACCAGCCTAAGTGCAAAACATTCCCAAATGTGTCTATGATATTGGTTTGTCACTCACAATAGGAACTTCCCTCTAACTCTCTTGATTTCAAAATGCAGGATGTCAAGGTATATGGCAAAGGGAATCCTGTTAGAGTCGTTGCTGTAGACTGTGGGATAAAGCAGAATGTAATCCGTTTACTAGTGAAGGTAAGTTATTTTCTTTGGAGTGAGGATTTTACACATTAGTTTTTTTTGTGTGTGTGTTTGATTCCTGATTGAAGATATTCACAGAATTGTTGCCTTGGACTTTGGGGGATACTTCTGGGGTGGTAGGTTTCCCTTGTCCATTTGGTTCACTAAGTGAAAAAACTTTTCAATTTAATTGTGCTGGGTATAGAATAGAGAAAGTGATGGGAATTGAAGGGTGGGAAGGAATTTGAATCCTGACTCCTTCACTTATTCATTGTATAAACTTGGGCAAGGCCCTTTCCTTCTTGGGGCCTCAATTTCCACATTTATAAAACAAGGGGATTAGATTAGGTATGATCCCTATTCCTACTTATTAGATGTTTAAGAAATCCATAGCTCTCAGCATAGAAAAAGCAGTTAAATACAATTTCTTCTTTGCTGAGAAGAGAATGAATGCTTTCTGTCCCATTCCATGATGGTTTGTAATAATGTCAGGTGAACACCAAGGACCTGGAGAAAGTCCTTGATTTCATTATATATGCTTTATTTTTGTATGACCTGTCTATTGCTTTTCTATATCTTGAGATAGCATAGGCTTAATAAAAGTTCTTCACATTAATGTTTGACTTACCAAATTCAGGTAATTTTTGCAAATTCCTTAGAGGGTGGTATTTTTTTTCTTTTGAGGCATTCTATGGCTATTTTTTCTGAGGAAGCAATTAATATTGAAGATAGGAGAATTTCCCCTTCTCTTTTCCTTTTTCAAGATTAGTATTTTCCAAAAGACTAAGTTCAAAGCATCTGAAATTATTGGTATCCCATTATTAACTTAGAATATATATATACATATATACATATATATACATATATATATACGAAACATTGAATATGTACTTTATATCTATTTTGATGTAAAAAAGTTTATATTCTCATATTTAAAAATGACCTGAAAAAATTAATCATCATTTCATAGAAAATGTGGTTAGATGCTGGGGAAGAAAGCTGATTAACAGGCAATGAAAGAAAGGTACCCACATGGTAAAATAAGGAAGGTCAGAGGTAGGCAGCATAAACTATACAAAAAATAAATTACTCTTTTTTATGTTAACCTCCTTTGATTTTGGATAATAACTATATCCTGTGTATACTATGATTTTAATTATGGAGCCTTTGCACACATACTATTCCTTAATTATGTAACAAAATGCATTATTTGCTTTGTAAGATCCAACTTGAATATAGAATGTTTTCAGTTTTGTTATCTAAATTACATAAAATTACATAAAATATAATGAACTTCTAGAATAATTTTTTATTTGGTAAAACATTTGCATGTTTTGCAAGTTCCTTGTTATTTGAATTGGGGAATTGATTTTTTCTTCAAGACAGTGAAAGGATAATAATGATGATAATAATTTAAAAATAATTTAGTTAAAAATAAAAAATTAAGATTTGCAAAGCACATTCATGCCATTGATTCTCACAACAATCTTGTGAGGTAGGTACTATTTTCATTCCTATTTTTCAGATGAGGAAACTGAGCCTGAAAAAGGACATGTCTGGGGTCACATTACCATCTAACTTTTTTTTAAAAAAGGAAAATATATCAAACAACTTTTTTCATTATTCATGTTGCTTTTTCTAGAGAGGAGTTGAAGTACATTTAGTTCCTTGGAATCATGATTTCACCAAGATGGAATATGATGGACTTTTAATTGCTGGAGGACCTGGAAACCCAGCTCTTGCACAGCCTTTAATTCAGAACGTCAAGAAGGTACAGAATGCAAGAAATCTGCATGTTGGTTTGTAGATGGAGAGTCATAGGTGATGAGAGTGCCATGAAGAATTTTATTTAACTTGAGAAGGTTTTTAAAAAATTATTTGTTTCAATGTAAACTTTCCATGGGTCTCTTAGAGGCAGCAAAGATAAATTATTACACTGCGAAGTCAGAGAGTACCAGAGATAATGAAACCTGTTCCTCAGGCCAAAAAGCAACTTTCAGGCCATTCCATAGGATCAGGACAGATGATCCTCAATGTTCAAGTAACCAATTTATATCTACCCTTTATAACTGCAGTGTTATAACAAGATAATTCACATTCATGAAGATGATCTTATCCTTTAGAAAGCTGTGAGATTTTCTCAGAAACAGGACCAGAAATCTAATACTTAAAATAGTTAGTTTGTAAATTCAGGCCTTTAAGTCCTCTTCCTAGTGTTTTCATTCTTTCATTTTGGGAAATGAATTTTGGGAAAATTCCTATGGAGATGGGCACTTTCCTTTTCTCACAGCAGTATAAGATGTTAGTGCATCATCCAAGAAGGATTAAAAAATATGCTTAATTTAGTTTCAGTGTTCAATATATTTACTGTCTTCTGAGTATTTGAAAACTGTCATTTATCAAGAGCATTCACTATCCTTCAGTTAAACAGAAGTTTTGCCCAATGAATTGAAATGACATTCTACATAATTGAATATATCTATACTGATGAGAAGAGAAAGCTAAAGTATTAGTGCCCTTCTGAGTTATCAAAATATGGAATAAATAACACTCTTTCCTTTACAGATCTTGGAGAGTGATCGTAAAGAACCTGTGTTTGGAATCAGTACAGGAAATTTAATAACTGGATTAGCAGCTGGAGGCAAGACCTACAAAATGCCTATGGCCAACAGGTGGGCAAGAACTGACTTAAAACAAAAAAAGAACTAGGAACATTTTTTTTCAATTTTTTGGTTTAGTCATGTTCCTCACCCAAGTCCTACGTAAAACCAAGTAGGATATCCTCAGAAAGTTTGTTACACAACGTTTTGGGCATTGCACATAGATGATTATAAAGTTTCATGGTTTACCCTGTTAGAATATCTAGAATATCACCTGAGCTAATATTACCTATAGCAGCTGCTGCCATCCTACACACTCACAGATTCTGATAATATCTGAGGCCGTATATTTTGTACATCTAAAAGAAAATCTTTCCTCTATCTATTTCCCCTGAAATTAAACAAGTTGTTAATAGTTAGAGATAGCTGCATAGCCAGTAATTTTGCTTTCCAAAAGAGGAAGGTAATGGTGTAAATGCATACAATAGTCTAATTTCATAAAAGTATTATCATCTAAAAATGACCAGATCAATCCTATCTAGGACTGTGAAATACTGAGAGCTGGAAAGGTTACTGTCTTTCCTAGTCCTGTGTTCTACAGATAAAAAAAAAAAAAACTAAATCCCAGAAAGATAAAGTGATTTCTTCAAAGTCATGTAATTAATCATTCCAACAATCTGTTCATCAATCGAAAAGCATTTAATAAGTGTTTATTCTGTGCCAAATCCGGGGCAAACACATTATGGTATAATGGAGAGCTGGCCTTGAAGTTAGTAAGACCTAGGTCATATCTTACCTCTGGCACACAGTGACTCTGGGCAAGTAAGTCACATAGATTCTTGTTGTTCTAAACATCTTTCTTAAGACTATAAGTGCAGAGGTAATTTTTGTGTTTTTATCTTTCTTTTCACCACAATCACTGAGCATGGTCCTTTTGCTTATATATTAATGGAGAAAATGATAGCATTGGGAATCAACTTAGGTATTCTGAGCCTTTTCCTCAATGAACTTGTTTCCTCAATGAACATGTGCATAATATATAGTAGTAAGTAATTAATAGTACTTATAGCATAGTAACAGTAAGAAATAATGACAACAATAATATTATTGTTATTATTATTATTATTAATGCTAGTCCTATGATATTCTTTGGAAAATTTGCTTTGAATTCAGGGTATTGATCTAAGATCCTTTCCAGATCTAAATCTATTATACTAAATTCTCTGCCTCCTTCCTTCCTTCCTTCCTTCCTTCCCTTCCTTCCTTCCTTCCTTCCTTCCTTCCTTCCTTCCTTCCTTCCTTCCTTCCTTCCTTCCTTCCTTCCTTCCTTCCTTCCTTCCTTCCTTCCTTCCTTCCTTCCTTCCTTCCTTCCTTCCTTCCTTCCTTCCTTCTTTCCAGAATTCCATAGAATTATTCAAAACTATTTTGTATACTTGGTATGTTTCTCTTTATTTCCTCTTAAAACTTTGTGAATTTTTTTGACTTTGAATAAATAGCTTCACATGTTTGTCAGTTTCTGTAAAGTCAGAGAATGACTTTAAATCACATCAATCAGAGTGTAACTGTCCCCTCTCAAATCCAGCTAAAGAAGTTAAACATAATACCCGTGTCAAGTATTGATTTTTTTGTAAAATGCTTGGATAGAATTATTAATTTGTGATTCCTCCTGAGGGCAAATTTCACTCAGTAACTGAAACCAGAAGTTTCTTCATTACTTCCTGTTGACTACCTTATTGGCTAAAGCATTTCTATGCTTCATCTTTTGCTCATGTATTTCTCTCCTTTCTTTTCAGAGGGCAGAACCAGCCAGTGTTGAATATCACAAATAGGCAGGCCTTCATTACTGCTCAGAACCATGGATATGCACTGGACAACAGCACCCTCCCTGCTGGATGGAAACCACTGTTTACCAATGTCAATGATCAAACCTGTGAAGTAAGCACTTTTTCTAAAGACTTTTCCTGGAAGTGATGAGAAGTGGAGGTGAATGAGGGCTTATATTACACTATTATTTCATTTACTTACACCATTGCTTGTGCAGCTGTGTTCTCTTTTTAGGAACAATTTTGTAGGTCATTTATCACAGTTAGATGCTTTTTAAAAAGATTTTCTTTTTACTTTTTATCATTAATTGATGCCTTTGGCATCTCTATGCCTGAGGTGGTACTGTATTCATAGCAATGATTAAGGAGTAACATTGATATTCAGGATATAATAAGAGGCCAGTCTAAGGGTGGAAAGTCTAGAATGACTTGGTCACATGTTTTGGACCCATATATGAGACCTGGACTCAAGCAGGCATTGATTTTTTGTTTTTATACTGGATCATCTGATAAAAATTTTAGGAAGCCATTTATACCTGACTTCATAAAACCATGGATCCAAATATATTCTTAAAGATGACCAAAGGGACTCTAGATTAAATTAAAATGATTCTGAAGGTTGACTACCCTCATTAATTCTGTCTCTACTTATTATCTGTCAGGTCCGATATTTTCTCCATTCTCGTTCCTAAGATTTATTCTCTGTTAGTTTAGAAAGGTATCTTGAGCAGTGTTCTTCTCAGTTCCATATTTGAACTTTTTTTTTTAATATCAGTAAAAGCCATTACTGAAGCTTCTTTTTTCCTCCTTGTTCTTTCAGGGAATTATGCATGAGAGCAAACCAATTTTTGCTGTCCAGTTCCACCCAGAAGTCAGTCCAGGGCCAACAGACACAGAGGTATGTGAGAAGGATAATTTCTATGAACTGAAATAGATTTTTATTGCTGAATGCTTATAAGAAATATAAAGAAACCAAAACAATCATTGTGGTCTTTGTGTAGATAGTTGGGTAATGTTTGGTTAACAAATTTAGTATTAAAATCTCTCTGTGAATGTCGTAAAGTTTTCTTTTTTGAAAAAAAAATTGGGAAAGTCCTTAGGAAACCAGATGCTATTTTTGTATAAATACATTATCATTCTAATACATTTCAGTTCTCAAGTTTACAATTGTTGAGCTATGCAAATGAATTCCCTCTTGCTCTCTCTTGTTCTCATAACTGAAATGAAATTTTAATCCCCCATCTGTGACTTCACAAAAATCCCTATGGCAACTGGTTGTGTAGCCACTAAGGATGAATAAGCAGCAGGAGGAGAAGTTAGGGTATTGAGGGTGTTGGGAAGGAGAGAGGGCATGTGTGCACATAAAAATTATTCAGTCATTTTAAGAAAAGTACCAAAAGGAATGCTTAGAGGAGATTTGTTTTTAATTTAAATGTTATTACTTTTGTACGTTGTTAGTTAAATGCACAAGTAAAACCTTTTTCCTTGAAAGAAGTTCTTTATGCATTATTGAGAGATATCTGGGAAATTAGATTTTCTCTTGTGTCATGGTATATATTTTTTGGTTACATTGACCATTCTTCTTCAAGGTCAACTGGAATATTGTGTTGAGAAGAAAGATTTTGTGAAAGGAGGAAGGGCCTGAAAAATATTCCCCTTACTCTCTTCTGTCATCTTCATGAACCAGTTCTTTTGTATTGCCTTTTGTGGCATTAGCATTAATCTTTTTCCCCAATATTTACTGTAAATCTATAATATCATTTCATCATTAGAAGGTGACAAATAAAGATGGTGACTGTTGTTTTTGTAACCCTAGTGCATTGAACATAGTAGATGCTTATTGAATTAAATTAAATATTGCTTGTCTAACATATCTAAAAGCAGAGCTTAAATTATAACTATTATTATTCCATATCTAATCCACATGGACTATGATATGAAATTTTAAATTTAAAATGTCCTTCTAGTAGATTTATTTCACATTAAATTGCTTTAGGATCATTCCTTATATGTTCACATTTTTGTTCTTCCAAATGTTTAATAATTAAACTCTGGAAATGAAAATTTTCCTGTCTAATAAATGTATGGAAGTAAAATTTCTGGTTAAGTTTGAGGAAAAAACCTTCCAGTTCTTAGAGTTGTTAAAAATAAACATTTATTGAGATTTTCCTGTACACCCTTCCATCATTTTGTTATTAGTAGTAATTTCAGAGTGGGCAAGAGAAAGAATTTAAATCTTTGTGTCAAAAATTTGAGTTTGAAGAAGCAAAAAAAAAATGAAGAAATTAATAAATCCTATATTGAACCAGAAGGCATTTTCTTGAATGTTTATATATTGTGAGAAGCTTATTTTCACTATGTCTTTAGTGTGATGATAGAACTTTGAGGTCTATTGTGTGGTAATATATATATGTAATATGAAAAAAATCAATTACCTAGGAAGATTTTGAAATCTCTCAACTATATGTTTATTTTATTTCACAGTACCTATTTGATTCTTTTTTGTCACTGATAAAGAAGGGGAAAGGGACCACTGTTACATCAGTTCTACCCAAACCTGCACTTGTAGCATCTAGAGTTGAGGTCAGTATATATGTATTTATTTTTAGTTTTTATTTTCTGTATTTTTATTATAGAATGATGATTTTGAAATGAAGACTATGAAGAATAATGGCAAAATCATAGTAAATATTTTAACAAAAGAGTATTATTTGTTTCAGATGATATTTATTGGAATTTTCTTATTTCATATTAACATCAAATGTAATTTTAAAATATCCCAATTTAGGTGGTTATATGCAAGTAAAAGTTTAAATGGAGTGTAGGATTTTGTTTCACTTAGCGGTTTTTATATTCCCACACGGCAGAAGTACAGATAGTTGAGATGTATTTAATTGAGATATTGTGATAATGGTAGGTGAATGACTTCTGCTAAAATATCTTGTCTTCATTAGTATCATAAATTTAATAACAAGATACCTTTACCTTTAAGAAGCAAATAGATAAGTAATAATATAATACCATAAATAACCAATACAAATATAACACATATCAGCCATATGATTCTTTTTCCTATGTGATTCTTTTATCAATGTAATAAAAATGTATAAAAAGCTGTAGGGCTTAAGTAATTTGTATACAATACAAATCACTTTAAATTAAATTTTTGCTAAGGAAATGTAAACTTTTTGAGGATACAATGCATTGGAAGATGGAGATGAATTTATATATATTTAAAATTTTTTTTCTCAGTTTAGTAACCTGAACGAATGAAAATAACTGGATTTTCTTCCATTGTTTACCATCCTCCAAATGCATCTAAATGATAACAATTATCTTTTTTAAAAAGGTTTCCAAGGTCCTTATCCTGGGATCTGGGGGTCTGTCTATTGGCCAAGCAGGAGAATTTGATTATTCAGGATCTCAAGCTGTAAAAGCCATGAAGGTAAGAGAATAAATACTGTGCTTCATCAATACTAGTTTATGTTCTCAAATGAGTCTGATTAGTGCTTCCTTATACAAAATTTATGACAACACAACTGTTGCAAAATAATCTATAATTGTTTTCTTAGTTCCTCCTTTTATATTTAAGATAATTAGAGCCTAAAAACAATAATAAGTTATACATTTCCTGTTGGATCCTTTATATATAGGAAATAAATTGTTAATTTTAATGGGAACTAAATTTTTTTTCCTGAGGCAATTGGGATTAAGTGATTTGCCCCAGGGTCACAGCTAGGAAGTGTTAAGTGTCTGAGGACAAATTTGAACTCAGGTCCTCCTGACTTCAAGGCTGGTATTCTATCCATTGCACCACCTAGCTGCCCCTCCATTATTCTTTAACTTGTCTCATATCATAAGCTTCTTAAATTGAAGAACTTCAGAAGAAGGATTTTTCATAGAGATTGAATGGTTTCACTATATTATTTATGTTATTCCATCATGCTCTCTACATCTTTCAAGATGTATCAATGGAGAAAGTGGTCTGAAGATAGAATTTTCCTTAAGGAATTTGGGCCCCATGGGAAGACCCAATTTATTTCATGCTAAATTTGTATCTGACTGATCAAGGCAAAAAATAGCCATACATATAGCTTCTGTTTGCTATTCACAATGAATATGTACTCTCCTTAAGAAAAATTCTATTTTCACTAAAGATTCAGCTTTTTATTTTTCTTGATTTGGCCTTTTATTTCCTTGCCTTTTTCTGGGTAGGATAAAGGTAGAGAAGATGTATAGACACCTGAAAGCTGATAAAAAGCAGTTTTACTGCATTTCTCAGACAAGTCCTGGGGTTAAGCTTTCATAATAGAGGGTAGGTTACTGCCCTACTTTAAGTCAAGTTGATATTTAAATCATTAGCTGACATATTCTGACTCTTAACTCTTTAGAAGGGTGTACTCTTTGCCATAAAAATAAAGAAGCCAAGCCATTGGATTTCTATGTTTTACAGGTTCAAGGGTCTTATGAAGAACCTTTGAGCAGCTTCCTGTTCTGTCCCATTTCCCTTTCCACTTTGCCTAGCTGATTCTAGAAATTGCATGGGTTGGCTATGTGATAGTGATAGCAATTATACTCATTCATATGAACTTGTTGCCATTTATGTCTGATTACCATGCAGCTCAATAATTATTATGCATGTCATTAATAGAGAAAAGATCATACAGAGCAAGCACTCCCTCTGGGTGGACTGATTAGCACCAAGATCAGAACTAGCAAGGGGAGCAAAGATTGCAAAGGAAGTCTAAGTTAATTGGTCACTTTAAAAAAAGTTTACTATGTAGCAAAATTTTAATACTTTTTTTCATAAATTCTGTGGAAACAAGAGAAGAAAAAGAAAATTTCACAGAACTAAGAGAATATCTCCCATCACTTGAAGATCCAGTTGTATAGTTTTGTTTCCAAATAATTGTGGGGGTGTAAGTTATCTTTCTTGTAATTTTTATCTGATTACAGCACCAACTTCTGATCTATACAACTGTGTATATTTAATCTTTATAGCTTGTCAGCCACATATTGTAATAAGCTCATAATTAAACATATCAAAGGGAATATAAATTTCACTTTTGCCTTGGTGATAGTTGGATAGTTCTTATGTATGAATGTATAGGTATACATACATATATATATATACACATTGTATATACACACATACACATCTACAAATGTATACATAGCCACATATATCCATATGTATATATGGAGATATATGAATCTCATTTTTAACATTAGTTGAGGAAATCTTTTCTTTCTCCCACTGACTGCCCCATCAGAATTGCTGCAGTACTCAGAAAAATGACCTAAAACTAGGGTTCCATTTTGAAGCTATTATATCTTTACTCTCCAAGAGATTGCTCTTGGATAATCTGATTCCTGTCTACCCATTATAGAAATATACCATACTCCTTGAGGATACAGAGGCAAAGTAGATTCTTCTTGCTTTGGAGGCAGGCACTCAACTTGACAAGACAATTAAGTTACTTCCTTAGGCTTTTACTGAGAGCAGTCATATGTAATCTTTAATCTTTCTATTCTGAAATGAATTTTGAAAGTTTTCCCTTGACTTTGAAGAACTATATTTTTCAAGAGGATGACTTGGAGACCAAGATAGTGCTATTTTATTGTCAAGTGATCAACTGAATTCTGACTGACCCATGGAGACCCTTTATCTTCTTTCTATTCTTTTCCTTAGTGCCTTCAATACTTAAAAAAAATTGGACAATATTGTATATCCAACCTCAATCCAATGTTTAGCTGACTTGTCCTTGGAATTCTTATTTACTTTGCTGGTCCTGATCTTTTAACATTCAAGTCATTTCAAGGCAATGTGATCTGGTCCCTTGCATTCTGTTGATGTAAAGAAGTTCACAGAAAATAAGTTCCACTTATAGGAAAGTTGAGTAGGCTAGGGGAGGTAGAATAAAGTAAGTTAATAGGCATCATATATGGTATGCCATCGATCTTTAAATTTTTTTAAATAGAGATTTTTGTAATCTGACATCTTTTAAATACCCTTCATGATTGAATTGGTCTTTTCAAAGTTTTTTCCAATTCACATAAAAGCCGCTAAATGATATAATAGATAGAGCACTGGTTTGGAGGCTGAAAGTTATTGTTATTGTTTAGTCCTTCAGTTGTGTCCAACTCTTTGTTATCCTGTGGACCACAACATGCCAGTAATGTCCACAGGGTTTTCTTGACAAAGAAGTGTTTTGCCATTTTCTTTTTCAGTGGATTAAGGCAAACAGAAGTTAAGTGGCTTGCTTTGGTTTACATATCTTGTAGGTGTTTGAGATCAAATTTGTGTTCAGAATTTAGAATTTACCTCAATTTCCTCATTCCTCAAAATAAGGGTAATAATAGCACTATCTTGCAGAATTGTTGCGAAGATCAAATGAAATAATAATTGTAAAGCACTTAGCACAGTGTTTGGCACATATTAAATGCTATATAAATGTTAGTTATTGAAATTATTATTCACAGTTTTATATTAATTTTCTGTATTATGTTTTGAAATATAATTACCTCTTCTAGTAGTTAAATAGTTAAGAATAAAGTTAGCAAACTCAGGAAGCTAATGAACTATATTTTTCTCTTTTACAATGGAAACCTGAGTATGATATTGTAATATTCAGTGGCTTCAGAATGAGTTAATATTCTTATAGTGTATTTCAGGCAGTTAATATTTTTCTGTATGAAGTTTTATATCTTAATTGAAGAATTATAAGCCATCTTCACCTTATTATCTTGGGTGATGACATTCTAGTCAGCAAATTCAACAATCAAGTATCAAAAGCCTACTGTGGTCAGAGCCTTTTGCTAAACTGAGTCATACATAAAATTTAGCTAAGACCTAATCTTGCCTTCATGATGTTTGCATGTCTAAAAGCAGAACTTATACATAAATAGCTATAGTACTGAATAACATACGGTACAAATAGGTACCAGCAAAATTTTATATATATATATAATTTTTCCCCAGTGCATGATGATTTTGCACCCCACCATCATGTACTGGGCAGAATATTTAAAAAATGGAAGTAGCATGTGAGCTGGACTTTCAAGGATTAATATACATTCTCTAGACAGTTGGGTATGGAATTAGGAACTATCTTTGGTCTTTGTGTCCTTAAAGACTAGCACAATTTTCAGCATATAATAAGCACTTCGTGCTTGTCCACTGACTGAAGATGTGGACTATGAGGCAGTCATTGTGTGCAGTGGAATGAATCTTGAGCTTGGTGTCAGGGGACAATGCATTCCAATTCTGACTTTACTACTTACTAACTTTTTATGGTGGGGAAGTTAGGTTTGTTTGCTTGGGCCTTAATTTTTATATCTATAAAATGTGCAGTTTAATGATATTACCTCTAAATTTCATTATAATTCTAAATCTACAACTATATGTAGTCCTTCCTTTCAACACATTATATATATTTTTAAATTTTGATGAAAAAAATCAGAATTTAGATACAGTGGGCGAGAGAAAGAGAATCACAATGCTTGTTTTGCTAAGTGTTCCCTCTATTCTGGCATAGAACGATGTTGTACTTCATTGCCTATGTGAAGGATTGTCTTGAGGGGTCTTTCCAGATGTTAGGAATGAGACAGTGAATATGGATATCTTCATGTATGTATGTACTTTTAAACCATATGGTCATTCTCTTCCTGGATAATGTGTACAGACAGTTGTATAATGTTCTTTCTTATAGCACTACTAGCAGGGATGAAAGCCTAGGGAAAAAATGATCAACTAGAAATAGATTCCTAGTGCCTCAGGCAAAAAGAGAGCACATCAGCTTTTATTTAAAATACATACATTGTTGTTTTGTTTACCAAAGAGTGGAAAGGCAAGTAGCCTAGCTGTTGGGCTTAACTCCATTTTCTACCTCATTCTGTTTTGTCTTGGAGTTTGGCAATTTTGGAGTTGAAATATGAAAGAAAGGAACAATACTCAGAGTTGTAATTTAACTTTTTAAAAATTTTTCAGGAGGAAAATGTGAAAACTGTCTTGATGAATCCCAACATTGCTTCTGTCCAGACCAATGAAGTGGGCTTAAAGCAAGCTGATGCTGTCTACTTTCTTCCTATCACTCCCCAATTTGTTACAGAGGTTATAAAAGCTGAAAGACCAGATGGGTTGATTCTGGGTATGGGTGGCCAGACAGCTCTCAACTGTGGTAAGTTCTTTGTAGCTATTATTATTTGAGCCAATAGGAATTTGCCTCCTACATCAATGTATATTTTTTAGAGGTTGAACTGTACTTTATTTTTTATGATACCTTCTGTATAAGAAATTTTAAAAAAAGATTTTTAATGGATATAACTGTTATTGGGTCCATTTCATAAAGAAATCGAGAGAATGTGGGAAGTTTGGTATTTCCTATTGAATGACTGGAGACTTCTCTAGGGAAGGCAAGTGGATTTCTAGTTGTTCCTTTTTCTTTATTTCAAGCCCCACTGCTCCTTTCTTTGTATAAAGAAAAAAAGTACTTTACTTGCTCTTATTTTTGTTCTCACAATTACTCCTGGGAACTTTAGGAGAGGAATAAGAAATAATCTAAGTATAAGACTAGATTTTCTATTCTTTGGGTAACCCCTATTGCTTCAACAATAAACATTGACTTAGTCACAGAGATCATTCAGTTCAGCTCATTTCATTTTAAAGTTGCAGAAACTGAAGCTAGGAGAAGCCTAGTGGCTTGCTCAGGACTTACCGGTAGTAAATGAACACCCCATTTTACTTGAATCCATTCCAAATCAGTTCAATATCCAGTTATTAAGTATATATTATATTCAAGATAATATGCCCTAGGATATAAAGGCAAAACCAAAATATCATTGCTCTCAAGAAGATTATATTCTATTATGGGGACCTAAAATAGACCCAGATAAATAAATGCAATCTAGATCTACCACTTTAAATCCCATGCTTAAATAATTTATAATGTAAAAATTCTTTAGGATTTGAAATTATTTGATCCATTATATTTATATCCCCAAGGCCTAGAACAGCACCTGACATGTAGTAGGGACCTAATAAATACTTGTTGATTTATCTCCAAGCCTAAATTATGTAGCAAAGCATATGTAATAGATTAGTGGAAAACTATAACCCAAACTTATTGACTGTCTTTAAGCAATATAGACACTTATCTAGAATCACTTAAGGGATGAGTAGGTGGTAGTGATAAAAGTAGTAGGGAGGGAAATGAGGCATTTTGCTTTGAAATGATGAGAATGAGCTATTAGAAATCTCAAGGTCTTATAAAAGCCTATGATGTTTTGATTACAGATTTTCTTCTATTCACACTGTGCTAATGCATGGTCATTTATTGATTATAACCATAGCACAGAATAAAATTATCTAATTATGTAGTGGCAAATGTAGTAACTATTAAAGTACATATGCAAATTAAGTATTGTAACCATCAATTACAGAAAAGTGGAGGAGTTTGATTTTGGGGAGGAGATAAACTTATGTACCTTTGCTAAATAATTTATAAACTGTAACTAAAACTTGAGGGCATACATTTTATTTTATAGAATTTTTCTAGAGGGTAAATAGTTGTTCTGAAGTTCTTTATAGGCCCTCCCTAAACAACACTTTACATACATTCTGGTACTTCCAGCCAAAAAAAAATCAGAAAAAAGTCTTTTTACTATTAGCAAATTGCAAAAGGAACTGATTTTCAATGGAGAGGCACCTTTTTTTCTTTTTTTTTTCTAATAATCCTCCCTGCATGAAAAAATAATAAGTTCATGAATGAAGCCAAAGAGGCAATGAGAAAGAAGAGTTCTAATATTTGACTCTTTAGGAAGAATTTATTTTTAGATCTCACAATGTTCTTATCACTTGAATGCTTAAAATGTTCCTGTTGTGAGCAACAGTATTATTATTCCCACTTAAATATGTCTATTTGTATAGAAGATAGCAATAGTTGTCACAAATTTTGTTAGTCTACTTAAACAGTGTTGTTTTCTTTAGGATATCATACCAGAGGCTATTATGGCTTCTTGAGGATAAGTTTTAGATAAAAAAAAATCATATAGCTGATTTGCTAAAGGAGAGGTCAGAAACCAATCTGAAATGATGCAAACAGTACTTTGTATTTGATCCTTCTGCAGGAGTGGAACTGTTCAAAAGAGGGGTGCTGAAAGAATATGGTGTAAAAGTCCTGGGAACTTCAGTTGAATCTATCATGGCTACTGAGGACAGACAAATCTTCTCAGACAAATTGAATGAGATTAATGAAAAGATTGCTCCCAGTTTTGCAGTTGAAACGGTGAGTATTTATTTTGGGGACATATGGGAATATTACTTATGATGCACATTAATCATGGTTAAACTCATGTGTATATGTACAATGCATACATGTATACATATATATGTGCATACATTTATATAGACTATGTAATATGTACATCTAATCTCCAAGAAATTCATATCTTTTCATCAGCCTTCATGTAAGAATCACTGGGGACAGGGATTATCTTCATTTTACAGATGAAGAAACAAGGGCAAAGATTTAGTAACAGATTACAAGTCACTCGGTAGGTCAATGATACAAGTGTCATTAGAACTCAAGCTCCTTGGGCTGAAAATCAGTCTTGCTAGGTGACAGGTAGCAATCATTCATTTGTGCTGTATGTGTGAATGCACAGCAGATTTCACAAGGTCAGTGACATTTAAATGATTATATTGGAATAAAACTGATCTTGAAAATAGGTCATCATATGCAATTAAGCAAGCTTCATTTTGTGAGTTACACATGGATAAGATTGTTTAAATGAACATTATATTTTTATGCACCATCTTTACTCAGTGTTAAATATTGTTTGCTGTAAACTTGTCTGATAGCTTCTAATTTCTTAATCCCACTTGATCTCTGAGTCCAATCAAATTATCAAGGAGATAGTTTTTGATTCAACTTCTTTCACATAGATGTAGGCAGTCTCCCAAAGTCAAGTTGAGCCCCAATAGAATTTTACATTCCTAAAATTAAATGATAGCATGTATATTTAGGGGTGAAAATTTTCAATGATTATTTCTAGAGTAGTATGTTGAATATTTCAGGAAGCTGCTGTCATCCATTCTTTATTTAAAAAATAGTGTTAACTATGTCTCATCTCCTCAAAATGAAAATTAGGCAGGTAGAGGTTATGATTACATACCCACTTGTATATAATTATGCACAATGACTGAAAAGCATGGCTACCAAAATTAACCATGTTTCATTGTAGTGTGTGTGTGTGTGTGTGTGTGTGTGTGTGTGTGTGTGTGTAAGAGAGAGAGAGAGAGAGAGAGAGAGAGAGAGAGAGAGAGAGAGAGAGAGAGAGAGAGAGAGAGAGCAAAAGGTAGTAGATTCAGTTCTGAACTTAAAATAAGGAAGATTTGAATTCAAATCCAGCTTTAAGTCTGAATGTGATTTCTTAACCTCTTTTCTCATATAAAAATGGGAATAATAAGGAGTTTTATGAATCAAATAAGGTAGTATATATAAGATGCTTTTTAAAGTTTTAAAGTTATGTTAATAATTACTATTATTATCTCTTACTTATATAAATGGATATATAAGTGGAAAACATCGTGATGTTATTAGTGTGGGTACTTCCTCCAATTGAGCAGTTCATAGCAGTCCCATACCTTGTATTTTGTGACTCTGTAAACCTTCAATAGAGGATATACTCAAGGAAATTTTCCTTTGTTTCTTTTGATATCTTGAAACCAGTGAAACATTTGGATTGCCAGCTGTTAGAAATCATAAAAAAGTCTTTCAGGAGTATTTCTTGTAGTATAAAGGACCTTTGTTTAAGGAAAATGACAAAGAATTTAAAACTGAATAAATATTTCTTGTTTGTCAAGGCATTTTTAATCAGTCTTATCTAGAAATAGTTGTTTTCAGAAGGTAGAAAAATATTTTTTCTTAGAAGATTGGCAAAAAAGTTCTTCAAGTTTGAGTCCTTTTAAAATTATAAAAAGGAATGGGAATAATTGAATCATATTCGATTTTAACTTTACCTCTACCCTTCCTCCCTCCAGATTTTATTCATGTTACCTAAACAAACTCTTAGAGTCGTCTTCTCTGTGAAAGTTGGTCAACTTTTAAAACTCCTCTTCCTCATTTTCAGATTGAAGATGCTTTAAAGGCAGCAGACAAGATTGGATACCCAGTAATGATACGGTCTGCCTATGCCCTTGGTGGATTAGGATCAGGTATCTGTCCCAACAAGGAAAGCCTATTGGATCTTGGCACAAAGGTATGCAAGTCTAAAGGTGAACCTGCTAGCAGTTATATATAATATCATTTAGAGATCATTCTGCCTCCAGCACAAATAAACATAGCTGTGAATATATACACTTTTTTACTTTTTGTTAATTATTGTGTTCTATGTCAATATTTGTTATATATTCTGTTAACTTCAGTAGTATGAACTTATGATTAATTTCTATCTTCTTTTACTTCTAAATTTTATCCCAAAACAGTAATAAGATTGGTTACAAGTTAAGGTGTAGTTTTCTTTCCTTCTGGAAATAAAGGGATGGTTTTGACTATAATCAGTAAATTAAATAAATTCCTTATTAATGAACATCTATTCCCCAGATACATGATGTTTGTTTTAGATATTATTGTCTGTTTACCCCTAGAAAAGGAAAATGGTGATAGTTGTTTGTCAATAGCTTTTGATTGATTTGTGCTGGTGTTCTTTATTAAGAATTCTTACTAACTTCAGAGTTGTAGCCTAGCACTAAAAGAACTAACAACTGGATAAATCTGGAAAGGCCTTGTTGGAGATGATACTTGAATTGCTCCTAAAAGGGATAACTAAAAGCTTCAAGAATTAGGGGTGAGGAGGAACAAACATTCCAGTCATAAGGAAGAGATGGAGAAAAAGCATAGAGGGGAGAAAGTGTTGCTTTTAGAAAACAACAAATAGACTAATTTTGATGGAACATCATATATAAGGGGAATAATGTGTAATTATCCTGGAAGGATAGGCTGGAACAAGTTTGTAAAGGTCTTCAAATCCCAAACATAGGATTTAATATTTTACCTCCTACATTGCCTCTTCAAGGCAATGGGGAGCTTTATGAGTAGGCAAATGACAAAATCAGACCTACTATTTATGTTTGGTTTCTGTGTGAAGCATGGAGAGGAAAGAGAGGAGGTGGGTAAATTTGTTAGGACAGTCCAAGTGAGAACTGACTGAGGCCCCAACTAGGGGATTAATGCTATGAATGGAGAGAAGAGGAAAGAGGAAACATAATTTTCTACAGCTTTATAAAATAGATGTTTTTATCGTGATTGGAGGTAGAAGTAACAAGATTTGGATTAGGGATGATTAGAGTAAAAAGTCGAGGATGAATTTAAGATTGAAAACCTGGGTGACTACTTTAATAATGGTAGCAGAGAAGTACAGATTTTCATCTGTTCAATTCTCCAAAGTATTGTGGTTACGTGTGTATCCAACCTTATTCCTCTTTATTAGTAAATATTCTTTACTAATTACTAATAAGGATGAAAAAATTCACACAGTTAAACCTGATTATATTGTGATTCAGATATGAGGTTCAGGCAGAGCCTAAAATATGCATAAACTTTTTAGAAACAGAAGTTAATGAGCTTATTGGTTCACTATCATACACAAAAGTGAGAGGATAAAAAGGAAGCTCATAAGATCCATTTCTTTGTCAAAACTCATCCCTTTAGCACTTTATTGAATGCATTTTCCTTTGTGTCTGTGTGTAGGGACAGAATCTTAGGAAAATTAAAATGAATACTAATGAGTGGTGAGCAGGATGAAGGTTAGCTGCCTGAACAAAAATAACGGTAGTTGAGTAAGGATACAGCTTGGGAACTAGCATAATTGAGCAGGACTATATGGTTCTCTTACACTCTGATTCCTGCCATAAAATTGCATCAGATGGTTGTTTTAGGGCTATGCTGTCTTAGTAAAGAGCTCAAACACAAGTCATCCAAGAGCTTCATCATTACTGCCTTTTGGGGTAGTGGATAAGCCAGATGATTGCTTCTAAATTATCCATCATATTTCTGGGGAACAGATGCTAAGTAAGTTTGTATGTGTTCAAATAATCAAACACAGTGACAGACTTATACATCAACTCAGATTTTATTTTTAAAATAGTGAGAAAAAGGAAACATTCTAAGATAAATGTTTCATATTTATTTTTTTGAGATTCTGAGATTGTGGGTTTCAATCAAAGAATTTCTTATGGATCTAGAGTTAGGGCTTTCTACAAATGCCAAATGATATTAATTAACATGATTATTACTAATAATGCATGTTTGTTAGCAATTAAAATTCATTGAACAAGCATTTTTAAGCATCCAATGTACTAAGTATTGGAGACACAATGACTAAAAAAAAGTGTTGCCTCCAAAGGTAGGAACTTATAGTCTATTGGGGGTGAAAAAGAAAGCATGTACACATAAATATAAATTAAAATATGTACAAAATAAGTTCAATATAAATTCTAATGGAGGCCAAAGGAGAGCAACTGAGGACATTGTAGCATTTGAACTGAGCCTTGAAGGAAGAAAGGGATTCTGTGAAACAAGGGTAAGAAGGGGGAACATTCTAGACATGTGGCTCAGTTTATATGCAGACACAGAAAAAGAAGATGGAGTTTTTTGATGTTGATCGATATGCAGTTCAGTTTGGCTGATAGAGTGTATAAAGGAGACTACTACACATTAATCCTGAAAGATAGGAAAGAGTCTGTTGCAAAAGGGCTTTTAAATGCTGAAAGGAAGAGTGTATTTTTATATTGATTATAGGCAACTCTACAAATATATTTAAAATCATGGGTTGGACCATTAGGTTCTATATGAATTCAATAACTACAGTGTGCAGATATGTTAACGGAAAATATAGGTATTCTGGTCTTTGGAGGCATTTAATTTCTGAAAAGACAACACAAAAAGAGATAGTTTTGATCCATTTTTTGTAAATTTAAGTCAATCCAAAAGAAAATAGGACTGCCTTTAATTAAGATAAAACATATATAGAACTACATAAAATCATGTTTCCTCCTTCCTCTTCATCTTTCCTTTTTTGCTCTTCCTATCCAAATTTTACTTATACTTTAAAATCAAGTCTTGAAAGTCTTGATGCCCTGAAAATCTTTTACTACTTTCAATTTAAAGTTATTCAATTAAGAAGCATGAATTAAACCAGTCACTTTGCTAAAGACTGTGAATACAAGTAAAAGGAAAAATATGGTCCCTATCCTCAGGAAAGCCTTATTTTAAGAAGGACAATATGCAAATCTTTATTTAAATACTAGATCTATATAGTGTAAATGGAAGGTAATCTCAGAGGCAAAAAATAAATTGGGATAAGGACAAGGTCTGAAGGTGACATTTGAGATGTCTTGAAGTCAGCCATAGAAGTCGAGAGAAGGAGATATACAGAGAGAGCATTTCAAGTATAGGAGATGGTTAGTGAAAAGCAAAGCTATCAGGAGATGGAAGGTAAGTATTTGAGGGATTAGTCGTATGTTCTGTTTGGATTCCAATTGACTCTGAATGTAAATAGCAGTCATTTCTGCTTTGGCCAGAAACCTGAGGATCTTCCCTTCCCAGATTTATTTAGATTATTATTTTTATTTTGATTAAGTGAAAGAGGAAATTTTTTGTGTGTGTGTCAATTGTTACCTACCCTTAATCAGTGGATAGCTGTGGCCTCAAACTGAGACCAGTTGAAGACCTTAGCTTAAAAAGTCCAAGGTTTCTCATTTCATCCAGGTCCATCTCCCATTGTCCTGATCTATATCTGGCCACTGGACTAGATGGATTTGGAGGAGAAGGTGAGAAAGGTGACTTTGCACAGCCATCCCTGACTGAAATCCAACTCACTTGTGGGTTATCTCATCATCTCCCTGATGTCTTGATCCTCTTCGAGAAAGAAGGACAAACAACAGCAACAGTCCAACATAACTAGATAGTGTATAAGGAGGGGAATTATAAGAATATTGGAAAGATAGAAGAGGACCAAGTTTTGTAGGGCTTCAGATGCTTAAAATGGTAACTTTCTTCCTAACTCCCCTTAGCATGTGTAATTTATTTGACAGTTAATCATGGATTTACTTGGGACAACTCATCTACTATTGTCTTAAATTGCTACTTAGAGCTTTAATTGTTATTTAAACTTTCACTGTAAATTCTTTGAAACCTGGGGATCATGTTATTCATATTTGCATAAAGAGTCTAGTATAATGCTCTACACTCAATAGGTGCTTAATAAATATTTGTTGAGATAATTTGATTTTTAATTTGTGGAGATAATTTGATTATTTGATAATTTGATGATATAATTTTGATTCTCAACTGAGCTTCTTTACTTTTTCCAATAAATGGATGAGCTACTTTGAGACTTGACTGAAACCTAATAGGCAACTAGAACTCTTTCATTACAAAGCATTTTTTTTGATGTTGGCTTTCTTTTCATTACAAGTGTTTGCCATTGAAATAAAGAGGTTTTAAATCAACCTAACTTAAGAAGAAAAACAAATCAGCAGTAGAACATGGGCAAATGAAATCAGTTAGTTTTTGTGCTTCTGTTAACTTGAAAAATATAAGTGCAGATAAATATTGAAAAATACATCTGGAAACTTGTTTCCCCTTTAAAAGACTGATGTGGTCAATAGCTGTTAGCTAATGATCTTGGTGGTAGTATCACACAATTAACTCAATCAACCAATATATATTAAGTGCTTACTCTAGGCCAGGCTGTTTGCAAAAGTGCAAAATAAATGGAAAAGTACAGAAACAGTTCAGGGGGAAATATCCAGCTTGATGCTTCTCTGGGTTGAATGATTCCAAGGATTTGCAGAAATAAATAGCATTGCCATTGAGGCTTTCATTTCCCTTTTTTGATTCCTAATTAAATACATGTTTTAAGTAGAACCTAGACCACATGACCTTCAAGGTCCATTTCACCTTGAAAATCCTATCATTTTCTGTCAGAGACCAAGAAAAATGGACATTTTGATATGTTTTGTATTTGCAGAAGCTAAGTGTCCTGACACATTTTTGGTTTAATCTCTTGCTGACTGTGATTATATAGTAAACTTTAAATAATTATAACAATTATTCTAATTTATATGCTTACTCAGGCTATATAACCTAAGACACATGTCAGTGTAGTGCAAAACTACTGACACAACCACTGAAAGGAGCCATGCCATGTATTTCTATAGCAATTTCTAATTTTAAAAATGTGGATTTTTAAATTGTTGTTGTTGATTGAAACATGTTTCTGTTTATGATTATTACTTTCCTCTTCATTTTCCACATCACATCACCTAACCTTTGCTTAATATTAGACCCTCTCATAAGGCAATGGAACTACTATTTAGAGAAGTTAGAGTCTCCAGATTTCTTTTTTTCACATTTATTTATATGTCATATTCTTCAGTTTCACAGAAGCCTAACTACAGAAATAATTTCATTTTTCTATGCCTGATTGCTCAATTATTTTATCTTTTATAAAAATTAGGTTGATTTAATGCCATATCAGCAATTTGAATGGCAACTCTCAATAACGTAAATCAAGCATAATCATAGCTAGATGTCATTTCTAGCATCTCTCTGATTTCTCTGCCACCTTGTGCCTTCTTGAATGTTGACAATGACAGTTAATTGGTCTAGAGATGCTGATCCAGGACATCTGCCAAACTTCACAAAAGCTAAATAGTAGATTAGAAAACCACCACCATACCAACACTATTACCACCACGGTCTATATCTTGTCATATTTAAGAAACACTTTGACTTTGCTTTTTTTAAATTCTTTTTAATCTTTTTTCCCAAAAATTCTTATTTTCAGGCATTTGCAATGACTAACCAAATTCTGGTGGAGAGATCAGTAACAGGTTGGAAAGAGATAGAATATGAAGTTGTACGAGATTCAGCAGACAACTGTGTCACAGTCTGTAACATGGAAAATGTTGATGCCATGGGAGTCCATACAGGTAGAGAAATGTATATAATGGGAGTAACTATACAATGCGTTAAGGCATGAGATCTTTCATATTATTATGCTACTTTCTTTTTCTGGTAGCTATTCTTATTGGCCAAAGTAGCAATAATTATACATTACATTTGCTTAAAGAGACATATAAGGGGGAGGGCAGGCTACTATTATACCTTTTCCTCCATTTTATGATCGAGGAAACAGGATCAGAATGATTAAGTGATTGAACGAGAGTCACATAGACTTTGGCAAAATAAAATTTGGCAGAGACCAGACTAGAATTCATTTATCCTGATTTCTATCCACAATTTCTATTGTATCACAATGAATAATGAGGGATTACAAAATTAAAGTTATTTTCAGTAGATTCTTTTTGTTGTTGTTTATCTCCACATGAAAATATTTTAAAATCTTTCCAGAAATGTTCATGCATTTCCCAAGCAGTCAAATTTGATGTGGGAAATATTGCCTTGAAATTAAGCTTTTCCTGAATGGGCCTTGGGGCCAAGGTCTATCTTTTATCATGAAAGCAGATTATGAAGTAGGTTAGACAAGTTGTGAGCAGCTGCCCTCAATTAAGACTTGTTGCTTGACTCTACCTACAGGTGATTCCGTCGTGGTAGCTCCTGCCCAGACCCTCTCCAATGCAGAATTTCAGATGCTCAGACAGACTTCAGTCAATGTTGTTCGACACCTGGGCATTGTTGGTGAATGTAATATCCAATTTGCCCTGCATCCCACCTCCATGGAATACTGCATCATTGAAGTGAATGCCAGATTATCTCGAAGCTCTGCCTTAGCCTCAAAGGCCACAGGGTAAGCCCAGGACTAATGAGAATGGGTTTATATAAGGGCAGGTACCTAATTTCAAGAATATAAATGGAAAACTCACTGCCAGAGGCAGACTGTGCTGTATTTACAAAGTATATTCTACATTTCTGTATGTTGCCTGCAAATCATCTGTGGAACCCTGAGGACACAGTTATTAATGAGTCTGATGCCAGATTGAAGCAAATAGCATAGCTTGTTCGCTTTGTCTGTCAGCTAATCATAAACTAATCAAAATCTGGGTGGTCAAAGCAGTCTGCTCAAAATCTGTTTCTTAATTCTGCCTTGCAGATGCTGTTGAAAAGTGCAAATTAGTCCTTAATTTCAGTCCTTAATCAACTTCTGTACATTGGGAAGCCTTGTGGCAAGATGTAGACAAATGATGCTGTAGAAACCCAGCATTCAATGCCTTATTTGAGGAGAGGGGGGTAGCGAATTTCCTACAAAGCCAAATGACCTGTGGTTTTTCCACAGGTCAAAACCAAAAAAAAACAAAAACAAAAACCCCCCAAAAAACAAAAACCTAACCAAACAGCTGCAGTAACTAGATGAGGTTGACAGGTATCTTAAGTCAACAACTTGTGCAAATATGATTAGAAAGTGAATTAATTCTACCCACTGCTGTTGTTAATATAGATCTCATTTAGCATTTATATATGTATGACTACAAAGTATTGGTAGTATAGCAGGAGGAATTCTGGGCTGATCAATCAATCGATCAACATGTACTTAAACACTTGCTATATATAACTTCACTGAATACCTTGCTTCTAATTCTGGCTTTATCACTTATTAGATATGTGATTTTGGGCCACTTAGTTTCCCTTGATGAACTTCAGTTTCCTCATCTAGAAACTGAGGGACTCCAACTACATAATTTCTAAGGCTCCATGTGGCTCTAAGTTCTAAGATTTCTAATTATCATTCCAGCTCTCAAATTCTTTGATTCTACCTGTTTTTCTTTTCAACTTCCCAGACACTTAAGAATGATAGTTTTTGATATAATGGAGAAGGCTAAAATTTCTGTTGATTTAGGCTTAGCAAGTTGTCTTAGGTTGATATATGTAGATAGAATTATCTTAAAAGTTGATTTAGAGTTAGAATATGCCTCACTCCTCACATACTTCACAATTCTGGCTTGTCATTTGTCTGACTGCTCTTTCTTAATACTCTGCCTTCCTAAGGGCAGTCATTCTTATACTTTTTCAGGACATCTTGGAAATTTTGACTTTAGAATAGGTCACTAAGAAATGCCTAAGTGAGCATCTTATTTGTCAGACGAATAGGGCACCTACTTGCTTGGGGCTGAGAAAATACAGAATTTTAAAATGCACCATGGTTTAAGTAGGTGAATATTTTAGGTGAACTATGTCTAGATACTTTATCATAGCTCAAATTCTCTGACATATGTCTAATGAAATGCTGTACAGAACATAATCATATGTAAATCTGACATGAAATGAACACAATCATTCTATGAAATTCAGGCTTATATTCTGGATTTCTTTCTTAATGTTCAATAGTTCAACAAAAGTTTAGTAAAATGTTGTCTGACTTTTCCTCTCTAGGTACCCATTAGCATTCATTGCTGCAAAAATTGCCCTAGGAATTCCCTTACCAGAAATCAAGAATGTTGTATCTGGGAAGACATCAGCCTGTTTCGAGCCTAGCCTGGACTATATGGTTACCAAAATTCCTCGTTGGGATCTTGACCGCTTTCATGGAACCTCCAGCAGAATTGGTAGTTCTATGAAAAGTGTAGGAGAGGTGAGTGTCTTGCTTTCTCCTTCATTTATTCTTTATTTTCACTTTTATTCATGGAACTGTGAAAAACATTCAAATTTTTAACGTGGTTGACAAGTAAATAATTTGAAAAGAGGATAAAGGATAACAATTGCTTTATTATTCCTCTGAAAATCACATCCTTTTAAAATTAGTTTAGGTATTTTGTATATGCTGAATATTTTTCTGATTGCTATATATAGGAAAATATCAGGAACAATCCTGATTCTCAAGGAATTTCAAAGTTCTTTTAAACTGTTTTTATTTATAATGTCCATTGAGTGAAAATAATAATAGTGACACCATGGCATTTGAAATCAGTGAACCTATGATCAAATACTGTCTCTGATGATTATTAACTGTACAATTTTGGAAAAGTGATAATCTCTCTGAATCTCATTTTCTTCATTTGCAAAATTAGAAAATTGGGCTAGTTGATTTTTGAAAGTCCTTTCTATATCTAGATCTATAATCCTAAAACTAATAAAACAATCTGAGAGACAACGGAAAATGATCCGGGAATCAGGAAAATAAGGATACTTTCTCAGCTCTTTCACAAGTTAGCTTTCTGGACTAGATTTTGGTTTGATGATTTCTAAAATTTTCTCCTAATTCTTAAATACTCTTAAAGAAACACTGGCTATAGAGTTTCACCACCTGGTTCCCATATCATTGGAATCACTTAGTAATGTTATAACTTTTGATTCAATTTAAAAACCACATAACAAATGTTTTAAAATAGTATGTTAGGTACTCAGGAAGAAACAAAAATTTAACCATTGTCTTATGGATCTCCAGTGCTTCTTTCCATGGAATAGAAAGATAAGACATTGAAAAATATAACTATAATGCAGAGATAGGGAAGAAGATAGCCAAAGCTAAGTATTGTTTTGAAGGGGAAAGAGGATATGAAAGACAAGTTTGTAGAGAAGGGGGTATTTGAGTTGAGTTGGAATTCCAATAGTATAGTTGGAGAAGAACATTACAGAAGCACTGAATGAGCAAAGGCATGGGATAAGAAACTGTAACATTTATGGTGAACATAGAATACATTTATTTTTCTAGATCATAGTGTGAAGAGAAGATAAGACTGGAAAAGTAGAATAATATTGGATGGCAGGTCTTAAATTCTAGGAAAATGGGATTTGAGCTCAGAGGAACTATAATATAATGAGAAGAAGAGTGTATTTGAAGTTGAAGGATGTGGGCTTTGTTCCTAACAATACTTACTACCATTATGCTTTTTTTGTTATCTCTAAAATGAGAGGTCACTTTTAGTTCTAATGCTAATATCCTGTAACTTTATTCAGTAGACTATAGGGAACTACTACAAGTCTTTATGCAAATGAGTAATATTACCATAACTCTACCTCAGGAAGATTAGATTAACATAAATATAATATAGTATGGAGTAGATGGAGAGAAGGGAGAAGTGGGAGGTAATTATGATAGACCAGATGGGTAATATGGAGAACATATATTAGATCATTGTGTCCAGAATGAAAGAGAAAGATGCAAAAAGAGGTAGAATGGAGAGGTCTTAACAGATTGTACTTGGGAAGAGAGGAAAAGGAAGAAGCAAAAAGGACCCCAAAGGTCCAAATAGAGGAGTCTGGTGACTTAGAATGAAACAATAACATTAGAAGGAAGAAATTTTTTTTGGGGAAAATAAGCTCAGTTTGATCATATTATTTTGGAGGTCCCCATGCAACATTCAGGTGGAACTGTCCTTCAGGTAGTTGGAGATCTATATCTTAAAAGAAAGGTTCTAATTACCTTTAAAACCTGTCAGCTGCCATGCAAGCAGAGACTTTTGGTTCCATAAAGAACTACATGAGAGAATGTGGATAGAACAGTGTAAAGTCATCTTTGTCACTTGAAAAGCAAGAAGAAAAAAATATAGCTATACCAACATTGGGCCAGTAGTGTTAATTTTTTCTTCAAAAGGAGAACTTGATTACTCTCTCTGTATTTATGGGATTTCTTGGAGTTTTTGATACTCATGGAGAATTTTAAAGCAGTGACAGACAAGGAGCAATTTGAATTTAAAATGTCTTATGAGTTGTAAATTTTTGTTTGGTTGCTTGATTTTTTTCTTGTGGAGGGGATCATGTTCTCTGACTCTAATGAAGACCAGAGCTGCTATGCTATCAAAAATAACTTTGCTGATAAATGTTTTCAACCAGAAATGAAAGAACTAGATGATATAAATTTAATGAGGAGTATATCTTCTCATAAAGCACACAGTCAAGATTTTAAATTGGAGGACATGGGAAATTTAGACAGTGTTCACTTTGAGGTCATTATCTGAGGTTTTCACTTTTGCTGACATCCATTCTTATTTCAATATAAGCAAGAAGGTGGGGAGAAGGACATGGTACAAATTTTATTTGGTTTTTACATAAGGCATTTTCAGAATTGGAAAAATAAGGTTATTTTGGTTGGCTTCATAAGCTTAGAAATAAGAGAAGAAGCCTAGGACCACAGAGCCACAGGTTTCAGTGTTTATCACTATTAATAAGAGAACATTTGTTCCTTATTGTGAAGCAAGAGTTCTTTAGTCAAAAGTTATCACAGACTCAGTAGGGTCTCTCTCTAGGTTTCAGAACTTGGGAAGAGAAAGGTGACTTAAAACTTTTGGACAGCTATAATTAATATTGACAACTCCAATTTACTTTCAAGTAGAAAAAATTAAGCAGAAATAATTTATTATTCAGTCAATTGGCCATTTATCTCTTTAAAATTTAAAAATGATGCTAATAGCTATCACTTAAATAGTGCTTTAGGGTTTGCATAGTACTCTGCAAACATGATCTCATTTAATCCTCACAACTATCTTAGAGCTAGGTGCTCCCCATTTTATCCCCATTGTACAATTAAGGAAACTGAGACAGGCAGTGTCTGAGTGCTTCCCTAAATACAAGTCCAGCACTCTTATCTATTGTAGCACCTAGCTTTTACTATCATAATTAATCATAGAGAATATTTTGTTAATTGTATTCTTTCTTTCCTACTCTGATAAACTAAATTAATGTAATTACTAAGTAATTTCAAGGCAAAAATTAACTTTGGCTAAGATTTATTTGGTCTTTGGAATTCTTCACCTTTTTTGGTAATAAATCTAGATAGATACATGATTTTGTGAAATTTATGAATCCCTCCTCAGAATTATTTTTTAAATGAATAAAATAAAATACATAGGATTATAAAGGAAATCAGTTATGTTAAATATAGCCATTTCAGAGACCATAGACTAAAAAGTTATTATTTTTAGTCTGATAATATTAGTTATTATTCCTTTAGGAACAACCTAGTAGTATCTATTTGCAAATGATTAGAATATATTTTAAATCATTTAGAGAAAATGGTTTTATAAAACTATAAAACTTTAGAAATGAAAGAAATTTCATAGATAATTTAATTAAACTCATTTTGACAGCTGGGGAAAATGAGTACTAGAGAGGTTTAAATGACTTTAAAATCTTAAAGCATGTTAACAAGAGAGCTATAATTAATATCAAAATCTTCTGATTCCTAGGTCAGTGTATTTTCCAGTACGCCACCATGATTCTGATATTTTCAGCAGACTCATAAATTTGACCATCATGCTCCCATTTAGCAGTAACTAAGACCTTGTTACCTGAGAGATAGCAGCAGTTGTGGATTTATGATCCACGGATTTAGGTTGGAATTCAGGCTCTGTTGCTTATGACTGAGGTCTTCAGTTTCCTCATCTTTAAATAAGAGATTGGATTAGATAATCTCTTAGATCCCTTTTGACTCTGTAAGCCTATAAAGCTCATGATTTTGTCAATATTGCTTTTTCTACAAAGACTAACTCTTTATTGAAATGATAGTATAAATATTGATTAAACACTAATTCTGTATGTGTGTACATTTGTATTACAGAAAAATGCCATTTGAAGTAAGACTGGAAAGACTATAATAAAGCTAGGCTTAGATTAGTGCCTTTTTGCTATAATTAAAATTATTTCTTTTTTATGCTTCAATCTGTATTCAGACACAATCAGTTCTTTCTTTGGATAAGGATAGCATTTTTCATCATAAGTCCTTCAGTGTAGTCATGGATCATTGTATTGCCGAGAATAGCAAAGTCATTCACAGCTGATCATCCCACAACATTGCTATTACTTTGACCACAGCACATACAATTATTTCTAATCTGTTTAGTCCTAGGTTTTAGTTTTTTACTTATTTATAGTACTATTATGTTATTTTAGATAGGTGCTTTTGATATCCATACATACACACACATATAAAATCTTGATATAACAAATACTTAAATGCATTTCAATGGAATTTTTAATGTAGACATCTAAAATAGCTTCAGCTATGAAAGTAGAATATAATTTTCTAAAATTATATTCTAATAGTCCGAATTGTATGTTCACATATGTTTGCATACTTATAATTGGGCTATACATATAATAACCCCTGCTATAAATGGCCAATATACCCTTATAAACAAAGCAAGGATAAAGTAATCAGACTCAATTTTGTGTGTGGATTGTAGAGCCTGTACCAATACATTGCTGTATAATCACACCTCAGCAATGGGAGAGGAAAACTTAGTAAAATTTTTAATAAAGGTTATAAAAATGTCTTTATTTTATAGCAACACATAAGTAACATATGAAGTGTTTCATTTCAAGCAGACTGCTGCAAGCCCTTTCTCTGATTAAATGGAAAATCTGGGAACACAATGTCTCATTTTATGCATGACCACCATGAGAAATTAGAGGACATTTTGAGTTATTCTGTTATTATGTCACTTTTATTTTAGTTTTAAAAACCAAATAATCTGAAAACATTATCAGGATAAATCTGTGATCTTTGAATTAGTGGGATGCCATACAATTAAGTTAAGGAGTTTCTAAAAAGCCTCTGAATTAATTATATAAAAATGTTGGTCCTGGGAGAAACCTTAGAAATCATTTATTTCAATCCTTGCATTTTACAAAAGAAACTGAGTTCCATAGAAGTTAGACAAGTTAGACAAAAGTCCCGGGTTACATAGATAATCAGAATTCAAATGAAGGCCCTCAATTCCAAATTTAGTTCTCTTTTCCCCATACCATACTTTCTTGATAGACTGGAAAAAAATTACAGTACTGCATTTGTAATCAAGAAGATGTAGGTTCCAATTCTACTTTATTTACTTAATAACTATTGATTCTGGACTTGAACTTTCTCAGCCTCAGTTTCCTCATCTATAAAATGGGAATAATAGTAGCTATAAAGCTTAACTTTACTTAGTTATTCTTAAGGAGATAAGAATGTCTCTAATTTGTTTGGAAAAAATTTACAGTTTTATACAGGCTATCTCAAAAGTCTTATTGAAGTTTTTAACTTTAATAGCTTCAGCAGCTTCAAATGGCACTAAGATTTTGGATATGCCCTGTATAAGTAAACATTGTTGTAATACAAAGAAGCAGAGACTTAGAAGCTTTGGGTGCTTTCCTGTGCTAATTAGGAACAGAGTAACAACTAGAACCTATGGCTCCTGATTTTTCATCCAGCAATTTTTTCAAAACATATTATTTTGCCTCCCAATAGGTCACAGATAGTAAATATGTATATCAACTCTTAAAATTCCCTTTAAAACCATTTCTGGAAACTAGCCTTCATCTCACATCCTGCAGTGAAAGGGAACTTAACTGTCTCCTTAGACAACCCTTTCAATTTTAGAGCAACTCTAATCATTAGGAGTGAGCTTAGATTGAGCAGAAATATAACTCCTTGTGCTTCCAGTTACTTCGCTTCCATCCTTCTTTTATACTTAAATATTAATTTTGCTTAAAAGCAACAAATAACACAATTTCCTTCAGGAGAGGTACTAGAGAGGGCATTCAATATATTTTACATCTGGCTTCATCTAGCTCTGTTAGTCTATCTTTGGAAAGGTGGGAGCAAGAGAAATATTGGACTAGCACACTACCCACCATGATAAATCCCTAAGATTCCTAATGGCTATAAAGAATCCTTAAGAAAACATACTGTTTTGAGATGTTTTGTTTTGTTTTGTTTTTCTTAGTAAACCTTACCATCTTATCCATAGTAAGAGTCACCAACCTTTCTAAATAATTTACCCATTGCTCAAAGATACAAATCTAGGAAGCTAGTTCTGTGTAAGAAATCATAGAACTTTAATGGAGCCAGTGTTTCCATTACTTTTTCTTTAAGTCATATACCAAATACTCAGCAGCTTGATATTTTACTCAGAAATTTAAAGAACAATCTATATGATCAAAACAATTAGATTTCCACAAGGTCAGTCTATCATCTCATGCTTTCCTGCAGTTTAAGGCAGAATCTTTCCTCTTCCTCCCCCACAGTTGTTCTATCTGAGCAATCCACAATTAATTGTAAACATGACTGTGGCAACCAAACTGACTCTGTCATGGGAAATATAGTCTCTGAACGCAGTGTTAGGATATTTCAGTAATGATTGCTTCTAAAGGTTCCATTACTAGGAATTAAAACCCATAAATAAAATCAAGCTGTCTTACATACCAGCAGATCATTGTGTAGAAACAGTTTTGTTTCTTTGCTCATATGGGACATTTCTCTCCAATTATTCCTATAGAAAAAGACTGAGAATGACAATGGTAATCTTACTGTGTAGAGACTCAGGTTTCAGACACTACCTTACCATAGACTTTAGCAAGCATGGCTGAATCTCTAAGCAATAAAAGATTTTGTTCCAATGCAAAAATGTATCACAAAGACATAATCAGGGAGAAAAAATATAAGAAATGCATTTAAAATAAAAGCAAGATTGTTCTTCCTCGTATTTCACAAATTATACATTTTTTTTCATAGTAAAGTTCTTAACAGAGTCACAGTAGCTAGGAGCTATCCTGTTCCGCCTAGCCATGTAATGGAGCTGTGTTATTCATACTGATTTTTCTTTCTAACCCTCCAAAGGGAACCCTTTGTTTAAAATTACATTGGTTTAAGGTTTATTTATTCAGTGAGATCTCCTTTTCTTGATCAGGTATAAAACAGGACCCTGTAATGACTCAGGTCTTGCTAAATCCCACAATCAGGTTACCCTTACCTTACTGAAGACTGTGCTAAAAAATAAATAAAAATAAATCACATAACTGCCAATTAAATTCACTACACATTTTTTGGTCTAATCACAACTGGGCTCTAATCACTGTAGAAGAATTTTAAACTATTTCCCTCTGCCTGACTTTCACTCTTCACAATAGCTATTCCAAAATTATTTTCTCTTGAAACCCCCTGTACCATTCTGTGCTCTCTTTTAGCAAAGAGAATATAATAAATGTATCATCCTAATAAAATGGAAGCTTCTTGAAGGCAGATTTTTTTTTCATCTTTTTATGCCTAGTGTCTAGCTCAAAAGGTCTAATAAAGTGGGTATTAATGGATGCTTGTGGGATTAAAAAATGTGCAAGGTTTTTGTATTAACATGAAATTCTTAAACTTGTGTTTCTTACAGGTTATGGCTATTGGTCGTACATTTGAAGAGAGTTTCCAGAAGGCTCTGAGAATGTGTCATCCATCAGTTGATGGTTTTACCTCCCGTCTGCCAATGAACAAAGATTGGCCATCTAATCTAGATCTTAGAACAGAGCTTGCAGAACCATCTAGCACACGTATCTATGCCATTGCTAAGGTAAGGAAGAAACAGGTGGGAATTGAAGACTTATTTTTTTCACTATTTTTTTTTGTTTCCCAAACCAGCATTTGAAACTTTGAAACTTTAAAACAAGGAATCTGAGAGAAATAAATGATCAGAGACTTCTACAGTTAATGGAAAATTCACTTTTCTTTACTTAGCCTTAATGACATTACCATTTCTTAGAAGGAATGTCCTTTGCAGCATGTAGATCCCAATTTGTTAACATGCATACACAGATACTTGCATATGGTTTTGGAAAGATGCCTTTATTGATTATTCATTTTTCCCAGACAATCCTTTACTTAAAATTGAAACAGTCAGTGTTGCATTTTAGAAAAAGGATCAATTTAAAGGCACGACTTACAAGGTGCTGCCCTCCGACTGACCTTCTTTATTATATCCCAGTTCCTTAAGAGCATTGACAAGTAGCAGATGAGACAAAGAAAGAAATCCAGTACCAATAAGCTCTGATTCTTGCCTTGTTTCTGATGTGGCTCCAGTTTTTGGCCCCTTTTTACAATATATTAGGTTTTTTTCCTACTTGGATAGTTTTATATTGGAGAATTTTCTTTTCTTTAAGAGTCTGCCTAGCCAAAAGCTTATTCTACATCCTTTAAAAATTTTGATTCTGTTGAAGCAAACAAACAAAAAGTTAAATCTTTCTCCTTTTCACCCTGTAGTCCCTTTTCATGCAAATCAAGCACAATATTAATCTTCTTTCATGTTTACTGTGCCTGTAGTTAGGAAATTCAGCTCATCTGATTCTGTGAAAGGTGACTCAGGCAGCTGGGATCTGTTTGGTCAGAAATCCCAGAATGATTTTTTTGACATTTAAGAAAGAGTGAACATTAATCCTTGAAGAGTATCAAGCCACATTTGAGCTCTGAAGCCCCCCTTTACCACTGTATGTACCCATGTATGCATAGTGCTGAAGTGATAAGAATATGAATTTCTCCTTTAAAGGGAAAATCAGCCTTTGTAATTTACCTTTGTAGCAAATGAAAGACATTGTAAGTGGTTTTGAACCCAGGAACAGTTTACAGTTATTAGCCCCAAAGGGAGGGGAAAATAAGGGGGAAAGTAAGAAGGTTTTTTAAAAAAATACATACAACTTGTATTCCCCTCTCTATTACCCTTTAAGTGACTTAAATGTAAAATAATTAAATTTTAAAAAATTGAAAAGGATTAGTGTCTTTTACTAAATAAATGAATACACTCGGTACTATGCTGATCTTGGGTCAAGAATTAAGATAATTAATGGCATTCAAATAAGAAGTTAATATTCAAAGTCTTAATTACTTCTTTATTTTTTCTTTCTTCTGCCCTTCTTTCACATTATTACAAAATTTGAGAGTAATAAAGGACCAAAACAGCTCTCTAGTCTCTAACCCATATATGAAAGGAATCCCCACCGAATGTTGTTAAAAACAATCCCCTCAAAAATGTCCCAGGAAATACCCAGTATATTTATACATTCATTATATCACTCAAAAGGAAAGAAAGGTGATATTTCTTAGACTCAGCAGCCTAGCTCCTAGTCTATCTTAAGTGAATGGGTAATGATCCCTAAAAACAGGGAGTTGCCAAGGTGCCTCATGGACCAGGAACCTAAAGATAAAAAATGAAAAACTCCCCTTCTAACTTTTTAAAGATTGGGGATTCTTTTTCAGCTGAATTTTTTTTAGTGGGTAGAGCCTTTTTCCGGCACAAGTACCTGACATTCTTTGAAGAAAGGAATATGACTATGGTTTAAATTATTGGCTGCCAGCACACCACAGGAAGGAACTTAGTTCTGTTTGTTAGAGGTCATCATTACTGTTTATTTCTACCCGCTACTAGGAACTTGCTGATTTTGACAACGAATTTAAGGCCTGGAGAGAGCTGAAGGGAAGAGAAAAACTGAAAGGAAAAAAATGAGTAAAGGGAGTGTATAAATCTTTGCTGGCTTTCAAGAGTTTCAGTAAAGGGCAACTTGCTTACAGGCTGGTTGTCTACTACAGTCATATTGCAAGATGACTGGATCAGCTCTCCTGGTTTAGGGGCACACAGGGCATTATTTCTGATTTTGAAAATAGTAATGCAGTTTCAGAATGGTTTGGGGGTGATAATCACTTCTATGCCTGTGTAGATCAGAGCCAGGAGGTATTGATACCTGAAAATGAAGCAGCAAGGACTAGCTAGTATTTTGCTTTCTATCCCCAAAAATGAGTGGGACTTACCAAATAGTTAGTCTTCCTCTGTTGTAATGGCCCACAAACCACTGTGGAATGGTATCAGTTATTTGCTATTGGAGTTATAGGAGCCCTATGCTAACTAATAACTAATAACTAAGGTTTTATTTCCTGTACTCTATCATAATCAGCATCAGATGCTTATTTAAGAATAATGAGAATATTAAGAACATTAATAATAAGGAAGATATTTACCTTTTTGTTGGTAGGAAATATTTTCCTTTTTTTTTTTTTTTTTTTTTTTTTTTTTGAGACAATTGGGATTAAGTGACTTGTCCATGGTCACACAGCAAGGAAGTGTTGTGTTTGAGGCCAGATTTGAACTCTCCTGACTTTAGGGCTGGTGTTCTATCCACCACACCACCTAGCTGCACATTGCTTAATGCAAGGCCAGTGCTCTATCCACAGTGCCAGTTATGTGCTGTAGTCATTTTTGACAGTCAAAATAAATGAAAGACTATAGAGAATGATTTCATATATAACACATTTGGATCTTGAAAAATGTCTTGAAAGAAAATAAATACATGCATAGAAAAGAAAATTCCATAATTTATAGTGGTAGGTGTATTTCATTTTCCTTGGGGGATTAACAAAGCCTTATATCTAAATATATTGCATTGGAGATAACATTGGGTTGTTTTTTCCCTAGTGGAAATGGAGAGATTTATTTTAAAATAATAAAAATGGAAACTAAACATCTTTAGAGAGGTTTAAAGACAGCATCTAATCAAGAAGGCTTAAAAGATATAAAAAGTTTGTTGTTCAACTTTAGCTCATTTCTTTTTTCATTTTGCTCATGTCACATAATTGATTAATCAACAACCATTTATTAAGTGCCTACAATATTCTAGGTTCTTTCATAGGGAATAAAGACAAAAATGAATCAACTTCTACCCTCAGAGAGCCTGTGTTATGTAAAGAAGACATGTACATAAGCAAATATATAAAATATATTAGTAAATGTATATGTATTATGTAATAATGATAATAAAGGTGATTAGGAAAGCAGTAGCAATGGTAGTAGGGAGAAATCAGGAAAGGTGTCATGTTGGAAATGTCATTTGAACTGATATATACAGTTAGGAGATCTGGGTTTAAATCCTTTCAGTTCTGCCTATTAGTTATGTCACCTTGAGCATATTACATAGACTCAGTTCATTCATTGATAAAATGAAGATGCTGATACTTGCACCCCCTCTCTTATAAGGATTGAAGAGAAAGCACATTATGCAATCTTAAAATTTCTTTAAGAATATCTTATTAATTTTCATTATTGGTTTATCATAGGATTTTCAGATGCAGGGGTCATTAATTTGAATAAGTTTTTTTTTTCCCCAGTAAAGATGCAACTTTCTGAAGGAATAATATAGGAAAATCTCATCAAAGAATAAACTAGAAGATTATGATTTTTATCCCACAGTTTCCAACTAGTGATGAGAGTAGCATATTTTTGGCTTTTTTTTTTTTTAAAAAGGTGACTCTTTTAAACCCTCCAAGCTGGGCAAGGAGGATAAGGCTATACAGAGAGAACTCATTTTTCAAGGGACTTTCCTAGAGAATACACCTCTGGGATTTATTTAAGCAATTCACTGTATCTTATTTGAAAATACAATTGACAAAATCTTTGGACTTATTGGAAGGAACTTCAGTGATTCTAGTTTCATGGCTCATATCTCAAGTCATAGCCCCAGGCTATCTAAATAACATGGCAAAGGATGAGTGCTAGACTTTTGTGAAGTGTTTGTCGAAGTATACTCTTTTATTTTTGGCAGGCCATAGATGACAACATGCCCCTGGATGAGATCGTCAAACTTACATCCATTGACAAATGGTTCTTGTTTAAGATGCGTGACATTGTAAACATGGAAAGGAAGCTAAAAGGACTAAAAAGGTAAGGAAGCATTGTTCTCAGCTACCACAGATGCCTCCCAGTTTGTCTTGGCATTTTACCCAACAGCACTGAGCAAAGTGGTGCTGGGTCCTCAGAATAGCAACTGTGGCCACAAAATAATTGATAATATTTTTCTCTTTTAAATTATTCTCAACATGGAAGAAATGATTTGTTATGTATTAATAATTTTAACCTCCTACATATATGGTGATTCTCTTCTATAGCATCATCATTTGTTTTATTGAAAAAATATAAATATATATGTGATATATAATATATGTATACCCCATGACCGAGAATTCAACTAGTTTTAATCTTTTTATTTATATATATTAAGATGACCTTGTTATAGTTTATACATCTTTAAGTCCTACTCTTATAGTGAGTAGATCATTTTCTTGCCTTGGAGAAATTGACATACCCATCATTAATCCTTCTCCCAATATTCTTTTAATGATAGCTCATGCTTTAGTATGTTTTATAGAACAAATACATCCTTTTGTATCTGCTAATAATTTCGGAGAATCATGACTGCTCGCTTCAGCTTGTAAATGGGCCACATTCTAGCTTCCATTAATAGACATTTTGCCACTTGCTCTTAGAATTCATTAACATTTTTCTATACTTCAAGGCCAATTATTGTTAAAATTCCATTTACAGTTCAGGGATGTCCATTAGTACCCTTCTCGTGCCCCTTCAGGAATACCCAGACAATGCCAATTGTTACTTTAATAATGAAGCTTGTTTTAAATCTCCTTTTTGCACAGACTTACATTTTTTTGGGAGAGTACATCTGACAAAAATTCAAATGCAGGTTTTAAGCAGCTATCTTTGGCTACAGGCGAAATTTCTTCTTAGTGTCTTCACCTTCTTACTTCAGATGTTGTTCTGAACTACTGTTTCACCTGATGTGAAAGATTACCTCTTCTACTAGCCTTATGGCATGTTTATGCAGAGAAATAATTCTCTCAGGATAAATTGTTCTTGTAGATCTTGGCTGATTTGAGGTAATATAGAAAATCTACTTAAGAAGTTGCCAAAGCCCTTAAAAAAGTCCACAGCCCAAATTATTGAGCCATTTGGAAAACAGCATAATTTTTGAACCCTTATTTGCCCATTTAGGATAGGAACAAGTGTGCCAATGAAAATATTCACTTTTTGAACAAAATATTACCTCCCTTCTCTTCTTTTTTTAACCTGGTAGCTATTTAAAAAGTCCATGTCTTGCTGTGCAGATTTGTGCTTCTTATTCTCCTAGATTTAGAATAGCTATATTTTTAGAAGCAGTTATATATATATAAATCTCCTACTTTTTTCTAGTGATCACATAAAATGAACAATAGATAGTAATAAATTGAGGATCAAGGCTATAAATTCGTCTCTGAGTTTTGCTGACTTGAGATTTCCTTCCTTGGTTTATGATGCCAACAGAAGCACCATGTTGATAGTCCATTCTACCACTTTCTAGCTTCATGCAACTGATTTTGAATGTTCAGAAACTACTGCAATTAAACCACATGAGGGTGCTAGAAACTTATTGTATTCAGAATGGGACCAGATAAGGAACTGGAGGAGAGATAATAGATTTTGCTATGAAATAAACCTGCATTTGATACAAATTCTGCTTTTTGGGCAAACTGCACATTTTTTAATTGAGTAGCTTGTATTATTGTCAAAAGATAGGTTGAGATTTTAGAGATTCTACCTAAGCAGAAATAAATGTCTAAAGATAATGAGCAAGGTCCTTGGGGAATAAAAGAAAATCCATTGTTATACAGCTTGTATAAATTCCCTCTGACCTCCATACTGTGTTGCATTTGTTTGCTGGCTATTTAGATTTTTCAGTCTCCATCTTTAGGGACAATCGTTCTTGCAAAAACAGATGGTTTTCTATATTCATAATGGGATACATAAATAGTACATTAAAATCTTTTATATGTGTATTTCATAGTACTTCAAAATGATTAGTATAATAATATGAAATCTGCATCTTCAATAATTGGCTTAGCTACTAAGTTTATTAAAGCTCAGGGAGGAAAGTTGCAAATATAGCCCAAATAAAATACCTAATGGTTATATCTTCTGAGTGAAGCACAGTGCTTTGCACAGAGTTAGCTCTTAATAAATATTTGCTATTACAAATCAAATACCATTGAGCTTAACAATCAAGGTAATTTCTAGTCTGTTGTATTTTTTTTAATCAAAAAGTCTTGAGTACATGCCTACCAGTACCTTGGTGCTTGTGTTAGAAAGGGAAAAGAAAATAATAGTTTTCATTAATACGGTGCTTTAAGAATTTCCAAGTTTTTCCACATATATTATTCAGTCAATCCTTGCAACAACTCTAAGAGGTATCAGTACTGTTATCATACACATTTTATAGAAGAGTATTATAATCACAGTGTCAGTTGCTTCTCAGTAGAGGCATGCATATTTCTACTTCTGCATTCCTTAATTGTTTATAAACAGACACTCAGAAGTGAAAGCCTGATCTTTACTCACCCATAGAATGTAAGCTTCTTTGGACTATGTGAGAAGGCACAAACAGGATCTGGGATGAGGAAATAAATATTGGGATATATTGAATGGGACAGGGTAACTGATGAATATTGCATTCATATGGGAAATAGTAGAAATGTTTTAAAAAATCTCTTTTATTGAAGGACAGTTAACATGAATCATGCTCATGATGATCTATGAAATCACAGTTCTCTATAGAATGACTAGATGAGGCAGGCAGGTGTTAGCATAACTTATCAGCATTCAGCTAGACATTATTTGTTCTCATCAGATCTCTATTTACATACATGTCACAAAATGAACGTAGAAATATTTTTTTTTTAGTCACACTTCTTGAGTAATATCTATTCCGGTAGCCTTAGCTGTTACTATAACTTCAGGCATTTTCAAGAAGAAAGATCTCTATCCACTTCACATCATTGACTTTCCTCTTTTCCTCTTAACTTGTTTATTGTTGCCCAAGGGCATGTTAGAAAGTTGACCTTTCTTGGTAGTTGCCCAAATTTTTAAGGCAGTGTAACATTAGCTAATTTTCTTAGGAACATAGCTTTCTTTCCCCTTGCACTCCCCATTTTAGATTGAATCTCTTCAGCTTTTAAAGAGTTCCTATTGATTTGCAGTCAAGTGATATAAGGGACTGTTAGTAGAATGCATATGCACTGGATTTTATATGCTTGCTACAAAACATCTAGCCTACATCAGCCATGCAAAAAATTGAGAGAATTTAGGTAAGTCAGAACTGGTAGCAGGACTGTAAAATGTATATAAGCTCTGCCTATTTCTTTGCTCTACATGTCTAGTTAGGTTGAGTACATTCCAGCTCTTAGCACAGTGCCTTGCACCTAGTAATCCCTTAATAGATACTTGGTGATTGATTCCCTATCTCTGGTTCACATTCACTAATATTCCCTTCACACATTCTGTCCATTTTATACAGGTTCTCACTTTCATACAGTGATTCTTTTCTCATAGATATCTCTTAAAATGGCCATAAAGTACACCTAAAATTATTTAGAATTTCTTTTTATTTAAAAAATCATCACTGTTACTTATCTCTTTTTCCTGTTGGCTTATGGGCAAATTGTCATCTGGTTTAGCAAAATAAAAACAAAATAAAATATCTGGCCACAGGGTTATGGACAAGTAATGTTTTTCATGCTCTACTGTAGGTAAAATGAAAAAAAATTATGCAAAATGCTTTCATCAATCATTGTCCTCTAAAATTGAAGTAAAACCTTGTTATAACTCAGCTTGGTAGAACATAGAATTGGATAAATGGCTACATTAATCATGCCGTCCCTTATCCCCCTTATCACATTGAACTTGAGGCAAGTTCATAAAGTGGGTATTCACCCTGATTCAGCATACTAGGATTCATACCAAAGGGTTCAGCTGAATTTGGGAAATTCAAGTCAAACTCTGGAAGGGAATTCCTCAATCGACACACACATTTCTGGGTTCTAGTCAGGCAGGAAACCAAATGTACTACAGTAAAGTTTGTGATTAGAGCAAATTTGGAGGAACTGTACACAGAGCCTAATTCAATTAAAAACCAATTATTTAATGTGTACTATGTTCATTAAATAAGGGATATAAGCAGCTATGGAAGAACTATGCTAAATTTGGAGTCAAATTTTCCCTCATACTCTAGCTGCATAACCCTGGGAAAGACTGTAATTTCTGTTTGCCTCATTTTCCTCATTATGCAAAGGGAAAGAGTAAGAGTAGTTAGCATGAGCATGAGATCAACTGAGACAATATATATAAATCATATTACAATTTTAAAAGTGTTATGTAAATACTGCTATTATTATTATTAATTATACAAAGAGAAATAAGCATGATATGCAATTGTGGAAAGAACTTTGGCTTTAGAATCCATGAACCTGGATTCATTTTGCTGCTCTGTAAAATAAGGGCATTGTATGAATTATTTGTATAATCTCTTCCTGCTCTAAATCTTTGGTCCTGAGTGAGGCTACATTTAGCAATCTCTATTTAAGTGAAAAGTATAAAAAAGACCATAAGCTTTAGCCTGGTGAAGAAGACTAGAAGCTACTCAGATGAAGAATTTGTCCCATTTCTTATTATTGCTTGCATTTTGAAGAGCGTGTTGCATTTCTCTTAATTTAGGCAGTTTGTTCTGAATATTCCATTTTAATATCTGTCCTTGATGAGCCATAATGCATTCGGTGTTTATAATGTTGTAAGAGAGCTTTAAAAGAAAACAATTGCCCTCAAAACCAAGAGTAAAAAGCAGAATATTTCTATTTTTTATTGTTGGAGAATTTTATAAGAACAAGAAGAATTAGAAGTACAAACCTGTTTATCTTTTAGTTTCTGCAAATATAAGCAATTTTAATTCAATTAAAAAAACTTTAGTAAGTCTGCCTATATACTAGGTATTTGGGAAACGTTTTCTGTATACAAAGATAAAACATTTACATTCTACTGTAAAGAAACAACTCATATTCTGATTATTCAATACCAAATACAGACAAGATAGAAACCAAATAATTTCAGATTGGGAGGGAGCATCCATACCTAGGGGATGTTGGAAAAGCTTTTTGTAGAAAATGGAATTTAAACTGAGCCTTAGAAAGAATTAGGGGTTTCAGGAGGCAAAAAGAGAAGTAAGGGTCATCTGATCATGGAAGATCATGTACAGTTAACAAAGGTACAGCTGCTTATAGCTCCTTTATGCATTAGCAAGCAATAGCCATCAAACATAAATCTATATCTGGGATGCTATTGAATCCCTAGATTGTACAGCTCCTGCTTCTTCCATTCTGATACTTCCACTTAGTTAATAGGAAGAGCATCCTCCATTTTGTAAGGTAAGGGCTCACCTTTCTTCCCTTTGCCCATCTATGCTTGAAGTATGTGGACCAAGTCTGTGGGTCAATACTAGAAATCACAAGCAGCACACCCATCATTTTAAAAACAGATTGAAGACGAATTTGAGGTTCCACATGAGCATTCAAGTGCTAAATTGAGCTCAGTAAACAGAGGATATTTTCTAGGGACTTCAAACCTCTAGCAGATGCAATAATGTAAATATCCCCTTAGCAGAAACTCTCCCTTTAAATTAAAGGTCTCTTCTGGCTTTTTTATTTTTCATTGACTTTTCATTTCTTATGATTACTTATTACAGATACTGGGCCTTGTATTTGACTAAAGCCCTTTGGGAAAAGATAGCCTCGTGATGTAAGGAAAAATTTTAAAAGTAAAGCTAAATTAAATGATGATTCTAAAATTAATGATGATGTGAGAAATGTAAAAGATAAACTTAAATTGTTTTTTTAATTTTATTTTTTCAATAAACAAACAAACAAATAAATAAAACAAGCGAATTTCCTAACATAGTACAATGAAAATGATGACTATTCTTGGAGATGATAGGGTAAAGTGCAGAGTTGTCAAACTTGGGACCTGCTTTAAGTCAGAAGTCCTGAGTTATGAGTGAACTAGTTTAAAATAAAATTGGGATATGTTTAATGAAAGAAATACAGATACAGATACAACACTGATAATGTTCAATTGTGCTGAGATACAACACAATATAGATAATGTTCATTTGTGTTTTTCTAAGTCAGTATGTCTCAGCAGGAACCTATTTTTAATTGAATTTGACACCACTTATATATGTATTCTATATGTATATAGCTAAATTTTAGGAATACAAAGGCCAAAAATATCTTTCTGCTATAGAGGAATATTTATTAGACATATGACTAAGTCACTTAGCCTTTGGAAGATGTTTCTTCAATTGTAAAAGTATAATGGGAAGATTATTACATCTGGACTCAGATCAGGTTTCAATCTTAACTCTAGCATTATTGACTCCATGACCCTTTAGGCAAAATACTTTGTCTATACAAGTTGCAGTTTCTTTATCTGTAAAATGAGGCACTCATTTAAATAATTGATTTTCAGTGCTAGATCCCGAGATCCTGTGAATGCTTATATTATTTCCTCAAAGAAGTACTATGAAGGAATTTTGTAACCCTTTTAATGCCAGATTTATGATTAGAAGAAGTTAGTTTATTATTTGAAAAAAAATGACATAATTTGATTTGGGGAGAAGCTGCTGTGATTACAATAATTACCATGTATGTAGAACTTCACATCTACAGCTGGTTTATTCTGACATATCAAATTAGCTTGCTGATTAACAGTTAGAAGCCGTGGACACACCATGGTCACTCAAGGGAGCACATAATAGGCAACTGTTGATCAATGGCTTGAATAGGGGCCTTTGGGTAGGACCAGTATATAGTCATTGTGTGACATTAAATCATTTAGCTGCTGAAGCTCTCTTAATACCTGTAAAATGTCCCTTTCTTATTTCATGGGGGTAATGTGAGATATAGGAATATACATGATACCATGGATAAATTACTTTTCTCTTTGAGTGAAAATTATGCTATAAATCATTGTTTATTATAACTCACTTTTTTTGTTTGTTTTAAACATTTTTCCTCAGATTCTTTTACAGCATCATAGAATAGTAAGACATTTAGAAATCATCTTTCAAGGGGTTCTTAATTTATGTGTGTTTGTGTGTGTGTTGGAGTGGGGGTGTTAACAGACTTTGGAAGGCTGGTGAAGTCTGTGGCCCCTTCTTAGAACAAGGTTTTTAACTGCATAAAATAAATAAAACACAAAAGATTAATAAGGAAACCAATTATGTTGAAATATAATTATCAAAATACTTTTTTAATGGCCCATGGATCCTAGGCTCACAGGTCCATGATCACATAAGTTAATTTGTGGTAGTTCCAGAATTAGAGTTGAGATTGCACATCTAGTTCAATGCTCTTTCTATAACACTACATCACCTCCTCAACAAACATTTTAAAAGAATGCTCTTGATTTGAATTTTATATTCTTTTCAAATCTTTGAAAGAGAGATGTTGTTCTTGGGATTTCCTTACTTCTATAATCCCTCAAGATGAAAAATAAATTTCTATTTTTACTTTTCTTTATATCCTAGGTAATAATGATTAAGATTTTTTTTTCTTTTTAGATGATGAGATATATTTCTCTAATTTTAAAAATTATTAGTGATTTTATTGGCTTGGGGAAAATGGGAAGTGTCAATATCAAAAGCTTTAATATTCTTATATCATTAATTTGTTTTATTTTTTTAAATCAAAATTCTTGATCAATATTTGACAATATTGATCATAATATCATATCCTTAAGAGTATAGCAGATTTATAACATAGATTTATTTAGATTAAGATTAAAAATTTAGATTTATAACATAAATAAAAAGAGTAGCATGCACTTTGATAGACTAGAATGGATTACTTTTATTCATTAATTATAACATCTCTTATTAGAGGCAGCTTGGTTAAAGAGCAGGCTTCGGAATCAGGCCTACCTGACATCAAGTCTTGCCTATGGCATGTACTGATTAGGTGACCTTTGCAAAGTCACTAGTCTTTTGAGTGTCATATCAGTGGCAGAGAAGATGAAAGTCTGAATTGGTTGATGGAATTTCTTTGCCTTGAAATTTCTTATACTAATGAAAACATGGGTATCTTTATATCATCCTTATATTACTGTTTAAAGTCTCATTAAGAGATACAAACTATACATAGACAGTTTTGTAGACATACATGTCTTATTCACAAGTAATTTGTGGATTAGCCCTGTGCTAATAACTTTTGTTTCCAAACTAATTGTTTTATTTATTCAACTGATTCTTTATGGGAGACTATCAATATGTAAAAATGATTATTTATTCAATAAATAATTTATTTTAATTTTAGTTTGCAATACTATGCCAGTAAGTTTTAGGTATTACAAAGATGAAGAACAGGTCCTTGACCTCAAGCACCTTACAAGTTGATCGAATAGAGACCAAAACATGTGTAAAAATAATGCCGTAACACAAGAAAATATATTTATGCAATCATTGTTCTATTCTTCTTTCACTGATCTTCAAGTGAAAAATAAGACAGGTGACAAATATTATGATTCTATTTTTACAAATGGTACAACCGAGTCACAGAGAGGTTTAATGACCTCTTTTTTTTTTTTTTTTTTTTTTTTTTTTTTTGTGGAAAGCTGGGAGTATAGCCTGGGCTTCCTTTTTCAGTTTTATTCTCAACCATCATAAAGTGTTTCTTTTTTCTCTTTTCTTGAGAAATGATTTTTAAACCAAGAAATTGAATACTAATTACTCATTAGCTGTTGAATCCTAAGCATTACTTTCTTTCCTATCATTAATAGCAAAAAATCTAGTCTATAAACACCCCCCCCAAGATATTTTTCTTAAGGGCCTTGCCTTAAACCCAGATCACTCTGACTCTCATTGAATGACCATTCTCTGCCTCATTTCTTATCTAGTCTTAATTGCTTTTTTTTTTTTTTTTTTTTTTTTTACCTCTGTAAGCAGGAGCAGGAACTGTCTCTCTTTGAGGATCCAATTGGAACTGGCCAGTTGTACTATCCAGTAGTAATACTTTACAAATTCGTTTCATTTGATTCTCACAAAAACTCCTTGAAAAAGTGTCTATTATTAGCCCCATTTTTCAGTTGAAGAAGCTGAGGAAGACAGAGACTATGTTTTCCTCGAGGTCACAGAGATCATAAGTGTCTGAGGCTGGATTTAAACTCAAGTTTTCTTGATTCTAGACCTAGCACTGTCTACTGTGACACCTAGCTTCTTTAAAGATATGCATTCCTATCTGAACAATTTTTAAAAAATGACTTTGTTTAATCAACCATGAAAAGGCTCTAATTTAATTTTCAGTAAAGTAGATATTCTATCTATAGTTGCTAACATAAGCAAAAGTGATTTTAGTTCCTGAAGCAGTCCTAGTCATACTTATGGTTTGGGTAGGCAACATGATCTCAAGAAGCCTGGGAAAGGAAATTGGTTCCTAAATTACTTTTTTATTTCTTTAAGGATTTTGTAAGTTCTTTTAATATGAGAGAATGTTTTCTTATTTTACAATTAGATAAAAGACTAAAAATAAATAGATATAAAACACATACACTATAGTGTAAATAACTGATATTGGCTTCTTTCCTGAGAGCAAGATTAGTTAAAGGTATAAAGATCATACAGATGTTAAGAAGCTTATAATAAAGAAGAACACTATGGAAGAGATCTAGAAGTCTGGAAATAATATATATGAAAACAACTTTTATGATATTTTGGAGATTGAATTAGTAGATCTTGAAAATTGATTAGTATGGTAGGGAAAGTAAAGGATGAGGAAACAAGAGAACTCAAAAGGTTTGAGCCTTCCCTATCTAAATAATGCTAGTGATAAGAATTACATTTATCATGTAGCTGAGCATCAGTTCTGAGGTATGCCCTGTAGTCAGAGATGATCAACAATATAATTTTCAAGAAGGCCATCATGAGTGATATGCAAAAACAAAGAGTTAAGTGATATAATAAAATTGCCACACATTTCATCTTCACCAGAAGGAATATGAACTAATAATTTCAAATGGAACATACAGGAAGAGAAAATTCTCTCCACCAATATATTTTTTTTTTGGAAAGAAAGTTTAAATTTTATTGAAATTTCAGGAAAATTGCATCTGAAGGAGAATATTTAAACTTATGCCACATTACCATTCCTGGAAAAATATTATATCTTATTATTGTGGTTTAGCATTTAATTATTGAGCAAAAATACAGTTAAAGAAACTGGGATCAAGCAAAAGGATGCTAATACAATTTCTATATCTTACAGAATATATTTATATCTTAGAGAGTTGTTTAGTTCAGCACACTGAGAAATAAAGGCACTTGCTCAAGGTCAAATGGTAAATAGAAATTGGAGACAAGATCAAGGCCAGCATGCTATACTTCCTCTTTCATTCAGTAGTATAAAGTAATCAATTAGTTAATTAACTAATTTATGATGCATAGTGCTTGGGACTCCTTCTCTGAATCAACTGAATTTCATCAACAGTTTAGAACACCATGCACATAGCAGGTACTTGTTTGCTGAAGTAAATCTTTTACTCTAGGAAGCCTAAGAAATAGTTCTCTCAATTTGTCCTTTGAAGTGATTACCACTGTTGTTAGAGAGCAGAAATAATTACTAGTATTGCTACTGATTATCACTGAGGTCTCCCTTTTCCTCTGAAGATTTCCAAATGGCTTAGGAAATTGGGTTGTCATACAGATTGTCATCCTTTCAACAATAAACATCAAATATGTCATGTCACCAAATATTCAATTCTACTGGATGTTCTAGGCTCACTTAGAAATAACTAAGTATATCTTCTGTAATCCACAACATATTATCTTCACCCTTTTCATTCAAGTGTTAGGAAAATTTAATCCTGACCAAGTTACATTCTGCAGAAAAATACTACAGACCAGTTATGCCAGTGGTTGGCTTCAGCTAAGCAATTTAATAAGATTCTGAGTAATGGCCCCTAGAAGTCAACAGTTATTTATTGAGAATTCCTTCTCTTGCTAATGTCCTTGGGACTACAAAAGGTATATTTTGAAAACAGCTTTGTAGGAACATGACTTGATTTAAAAACATTCTGTAGTGAAGCTTCAGAAAAGTATAAAGCTGAAATTAAAGCTGATTTTTGATCTTCCGAAGCAGAAACAATGGAGTATAAAATATCAAAGAATCTCATTCAATCACAGTTTTATGTTAAGGTGCGATAAAGCATTCTATTTTATTTCTTGGGTCCAGATTTAATGTATTAGATTCCTTAGATTATTGGAAAAGACCTGAGGATTTTATTAACCATGTAGATTAAAAAAAAACCCCAAAACATAACAATTCAAAATTTTTCCAGTTCTGACTTTGTGACATCATTAATTAATCAATAAGCGTTTATTAAATTTCTTATATGTCTTGTGTATATTAAGATGCAACAACAAAGATAAAACAATCCTTACTCTCAGAAGGAGTTTACATTCATTAGTTTGGAGAACCCCTTCACCAAAGCATATTCATCTTAGAGAATGGCCTGGGGCACTGAGACCAGGTTCCAGGTTCCAGGGTCACACAGATAGAATTTGAATGTAGATCTTCCTGACTCATCCATCACACTATACTCTAACAGTGTTTCATGGCTGCTTTCAATTAGAGAAATTCTCTTTTAACTATTACTCCTACTATGCTGTTATACTCTAAATAGTGAGAAGAAGGAAGTATGGCATTTATTATAGAGAGGTTCCTTTTTTTGGGTCCTGAGTGTCTTTGGCAGTCTTATAAACTCAATAGAATAATGGAAAGCACATTCATTCTGGAGTGAGAAGATAATGGAAATTATCTATAAGCACATTTTCATCTCCATGAGTACAAGTTCAGAATTCTATAGAGTTATCCACTTCTTTTAGTTCAATTTTCAGTCTGGTCAATGGATAGCTGATGACTGATCAGTGGCAAAGCATCATTTTGAGAACTTTAGAGATAACAGACAATAACTATTTTTGAGTCACTTTGCATTTCTTTTTTTTTTCATTTTTTTGTACTTAAGCTTTCATTTGTGAGGAGATAAAATACAACTGAAGCTAATTTAATTCAACAATCACTTATGAGTGTCTATTATGGGCAAGGCATCTGACTACAATAAGTACGGAATCAGATGTTTAATCATACAGGAACATTGCTCAGTTGAGAACCAGTGCCAAGTAAATTCACTGTGTTTTAATAAGGATCAAGTATCTAAAGCTGGTGTTTAGAAATTAACTTAATCTGCTTTATAGGTAAACCTATAGGGTTTAGATGGAGAGATTTTTCTAATTCCTTCTCCACCCTCAACCCAGAATTAATGGAATATTAATGTGGATATTCAAGGTGTATAGGTTCAGAGAAAACCAAATAAACAAAAAACAACACCTGTCATAGCACAGTTAAACATTTAGATCTATGAGCAAGGTTAATTGATCAATCTAAATAAAATATATTGATAGTCAAAAAATTCAGATGCTATGTTTTTTTAAATATCTTGATATGGTGTGACCTATACATGAAAGATCAAAATTATGGACTGAATGTTGCCCTCTGTACATGGCTGCTATGGAGATACAACCATAGTATCATCAAAAAAAATTGAATAGTGGAAAGGGTGGCATTTACTACAATCAACTAGCTTTATATCTCCTGCCTTTCTAAATGTTATTGCTACTTTTGACAGTTATATTTTGCATTTCTCTTGGGAAAGAAGAAACAATCTGTCTCCTTAAAAGAAAAGACAAAGAGATAAACAACTTTTACATCGATCTCCTCATTGTAATTGCCATTTCTTCTAAAGCTTGTGAAATACCAGAAATAATCAGTGAATTTAGTTTAAATCTCTTGGAAGAAGCTACTGAGGAAGTAGGGAGTAGAATATATTTATATCAACATATATCTATATGGGTTTCAGATATCTTACTCAGTTCTCTTTCTCTCTCAAGCAAACATCAGATCCTAGGTTTCCCTCAACTTTTGGCTTGGGGAGGGAGAGGAAGGTTTGAAAAAAATACCCTGTATAATAATCAAATTGTAACCCCATCCAATAATTGTAGGCCAAGTGGAGTGCTCATTTTCACATTAGAGCTGGTGCAATCTGGAGGGAAATTTGTTTAGCATTACTTGTGAGTTGGTGGATCAGATAAAAGCCAGTCAAGTGGAAGAGAGGACTGTGTGAAGTACACTGACTCCCTTGGTAATTGCAATGCTGCAGGCGTTTCTCAAGTCAGTTAATAGATTTCCCCAGCTCCTCTATGCCAGGTGAAAATTTCCTCATTAAGGAGAATTTATTCCATTTCCTTTTATCATTTATTATTGAAGAAGTGTGAGTGGATAAAATTTCAAAGATGACAGGGTAGAATTTTAAACAACAACAACAAAATTTACATTGGAAACTGAAAAGAGAAAGAGGGGAGAGACTTGTATTGTTTATAAACTATAGAGCTCACTGGAGATTGAGCTCTGTAGGAGCTGAACAACACTGTCTAACCATTACATGATTATGGCAGAGTGTGTAAATGTCTGATTGTCTAGTTTTAAAACATTTTTCCCTTCTAAAAATTCAAGCTGTCATTTTGTGTGGGTAAGTATTGAGAAAAAAGAAGATTTTTGAGGCTAGAATCATAGCTACTTGTTCTTTTATCATTTTATTGTTTAAATCCAGCTATGGAATTGTGAGAGTGTAAGCTTTGAAGATTTTGCCCTTGAACTATGAAGTAAGGAAAGCTGCTGGGGGAAATCAAAGAAGAACTATTATCAATATGTAGCAACATTGGTGGTTATAGAACAAATAAATACGCACACATATGTGTGCCTTCTGTCTATGTGCTTGTATTTAAGGGTCAAGACAAAGACATTGCAATATAAAGATATAAAAAAGATGAATACATATTATATATCTTCATACAATGTTTGCTTGCATGAATACATTCCAATCAGTTATCACATTTCACCTTGAAACAATAGTTCTAAAATTTGCATTCTGATATGAATGCAACACTTTATGATTTGTCTTTAAAACTCAATTCAGCTTAACATTTCTCATTTACAATTCAAGGCTTACATTTCCAATTTTTTTTTTGTTATTTCACGTTTTGTGTTATTCTAAAATGAGCATTTCATTTAAACTTAAAATAAAAAAAAAAAACCAACCAGCATATTAAATTCATGGTCCCCAAATCAGCTTTTACCTAGGCTGGTTTTTGTTGTTGTTCTTTGCTTGTATGCTTGTTTTAAAGATCAGATTCTTTTTAGAACGGGCAAATCAGAGGGCTTCCCAATTCAGGCTGGTGAAAAAAAAGGTATTTGATTTTCCATATTGGTACATTAGCTTCACACCTGTGTAAGATTATTTATCCCATGTTTGACTATGAAGAGGCTTAACCTTATTTAAGTCGCTGGCCCAAGGCTAATGAATCGTGTCTTCAGACTATCTCTTCTTTTATTTTATTATAATGGGATACAAAATAGTTTTATATCAGAATGAGCTGCAAATGAAGCCAATTTTCTTTCTCTGTCAGTAATGCAATGACAGACAGTCCTCTGTTTTTCAGTGGCAGATAAAAGCGAGTGAAATATATAGAAAAACAATACACTTATTTTCTTGGGGTTAAGTCCCTTCACTCATACTTAGACAACTGGAATTGGAATGGGGAAGTCTGGCTTGGTTGTGCCTTTACTAATTGCTGTTTGAGTTAGCATCAGCATCTATTTTGTGAGACAGGGAAATGGAATCAATTGCTTCATTTCGTGAAATCTTAGAGGTTAAAACATAGAGTATTAGATTGTATATAAATTAAATATTGAGAAATATCTTTTTCCTGGAACTTGTGCTCATATTCATGTTGCTGATGGAATATTTGCTATGCAATCTAAGGTAACCAGCGACATGATTGCATATGTTTGTCTTGGTAACTCACCCTATACTTAGAGAGCAACTATAATAGCAGCATTTAAACATGTAACTGGTTGGAATTCAATTAATAAAAATAATTTATATATCTTGAAGTACTTACTAAATGTCTGGCATTGTGCTTAAAGCTGATAAAACATAAAAGCAAAAATAGTCTCTGTTCTCAAGGAACTTACATTCTATTGAGAAAATAAATATACAAACATTCAAGATATAAACAGAGTAGATACCCTAGTAGCCTAGAACCTCAGGAGTGGGGTGGAAATATTGAAAAGGGTTTCATATATGGGTGATGTTTGATCTGAATCTTGAAAGAAATCAGGAGTTCTAAGAGGAAGAGGTGAAGGAGAAAATTCTAGGCTTGGTCCCTGGACCAAGGGACAAAGATTGGAGAATGGAGTGTTATATGGGACAAATAGTAAGTAGGACAATATGACTAAGCCACTGGAGTATGCTATACATCAATGAATGGAGGAGAGCAATGTGTAAGGGGATTGTAAAGATAGGAAAGTTCCAGTTTGTGAAAGCTTTAAATTCCAATCACAAGAGTTTGTATTTGATTCAAAAGGTAATAGAGAACTATGGGAATTTATTGAGTAGAAACATGACAAACAGACCTACACTTAAGTAATTTACTCTGACAGTTTTGATAGTAGTGAGAGAGTTGAAGAAAAGACATCAACTGGAAAGCTACAATTCTTTAATATGAAGCAGTTAAAATGTGGCATCCATAAAGAAGAAAGGGAATTGCATTTGCAATTCTTCAAATTTGGCTCTTATAATTGAACAGTATTTATGTTTTTGTTTTTCTTTCAATTTATGTTTAAAATCATATATATTATTTTTCTGGTTCTCTTTACTTCATTTTATATCAATTCATATAAATTTTCCTATATCCTTCATATTCATAATTTCTTAAAGTACAGCAATATTCCATTGTATTTATGTACCAAAATTAGCAATTTCACAGTTTATGGACATCTACTTTGTTTCCTATTCTTTACTATTCACAAAAAGTGAGGTGGTGGGAACAATCAACTACAGATTATAATTTGCAACTTTTATGCTAAAAAAATCCCCAATTAGTACTTTAAAATATTGCAACTTGTGGCTAATTCCTTTGCTAAAAGAAGTGTCTTTTTCTGGACATATCTCTTACACTTGTATTATGCTTGGGAGCACTAATACAGCAATAAAATAAATTAACTTTTTAAGATCTTCCTGTCTAATAAGAAAAAGGGAAGAGGATGGGACAACAGAAGAATACTGGGAGTATGTTGGGATTTCAAAGTAAACATTTTTGAATGGGGAAAAGTAGAGAAAGGAGTTGGACATAGGGTAACACTATTGAACCCTGTTTATTCAGGGCAGAACTTATTAAATTTTTTTTCGAGACTTTTACTTTGGCAGTCTAATAAAGCTATAGACACTTCTCACAATTATGCTTTTAAATGTATAATATAAAGATATAGGATTGCAATGGAAACCATTGGTAATCAAATATATTTATATACATATTGAATACATATTTAGAATATATTATTTCATCATATATATTAATTACATAATGATCAAATATATAACATTAAATATATATTAAATATATGTATGTTTAAAGTCAAATTTACCCCCAAATCAAGAACCCTTGATTTAGGGTTGTTTCTGAATCTCTACTTTTTCTATATTTTCATTTTCATTTCAGTTTTGTTTTTTTTTTTAATATGGAAAGTTAAATTTTGAAAGAAATTAGCACTTTTGCTAACTATATATATAAATCTATATCTATAAGTATATAAGATATAGATATATGTAGTACATTTTTTCTTTGTCTAATGGGTTAAGGAACAATAAAAAAGAGGCATGAATTGATCAAGAAGAGAGTAAAATAGCATTGAATAAATGTGAGAAGGATAAATACACATTTTTCAACCCAAATGCAATTTCGTGTTTTTAACCACCAGTGTTATGTAAGATCAACCCTAACGATGTTAATTTGCAATAATAATTGATAGATTACAAATGAGTTCCACTACACCATAATACAATTTTTCAGTAATCATAGTTGACTAACCTCTGAAGATGCAAATCCTCTTAACCTATTGATTGGTAGAGAATAGGACATCTGGGAGCCCTTAACACTTAGGCAAGCTCAGCTTCCTCCTCTGCTCTGAATGATTGCTCTCTTTCTTGGGAGGCTTTTGATCTCCTCTCTTAATACTAGGGGTTTTCTGGGAAGCTTCTGTGGCTGGTATAGTAGGACCATTATGGAAAGAAAAATGAAGATGAGCATTCTCTTTTTCCAATACTTTTTATTGGATTTGCAAGGAACATTAGAGACTATCTACTTACTCATTTTGCAGTTGGGTAACCCACTGAAGTCCATAAATGTTAGGTGGCTTTATAGAACTTTATATTTGGAAGGGTTCTCAAAGTCCATGTGATCCAACATGTACTGAACAAGAATTTCTGCTACACATCTTTAATAATTCAGCTTTCAATTGAACACTCCTTGTAAAGGGAGCTCATTACTATCTAATCTACTTTGTAAGACTTAAATTATTAGGAAACTCCTTTGTATTCTCCTCACACTCATATGTCTTCAACTTCTGTACATTGCTCTTCTGTTCTTTGGTATCAAGAATATTTATTATTCTTTATGATCGCCAAACAGATACTTGAAGATAGCTATCATGTCCTCCATAACCCTTTTTTCTTCATCACACATTCCCATTTTTTGTCTAATGTTACATAGTAACATTAGACCCCTTAGCAGGGTAATGCTGTTATAATAGTGTTATTATATATAACATTGTTTTAGCAAGATGAATTAATGATGTTAGATGCGGTAAGTATAGCACCCTGGGAGAAAATAAACCTTCTCAAAAAGTAAAAAAAGGGAGATTTCACAAGGAAAGAACCAGTAAAAGGAAGGATGCAAAATAGACAAAATAACAATGGAATTCCGCTTTTAAAGTTTAAGAAATGCCTATCACAGTTCTTTTCTTAGTCGTTTTTTTTACCTTTGCAGACATGGTACTTTTTCACTTTTAAGTCACAAAGTATGTTCTAACAGATGGCATTGTGCTACAAGAAGTCAGAAGTGTATCAGGACTTCAGTGGCATATGGTTGTCTATTCCAACAACTACTCTATTTCTTAGAGTCTTAGTTTGACTACAATTGAAAAATAAAAGCAAACATATATTTTTTGCAAACATTTAAACTTTAATGTGACTTTTGAGGGATTCAACAAGACTAAAGTTTCAGTGTATTTATAAAAATTGCTTTTCAAAACCTACAATTGGAAGTCATACCTCGTTTGTTAAATATTTCCACTCTCTAGATTAATGCCTGCTTGCACATTAAAAGCTGATTTATTGAAAAGACAAACATATCCTTGTCAGTAAAAATAGAATCAGAAGTGCTCATGAAAATTTTCCTTTTATTATTTCTTTTGCTAAATTAAAAATAGGTAGAAGCCATGGCATATTGAGAGCCTTAATAATTTTGGTTCAGCCTTACTAACTAAGCCAACTTTTTATTTGTAACTACTTTAAGCTTGGGTGAAAGCCCAGTTATAAATTGACTGGAAAAGATTTATACTTAAAATAGGAATAAATGAGGTGATTTCTTTTTTATTTGTCTTTACAAGCTTCCATCTTCCCATTTAAAATTCAAATCCTTTTTTTTTCTTCATAGCAATGGTAGTGGGATCCAAATACCATCCACTAACAAACTCAAGTGATAAGTTAAAGTTCCAACAGATTCCAATCCCCTCACTCCCATCTGAAAGATTTAATATCAACAGTAACTGATCTTGGTGACATCAACCTTCACTCTGTCTCATATAACAATAATCATAATAATCACTTATTAAGTACCTACTCTATGTAAGACACTATCCTAGGTGCTAGAGGAACAATAGTACAATATCTTTCATTGTATAGCTCATAATCTTATTTGAAAAACATAATTTTATATATTTTCAATTTAAAGTGAGTGTTTCCATATATATATAGCAGAGCACAGAAAGAGGATTGTATATGTATATGAATTTCCATTTCACATAGACAGCTTTGAAAATTAATAATAGTAATAATAATAATAATAATAATAATAATAATAATAAATTCTTGAGACAAATAGTCATGGTCATACAAAATGAATCCACAAAGTGGCAAATCCAAAAATGTATATTTTTTTCAGTACTTTGAATCTATAATTTCTCTCTGCAGGTTACTTATAAAAGTCCTGCTTATTGTAAGATGACATGATTCCATTTGAAACACAAATCCTTGCATCTGTCCTTAAATAACTTATATTTCTAACCTCTAAACCTTTGGTTATACTATTTTTCCTTTTTAGAAAACTTTCATTCTATTCTCTATTCAAATCCTAATCTTGCTTTATAGTTCAAAGTCCCAACCCTTAGACTAAACTTTATTAATTCTACTTCACACTCCTCTCTTTTCTTGCCTTTTACAATATTTTACCTATTTACCTTTATAGTTACATTCTTTAAAAAGTGTGATATATTTGCTACTCTATGAAGCCTTCCCTGCTCTCCCTGTTTAGAAATGATTTTGTTCCTGAGACATCACATTTTATATTGTTATCTTTTTGTTTTTGTTTTCTACTTGTAGCCAGTAAGCTTCATGAATGCAGGAACTATATCTTATCTAAAATTTATTAGGACTTTAGTGATTTTCTTATAATAGATGTTTAATAAGTGTTTATTGAATGAATATTATATAATTTTGCTTTTCATAAATTTCTTTTTATTCTTCTGAGTATGCCTTGAATACCCCAAAAGACCCAGTGCTCCTTAGGAAATGATGATAATCTTATTTCTTTTCTTTTTTTTGATAATCTTATTTCTTTAGTATCTTTAAGAGTGCCAGGCACATAGTAATCTTAACTATGTATTTCTTAATTAATTGGTCAATTTATTATTCAACAAGGAAAAGGACAAAGGGAAAAATGTACATAATTCTTGAGAATATTAAGCATGCAAAGTAGGACTTGAAAGAAAAAATTAAATTCTCTGGGGAACTATATGGCATTGATCAGAGAAGTAGCAGGAAATTTAGAGTATAGTAGCATAATAGAGACTGTATTGACAGAGAAGAGTTATAACAGCACAAATAAAAGCAGTGTTCACGGTAAAAGGAAAAGCTGAAATAAATACCTCATAAAATCACAACTTTCATTTTAGCTCCATATGCAAGATATGAATGAATTAAATAAAGAAGATGAAAGAAGAAGAGACTCAGTTTATTTAAATTAATCTCAGAGACTTATGATAATTGAAAGAACACTGGATTTCAAGCCAAAGGATCTAGTTTTAAATGTTGGTTCTCACACTATGAGATCTTAGACAAATCACACTTTCTCCTGGACTCAGTTTTCTCACCGTTAGAGTAGGATCTCTAAGGTACCTTCAAGTTCTAAATCTTTAGATTTTATTAATCTTGTAACAGCCAACTTTAAGGAGTTTGCTACTACAAGATTAATTTAAGGAGGTGTCTGCTTTTTGATGGTCATGGATCTTTTGGAAGTGTATTATACAAATTAAAGCCTGTTTTTTAATAATATGACATAGCCTATAAAAAGAAAATTAATTATTAGGGTGAAAAAGGATGAATCAAAGATATTACCATTATTTCTTCTCTGGAAGCTGATAGAAAAGTGATAGTTGGGAAAGGGGGTGGGTGGGAGGATGGGTTAATTTTTAATATACTGAGTCCAAAGTTGAAGTGGAGTCAAGATAAATTCTGGGTAATTGGAAATTTGAAATTGGAGCAATAGGCCAGAAAACAAGGCCACTTAGATCTTACTAATGGTGATAGTTGAAAATATGTGAGTGGATAAGATTTCTGGAGGGACAAGTATAGGAATAAATGAGCAGAGGTCTGAGAAAAGCATTGGAAAAGATAACAAAAGAAGAGAGAATTAGCAAAGAATACAACAAAGTATCAGAGAAGGTGCAGAAAGATTAGACACAATCAATGTATAGAAGTCAAAGGAGGAATTTTAAGAAGTAGATTGTAAATTCTCTAAGGGCAAAGACCACTTTTCATCTTTTCTTTGTATCTCCATTATTGTTCATGGTGTATAATATATGGTTGGAGCTAAAATGATTGTTGAAATGAATTGAATTAAAATAAGAATGCCTGGTGAATAGAGTTAAACAATGACAAGAAGAAGGATAAAAATTTAAAAATGTTATTGGATTTGGCAAAAAGGAGATTTTTTTGGGGGGGAAAGATGCAATTGAGTAATGAGGAATTGAAGCAAGTTTTCAGAAGATAAGAAGGGAAGTGATAGTGACAGATAAAGACCAGGGGCTTGATAATGAAAGAAAGGTGAGAGATTTAATAGAAGCTCAAGGGAATACAAAGCCTCTCAGAGGTTATTTAATATATTATGTTCTGGAACATATTTGAAGGTGGGAAAGAAGGGTCATTGGAAAGGGGGAAATTGAGAAACTCACATTTTTCTTTTCTTGATCTAATTTTGAACTTTTCTTTTGTTACTCCTAGTGATTCCATTCCAGAGGAAATTCTGAAAAAGGCAAAAGAGATAGGATTCTCAGATAAGCAAATTTCAAAATGCCTTGGATTGACTGAGGCCCAGACCCGGGAGCTGAGGGTAAAGAAAAACATACATCCTTGGGTTAAACAGGTAAAGAATGCTATTTTCTCATCTAGTATTTTTCTGGTAAAATGCATAAACCTTTTTAAAAGAACCTTTGTCAACATTTGAAATGGCTACTTGAGATACGACCCTGCTTGAAGCCTGAACATTCTTGTATATTAGTCTCCATGGTCATTAGCCTTTTTCTACAAAATATGATTTTATGGCACCTTTAAAGAGGCTAAAGTTAAAAGCAGCCATTTCCTTAAGAAGAAACAAGAAAAAAAAAGCTCTTGTCTTTTTTGCCTGATCTGTGTCTAAATGCCATACTTTTTGCTGAGAGGGGCCTAAAAAAACCTGATATTGTTAGTGACCTGCAATATAGAGTCTATGAAAAAAATAGCTAACTCACTTGATAGTAACTTTTTTTTACAGGGCAATACTTTATTTTAAGTGTCCCATCATTATGGGTTCATTTAGTATTCATTGTGATAAGGCTGAGCATAATGAGTTCATCTGGTATTCATGATGATCACACAAGAACTTTCTTAGCTATGTCATTGTAATTTTTGCCATTAGTTTAAGGGCTACCTTGACTAAAGTGCTACCAGCTGGTTTTTGTCCTTAAAAATCATTGACTGTTCCATTGTAGGCTCAGGGGGACTATATATACCCTTAGGCCCTAGTCCAGCTGCTGAATATTTTTCACTCAGCATTTATTATCTTTCTTTCTCTTTACTTTGCTTGTACAAACTTGATGAATTCTGTCTCTTTTTCTTTTCTGCACGGGACTGCATACCTGCTTTTTGAACTAAGAATTTATCTGTCCTTCCCAAACATGTTCTGTGATATAAATCCTTTTCTCCCATAACTAATCATATCTTGGCTTTTGGTTTTTTATTATTTCAGTGACTACCAATATCCAAGCAGGGTTCTAGTTTTTAAACTAAAGACATCTTTATTTACAGACATCTTTTGCTTAGATTATATAACTAGCTCATTTATGTCACTGAATGGGAAAGTTTAGCTGATAATCAGTTGATATAATCATCACTTGCTATTTCACAATAGCAGTGGAGGTGTGTGCTTGCACATTTGAAAGCCTGTTTATCTATGGGAGTGTTAATATTCTTCAAATATTTATTTCTGAGGCAGTAATATATACTTGGAGAAATTACCAATAAGTTTCCTTGCTATTTTCTAACAAGAAACATTTTTGTTTCTTTTGCTGTCTTGAAATCAGTAGCAAAGAAACAAAGGAATATGAATGGAAGTGATTTTAATCTTCCATAAGTATAGGTTTATCTAATTATGTTGCTTTTCTCTTTTTCTTTTTTTTTTTTTTTCAGATTGACACACTGGCTGCAGAGTATCCATCAGTGACAAACTACCTCTATGTTACTTACAATGGACAGGTATGCCTTATAAACCTTATACCTAACCTGGTTCATTAGGTTCTAGTTTTGAATCCTGGCTTTTATTTTAAAGGATTTGTGTAATTATAGGCATTTCATCATTGATCATTAATTACTTATTTGAATAATGAGAAAATGGACCAAATGACCTTCATATTTCCTTACACACCTCAAAATCCTGCGAACCAATGGATCTCTGTTCACTCCTTAGGTATCTACTGATGCTTGCGGTAAAAATGCAAACATGCTAATCAGATATGATCATATATTCATAATTTTGACCTTTGTCCCTTAAAAACTGGACCAAGTTGATGAAATATCTTAATAAAATAATAAAAGTTGGTGAAATAATAATTAATCTTAATAATAAGTTTCCCAAATGAGACTATTTGGGAGAAAAACAAATAGTAAATTGCATTAATACATATCTACTAAGTTTCCCAGACTTTCTGATATATTCTAACAACAAAGGAACCAAATGATGTCCAATATTATAGAAATGAGCAAAGCTGTTCAAATGCTGAGTACATTATAGTTCCTAGAAACAGAAGAGGTTGCATACAAAAAGACCCCCTGAACAGAAGGCCAGACTTGGTATCATAGCCCATCCTGATCTATCTTTCCAGTTTCATCCTTTTCTGCATTCTATGATCCAGCCAAATGATCCTTTATTCTTTTCTTCTCACATAGAACTCCATAATAATGTTGATCTTATCCATTCTGGGAATATACTTGCTCTTCACTTCCACTGATTTAATACAACTCTTCTTTACCTTCAAGGGTCAGTTCAAGGACCATATTCTACCTGAAAATTTCTGATTCCATTAGTGAATTAATTTCAAACTATGTTCTAGTTAATTATTTTGCATTTAATTGTATGTATTTACATGTATATTTATTGTCTTCCCCAATACTGTCAGCATTGTGTGATTAGAGACTTTCATTCTTTGTGTTTTTATTCTCTAGCACCTAACATAGCACATACCATTTAGCAGGTGCTTAATAAATGTTTGCTAATTGGAGTCTATTAGAAGGGAAAAAATAAACCACTAGAGTGGTTGTTTTTCAGAATATGAATTATTTTCCTTATTGAATTAATTCAAACTGATATGTACATAGAAATAACCATGATTAATTGTGTGAGAGAGCTACTGGGTACATTAATCATGACTTTGGTTTTTCATCCTCAGGAGCATGATGTAAAGTTTGATGATCATGGAATGATGGTGCTAGGTTGTGGACCATATCATATAGGTAAAGTTTATATTTTCCATAATTATTTTTGAAATGCAATGACAATGAATAGGAACTATTTTAGTTCCTACTTAGGAACTACATTTTTTAATTAAAAATTTATTAAAATTATTATTTTAGTTCCTCATTTAGAAACTCATCTCCATTCAGGAGTTTTAGCTAATATATTAGGCTTTCTCTTCTTCTCTAAGCCTGTCCTTTGCACCAAATTTATTGGTGCATGACTTTTTATACACATTATTAAATAAAATAACAAGTATGAATTAATTTTTATCCTAGCACAGTGTGACTACTTTTTATCCTCAAAGTAAAAGGGTTTACTTAATTATTTTTAGTTGAAATTTCATATCATTTAACAAAAAAAGAAACTTGTTTAAGATTAATTTTATATATTTTTTCCCCATAAGACAAAAATAAATCTTTTCCACCCCCTCCCTCAAAGTGAATCTGTATCTATAGCTAATATTTCTATAGTACTTTTAGGTTTGCAAAATGCTTCAAATATATTCTCATTTGATGCTCACAATTACCTTGTGAGGTAAGTGCTATTAATATTCCCATTTTGCAGATGAGGAAATAGGATTGTAAATAGTGAAGTGACTTGTCCATGGTCACGCTACTATTAAGTATCTGAAGCAGAATTTGAACTTAATTCCAAGCCCCAATAACCTATCACTATATCACTTAGTTGCTCATAAGAAGGTTGATACTTTGTGAGAAGCAGTAGTATTAATTTAATTATTTTATTAATTTATTAATTTTATTTTATTTTATTGCATACTACCCAAGACACTATGCTAGATGATAAATTATGAAAATATTTATATTAATTATTTCAACCTCTCTCCATTGTTCAAAAGATATTGAGCAAATCTTTGTCCTGCTGTATTGAGCATGATTTAAAGCCCTTTACCACCTTGTCCCAACTAATCTCTCCTTTACTTAATAATGTAACAAAACTGCTTTCTCTCTGTTTCTTACAAATGCCATTATCCATTACCCATGCCTGCAATATACTTCCTCCCTCTTGTCTCCCTTCTTTTAAGATACAATTCAGATAGCATCTTTTACCTTTCCTGATATCCTATTAACCAAACAACAAATTATCTTGTTGTCTACTTTGTACTTGGTTGTATTTCCCTGATTTGTTATTAATATACTTATATACTTGCCTCTTACATTAGAATATAATCTCTTTGTTTGTAAAGATTGTTTTATTCCTTGTTCTGTTTTCCCCAGAGCCCTGGCACATGGCTGATACATGGTAACACTTAATAGATACTTGTCAATTGTTTAAGAGAAACAGTGAAAGGTGAAGTTAAATGTATTACTGATATTCATAAAGTTGGCCACTAAGTAATTAATTATTAACTTAATTAATTTGATAGCAGAGAAAATGGAATTGTCTGCTAAGTATGCAGAGTTTGCTTGCTATTTGCATAAGTAGAGAGGGGAGTACCTACCTACAAGTTTTTTCAATATTGAAGAAGTTATTTTCAAATTAAGGAGAATGCCATGAAATCATGATTTTGGACATCCAATATGAAATTCATAGATATAACATACACATTTAACATTTGATTATATTCCACTTAGGATAAAATAGTTATATATAACTTGAATGGGCTGATTAAGGGAGATGACTTTCCTGTATCTCTACCAATTCATTTTTAAAGATACTAACCAGATTATATTTAAATATATGCCTTTAGAAAGAAATTATATGCAACTTTTTTGCTCTTTGCCTGTGAACAGTAGTACAGTCATGCCCTTCAAATGTTTACCCCAAATGTTCATTAATGAGACCAGATGTAATTGATTAGTTAAGGAGATATGAATGACTATTTTGTGATGTCAAGGGATTTTTCAAAGAGAAAAAAGAATACTGTCCCTAAATCAATTATTCATTCAACAAACATTTAATGTCAGTTATATATATCTATATATATAATTGTTCCATATTTCATTTCATGTATGTTATATTTATGAATTTCATAGTAGATATTCAAAATCATAATGATACAATCACAAAATTTTAGAGATAGGAAAGTTTATCTAGATCAGTTATTTTTAACCTGAGGTATGTGAACTTGGCTTTTTTATAGATTGATAATTGCATTTCAACATAATTGATTTCCTTGGAAGTCCTGTGTTTTTTATTTTATGCATTTAAAAACATTTTTTCTGTGAAAGAGTTCATAAGCTTTATCAGGCTGCCAAAGGAGCCTACAATACACAAAAAAACTTAAGAACTGTTCTAGTCTTAAAGCTGTTGACAAAAAAAGCCCAGAGTAGTTGCCCTGGATTACATTCTTGATATATATCAAGAGTGGGGCCATAAGCCCAAGTCAATTGACCGAGCAGGTCTATTTGTGTATGTAGATTTACATGCTATAGAATTATATTTTAATGCTTCCAAAAAGCACATCTAATACACAAAAAGAATTCTGATTGTTAAATATCTGACCATTCATTGTCCAGGCTTCTTTGGAAATTTTCATATTTAACTTCTAAGTCAATGCAAGCTTTTATTTTTGTCATTGTTATTGTTAGAGGCTGTCTTCTTATCTGGGCTGTATTTCAATAGTTATTCATGTTCTGATCCTGATATTGATCAGTACTAAAATTTTAACTTATTACACTTCCTGACTTGGGCCAATTTATAATACCCTGTGCCCCTTAGGCACCCTTGCCCTCTGTGCTAGAGGCTCACCATATTGTGTTGGATTAGTTTGGATCACTTACTTTGGATACCTACTTGTCTTTAGTTCTACTGTAGCTCAATATCCATGAAATTGAATAGTCTATTTAGCCTCAGTTTCTTCTAGCATTACAGATTTTACCATATACACCAGTGCTCTCAATGAGATTTATTATTGTTATCTTCCATTTACTTTTTGATACTTCAAAAAAATGTCCTATTATATCAGTCAACTTCCATTATGGTGCCAGGCATTAAATTAAGTTCTGAATATACAAACACACAAATGATATAGTTCTTGTCCTTAAAGACCATACAGTCTATTGTAGAAGCTCTTAATTTAATACTTTTAAAGAATCTGTAATCTCATCAGTCTAATTACTTTTACCTATGTGAACTGCAAAGTCTTCCTCTATGCAAACATTTTCATGAATTGCTAGGATAAACAAAACAAAACAAAACAAAAATTATCTAACTATTCTTCCACAATATAATTAAACTAGCTCTTAGATAATAGACATGCAACATGTCTATACTTGAAGGCATGTATCTTTATCTTTCTATTATCTATTTCTGTATCTTTCTTATGTTTCTATAGAAAGACATATATATATGTATATGTATTTCTTCATAATTAGCTTACTTTTTTAATATTACAAAGATCCATTTTTTTCTATAAGGATACTTTCTCCAATGAAGCCAGTTATAAGCCCTCCATAGCACAGGACTCTGAGAATTGAAGGGGCCAAAAAGTTTTATCATCTTTTGTCTAAAGTCATGATGAGTGTTTCCGAATCTAAGCCAAGTTGACCTCAGACATAATCATCTTTTTCCAGGGCATATTTGAAGTTACAGAATAGTTCCGAGCCTCTTTCATTATTAACAATATGAGCATGTGGGTCTAGGTGTTCTCTAGGAATCATCTAAGCTCTAAATTAATATAATCATATTCTTCTTATAGTTCCAGGAGTTATTGAGTTGGACAGCTCCCTACTTTAGACTAAACTTGCCATTATAGCATTTGAAAAACTCTGCTCATCTCTGTGCCATGTGAGAACCTTGCCCCATTACTTCAGTGTAGACTCCTAAATCACACAGAACATATACTTGAGCAGCTTTCTTTTGTATGTCTGAATATTTCATCATAAAGACAATTAGATTCCTTAGCTTTGACCAAGGAATCATAATTTTTTCTTAACTATTATTTTTCAATTTTCTCTTCTCCCTCTGCCTCACCTCTCATTTTGGTTACTATCTTTTTAGGGAGCAGTGTGGAGTTTGATTGGTGTGCTGTTTCAAGTATCCGAACACTGCGTCAACTTGGCAAGAAGACAGTGGTGGTGAATTGCAACCCTGAGACAGTAAGCACAGACTTCGATGAATGTGACAAGCTCTACTTTGAGGAACTTTCTCTTGAGAGGATCCTGGATATCTACCAACAAGAGGTAAAAAATTAATAATGGAGAGGTGTGCAATGTTCTCTCACGTCTCTCTCTCTCTCTCTCTCTCTCTCTCTCTCTCTCTCTCTCTCTCTCTCTCTCTCTCTCTCTCTCTTTCTCTCTGTCTCTTGCCACTTTTTCTGGAGTTAGGAATACCCAATTCCTAATTCATCCAGCCTCAGATGCTTACTTATACATTGTGTGATCTTAGACAAGTCACTTAATCTGTTTACCTTAATCTACTGGAGAAGAAATGGTAAAACACTCCAGTATCTTTGCCAAGAAAATCCCATGGATGGAATAACAAAGTATATATACACACAATATATACATACATACATGTGTATACATTCACAATACATAACTTCTTAAGAAGAAAACTTGAATAACCTCTAACCTCAATCCTTATACCATAAAAAAACAGAAAAAAACTAGTATCTTCTAAGACCTTATAGAGTAAGGGTTCTTAATTCAAAACTGTAAACTTGTGTGGGAAGAAAATTACATTTTTTTATGTCAAAATAATTCCTTTGTAATCCTATTTATTTTGTTTTATGATTTAAAACTATTGTTCTGGGAATGAGTCCATAGGCTTCACTAAGTTGCCAGAATAAGGGTCTATGACACACAAGAAAAGGTTAATAACTCCTATTCTAGTAATACTTGCCAATTTTCATAAATATTCACATTTTAAATATTATAGCACCTTGAGGATTACTTTGTAACATATGTCACATAAATGTTAATAATTATACAAAGATGGCATCATGCAAAATATTTTGGGAAGATTTAATTGTTCATACAGATATTTGTTGAACAGGCTACCATGCCCTTGGAATGCTCCTGTTTAGTGTAGAACAGATGTGTTTAACCACTCCCAGAGCTGAGACATGAGGTGGTGATTACAAAGGGTCAGGCAATTCTTTTTGCTACTAGTGTAGAGCATTCACCTATAATTTAAAATCCATGGTACAGATTCTTGATTTGGATTACTCTAGCTTTTGCTTCAATTTGCTTGATATTTTTTTTTTCAATACACATTGAATGGACCTTCAGTATTATCTTCTTTGTCAGTAAAAATGTTGAATTCGTAATGATTTATACTTTCATATAAATGAATTCAAGAATTGTAAAATACTTTCCATTCAACATATATGATTTTGGTAGAGGTAAAGAATATAAATCTACAGTATCCAATGGGTGAATGAGTGTACATATTAGATGAATAAATATGTCATAAGAGAGAGGCATATTGGAAAAAAATCCATGCAGGATATAATAAAACAATATTGCTCTAATTCACAATTTTACCTAGGGCCACCTACTTAAAGGAAAAACCTGCTTTCAAATGAATTCACTAATGTGAAAATTTTTAAAAGCTTATATTGTAGTTTAAGGCTCATCCAGTAATTTTACTTCTCTTATATTACTATTGTCTAGAGCATAACATTTTAAATAGTCTGCTATTACTGAACATCAAATTTCATTTTCTATTTGTGGATTAAATTATTTTCAAATAAATATTTTCAACAAGTCTCTCAATCCTTTTCCAACCAGAGAACTTATTGGGGCTGTAAATATAGCTGAGATTCTGAACTGTTTCCGTTATTTTAAGTTCCGCTTAATTCCATGCTTTCTGAGAGACTTTTCTAGAATAAAGTGTAATTGATCTGAGCAGCTTCCATGAAAATATTTTACTAAGCAAAAAGTTTTAGTAGGTTATTTCTTTTTATGCCTGAAGCAAAATTATTTCTCTGAAAACTAGAAAGGTGTTTTACACAAAACAGATGTTTAGTTAATAATTTTGATTGGAATTGACAAGTGTCCAATGTATGCTAATAGAAGTGCCATGCATAGGAGTGGGAGGAAGGGGGAGTAGAGTGGAGGGAAAGAGAGAGAGGGAGAGAGGGAAAGAAGGAAGGTGGGAAGGATATAGAGGGAGAGGGAGAGGGGAGAATATCATTGTAGAGGGTGAGAGTTATCATAGATTTGATCTTAATGATGACAATGATATAGATGATAAGTTAAGAAAGGTACTTGATTCTATAAGGAGCATGGACATGAACAAAAGCATGGAGATAGTAATACATATATTGAACAATCAGTTTGCTAAAGTCAAGAACCTTCTGTAAAAGATTTACTAGGAAATGAGGCTGAAGCAGAAGATTGCTAGATGGATTGAAATGGACCTTGAATGTCAGGTTAAGAATTTTTTTCCTTTATCCTATAAGCCAAGGGACCCAAGTCTGTTATTCATTGACCTTTTTGTCTTTGTAGAATTATTGTAAGGGTTTCATAAATCCATATCTATACCCAAACTGTCATTTTTAGATTTATTTAGCTACAACAAAGCATGCAGAATGACAGTGTGGTAAATAGGCATATATCCTTTTGTAAACTACTATAATAAATGTATCTTGTACATGTGTATGTATATTACTATTTTTGAAAATATACTTAGATTTTTTGAAGTAAAATATAAATTCATTTAAGTATTAACAAACTTATTGCAACTTCTTGTCATTTAGTTTCTTAATAAATACTAATAATATCATTTACTAATATGTGATGTGTCTAGTTTTCATAATTAAAAAGAAATCACTAGTATAGGTAAGAATAAGCCATTATTGACTTTTGAGTATTGGAATGTCATTATGATAGTAGACTTTTAAGAAGATTAATTTGGATGTGATTTGGAGAATGTAGCTGTTTGAGAAACAAGATACATAGTGGCAGTACACCAGAATACAGTAATAGTCCACATATGAGATATACAGACAGAATGGAATGAGCAAATAAATTGTAAATTGGTATCCTGGGCCTGGAGGCTTCTTGACTCTAATGTTCCTGAGTTCCAGCCTCAGACACCTAATAATAGTGTGTGACCCTAACAAATCACTTAATCCTCTTTTCCTCAACTTCCTAATTTGTAAATGAGAGGAGAAGGAAATGGCAAATGACTCCAGTATCTTTAGCCAAAGGGATCACAAAAAGTTGGACATAACTGAAACAATTGAACAACAGCATGATTCCTGCCCCCAAATTGCTTTATCATATCTGTGAATCATACAAATTATATATATATATATATATATATATATATATATATATATATATATATATATATATGATCAAATTACATGTCAATATTTAATATATATTAGGAAATAGTTTCTTGGAGAGTAGACAGTAAATATTTAATTTACTTTGTAGAACTGTGCACATGGAAGTACTTACAATTATTCAATGATAGAACAAATGTAAATACCATTAACACTAATTTAGGCATTCCCAACAAGGAAAATTTAAATAATATTAATATAAATCCAGAACAGTTACCCATTTGTAATGATGTTCTAGTAATGACTTGTTTTTGTGAACTTCCTCCTCAGGCATGTAATGGCTGCATTATTTCCGTTGGAGGTCAGATACCAAATAATTTGGCAGTACCACTTTACAAGAATGGAGTCAAGATCATGGGCACTAGTCCATTACAAATTGATAGAGCTGAGGACCGTTCCATCTTCTCAGCTGTTCTGGATGAGCTGAAGGTGGCTCAGGCACCATGGAAAGCTGTTAATACTTTGGTAAGAAGAAAAACTAATGGCAAATGTCTTTTAAACTTTCTCACTTCAAGAAAATGTAGCATGAGGTTGGTGGGCTCAACTTTGTAGAGTATATTCACTTCATGGCTGCCACATTTCCATCATTTGTTAGATGATTATCTGTTCACTAGCTTTTTTTTGGTGGGGGGAGATTTGATGGTACCAAAACAATAAGAACAACATGATGATTTTTGGTACATTATCAAATGATGTGTGCAAGACAGTATGTAAGTGAAATATTTCATGAAAGTAAGTTATTATTATTTAATTCATGGAGTGTTTATTTATCCCTAATTATGTGCAAAAGAATTAGTTTCTGCTCTTAATGAGCTTACATTCTACTATATGAGGATTATTAACCTTTTTAGTGCAAAGGTGTTTTTTTTTTTAACATGATTTAAATAAATTAAAAACATCAGCTATAGATCAGTGAAAATATAGAATGTAAGATTTTCCCATACAAATTTATAACTTGCCTGAAATTTGTCCATAAATCACTAGAAGAGGAATGCAATATGTAAAAGAATATATGTATATGTAGAATGTATATATGCATATATGTTCATGACACACACATGCATATGTAGAAATCTCATATACATATATGACTATATATGTGTGTGTATATACAAATACATATATATATACATGTATATATGTATATATATATATAAACTTATAACCAATATTTACCAAAAATAATGGAAATAAAGCAATTTTCATGTAAATCTTCTCTTCATGGCTTAGTTTACCTGTCTCATTACTTCTTATATAGTAACTGATCAAGAGGTGTCTTGAAAAGAAAAAAAAATAAAAAAACATATCTTCCTTTCTCCTCCCCCACATTCTAAATATTCTTATAGATAAAGAAAGAAAAAAATGGAGTGATGTTAGACTGACGCTCTAATTTGTTGAGGGGTAATACTCTTAGAATCTTGTTGACTGGCTAACAGAACTTCCAGAAAACTCGATATTGTTTATAAATAAGACATATTTAATGGGGATATTGAATCACATGTGCTATCAGGGGAAAGTACTACAGTAAAAACACACAAATACATAAAAAGTGATGATTAATGAAAAGAGAAATGATAAGAACTATAAAAGAAATTAAGAAGCAATTAAATGGAGGTCATGCTGCCCCATTCATATTAGAAAATCACTTCCTTAATCCATGACCGGTATACCTACTTGAGAATGTTCTTTTTTGAGAGCTATTGTTCAGCTATATCTGAGTGAGGAGAGGTTGAATATTCTTCACTTTTGTCTTTTTTCCATTCAGCTGTAAGGAAACAGTATCTAACATGTACTGAATTAGATTTGGCATTTAGAAATACAGACTAGGGGTTGAACCCTTTTTAGTTTTCAATTGTACTTTTTTTGCATGAATGCGTGAGATATATTTGGTTATGATTTGATCAATCAGCATTGTTCCATACTGTGCACTGTTAGCTATTAATAGGAAGCTTTATCATTTCTATCCTTTAGAAAGAAGCTCTTGAATTTGCAAAGTCTGTGAGTTACCCCTGCTTGCTGAGACCTTCTTATGTCTTGAGGTAATGAATCATCAATGTGACTTTTTTTTCTTTCATTGTGGACTTTAAAAAGAAAATATCACTAAGAACAACTACAGAGAATAGAAAACAGAGTGAAAAATCTGTGCGTTCTATTAATCATACTAAAGCTCTGAAACTTAATTAATTGTATGTTTGTGGGGTATCTCTGAAATTATCTCAGGAAGGTTGAGAGACTCACATTCTGTCATTCAGTGGAACACTTTTTATCCTAAGCAAAGATAACATGAAGCAATTGGGGGTTTCTGGATTTCACGTTGTTACTCAGAATTTGTCCTTGCCATGCTGAGGAGAGGAAAGTTTTATACCAGAGAATAAGGAAAGGGGAAAAAATCCAACAATAGAGGAAATTTCTCTTGCCAGCATCTGTTTCCCAACAGTCAGACATGACAACAAATCTTTGCCTTTTGCCAGTCTGTTCTTTGGGTGCTTTTTGTTTGAAATGATGGATTTTTCAGTTCTTGCTAAGAAAAAAAAAAGATACAATGAAAAGGAGTAGGAGAAAAGAGATTTTTTATAGTTAAACTTTTAAAGTCATTTGGCTTTCCAATATAGAAGTTGTGAATTATCACTTGTTCTCCTCAGATGTTAACACTTGTAAAGAACTACTTTGGTGAACATTGGATAAGAAAACACAATTTGCTCTGCACAATTTGCAAGTGTAAATGGAATCTTAGACAGGATTCTTTAAAAATAATGAAAAATTTCAAATGAGGTGGAAAATGTATTTTTATTTAAATGAGATTTTCTATAAACTATGGTTTCATAATACTACCCTTTTAACGTATTATTTAAAGTAAATTCAGGACTTTTAAAAACTTAGAACACACAGAATAGAAAGGAATCTTTGCTTTTATTTTTTGGGGAGGGGTAGAACATGTGTCCTTCACTTTTTATTGTGTAATCAGAGCATATAAATATAATTTCTATTGCTATGTTTACTTGTGAAGATATGATGCTTAAATATGGCAAAGGCTAATGGTTTCCTTATCTGCCCTTCTGTTCACAATTTATTCCCAGTATGCCAATTTTTATTTGCTTAACTTTTTTTACTGAACTTATAATGTTATTTTTTGACCTACCCTCCACCCTCCAATCTTATGACCATCTGAAGGTTTATCCAGAAAATAAGAAAAAAATTGGAAGTACTTTCTGCAGAAATCTGGAATAAGCTGGGAAAGTAACTGGAAGAAAGGAATTTGAAAGCCCCCTTTACTGTTTGTTTCTTAAAGCAAAAAAATGAAGCTAACTTCCTACTTGTATTCATTTTCCATTTCCTCTCTCTTGCTCATTTTTCTCCCTTGTTTTTCTTTCAGATTCATTCTTTTCCTATGACAAACAAAAAATCTCACAAAACCCTCTGACTTTAAAATAAATTCCTCATTTTCAGATAGCACTCTTTTAAAAGAAAGGACATAGTTGAACAAATCCCAGTCAAATACCATATATTTATACATTTTGTCAAAAGGTTCAATTTTGCCTTAGAAGTGGCACTCTGTTCACATTATTATGGTAACTGATGGGCCTAAAGAGCTAATAAAGTGACTCCTTTGGACAATGAGCTGATGGCAAATATATCCATACAACTTTGGAATAAATCCGAGACCAGTGGTAAACATTGATGAAGCCAGGTTAGGGGTACATTAGATCCTGTCTGGAATCCTGTTGAAAAACGAGAAGCTTCTGCCACAGAAAGTTAGACTTAGTCTGCCCCTTAAAGACTTGAATCAGAGAGGGCTGTCCTGGGGAAGGTTATGCAACAGAGCCATAGGCTTTGTGTTTTTATTCTTCAGTAGGGTCTTCCTCCCTCACATCCAGCCCCAGCCCATTTTAGTAAAATATTACTGAAGTTGTTTCATGAATAAGTAAAATAATGACTCACTTTAGAGATAAGAACTCTCTTTTGCAGCCTAGGCTGGAATAAGATTTTGGGACTACAGAAATGTTCTGAGAATCAAAGTGGGTTCTGTCTTTTGTGTTTTGCTTCTGAAACCATAAAACAAAATAAAACAAGACAATAAGTAAAAAACTGACCAGCTTTTTTTTCCATTTTTCAGTGGGTCTGCCATGAATGTAGTATTCTCTGAGGATGAGATGAAGAAATTTCTAGCAGAAGCAACTAGGGTCTCCCAGGTATCATCTTTTATCTCTTTCCCACCCTTTCATTAATTATAGTCCATTTCCCTCCCTTCCCCCTTTCCCCTTCTTGCTTTTTTCTTAGTGTTTGTAGGCTAGTTTATTCTGGTTATTAACCTTCACTATGTACAAATGAGATGATTCGGTCACAGGCAATTATGGTTAAGTTCTTGTAGTCCTCTCAGGGTAGGTGACTGGAGTTTAGCACATCAAGAGACAAAACAGATTTGCCTATTTGTAGCTCTAAGCATATGGCTATTTTAGAGTTTTTGAATTGCTTATGGATTAGATGCCCCCAAACTGTGGCATGGGGAGCTTTTTATATTGAGCTAACTCTCAATAATTATACTCAATAAAAAAATTAAAGATTTTATGGTTTTTAATTTAATGTAATTAAATTATTAATTTAATTGAAGCCTGACTGGGTATTTTTGTTTTTGTCAGCAGTGGGGATTTATACTAAATGCTCCCACTCAGATTATTGATTTTTTTCTTTTGATGCTCTCCTCTATTTGTAAATTAATAAAGTTTTGTACCATTTTCTGGTAACTCTGCTTTCCTCTGCAGCTTGCTTGTTTTTCTTTTTCCCACTGGTATTACCTTGGTGCTATCCGCTTAAGATTTACCCAGTGGGGTTATTGATCTGTAGACCTTGTACTGTAGAAGATGAAAGTAGTGTTTTCCTTTTAAATGCTTTCAAAAGCTTAGTTGAGGTAAAAAAATTCACAGGGAAGAGTTTGATGTTAGGTGAATGAAATTTGGAAGGGAGCTGAAGAGTGAAATCAGAGGCATTTCAAAGAGGAATTAAGAGTGTGAATGGTTTCCATACAAATGAAGGTAGACACCTTTTCTGTGTAGTGGTTTTTCTCTTTACTGAACTTTCTGGCAGAGGAGATTTTAAGTGTTTGTGTAAAGAGAAAGAAAAAAATAAAATAAACACTCTGGGTTTTCAGTTCAGATCTGATTGAAAGTCTAGAAACTGATAGGAAAATTTATTACTAGAATCAGCTTTAGCAAATGCAAAGTTTGGGGAAAGAGAAGACCCATTCTTACTAGCACCTTAAATTCTTTTCACTCCAACTTCTTGTAATGTGTTCCATATTTCAAGAAAAGAGAGTGATATAGATAAACCTTCTGTTTCTAAACTCTCAGCTACTTATATTGGGTTACATTTCTTCTCTCTGAGAACATTAGATTTCATTGATTATCTTCACTGAACTCTCAAACATGTAGTCTTTTATCTACACTTAAACTTCATTAGTTCTTTGTGGGTCAAATATGTCACATTGCTATAATTGAAAATCCATGTGCCACAGATCTCCTTGCTAAAGGTTTATATTCAAAGAACTGAAGGATTTATGACAATCAACTCAGTTTACCTTGCAGTGAGAACAGACCTCTTATTAATCATTAAGGGATATTTCAAATGTTCATTCTAATAACTAGTAAGTTTTCCTATTTCAGAATAAAGTATTTTTTTCTAGACTGATTTCATAAGTACAAGATAGAATAGGGTTAAATAGTTTATTTGAAAAAAAAGACTCGAAGTTGAAGGAATTGGAAACATCCAGATAAAGTGAAGAATTAGAAAAAATATGATAATTACTTTCTAGTATTTGAAATACTATGAAAAGAGATTTAGTTTCTTTTTGACCCCTGATGGCAACACTAAGACCAAATGGGCATAAATTACAAAGACAGAAGATTTAGCCTACTTTTATAGAAAAATATTTTAAGCATTAGAGATGTCCAAAAATAGAATAGACAACCTTGGAAAGTAAGTTTCTCCTTACTAAAGGTATTCAAGTAAAGGCTGAATAACCACTTATTATTATTATTATTATTATTATTTTTAATAAAAAGATTCTTATTCAGACTTAGATGGTTGCTGAACTCCCTTCCCCCTTAGGATTCTCTGTTTGGGAGAAATAACCTGAACCAAGAACAAGAGTCTAAGCAATGAGATTTTAAGGGTTGTGGAAGCTTAGAAGTTTTCCATATAAAAATACATATTTTTTTTCAGATTTTATATACAATTTTAGAATTTATTGTAGTTCACCAGTCACTAGAAATTAGAGAAAACCTAATTATCTACCCTTAAATGTTTATGTTCTTGCAGAAGATATTTATTATGAAGTGGTTAGAATTAAGTATTACCTGAAAACCCCCAAAGTGGCATTCATATAAGCTACATCACTCACTTGGTACTCCATGTATTTTCAACTACAAGATTTCATTTTCTGTTTTATTTTTTTAATAGGAACATCCAGTGGTATTGACAAAATTTGTTGAAGGAGCTCGAGAAGTGGAAATGGATGCTGTTGGCAAAGAAGGAAGAGTAAGAATGCAAGCTGTCCCTCCTATATTTCTGCTTTCTCCCTCCTACTTTTTAATCTCAAAAATTTGAAAAGTTACAAACATTAAAATTCATGGATAGATGTAGAAAAACAGATTTTTAAAACTCAGTGAAAAAATAGTTTAGTACAATTAAAATACCTTTTAGTTGACATTCTAGCTGATATCACAGATGCTATATTTTTTATTTTTCTTACCTGTTAGAAATTCCTTTGAAAAATTTCAGAATTAATTATCATCCTGTTGTTAGAGTTCTTTTAAAATAGATTCTCCTTCATTTCCTTTTTCTGTAGTTTTCCTTTCATATTTCAATGGACGCTGTAAATATACCTAGCAGCTCTGATGTTTACAAATGAAGCCTCTGCTTTTTCTCCAACTTTCTCTGATCCTTTGATTGGGTTAACAAAGGCAAAAATGGGTATGGTAGAATAGATAAAGATAATGACATATAAATTACCACACCATCTGAGATCTTTGTATGCTCAAGTTTGTTGATAGTTATCTCCAACTTTTGGAGGAAAATGAGAATTCAGTTGAATGCATTTATTCATTTTGTAGTTAAAAAAAGAGCATGTTGTTTCATCTGAGAAAATAAAATAATTTGGAGGCTAGTCTATTTTTCACCATATAGAAATCCCTTTTATAGTAGCTTCAACTGGCTACCTCTGCACTTTCAGTAATGAAGTTTGCTATCTCATAAGCCATCCCATTCAAATTTTGAAGGCCTATGAGTATTTGAAAATCCATTCTTGCATTAAACTGAAACCTTTCCCCTGTTATTTCTACTCATTAGTTCTAATTTTGTTCTTTGGACCTATATGAAACAAATTCAATCTTACTTTCATAGGATATTCTTTCAAATATTGGGAAAGTATTGTGAAGAGCCCCTTATCCTCATTTACTTTTTTTCTAGGCTAAACATGGCTGGTTACTTATTCTATTCTGTGTATATCATAGTTTCTAGGGTCTTGACCATCTTTACCAATCTCTTATTTATTTTCTCTAGTTTATTCTCACAAAATTGTAAAATTTATCACAAAGAACTCATTAATGCTATTCTTACAAACTAGGACTCTGACCTCTTTTGTTCCAGATAACACCATAATACCATTAATGCTCTCCAAGATTACATTAGCTTTATTGGAAGACCTGTGATTTTGTTGACTTATGTTTAGACTGCCATCAATTAAGCCTTCACAATCCTATTTTTCTTGTGAAGTCTGTTAACACTTTGAAATTATATAGTACTTAAAGATTTGCAAATTGATTTTCTTATGAAAAAGTATGAACTGCAGAATTATATTATTCCATTTCTGTGGATAAAGAAATCAAGATTAAGAGAGATAAGGGAACTTGTCTGAGGTTGAAAGTTGAAAGTGAATAATGATGTCAGAATTCAAGCCCTGTTCCTTCTGACTTCAAATATAGCACCTTTTCCATGCTTCTGTTAAGCCAAATCTCTTCCCCATCTTAAAATTCCCCATTTACTTTTTGGAACTTAAACGTATAATTTGATTCAATTTCGTTTTTGTTTGTTCTCGTTCATTGTTCTACTTTTGGCAGATTTCCCCTGTAGTCCTAAAGGGATATCTCCCTATTATTTGTACCCAGTGATCATTCCCTCTGCGTCTATACAGACTAATAGCCTACTGGAACCAGATTCAAGTTCAACCTTTGATTCATACTGGCTGTGTGACCTTAGCATTATTCTCTAAAGATTCTAGGCAGATTTTTAGGACTATAAATTGCAGAGAAGGAGGTGACCTGTACTGAAAGAAAAAGCAGAATGAGATTTCCATCAGAAAATTTCCTCCTTTATTACTATATTTTTGCTTCTGTGTTTGAGTAGTTTTCTGTATTTGGAAAATATCATTCCAATCCTCTATTTGATTAGTCAAGTTTCCACAATATTCTTGCTTTTCTTTCCTTTCATTATCATCTAAATGCTTCTTTATTTCTGTCGTCACATTTGTGATGATAATGTATATGTTTTCTTAACAGAAAGTATACTCTTTTATGTCATTTGTAAATTTCTTCCTTTTGAGCATGGAATTGAACATTTTGTGTTCTCATCATGACTCTCATCTCCATAAATTTTACCAATATATTGACAATATAAAACCTGTAATTGTATCAAGGGCAGGACTTTGATCCCAAGCTTTCCTGAGTCTTAGGACAATTTTTTTTCTGTGACATCACACTCTAGTAAGAAAACATACTTCTCAATTTTCCAATCATGACTGTGTAGGACCACTGTTTTGCTATTCAATGGGGAATCTCCAATCCATTGCTTTGGGACAGGCATTCTTCCTATTAGAAATGGTACTTAACCAGTCATCTCCCATTTTCCTCTCTCTTTGTCTAGGTTATTTCTCATGCCATCTCTGAACATGTGGAAGATGCAGGGGTACATTCAGGAGATGCCACTTTGATGCTACCAACACAATCCATCAGTCAAGGAGCCATTGAAAAGGTTATAATTACATGATGATGCTAGGATTTAAAACAAATGCAAAGATATCAATACATTTTACATAATGTGTAGTGATGTAATACACATTGATATTATGCTTTGATCAGTATAGATAATACCTTACTTATTCTTTGAAAATTCTTATCCATATTTTCCAGAAATACTCTTTGATATTCTACATAATTTAATGGAAGATTCCCTCTTTAAAAAACAAAAACAAACAAACAAACAAAAAAACTTGTGGATAATTCTGTAGAATGTTTTGGAACAAATTTGTTTCTCAGGATCATTAAGAAAATTTAAAGAAAAAAACTATTTCTTTTCCTCCTCCTTTCAAACATAAATTCAGTTTTATTAAATGTCTTAAAATCCTTCCCAAATATGAATATTTCGATTCAATAGATAACTTACATCTTATGTAAGATAATTTACAAGAATATGTGACTATTTTAAACTATAATTTATATGGAATTTCTCAAAACTGATTTCCTTTAATATTAACCTTCATTTTAAAAATTATATCTAGTTTACTTAGTATAATATTTCAGACTGTCCTGCTTTCTTTATCTTCTAAAGTATTTTGCTGTGATGAAAGTCACATGATTCCTGGAAATATCAGATTGAGTAAATAGCTCAAGACAACAATGGTACTACACAAAAATGTACCATTTCAAATATGTCCCAGCTTCAGAATAATGATCCCAAGAACTAATTTTCCAAGTCTCCCAGAACTCAGTCTCTGGAAGTGATCCACATTTTCTCATTAAATTGGTACACTGCTCTCAAAAAGGGAATATGTGAAGAGCCCATGTCTCCTTTCATCAATCTTCTCTCCTGTCCTGGCTACCTCAGATTTCTAGCCAGATTCATACAACATGTATGTGACACTGAGAGCCTTCATACAGAGGAATGAAGCTTCCTTTCCACCCTAATCCTCCTATATCTTATCTCCTGCACCAGACAGGGTAATTATATGACTCAAGGATGCAACATAAAAGAAAAGTGTCCTGCCTTTTTTTTTAGTACCATGTACTCCCTGGACCTACACTTCTCAGAAGGTGAAATGTCAGCTTTTGAGAAGGAGTTTGGGCTATATCTTCTAGTACTGGAATATTTCTAAACTAAAAAGTCCTCAGCTATCAAAGTTAAATCTAGAGAAAAGAGTTGTCTGTGTGACTGAGGAAAGGTAATAATAGATAAATTAACATATTCTTTCCACTGGCCTTGGTGTCTGATATTTATCAATAATGAGAAGGATCATAGATAAAGTTATCAAGAACTTATGAATTGAGGAAATTAAAGGGTTAAGGAAATATGCTTTAATCAAGTGGCTTTATTAATGTTTTATACTGTATACAATGATATCATTATGACATTTTCTTATCCCTTCACCCTAGGTAAAAGATGCCACCAGAAAAATTGCAAAGGCCTTTGCCATCTCTGGGCCATTCAATGTGCAGTTTCTTGTGAAAGGAAATGATGTCCTGGTAAGAATTGTTATGGCTGTTTTTGAGACTTATAACACCTTATAACTTCAGTGTTAAACAGATCAGCTCAGGTACCACAGATATTCTATTTCTCTGTGGACATGAACTATAGAGTCACAGACTATTGATAATTTATATCTATAAATGGGATAATGCTAAGTATGTAATACCTGCTTTGTTTGATTCATTTGCTCTTTGTGCAATTGATATGTCATTCATGACTTTGTTAAACACACTGACTTACATTGTATGGTAAGTTCTATCTGTCCATGCAATGTGGTACTTTGAGGGTATAACAGGTTTATTAAATTGCTGTCAGCAAACCCACTAGTGTGCTACTAGGTTATAAGAAAAAAAGGGACTGGTTTTGAATGCCATTTAAAGAAATGGGAACTAGGTTAGCCTTCATTAATTTAGAGTATATTAAAAGTTTACCTGCTCTGATCCATCAATGATCCCTAGGCATTTCAGATTATGTTTTATGTGATAATGATATGTATTACTGTCCTTATCTTAACTTTTTCATCACCTCATTCAATTTCATCTTTAACTTCAGGTGATAGAATGTAACTTGCGTGCTTCCCGATCATTCCCCTTTGTATCGAAGACTCTTGGAGTGGACTTCATTGATGTAGCCACGAAAGTGATGATTGGAGAAAATATCGATGAGACACATCTTCCTACACTAAATCAGCCGATAATTCCAGCTGATTATGTTGCTATTAAGGTAAATTTAAAAAAAAGTATAACACATATATTTGTGTATACACACATTTACATGTATGTATATGTGTATATATATATGTATATATATAACACATATTTATATATATTAAAATCCCATCTTCTTCAAAAAGTTTATTGTATTTCTCCTTAACCTTAGTGCCTTCCAATTGTGACTACTCCCAATTAATCCTGTCTATATCTTGTTTATACAATGATATTTGTACATTGTCTTTCCTATTAGAGAAGCAGACAAAAAAAACCTACAAATATCCATAATAAACATTGATATAAAATTTTTAAATAAAATATTAACAAGTAGGCTATATAATGGTAATGGTGCACTTAAATAATCCTAATGAATCAACTCAGAAATTAATTATAATCATTAAAAACTTCAGTAAAATTTCAGGATATAGTATAAATCTATATAAATTATTAGTATGCCAATATGAGTAAGACTAACAAAACTAAGAGCTAGAAAGAGAAATTTCATTCAGTATAACTATAGAAGTTAAACAATATTTGAAGGGTGAAAGTTAAAATCTTTTGGTAACAAGTACAGAAAGATCACTGTTTTAGTATTCATATTTCAAGGGAAGATGCATATTCTTCTTATAAATTATGTTACAGAGCCCTTCAATTATTCAATTGACAGAGCTGTGTCAATGAGTTGTAATTTGTGAAATTTCTCTGGGGAGGGAGTGAAATATATTTTGTTATTTGAGAATGTGATATATGCATTTTATAAAATTTATGTTTTCCCTCCTGTGCATACTATACATACATGTATATATATATGGGTATATGTGTATGTGTACATACATATTATATATTATATATGTATGTATATATACATGCATATGTATATGTATATTATATATATGGATTATGGCTAAGACAGGGTGACAGGATGATTGTGATTCATGACAGATAAATAAATTAAAGGGAATGGAATTTAAACTGCTTTATTAATGACACACAATGACATCATCTTGACATCATCTTATCTCTTAACTCAAGGTGAATAATATCAGAAAAATGTTACACATGCATTCATGTGTATATTCATATATATACATGTACTTCTATAAATACATATAATTTACAACCAAATATATGTGTATACACTATATATTCAAACATGTATATGTATTTATATACAAAAAATACAAGAACACAATCAACATACATATATGCATATATGTATATGTACATATATGTATGTGTACATATATGTGTATATCTATGTATATATGTGCTTAAAACTGTACTAAACACTTTTGGAGACATTTCTATCTGTACACCTGTAGGGTACAGGGAGCCTTGGAAAGAGGACAATTAGGGTTCACCTCCTGCTTCTAACAGTTACTGTCTGTATGAACATGGGGACAGCTATTTAATATTTCATTATTCCAGGCAACTCTCTAAGATTATAAGTTATGGAAGTGCTATATTGATCTGGGGAGCATCATCATTAGGAGTTTTCCTGTATGAATTCAATTAGTGATTTGGACAAAAACATACATACATATGTGTATATGTTAGTCAACATCTATATCTTAATTTATTTCACCATTAGCAAAAATGGCCAATATTTCTGGAAAAGTATTCTTTTTCTTTTCCCTTTTTAAATAGTTATCATTTAGCATTTCAGGGACACATTAATGCAGTTTGCAAACTTTAAAGTATTCTAGAAATGCAATTTTTGTTATTAAAATTATATACTCAAATTATCTCCTGATTACTCATTAGTGGTTACTATAGCAGTAACCTAGTGAAGTGGGTAGATGTTTACTAGTAAAATTTCCATTCTGAAGTTGAGGTAACTGAGCTGAAAAAATATTAAATTAGTTCCCTGGGGTATAACCAGTGACCCATGATTGGGATTGGAATTTATAAGTTAAATTGTTCCTGATTTTTGGTACTTTTTCATGACTTAAATGCTCAGTTTAGGATAAAAATAGTCACTATGTATTGCATAAATGAGAAATGAATATTAGGTTTCAAAGTAAATTTCACTGATAAAGTTAAAAAAAAGAATCTCTTATCTTCATATCACATGAAACTTGTTGGCAGAAATGTTTGTAAACAGAATGTTTTCTAAAGCTTTTAAAGAGGTGTCAGCAACTGTTTAATGTTTTAGAAGTCAGCTCACAGACAGCCATTTCTGGCAAGGTTACCAGTTCCAAGTCTGAAACATCAGAACATGGAGATGAATGTTTAAAAGTCCTACTAAGAAAAAAAAATAATGTGTTTGAACTCTTTGTCTTAGGAGTTTGATGCCAGCAGACTTTGTGTTAAATCATTGTTTGGGAGAAATTTCTGTGTAGGCTAGATTAGAAACCTTGGCATGGACTGGTCACAAGGGCCCTATTACTGAAAGAATTTGTGATCATTTAACCCATATTTTTGGCCAAGAATGCAGAAAATTCTTGGAACTGAATTTTACAGTAATCTTTCAAGTTAGTAGCCTTCACCAATGAGATATTGATGTGTCTACTACGTCCTAAACGAATTCTGTGAGAAATGACTTGTTGCACTTATTTCTTTTATATTTTTTTCTTATTTTTCTATTTCCTTATTTTTCATTAGGCCCCAATGTTCTCTTGGCCCCGATTAAGAGATGCAGACCCCATTCTACGATGTGAAATGGCTTCTACTGGAGAGGTACTTAGTTAATAATCTTTCGACTTACTGTTATCATTATTATTATCACCATTTTCACTATTGTCACCATTATAATCATCAACATCATTATTATTAACCTGATTTATAAACTTGGACTTATGATCTAGTAATGTGTTTAATATAAAAGAGAACACAAATGCCATTTGTAATTAGAATAACTCTTGAACTCCTTAATGTTAATATCCATACTTGCTTAGCCAAGTAATTTTTCTTAACTCTTATTTTTCCATATGTGAATGATGTTTCTAATTTACTTCTAGATATCTCAATGAAATTTTATTTTTCTAAGTATTTATTATGAGTTATCCAGGATACCTTTGTTATAAAGTTCTTTTTTTTTTTTCTGAGGCTGGGGTTAAGTGAGTTGCCCAGGGTCACACAGCTAGGAAGTGCTAAGTGTCTGAGACTAGATTTGAACTCGGGTCCTCCTGAATTCAAGGCTGGTGCTCTATCCACTGCACCACCTAGCTGCCCCCTGTTATAAAGTTCTAAAGTGGGGGTAGGGGATGTCTGGCTTGCACACCAAATAAGGCCTGGGAAATCATTTGCTAAGACAATTATAGTCGATGATGAGCTGAAAGCTAGATACAACAGCCTCTTACTGCTTTGAGTTCTATTAGTTGATAATTTTGTATGGCCAGAAAATAATGTTATAAATATCTAAGTTGCTCTTGGCAGAAAAAAAATCCACACCCCTGTTTTAAAACCCTTTTGTACTAAATTAATCTTAATAATATTAGGAATTTAACAATAGGTATATTCACCCTATAAATTTAAGTGCATTATACTAATATATACAAAAGCCTAAAAATTGTTGAAAAGAATCTATCATATTTACAATCCATAAGTCCCAGGAAGATTTATCTGGAAAAAACTATATAATGGAACTGACCACTGGATGTCCCCCTTCACTTGTATTGGGACTCTTTCTAAGGGTTTTTCTTTTCTTTCTTTTTTTTGGGGGGAAGAGTTTTTTTGTGAGTGCAAAATACATTTTTTTTTTGGAAAAAGCTTATTCTGGAAAGTTCTCTACATGTCAGTGTCAGTGCATTTTATGAATCACCTAACATTTGACAGATATACTAGTTCAAATTTCAAATTCTCATCACTGCATATCAAAGTGGCAACATCAAACTGTGGAGTCTGGATAGTTACCCTTTATGTGAATGAAGCATTCACTGAAGGGAAAAAATAATTGTATTTAATATATGATATTTTTATGGTTGCGTAGTTACAAATAAGCAGGAAATCAATGAAATAGAGACAGTAGAGGAAATATAGATGGTTAATCTGGACATGTCAGGTAGAACTGAGGGTCATTCCTTTAGCCTCTTTGCTATATTTTATAATCATTTCCCCAAAAGCAATCTAATTTTTGCTGAAGACTAATAGGCTGGGGAAACTTAACTTTAAAATTAATTATATCATTCCATGCTTCCATTATGTACAAGAAGGAGATTTTCAGGTTAAGCTTGGTATTTGGGGTAATACAGTAGTAGGTCTGTGTTCAATCAGTCCAGTTTTCAATGCGTTGAAAGATCTGTTTTCTATTAGTGCTGCTTTCTGTGAAGTGGCCTGTTTTCAGAGTTAATGGTCAAAGAAAATACCCTCATGTCTTTTCTGCCTCCAGACATACGTTTTTGGAGCTGATGAGAATATGAAAGGGTTAGAATTGGAGCCAATTTTTGCAGATGGAAGTGGACAATATTTTATTCATAAAATAAATCATTCTTATGAGTTAGAAAGATCTATATTCACAAGTATCATAAAGAAAGATGTTGGAAGGTCTGTCTCATAGCTAAAATAAGAGTAAGTCTTGCTTAGTAAAAGTTCAATTATTCTTTAAAGAGACATTTTTGGTACACACATGTCTTGTTTGGGATTGAATCAACCTCTGCCCTTGGTGAAGAAGCTGCATTTTACTTTCCTTAATGGTAAGGTGCATGTCAGTACTAATCCTTCTGGGAAATCTGACCATTGATCTAGGCTTCCTAGTTCTGCTTTATCGATGAAGTTCCTTTATTTTCCAGTTTGGAATCTTTTCTCTCCTTAAGCCTCTAATTTCAGTTTTCAATGCTACAGATGACCTCATTCATTGAAACCATATGTTGTGAGCTCCCTAATCTATTTTTCTTTGTACTTCAAAACTTTACTACATTTGCAACCAGGTTTCCATCCTTTCCTTTTGTTTCTGAAAATGAGATCATTTTGCCAATGTTAATCTCTCCATTTTTTGCCCTTGAACCACATCTTTTCTCATATCTGCTAGGACTTTGTTTTACTGACCATTCTTTCCCACTCCCTCTTTCTCTTCTTCCTTTTCTTGAAATTTCTCTCTCCTCTTTTTCTTAACTATTTCTCACATTCCTCTTACTCTCTTTGCTTTTTCATGGTCTATATCTGTGTCTCAATACTCCTATGAATATTCTCTTGCCTTTCTTAAAGGCTATAAAAGCCTTCCCTGAATTTTCTACTTCCTTAGTCTATACATCTCCCTTGACTTTTAAAAAGAATAATCTACACTTATCCTATCCACATCCTTCCCATCTGCTCACTTTTTTATTACCTCTGATTTAATTCTTTCTCTGCTACTTTTCCAAAATTGCCCTCTCCAAAGTCACTACCTTTTAATTTAAGCCATATACAAATGACTCCCCTACCCAGTCCTCCCATCCTAATTATCTTTTCTTCAAGTGTTGAATACTCACTTTCTTGATGCTCTTTTCTCCCTTATGTCTGATTGCTTTGATAGTTCAATTTCTTCTTACTATTATGTGTCCTATCTTTTCCTTTCACTCTATGCTTGTTAATCCCATTCACTCTTAATTGAAGAATTATTATATCTACATATATTATTTCCAAATCTAGCTTTGATTTCTTCCCATAACTCTTAAACTCTGCATTTTCAAGTATCTGTTGGACATTTCCACCTAATTGTCATACTAGTCCATCAAATTTATCCAGTTCAAAACTAAACTTGTCACTTCCCTTTGCAAACTTTTTCCTTGTCCTCAATTCTCTATCTCTATTAGTGTTAACCATTCTTCCAGTCTGTCAAGCTCAAAACCTTGCAATTATCTTTGACTTCTCTGAAATCCATATCTAATCTACTATGGCAGTATCTTTTTATCCACACCCTCTACTTTATGTGCAATGTCATTCTCCCTCTTTCATTCTTCATTACCTCCCACCTGAACTATTGATATACATTCCTAACAGATCTTCCTGCATTCAGTATCTCTTCTTTCCAATCCATCCTTCACACTACTGCTAAAATAATTTTCTTAATGTATAAGTATGACCACATCACTTTCTTGTTCAAAAATCTTGAGTGGTTTTCTCATTGCATAAAGAATTAAATGCATACTCCTTACTCTGGGTTGTGAGACCCTGTCCAATCTAGTTTCAATCTGCTTTTCAGTCTTCATTCTACTTCCTTTAATATATGATATGTTAAAGTGAAACTGGGCTCCTGGAAAAACCTGGTGTTGCCCTGTCCTTTCTTGCCTCTGGGTGTTCTTGTAGGCTCTTATTCTGGAACCAGTTTCCTCCACATTCCTTCCTCTTGTGATCTTCTTGCTTCAAGCTCCAGCTTCAGTATTACCTTTTCTATGAGTCTTGTACTTCCTCCTTATACTTAAGAGTATTTTTTTCTAGTTTATCCTTTGACTTGATCACATCCTACCTGCATTATATTTAAATAAGTACACATGTTATAAAGGTACACACATATACATATGTTCCTTTCCATCTTTATGTGTATATATATATATATATATATATATATATACTAAGTCACAAATAAAATGTTTAAAATAGTAGACAATTTGGAAATATTTAATTGTTAATTTTTATTGAAGTCACTAGAATTGGTCTTATGTAAAAGCCTAAGTATATCCCCCCTTTAGGAAGATTCCTAAGCATTTGTCTAGTTAAAATGCTCACTGTTGAGAGGGAATTGACATGTATTAATGGCACCCAGTGTTTTCGTTTAGAATATGTCCCATTGGTATTGAGGAAACAGTTACTCAAAATACAAATTTAGATCCCAGGATTCTTTAGTAATTTTGAAGAACCACAGACAATGATAATGGGCATAGTAGACAAATTGTCATCTTGTACAGAATCGTTTTTGTTCTTTAGAATGTCATTTTTGATTTTAACTACAAGGTAGGTAGTATGCCTTTGAGTTAGCATTATATGAAATGTTACATAAGAGCTTCACGTCTCCATTTCTAATGTACAATATTATGCCAATGTGAGGTTAGTTTTAGAAAATTCAATATTATTTAATATCGACAATAGATATTTTGATTCATTCCCCTAAAAAAATTCAAACACTTTTTCCACCTCAACAAATTTATCTCCAGTTGAATTTATCTGAAAATTTTCTATAAGGAATATTTAATGCCTAGTTGAACAGAAATTATATTGCTACTTCATCTGTGCATTATTTCATAGGGAGTATAATAATACTGTTATTTGTATATTAACATTTGAACACAGTTCACCTATTATTCACTTGTAGAATGATCTTAGTTTAAAAAGGCCAAGGTCTTCATTTCATCCAGGGAAATTTCCAGTCTTCCTGATCTGTATCTGGCCACTGGACCAAGATGGCTCTGGTAGAGAAAGTGAGGCAGGTGACTTTGCACAGTCCCCCCTCACTTAAATCCAATGTACTTGCATGTCATAACATCACCTCCTTGATGTCATGGTTCTCTTTGAGAACAAAAAACAAATAACAACAAATCAGAGACTATGTATTTGTATACACACATATTTATGTATATGTACACATTAGAATCAAGGTTTATGTCCTTTTTTGTTGACTACATGACATGTTTTGCTGACTGTGTGACCCTGGGCTGCCTCATACAAATCTGATAGTATAAATTGCAGAAAAGTTGCTGGTTTGCTTTGATAAAAGTTTTTCTTACCAGTAGTTATTGATACTGATGAAATCACAGTTAGTTCCACTGGAAGGTTGATTGGGATTCCCTGAGCATCCCCTGATAATCTCTACTCTGCTATTCCTGCACATTATCTTAAATTGTTAAATTATATCAATCATCTTATCTTGTCTCCAATAGGTTGCTTGCTTTGGTGAAAATATTCATATGGCCTTCCTGAAGGCAATGCTTTCTACAGGATTTAAGATACCACAAAAAGGCATTCTGATTGGCATCCAGGTAAGTGTGCCTGTGGGTCTGCATGCATTTGTGTAAGAGAGGTCTGGGAAGGGGTCAAATGGAATTCTATTGATTGGAGAAGGAAAAATGAGGGTTCTGTTGTTTAGAATTTGACTTAATAAGTGAGAACTTACAAAAGAAAATGTTTGCTCTTAGTGAATTATCTATTTTTGTCTAATTTTATGTAAAAATATGAAGATTTTATTCTCTTCAATAAAATCAGAGATTACATGGAAAGAAAATATCTATCAAAGGGGCATTTATTCCCAAAGTAGTGCTATGCCAGAACAAGAGCTACTAGAGGCTAGACATCTATTTACATATTCTATATTTTGAATTGCTAGGAAATTTAACTGGTCAGGAATATTAATTCCTCTGAGACTAGGACAATAGATATCTGTAAAAATAATATATATGAAAAGCCTTACAAAATGAAAAAGCCTTCTCTGGATTTGTAATTTTAATCTGAATGTATTTTTTTGGGCAAGGCAATCAATACATATAATATGGGTTCTTAATTTGGGGTTCACTGGCCCCCAAGAGAGTTGTGAGTAGATTTCAGGAGGGTCCATGAACTTGGATGAGAAAAAAAAGTTAACATCTTTATTTCAATATAATTTATTTCCTTTATAAATTTATGTATTTTATTTTATGCTTAAAATATTGTTCTAAAAAGGTGTTAATAGACTTCACCTGACTGCCAAAAGGTCTGAATATAAATGGTTAAAATCCCCTAATATAAAGTTAATTGCTTATGTTAAAAGGTACAGTAGTCTGTTTTGCTTATAAATATTTTGAAGGCTGCTATATATTTCCCAACTGTTCAATTACTTTATTTTGTGATTGGATAATTCTGGGGTCCTATAAAAACAATTGACATGAATAGCCCTGCTGTGCTTTTAATAAGATGATGCCCAGCATTGTTATATAAAAATCAATAAAACCATAATTAAAACAGTGCCAGATATTCTTCAGCTAATAGGTGATTATTACTGAAATTGTCTCTTTGGGGTGTCTTCATATAAGCAAACTAGACTTAGGGGGCAGACTAGAGTAATGGAATCTTTTGGAAAAGTTTCAGAAGAGAATATGTTAGAATAGTTTTTTCTAAAAAATGTTTTATTGACTTTTTTCACATTATAAACATTTCCAGATTATAGTACCCCATGAAAGTCCTATTGTACTAAGTACAAATGCAAAATGAACACTATAACAATAGCCTTATCTGAAAGACCATGCATCAATACATACCTGTAGCCCCCACCCCTCTATTTTTAAATGTAACATAAATCAAATTTTCCCTACAAACCCCAGTCCATTGACAAAAGAGAATAGAAAAACAAATTCCTTCTAAATTTTTTTTAATCAAGCAACAAATTCCTTCATTGGCTGTATATAAAAACATGCATGTTTCGTTCTGCATCCTAAATCCATCAACTGTTAGTCAGGAAGTAAGCAGTCTGTTTCAACATAAGCTCTGTATTCATGGAAAGTCATTTCAATGATCATACTTTTTTACAGCTTTCAAAGTTCTTTGTCTTTACAAATAACTATTGTTATGTAAGTTGTTTTGGTTCCACCCATTCCATTCTTCATCAGTTTATGTTAAATTGTTAATAAATATTTTATAATATAAATCATTATAATACCATTTACTTCACTCTGCATCAGTTCATGTTTTTTCATGTTTCTATGACCCCATTTATTTCTTATTTTTTTCAGTACAGTAGTATTTCATCATATTAACATGCCATAATTTATTTAGTCATCCCTTTAATTTCCAGTTATTATTGATGTTTTGTGCTACTACACAAAAACCTTATAAATCCTTATATACTTATAGGACTTTGCCCTATTTCTTTGATGTCTTTAGGTTATTTATCACTATGATATAGCTGAATCAAAGAGCATACACTGTTTAGTTACTTTCTGAATAATTCCAAATTGCTATTTTAGCATGAATGCACCTATTCATAGGCCCATAAACAGTGTACTAGCATGACAGTTTTCCCATAGCTCGTCCAACGTGTATTCTTTTCCTATGGCCATCTTTGAGTGAGATAGCATCTGAGAATCACTTTAATTTTCATTTGTCTTAGTCTCTTTCCTTGAGAATTGCCTGTTCATATTATTGGACCCTTTATCAATTGGGGAATAGCTTTTATTATTCCCATACATTTGAATTAGTTACTTGTCTATCTTGGAAAAGTTTTATCAGTTTGCTTCAGAGATTTTTCTTCCAGTTAATTATTTCCCTTTTAATCTTAGTACTGGATTTATCTCGACAAAACAATTTTCATTTTAGGTGAACTTTTCCTTCTATACTTAGATCTGATAAATATTTTTCCATATTCTAATTTGTTTTATAATTTTAATATCTAAATTATATATTCATTTGGAGCTTATTATTTCCAAAATTATGAAGCATTAGTTGAAATCCAATCTTTTACAAACCACTGTCCAGTATTTTAAAGGTACCAAAAAGTGAGACTGAGCAGCCAAAGTGGAGAATAAAAAAGTTACTTGTAACTGCCAGTTTTAATGGCAGTTCAGAGACAATTTAAACTGTGCTAGATGCTTCACATCACAGGTAGGTTTTAAATATTATTCAGCCTCAAATATGAGAAAATTTGCCCAACATCCAGTTAAGGTTTAAACTTTAATGTGAGGCCTATGAGTCTTCAAAGGAGACAAAGCCCTGAGAGCAGTTCTTCACAACTGATAATCTTAGTGCTAGCATTTTAAAGCGTCAGTTTAAAAAGGTAGGAACATATAAAATTGTTCCCCAATTGGTTCTAGTGCTTCCGGGAAATGGAAGGCAATATTTTATCTGAACCATACTAAGTATTTTTGTGACTCAAACACTAGTTCCCATTTGACTGAGCAGAATGTTTCTTTGTAGAAAGAAAAAAAAAAGATTGTGTTTCCTTAAACTTTAAATAGCTCAAATGGGGCTTCCCAAGGAAGGTCTACTTTCCAGTACATTTTATTAATAAATCAATGTGCCAGTAGAAACAAGTTATTGCAAGAAACAGCCTTATGCCTCAGTATACATTGCTAGCAGGGGTTTTATCTTTATTTCACAGCATTTGAAAAAATACATAAAGAAATATTGAAAGGTTGAAGCCTGTGTTTCATGGCAGAATTGATATACACAACTATAAAGTAGTAGAGAAGTATGAGTCTTTCCCCCAACCTAATATATACTATGTGTCGGGCAGAGAATGCTAGTCCTCACCAGTAGCAATTGAATGAACTCTCTTTGACATTGTGTACTAATCTTTCATCTCCAGTGATTTGGATCAATTCTTAGTCTTGAATTTAAACTGATGGGTTCAATAGACCTTACTAACTAGAAAGCCATAAGCTGTAAAATCACTAGGTATCTGTCTCAGTGATAACATCATCACCTACCAATCATATCTTTCCCCCCTAAGGTTTTTGTAATTATAGGTCAACTCATTGACATTCTATATTTCAGATTGCTTTAAAATTTTATCATTTAGCTTAATATAACTTATCTGACTTCATGTGAAGTCATATGAACATGTAAAAGATGAATTTAAAGAATATAGGATTAGGGATGTGACTATTTTAAGGATAACCATTTAAAGATTAAGCATATAATCAAGAACAAGAAAGAACATATCTTCATCTTGTCATCTTTTTCCTCCCCCTTTTTCTCTCCTTCCTTTTTTCTCCTCTTCTCACTCCCCTTTCCTTTCTTTCCTTTCTCTTCTCCTTCTTCCCTCCCTCCCTCTCTTTCTCCCTTCTTTCTTCCTTTCCTTTTTTCCTTCCTTCTTTTCCTTCTTCCTTCTAAAAATAAGTGGAGTTATCTTGCTACTCTATACTATTATATCAAAACAGTAGTACAGACTATCACAATTTCCTTGAAGACATAGACATTTATTTTTAGCTTTGAATTGCCAGTGCCTAGCAAAACCTGGCACAGTGCTTAAAAGCACGTAAATGCTTCTTGATTAATTGATTAGAGTGGGGGTGTGTGTGGGGGGGAGAAAGAAAGTAAAAAGAGAAAGGGAGAGTTAACATAATATAGGATACTTTAAAGTATTATATGATGTTAGCTATTCCATAACTGTGTTGAGTATTTTTATTTATAGTCCCAACAAATATGTAGCCACATAACTATCAACTACCCTTTTGCTATTCACTAGTTATTTTAGGATTTATTTCAATGAAGAATAGTTAGTATGCAGTCCTCACTCCTATAACTTTTACCACAAGAAGAAATCTTATAGATGAAATCTCTGGAACATCCCTAAGATTAAATGAAAAGAATAAAGAAATCTTAAGCTTCTGATTACTAAATGAACTCAGCAAAGTTTAGCTTAAAGTCATCAAAATTCTTACTAATTTAACTGCAGCTTTCATTTTATTTAATAGAAAGCATTTTTCAATACTGTATCATTTGGAGAACACTGAATTAGAGCGTCAACAATCAGGATTCTGGATCTTGACTCTTTTGCTTATTAGATCTGTGACCTTAGAGAAAATACTTCACTTTTCAAGTTCTCAGTTTCTACATAGATATGAAGAGGTTAGACTAAATCATTTGAAAGATTCATTCCACATCTAAAATTATAGAGGAGTGTGAGCTGACAGCACATTGTAGTACAAAAGCACTAGTCAAAGTCAGAGGAAGGGATTTTGAATTCCAGTTCTAATATTTTCTAGCCATGTGACCCTAAGCAAGTCATCTACCCTACATGATTGTTAGGGGGGGGGAAAGGGCTTTGTAAATGTTGGAGCAGCATATAATCACTTGTGTTTCTATATTGCTTTAAGGTCTGTAAAATATAAGGTTTGTGATACTGAGAAATGTAGCAGATGTCAGCATGATGCTATCCATTACAAAGACATCAATGAATGTTGATGCTCTAGACTATTTTACTTGTGTCACCACAATTGCATTAGGAGTATTGCAATTTCTTTGAAGGCATAGACTTTTACATTGACTTGACACCCTAACATTATATCTATATAATTATACACATACATGTATGCATGTTATATATGCATATGTTCATCTATATGTGTTTACATGCATACATATACATTTACGCATGCACGAATATTTAATCCCTCTTATAATATTATGAGATAGATACTATTATTATCCACATTTTCTAGATGAGGAAACTGAGGCACCTGAAAGTGAAATAAATGGCTTGCCAGGGACCACACTGCTAGTGTCTGATCATTATTGTGCTGGAGCTGAATTTAACTGCTGCCTTGAAAAGGTGTGCTGTTTTAAATTTCTAGGGCAAGCATTTATATCTTAGAAATCAGCAGCTGCAACAAATCAGCTCTAGATATGTTTTTTCCTGATAATCTAAATTTGATGATAATAATAACTTTTAGAAAACCTGTATGCCAGAGACTCTAAGTGTGTCATATTTATTATTATCTCATTTTTTTTATCTTCACAAGGTAGATTGGTGCTGTTATTATCTCCATTTTACAGTTGAAGAGTTAAGAGTTAAGTAACTTGCCCCAGAGTCACACAGCTATTATGTATCTAAGGTTGGATTTGAACTCAGATCTTCCTAATTCTAAGTTTAAGAAAGTGATAGAGAAATTTTTCAATAATGCAGATTAAATTTAAGAATGTATTATCCTTTTTACTTTTGTAGAAATTGTTGTTAAACATTCATTAGCACACTCCTGCATTTATGTAATCCTGACTCCCTATCAAGTGTTTTATGCATTGTGTGCCACCCAGCAACTTTAGAGAGAGAATATAAATTATTATCCACTACAGCAAAAATCTTTTTAAACATAGGGTATTTTGCAAGTTTATGCAGCAACTAAATTATCCTTCTTTCCTTCAATATTATTGGCCCCCTTAGTATAGTATCTTATAGCTCAAATGATACCGTAAGTGGGAAAATTGCTATAAGTGGGAAAATTGTTCTTGTTATCAACTTTTCTGCAATGCCATTTAACAATAAATAATTTACTCTAGCATGGATCAACCCCTACCACTGAGTTATTCAGTGATGTCTGTGTAGTTGAAAGTATCATCCTGACATCTGTGCTGCATTTCTCAGAACCACAAAGCTTGCATTTTATCTGAAAATCCCAGATCCAAGTGATTGTGAATTGTGAATAGCCTTTTGTTCACTATGCAAAATTATTATGGCAAGCATGGAGTTGACAATCCAGAAATCCCTTATATGATTATTGCACAACTATTGAGGCAAGACACTTGGCTTTTTAAAATGTAGCCAATAATTGCATTAATGTGAACAATCTAATTTGAAGAAATGAAAATAATCCCTTCCCTTTGTGTTAAAAAAAAGTAAACCTTCCAGAGAATAAATCAGCTTGTACTTTTCACCTTTGGTAACTAATGGTTCTTTACACAGGTACTTTCAATCAGCTTTTAAATCTGGGGCTACTCAGATGCAAGCTGACAGCTGTAATTTCTTTTTGTGAAAAGGCTGTTTTATGTGTCACAAGTGTTCAATACATGTTTGATAGAAGTTTGTAATACAGTTGTGAAAGCCAACACCCCTGACCAGAAGGCAGAGTGATTCTCAGGCTGGGAACCTGCCGATACTGTCATGTTGGATATTTATCTTTTCCACTTGGGGTTCAGAAGTGAAATAGCTTCATAATGAGGTTCTGGCTGTTGTCTGGAGGTCTTAGAAGATGCCTTGTGTTACTACAAAATAGAAGAGAAAGAAAGCCCCCCTTCTAACATTACTTCTAGAAGTTTTTCATGATGACCTTTGCCAAGGGCATAACATCATATGAGATTACCAAACTGAATTGTAGGTAATCCACTTCTTCCTTAGATTTGTGTAACAATGAGATTATGGCTGACTTGATTCTAAGTGTAGTAGATACCCTTTTCACCTAGAAGTTACAAAAGATGAATGATTAACTGCCAGGGTCTTTTTAGCAGAGGTACTCCCAAGAGAAGCAATTTTAGTATTCAATTAAACTAAAAATCAACAAATACTTATTAAGCACCTGTTCCATACTCATTAGTCTTCTAGGTGATATGGAAGGGAAAGTGAGCAGCATAGTGCTTATTTACTAGAAATACATCCAGTGATATCAAATTTCAGGAGGACTTCAATAATATTTCTAAGTTCTTGTGCAGTGTTTTATTTATACTTGCATTATCTCAAGAATTCTCAAGATATCATCTACCTAGATCAGAGGTAATCAAATACATATGGGACCTGACCTATTTGGAAGCCCTATGCATTACTTTTCAGAATAATATTTTTAAACTTATAAAAAACAGGACATTATAAAGGAAACCAATGATATTGAAATAGTTACCAAAATATTAAGAAATTCAATGACATATAGTTATCAATATATTAAAAATTCTAAGTTCCTAGTCTCCTTTGAGGTCTGCAGACGCTTGTTTTATCAGACCTAAAGTTTTAGAGCTGGAAAATACTTTAGAGATCATCGCCCTCATTTTATAGATGAGAGGACCAAGTCCAAGTTACTTGCTTAAGGTCACAAACCTACATAACAGGAAAACCAGGATTAGACTCATAATCTCTTCAGAATTTAATGTTATTTCTCCTATTCTATGCTGCTAAGCAAGCAGTTCTTTGTCCAGTTCTCTCTAGGGAATAATAGTCTATTGTCTCCTTCATTAAATTGTTCCAGTATCTCTTAGAACTTTTTCTCTTAGGAAATTTTTCTTACCTCTAACCTAAATCCCTCCTGCATTAGTTTAATCCCATTCTAGTCTGCTGTATCCTCAATGGAAACAGAAAGCAATCTAATCACTGTTCTCAATAGTATTAATTTATTTTCTGGACCTTTCTTTCTTTTAGCCTTTCCTTCCAAACCCAATTTGTCAGTCTTTCATCACATAAAGAATCACATGAGAATTGAAAGAGCCCCAAAGCTTGTAAGCAAGCTAGATCTGAAGGGGAATGCGACTTTTTCCTCTAAGCTTTATTGTCCTCAGTAAATATCAGGAGGGCTAATTTTTGGTGTAAAGTTAATAAAACCAAGTAAAATATTAGAATATTTTGCTTAAATCATTGTTATAAGTGGTTTCTGGGTTTCCAATCTGGCATAATAGCTTATCTGTCATAATGAGAATATAATTGGAGGTAGAATGGGCCAGGCCAGGGATGGCTAGGACCCAGAAAGCAGTCATATTTCCAGATCCCAGAGTGAGAGCAGGTAATATAAAACTTGCCAGAAGTAGGCAGGAGGAGGTGTTCATACAGGTGGGCAGAAGGTTGAAACAGTATTGTTTTCCATGGTTTTAAATGGGCTGTGAACAAATATATATCCCTATGGGGACATATTTTATTATGGGTTGCTCATTTGTACCTTGATAAGGAAGTGAGGTTATAGTTTTGATTCCTTTATTTCTTTTCTAATTTTTCTTTACCACTACCTACACTACTTGTCCAGTGAATGTATTCTTTGGTCATACTACCTATTAGCTTAGACAAAATAAACCTCTGGAAAACAACTCCATCTAAATCATTTGATATAGTCTCAGTTGCGTCATCTTCGTGGGTTATAACAGGAACTCTAATGGTTCTCCCTTTTTCAAGTCCATCCCTGCTCCAATCTACAGTTGGCTACTATATTGATATTTCTAAAGCAATACTGTTTCAACCTTCTGCACACCTGTATGAACGCCCTCCTCCTGCCTACTTCTAGCATGTGTTATATTACCTGCTCTCACTCTGGGATCTGAGAATATGTCTGCGTTCTGAGTCCTAGCCATACCTGGTCTGGCCCATTCTAAAGCATAGCTTGTTCCTGTTACTCAGAAAGCTACAGAAAGTTCCTTATTCCCCATAGGTTAAAATACCAAATGCTTTGTTTGGCCTTTAAAACCGTTTACCACTTGGTGCCAGTCTTTTTTAGGCTTATTATATCATACTCCCTTTCATACATTTTACATTTCATTTAAACTGGCCTGTCTGCAAATCTATGGTTCTAGAATTCCATTTCTTGCCTTCATTTCTTTGTACAAGCTGTTCTCCAAGATTGGACTCCACCATCTCCTTATTTCTGTCTCTTGGCATCCCAAAAACCTTTGAAGACTCATCTCAACTGCCACTTCCTATAGGAAAGCTAATTTTCACTTTCCCTCTCCAAAATGATGTGGTATTTACATTTATATATTTAAAATTTAAACAGAGCAGTAAGATTGGTTTCCTTAAATAGAAGGTAAATTTATTGAAGATTTGGGACTGTTTTGCTTTTAGTCTTTTTAATGTGTATGTACAGTGTCTATAGAGTCTGGCACAAAGACATACGTTGAATAATTGAATGCAAAGAACAAAACAAATTATGATGAATAAAGTATGATATTGAGTTTGGAATCATTGTTTCATTGACTTAGGGAACTCTTGGATAAGGAAAGCAACTCCCTGTACCAATATAGATTGATATTGCTCTTCAATTTCTGGTGATAGAGTATGTCATTGATTTTCATAATAGATACAAGGATAAGATTTGGAATCATGATTTCATTGGCTTAGGGAACTCCTGGTTAATGCAAGTTACTCCCTTTATCATTACTTGTCCTTCAACTTTTGGTCATAGAGAATTACCTAGAGTACTGAGAGGTACAAAATGTTCCTTATGTCATATAGCCATAATGTGTGAAAGATGATTTAAACCTCTGAATTTATGACTCTAAAGCTGAATCTACCATACCATATTACCTTTTATGATATAGGGAAACATCATTGTAGATAATGAACTAGTGAACTTAGATGTACTATTGATCACTTATTTTAAAAATCTCTTTTCAGCATTCCTTCCGTCCCAGATTCCTTGGTGTTGCTGAACAACTACATAATGAAGGTTTCAAGGTATATTATTTTAATTTATTTTTTTTCCAAGCTACTTTCTTTCAACATTGAAAATCTGGCCAGGAACCAGAATACTGGCTTCTGTCTGTAATGAGAACCTCAGGGAAAAGAAGCAGGGCCAAGTTATTCCCTTTCAAGCTGAGAGAAGAAAGGTTTGGTATCACCATCTTGGTAGGCCCCAAACTTGAATAAATTCAAATAAATGGCAGAGGCAGCCTTTGAGTTCTAAAAATAGTTTTCATTAACTAAATAAGAATTATAAGAATTGGGAGAGTAAAAACTGAAAAAAAATTGGAAATGTATGTTTAAAAAAGTGAACATGGTGTAGTAATAAAGCTTCAATGCATTTCCATATTTTTCCCCTTCTCTTTTTCTTGGTTACTTAGGGAATAATGGTTACTAGATGTTATAGGCACAAGGAAAATCTCATTATAGTGGGTGCCATCACAAAAAGAGGTTCTTTGAAACAAATGCAATTCCTTGGCTGGCCCATAACAAGTGTGCTTTGTTATTATGATTGTAATGGATTCTCAATAACAAATAACAAAAGTTTTCTCTGGTCCCTATCCAAAAATACTTCTATTATGAAAAGTTCTGATTATGTACTATCAGCAGGTGGGGAGAAAGAGACTGGAGAGAGCAGAGTTTGAATCTGAGCTGTTTATTGCTTTATTCATTATTCTGACTCTTCTGTAACAGTGGTAACTGTTCCAGTTATCCTCAGTCTTTACCTTCCTTTAACACCGAAATCACCTGGGCCTATTATAAAACATTAGAAGTCTAAAAGACCCAAGCCACCTTCCCTTATCTTGCTGGAAATGCTTATTTCACTTGTTACTTCATCATAGAGAGACACAGGTTTTTTTCATTTTCTGCTCCACAAATAGAGAATATGTTTTTTTTTAAATATGTGTATTCATTATAACAAAATCTCACTATAACAAAATAATTAGGATGGTCCATAGAGATTATTGTAACAAACTCTCAAGATAATGAGCAGACCTGAGCTACACTAAAAATAGCCTATTTTTAGTATTAGAACATCCTGACAGTTATTTTGTTCCTTGAAAATATTGACACAGAGGAATAGTTCTAGTTTCCAAGAGATCAATTAATTTATGGAAATTATTATATAGCCAAAAGAGATAATTCATACAATGAACTTAGAGGGTATTTCTATCCTACTTAATGTACATCCCACAGCCCTTGGAGAATTTGGTACATCTGGCTTACATTAAAGAAATCCAAATTATAAAAGTCCAACTTGCTAAATAGTCACAGAAAGGAGTGGGTTTTTTTCCTTCATTAAAGGATCAATCACTTTATAAAACTGCTTACTGTAGTTTTCTTTTAAAGAGTCCGTGAACTGAAATCAGAAAATACCCGACTTTTCCACATATCCCAAGCACTTACTAACTGCAATGCATGCAATCTCTTTGCCCTCAGTTTCTACATCTTTGAAAATGGGCCTAATATTATTACTCTCAGGAATGTTTTAAGGTTCAAATAAGATAACTTATGGAAAGTGCTTTCTGCACCTTAAAGTACTTTACAAATGCCAACTATTTTTCCTTATTTTTGTTAGTCAGCTCTCTATGTATTTAAACAGTGATTTGATTTAGAGAAATATGATTGCTACATACATAAATCAGAGTAAGACCGAGTTTGTCAGGAAAGAACTATAATCATTAGAGGTCCATCTAATATGTCACTACGTGTCTCCAGTTTTCAATAATTACATAGGATTTCCCCGTTAATAATTAAATCACAAGTATTTTAGCAAAGCACATTGATATCTGAGCTCCTTAATCTGTTCATTGATTTCTTGTAATAACCACTCTAAGATGTTTCCTTTATTTTCAAATGCAGCTTTATGCCACAGAAGCAACTTCAGATTGGCTCAATGTAAACAACGTGCCAGCTACCCCTGTTGCATGGCCATCTCAAGAGGGGCAGAACCCTAGTCTTTCTCCTATCCGAAAGTAAGAATTGGGTCATATTTGAGATGTTGGGAAAGGTTTTCTTAGCTACCAAACTAGAAAATGTCAAGCTAAGGAATTAGTATTTGGGATTCATTATAAAGATTTGAAGCTTATTCTTTATGATTGCAAAGTGATCCTTTTTAAATAAAAAATTCACTAATTAAATATTTTAAAAACTATATATTTTATGGTAAAATAAAGTTTTATTTATAAATCATTCTATTCAACTATGGGCTTGATCATACTGTGAATCAATCATATTTGTTGTGTACATAATAATGTAGGGCCCATCAATAAGGTGGCAGCTTAGAGTAGGAGTGATAAGAGGTGGGTTGTAATTCTGCCTCTGACACTTCAGTAACCTCATGGTTAAATGACAATATGTTTAATATTGTCCTCAGAGTTTTGGTCAAATGCAAATGAGTTAATATCTGTAAAGTGTTAGCAAACATTCATATATATATATATATAATTGAATTTGTGATCACATCAATATGTGATACATATAACAGACTCTCCATATTTACCTATCCTGGGAGAAACACATTAAAGTGACATGGACCTATGATCAATTTGAACTCCTGTTTTATATAAGTCACTGTTCCAGGTGTTGTGATAATGTTATTTGCCATTTGATTATAGGGACTGGTTTTCTCTAGGGGAAGGCAAGATTTTCCTCAGTGTACATGCCTTCAGAAGTACCATTTCCATTCATGTTAATGAAATTGTGTGGCAGAAAAACAGCACACCTAGTTAAGGATATACATTCAGTCAGAGAATTTTATTACTGCCTATTGAAGACTTGTCATATTGTATACAGAGCGACATGCTCTGAGTTGGACCCTGGAAAACGTGTAAATCATTCTTGAATAAAGACAGAAAAGGATGGCTTTGTATAGGCACCTTAGTTTCCTTCTCTGGATATTATGCACCACTTGGCTAGGACTTATCAAACAATAATTAGCACAACTTCATATGATTTGACATTTAAATGTCTCAGTCTATGGCATCAAGGGAGCAGACAAATTGAGAGTTTAATTCAAAATCAGGTTACTTGCTTCTTAATGCCATCTGCTAAGAGCCCCTGGACTAGTAGGCAATGAAGCAAAGCTAATGCCAAAAAAAGGAGTTAGGGGTCTTTTCTCAGAGAAATAATATCCTTGGGAAACAACGAATTGTCCATTAAGTCACTGATCACCTTATTGTTGAATATTAACATATTAAATAGAAAGCAATTACTGTCAAGCTTTCATTTGAGTGTCTTTTTTGAAAACAAGGATAAAAAGTATCACTATCATTCTCAAAGAAACATAATTCTAATTTTTAGTTAGCGATATAGGAAGTTGGATGGAAGTAGGGGTTCTTTGAAATTAATTGAAAAGGTCAATCAATTAGTCATGGAAATTTGTTACTAGATGCAAAGCAAACATGGTTCCATGTATCTTCAGTGGAGTGTAATAGAAAAAAAGGCAACATTGCACTAGAATTTAGACTATTAGGTGTAAATGTTGGCTAGCTAATTAGTCTGCTCACCTTAAGAAAATCATTTTACCTTTTCTAAGTCTTTGTTTTCTCATCTGTCAAACAAAGGGGTCAGACTAGATACCAGCTAAATTCCCTTCCAATCCTAAAGTATTTTATGATCCCAGGAGTAGGAGTATCCTTGAGGTGATCTAGCTCTAAGATGCTAATATCTCCATGCTAACATTGTGATTCTTATTTCTCTTGCCCTCTTCCTCCCTGTCTAGGTTAATAAAAGAGGGAAACATTGATCTGGTTATTAACCTCCCCAACAACAACACCAAGTTTGTCCATGATAATTATGTAATCCGCAGGACAGCTGTTGACAGTGGAATTGCTCTTCTCACTAATTTCCAGGTATATTTTCTTATTGGGATAAATATATTACTATAAAATACTAATTGTTTTTGACCAAATATTCATTTTATTGTGATGATTAGCTGAAAATTATCAAAAATATATGTACCTATATTTCCTCTCTTCTCAGTATTCAGGTGATGAGGACATTTTAAAATATGTCTTTGAAATGACTGTGCCAACAATGAAGGTTCTGGCTGAACCTGAGTGATTAGTAGCTAATCAATTAGAGAAGACGTCAAAGCCAGAATTTTGTCCCTGCCTCTGATCATATATGATAACCCTGTGCTCCAGGATAATTAATTTAGTTTCTTAGTAGTATACTTAAGAAATTCTCTTAAGACCACAAGTTGCAGAGTAGATACTAATCTGAATTGGTAAAAGGAATTTCCTCACCTGGGAGTTCCCTATAACTATGAAAAACGTTTCAGTCCCTTTTCTTAGGCCTTTATGGCTATTAAGCCTTAAGTAACTCATAAAATACCAAAGAATGGTATGTATTGAAATAGAGACAAACTTTAGATGCAAAGTGCTATTTAAAAAGCTACATTAGTCATAGCTGGAGCAAAATCACAGTTCAGTTATAAGGTTCAAATGACTTTTTTAGTTATGTACAATTTCACTTGGATATGTATTCTGTCTTACTAATTTGCCATAGAAAGGAGATTTTTTTCAAGACTCATGAAGTCATTTACCCATCATATTGTATTTTTTTCTGATCCAGTTTGAATACTAATGATGGGTGAAAGGGGGAAAAAGAAATAGACATTCATGGTGAACTCCGGGATACAAGAGAAAATCCTAATTAAATTAGAATTTGAATACCTTTTATTCCATGTTCTTTTAAAAACTGGGATTAGCAAAACTGACAGCTTCAATCTGACTTTATTAAACAACAACTCTCATGTCACTGGGGTAACTAAAGTGCTTGCCTGTGCCTCTATTTCCAGGTGACCAAGCTTTTTGCTGAAGCCATTCAGAAAACTCGCTCTGTGGATTCCAAGAGTCTTTTCCATTACAGGCAATACAGTTCTGGCAAAACTGCATAAAGGAGCAGTTTACCTACATGAAATCTTGGAGTCATGTGTTTATTCTCTGATGGACACACAGAATTCCAGACTTTGATCCCCAGAGAATTCTCTTTAGTCTAAATTGTGTTATGTTGTTTTGCTTGGTTGTGTCCTTAAAAAGCTTTATCTTTTTAGTTTAGATAGCTGTCAGTTACTGTCAAATCCTTGGACAGTAAGCTCTTCTCAATTTCTTCTTGCTTTTCATGAGAGACTACCCCATGAGTAATGCCTTATTTGGGGCACACACATAATCTAATCTATTGCCCTCCTTGGCAGCTGATATTCATTATGTGGCAAACCCAAATCATTGGTAGCATAATGGCTGAAAAAAATGCTTCTCATGGTTAGGTCCATATTCTTAACTCTTATTTTTTTTTCTACTTGAAGACTCTTGCTGGGAACCATCATCTTTAAATATTTTCTGCTACATTCACGTGTCTTTTACAAATTGAGTATGCTACCCAAACCTTATTTCTCTGCTATGTAGTTTTATTCTGCATTCCCTTCCATCATTCCTGAATATCAAAGTTGGTATATTTCTTCCTCACAGTAATCATTCTTCACCCAACTAGTACATCTAGTGATATCACAATCTCTTTTCAAGGTATTGAGTTTGATGAGTGTGACAGGAGATCTTTAAAGTATAGATTTTTTAAAAAGGACACAAATTTGCAGCCCCTTTGAGGCAGCATATGACAGAAATAAAGTGGCTGGGTTTTTTTTGTCCATTTGTTTTTAACCTTGGTTTAGTGTATTCTTTTGTAATTGACAGATTTATAGGTTTTTCCTGTACTCTCAGCCTCCCTGGCCATAGCAACTCTGGAATCCTTCTAAAAATTACAGTTCAATCCCTAGAGATTATACCTTCTGTGTACCTAGTGAATCCCATGCTATCTTATGACTTACACACAGTTTAATCCTAAGGTCTCCTTCCATTCTTCTTACTTTGCCTGAAAGAGCAGAAAAACTCTTCCCACTTGGCAGTCTTTGGGGTTTTAAACGTTTTGTATTATTAAAACTGCTTTGATTGTTAACATTGAATAAAATGCTATTGAAGAGAAGTTAGAAAAGTGTCTTTGCATTTTTTATCATCTTATACTAAATTAGTTTCTTTGACCAGGATTGAATCACTTATTTATTTTCTATACTAATCAGTACATGGTGGGAGCAAAGGTTATTCATAATAATGATTGTGAACATTTGTGTTCCTTATTCCAAATGATTTTTGCATTTATTTATCATGCTTCTATCTTAGGATAAAATATTATTGGGCTGAGTGGTTACATAGAACTCTGATTTTCCTCACCATTCTCTTTGGTATTGTTATTATTTCTAATTATATAATTATACTATAAAGGAAAATTCAAAGGTACAAATGATATATGGTAAATAGAATAAGAAAAAAGTCATCACCATTATTCTGTCTACTGTGTATATTAGCCAGCATTATAAGATAGCCATTAGTCCTCAAATAAGATTATACCATATTAATCTAATTTATATATGTAAAAACAAATCAAACGTTATAATAATTTAAACTTCACTTATATTTCTTCTAATAGCCTTGTGAACTAGGTGGAAAGAGGTATCATTTATAACCATTTTGTCGAGAGAGAAGCAAGATACCAGAAAGAATAACTTACCAGGAATATAGAGATTGGTAGGACCCAACTTCTCCCTGATTCAGTACCCATTATATAAGCAGGTGCCATATAAGGAATCCCTCCATATATACCAATAGAACAGTATAACAAGTTTGTATTTGGCATTTTTAAGTAGTAGTACAACAGATCTTTGGGCAATTTTAAAGTTATACTCATATGATGGCTTTTGAGAATTGTTTTAATACTTTTATTTTAAAAAAAATCCTTTTTCTCATCCACATGATCTCAGTTTTACAATTCTATGACACTAGAAGCATTTTTATTAGAGTGAGGAAGGAGGCACCTTTAAGCTAAGCAAAGGAGAGATGGAGGTCTTAAACTAAACAGTGACCAAAAGCCAATAATACTGGTCCATCTGGTTAACATCCCCTGAACCTAACATCATGGAATCTATTGGTACCTTGGAAGAGAAGTAAGAGAAACTTAGCAAGACTAAATTAATCTAACTTTCAAACTCCAGCCAACTGAAAAATGTTGCTTTTCATTCTTTTTTAAACATGGAAGGTTATGAGGGAAGAAAGGTTGAAATCTTAATGAATGCTATTTCTGAGAGTACGAAAAAAATGGTATCCTTCAAGCAAAGGTTACCATATAGCATGATTTTAATACTTTTGTAATAAAGTACCTTTGATCAACCATCCAAAGCTGAAAGGAATCCCTGGTATAACACATTTAACAAGTGAGCATCCATCTTTATCTGAAGAAAGATGCATCTAGCCATATACCCGCAAATATTTATTAAATGTCAGGCATTCTGCTAAATTCTGGGAATCAAAAGGAAAGTAAAACACTTCTTGCAGAAAGTGGGATATTATAAATGGGTTACTTGGTTGGTCAAATGACCTTTGGGGTTATTACAGCAATAATTCAATTATTCTTATCACCTCATATCTCAGAAGAATTTCAAATCTTGATTCAGTACTTTAGTTAAGGCAGACTAGGAATAAGGGATTAAGCAATAAAGGACAGAGAAGTGGGTTGGAAACAAAGAGATCAGATGTGATAGAATGGTATTTCTCCTCTTCCCTAGGGAAGCTGGAGATGAGACAGAACAACTGGTGCAATAGAATGGTGTTTTCTTTTCTTACTTCAAAAGCAAGAGTACCAGTACATAATTAAATGACAATACTCTTCTGTGGGAGCCTAGGGACCAGATAGATTTAGTATGATGAAATGAGCAATGGAAGAATCCCAAATGGATTCAAATGGTATTTGCATAATTAGTTGGAAGGCCACTAGATTTAGTACTTAAGACATAAGAAACAGTTTTATTTTGCCCAAGAATAGGCTTCTTAGCCCTAAGAACTTTTCTTCTAATTTTTCCAGAATCCTTGAGTGAGGTAGATCACTTAAGTCTAGATTTAATAATATATGTAATGTTAAATAGGATTGATGCCACCCAAAATTCTAAGCGATAGGAAAAATTGTTCTTATTTCCCGTATCTGTGACTGTAAACTTGCCATCCATTCTAAAACATTCTAAGAAATACAATAGTGTAACAAAACTTTTGTTTTCCATTTCCTGCAAGGAACATAAAGTTAGAACCTTTAAATTTAAGTTTGAAATGAAATTTCTGTCAAAATAGATCCCTTTCTAAGGAGAGAATCTGCTTTTCTCAAGAGGAAGGAAGGAAAACTTGAATAAAGTGGTGCTATTGCTGGTGTTGCTAGTGGAGCACCATGATTTCTAGATGTGGCAGATTGACTACACACTTCTTCAATCTTTATATTTCCTAAGAATTTTCTAAAGGACACAACAAGAAAACATGAGTCCTTACGTCCTTGAATGTAACAGATTCATAAATCAAAATTATAAAATAGAACTCACTGTATCTGGATCTGTCTGTGATTAAGTTCCCATGACTTGTTTGCATTATTAAAGAAGTAATATATAATTGCATAGCAAGACCTGCCAATAGGGCCAACTCTAAGTCTAATAATAATTCTTTAGTGTCCCAAGTTCAACAATGCTTGTATTTTAGTAGCCTTGATATTTGTGTATGCATCTTATTGGTTATTGAAGATGCTTACTTGGTCAAATTTTTAGAGGAAAGCAGTCATCTGCTCCCTGTTTATAAATCCATTCTTTTTTCTTCTTCTGAGGCAATTGGGGTTAAGTGACTTTCCCAGGGTCACATAGCTAGGAAGTGTTAAGTGTCCGAGATCATATTTTAATTCCTGACTTCAGGGCTGGCACATCCATCCATTACCCCTAAAAACAGATTCTTGAAGCTTTTCCTGCTCTTAACTAGGACAATGTCCCAATTATGATTTACTTAACTAAAGGATACTTATGCTGTCCTTTCTCCAACTTTCTGGTCTGTTTCATGGGGGTCAGAAAACACCAGGCTATTCTTAGTAAGTAGGTTCCTCTAGTTATCCATGGAATGGCTAGTCAGAGTTAGGAGTATAAAACAACTGATCTAGGAACTAGCAGGGTAGGGTAAGAAGGCAAGATTCACTTTGGAGACTGGAAAAAATAAGAGTGAGACTAGAAAAAATGGGCTTGGCTTCCATTTCTCTAGTCCCTCCATTAAAGAAAGCTTATTTGAAAGTCAATTCTGTTTCACTATTACCCATTAGGAAGCTCTCTCTCTCTCCTTCATCCATTTATTAACAGTGTCACCCATTATAGGTACTGCCTTGACTAGGAGAGGAATGGCCAGAGAAAATCTGGCACTGTCATTTGGGAATTGATGGCATTGGAGTCAGAAGCATATTTTATCTGGCCCAGGAATTCCAATTGGCTAAATTTTTTTCTGACAGCTGGAACTCTTGGGCCTGAGGCTGGGGAATGTGTTCCAATGGCCGGAAGAGCCAGTCTCTTTCTCCCTGAATGCTGCCAGCTGAGAACAGAGGCTGGAAGCGTCTGTTAGGAGTTCTGCCCTTTGGAGTGGTCATGCCTTCGGGAGACCTTCAAGCCTTCCATTCAAAGTTCTCTTGTAATTGATACAACAAGGATTAAAATCTTCAGGGATATTTAATGAGCTATAGACTGATGGTGGCAAGGCTACCCAAGTTGCCACAAGGGAAGCTCAAGGGACATTAGTGATCAAGACACTTCTGTTATACTGGAAAGTGTATCATAACAGGAGATCATGAAGAATAAGTGCAGGGAATGGGAGTCTCAGGGTCCAATGAGGGAAAAGGTGAAGAGACTAGGAACTGAAATAAAAGATCCAAGAGTAGCAAGGAGGAATAACAAGAGGGAATGCAGGTTCTCTAGGCCAGATAGCAAATAGGAATAAAACTAGCATTTCTCATGCTGGGGGGGGGGACCTTTACCCTAGGTGCCTGGAATGTTTTAGAAAACATATGTTGATATGCAGGAAAATCAATCCTGAAATCAACTTAAGACAAATTTAGTGAACGTAAGTACAATAAGTTCTTCTAGCAGAGCAAATTGGGTGCCAGGATGGTGCAGGGGTAAAGGCCACTCATCATTTGTGGGGAGGAAATGGCCATCTGGTAACTTAAAATTTTAATTAATTATTCTTGCTGATGATATGCTAAGCTTAATATTTTTAAACTATTAAAGTAATCTCAGTGCTCTCTAAATTTTTGCATCCTTATATAAAGTCCGGATTGCCCTTACCTAGTTAGATCTTTACCATTAACAAAAAATTTTTCACAAAGAGAAATTCATAGCCTATGGGTCATGTACATATGGAAGATTGGCTTCTTCTTGCCTATGCTTCAAATAATCCCCTGCACCTGTGAGCAATGGGTCCTGGACACTGGGTTAGGAACAGATGTTGCTTGAACTCCTGTTTGGCAATGAAAATAGTTGCCTGGCCTTTCATCCTTCCGTAGTACAATTCTTTGTCTAGATGAAATGGAATTTCCTATATAGTGCTTCAGGACTCTTCAAACATCTCTTGTTTTATCCTCCTACTCATTCACAAAGTTTAATAATATGAACTTTCTCATCCTTTGTTTTAGAGATGAAGAAATTTGTAAAAGTTATGTGACTCACACAGGATCACATATATCATATACTATGAAGTTGGACATTGGATTTGTTTTTCTTACTCCAAATTTAGTTGTCTTTTTATTACCAAAAGTTAAAATGCTTATTCTTAATAATATGACAGAAATACCAAAAGTTTAGTAGATTTGTTTTAAGATCTATATAAATGAAAAATTAATAATGATGACATATGTTTATTTTAGGTGATTTATTTCTATACATATTGTATTACTATATGACTTCGTAATAATAGTCTACATTGTATAATATACATTATTATATGTTATAATATATGTATTTTTATATTATTGTATAATAGGGTAGCCTATTAACTTCATGTCAATAATATAAAATAATATAATAACATTATGATCACTCTTATTACCATAAACTTAATAATCTATTGTAAGCTTTGGAGTTTTTAATCAAAATGTTAAGAATGATCATTTAATAATAGTAATAATTATTATTAAAATGATGAGAATGAGGATTATAAACCCCTAAGAGTCTAACAGAGTTTGTGCTCTGAGAGAATGGCAGTCAGGGTGGTATACAATAAGAGCTTTCCCATGTACAGCACTTGGGAAGCTCTAACTGAGTGTACACCTTGATCAGGGTGATGCGATTGCCCCAAGAGCACAAAGAAATGGGTGGGAGGTCAGAAAGCTGTTGTATGGCTTAAGATAGAGGGCATCAGAGCTCATCGTGCTCCTTCAAATTTTCACTTCACACGAAGGCAAGATATCCAAAAATGAATCAGAAACATCAATACTGCACATCCTGGAAATGGTTCAATGCAGATGGCACTGACCACTAAAGAGGACAAAACATGAATATGTATGAAATGGACTGATGACATGAATATTTTCATTATGAGCCAGCACTAGATCATAATAAAATTGAGAGGGAAAAAAATCTTAGTAGCAATAGACAAGGGCTCCATATTGCTTTTTGCCAAGTCCCCTCAGCTCCAAGTTATACAACAATATATTGCCAACCAGTTCAGGGTAATTGTAATGAATAACTTCACCTCTAAGCTTATATTAGAAGCAATAAGCGTTGTAATTGAGGTTCGAAAAATTGAAGAGAGAAAGTTGAAGAACCTTAGGCCATTAACATTTTTCACGTAATGAAAACTCCAGATATTACACCAAAGAAAATGACTATAGCATATTAAATGCTTTTAAAAAACAACATAGATATATTTTCATTGGGACTTTGAAAAGTCCTTTCAAACTCATTGGCATGAATACAACTAACAGAGCAATTAAAACACAATTGAATATTTTAAAAATCCAACTCTGTTGCTATATAACCATTATGAAGAATGCATTCTCTTAGTAAGCATGGTTTCCAAATTAAAGAGACTATAGAATCAAAATATCTTATTAATCACTTCATGTAAATGAATGATATTAAGCTATATGGCTTCACCAAAAACAGATTTCACAGTTTCTTCATTTTATGGAATCCTTTTCCAATGATGTCAAAATATTTATATTTTTCAAAATACATGCAAAGATAGTTATCAATATTTTCCCCTGCAAAACCTTGTGTTTCAAATTTTTTCCCTCCCTCCTACTCCTCTCTTTCCCCTAGACAGCAAGCAATCCAATATAAGTTAAACATGTGCAATTCTTCTAAACATTTTTCCACATTTATCATGTTGCACAAGAAAAATCAGATCAAAGGGAGAAAAATAAGAAAAAAAAAACCAAGCAAACAACCACCACCACAACAAATGTCAAAATTCTATGTTGTGACCCACATTCAGTCCTCATAGTCTCTCTCTGGATGCAGATGGCTCTCTCTATCATGTCTATTGGAATTGGCCTGAATCATCTCATTGTTGAAAAGAGCCACGTCCATCAGAATTGATCATTATGTAATCTTGTTGCTGGGTACAAATTCTATTCACTTCACAGCATCAGTTTGTGTCAGTCTTTCTAGGCCTTTCTGAAATCATCATGCTGGTCATTTCTTATAGAACAATATTCCATAACATTCCTATGCTATAACTTATTCAGCCATTCTCCAATTGCTGGGCATCCACCTATTTCCAGTGTCTTGCCACTGGCTGCTACAAACATTTTTGCACAAGTGGATCTTTTTCCCTTTTTTATGATCTCTTTAGGATACAGACCCAGTAAAGATACTGGTAGGTCAAAAGGTATGCACAATTAAGCCAATTCTTAAAAATACTTTCGTCTCTAGGCAAGATAAGGAATATAAATGTATGAAAAATAAAGCTATGACTGATAGACTAAAGATACTAACAACCTGAAGTAAAAGGTAAATAGGAAGAACATGTTTAAAGTAATTAATATTTATGTAATAACACTCTTTCTGAACCATAAAATGAACACTAGTATATTTAGAAAATATCTTCCCCCATTTAGCAGTGTTTTTTTCTAATTACATATCTCCCAAATTAAATTTTATAGGACTTTGAGTTTCAACATTTTCACCATTCTTTTTATTTTCTTTTCTCTCCCTTCCCAAGAAAATAAGCAATCTGATATAGTTTATGCATATATAATTATATTTCCACATTAGTAATGTTCTGAAAGAATAATCAGAACAAAAGGAAAAAAAACACAAGGAAAAAAAAACAAACTAAAAGGTAAAAAAGTAATCTTTTATCTGCATTCATATTTCACAGTTCTTTTTCTGGATGAGGTCAACATTTTCCATCATGATTTTTTGGAATTGTCTTGGATCACTGAATTACTAAGAAGAGCTAAGTCTATCATAACTGATCATCAGACAATGTTACTGTTACTTTTGCTCACTTCACTCAGCATCAGTTCATATAAATTTAGGTTTTTTTGAAAATTATCTGCTCATCATTTTTAATATCATGCTAGTATTCCATTCCATCCACATACCATGACTTGTTCAGCCATTCCCCAGTTGATAGGCATGCCCTTGATTTCAAATTCCTTGCCACCACAAAAAAACTTGTCAAAAATATGGGCCCATTTTCCTTTTTTGTGATCTCTTTGGGATACAGAATAATAGTGGTATTTTTAGATCAAAAATCATGCACAGATTTTAAGACTTTTGGGCTTAGTTCTAATTTGGAAAATAACTTAAAACTCATAATGTTAATTAAATGTGCCTATCATCATTCTAAAGCAGCAGTTGAAAGGATAAGTCATTCTCACAAAAAGGAGGAAGAAGATTGATCTGCATTTTTAGAATATGTGATAAGCAGGCCAGAAAGCTCCAGAAATATTTATGGAATAAATAGGTATCACTCTACTGAGCAATTGTAAAAGTTGATAATAGTTAACACACTATTAGATTAAACAAAAGTAATTGAAAGCACTTTACCTGCACCAAAGCATTAATTTTAATTTCTGTTGATTGTTCAAAGATTGAACAGATGAATGGAGGATGGCTAGTGACCTATAGTGAAAGTAGAGCTGGAATTGAGGAAGGACTATAACTTTCACTAGATTATATTTGTAGAACTAGAAAGAATCTCAGAGACAAGGAAAAAGGAGCAAAAATGAATAAAATAATAAGAGGCAGGAGGTGTGGAGAGAGAGGGGATATGCTAGGGGGAGAGGGATGGGAGGCTGTTTGTTTGGCAGGACTCTGTACCAGAGTCATTACTAGCAATTTTAAAGCCTGACCCAAGAAGCAAAAAGTATGCTTTCATATCAATTGTGGAAGAAAGAAAATCTAACACAAACAATATGATGGGGCATCCCAGGACCCTGGCCCCATCCTAGGAGGAGGAGTAGCCCAAAATTCCAATTTGATATCCATTATTTTAACCACTACTGGGAAGCAGCTTAAAAAAACTGATCTTGGAAGTCAAGAACATCTGGATTCCACTGTCACTTCAGATACATACTGTTTACATGACCCTGAGCAAGCCACTTGAAGTCTCAGTGCTCTCAAGCAACTATCATAGATTTTGAGCTGGAAGAGACTTTAGAGACCATTAAGTCCAACCCCCTGATTTTACAGATGTAGAAACCAAGGACCAGAGAAATTGGATGACTTCAAAACAGCTAATAAGTATTTACAACTGAATTTGAACTCAGATTTTCTTGAGTGCAGAATCCTATCTACTACACCATGCTGTCTCAAGACTGTAAGTTGCAGAGAAAATGTCTATCACTAGGAGTTCCCTAGTATTGATGGAATCCCAGAGCCAATACCACTCCCCCCAAAAAAATCAGTTGTACTGCAACAATGCCCCAGTTGCACCATCCTAGTTATAGCTCTGTTCTATTTGGAATATTTACATTTTTTCAGACTAACAAGTTAACACATTTGGAAGTATCTGAGTCGGTTATGAATCAGTGAAGAGGGAATAGAGACAATAAGCAAAAAGGAAGCCTGGGGAACTTCTTCATGCAGAGTACTTAATAGCAAGCAAGCAAGCCTAGCAGGTGGGAGGAAAAAGATTAAAGTTTTTGGAGCAAATAAAAATGCTTAACCGATATGATAAAGAGGACACAGGGACTGATTCAGTTGTGGATTGGGAGGTTCTGTGGCTTTAGAAAGAAAGGCAACTAAGGCATTTTAACTGTACATTTGTCAACTTTCTCCTTAAACAATGCTACTACTGGAAACTTAAAAAAAAAAAAAAAAGAATTCCCAGACCCAGAAAACCACAACAGTCATTTATCCCCCACAGCTGCAGGTACTTGAACCTCAGCTTCCACAGTGTCTGTAGCCTCTCGAACAATGAAAGTGGGAATTATCAACGCAACAAACTGGGGCTGAATGCAGCTAAATGCTTGATAATTATACACCAGCGTTACCATTTGGTTGCTGGTGCCAAACACCCACAGACACAGGTGCCACAAACGCTCACACACACATAATCAGACCCTCAAAGACCTTTCATTATGCGCCATTTGAGAGACCCTCAGCTTTACAGAATGCACTCAACCCGAGGTCTCTCCTTTCATTCCTTTCCCATTTCTTTCCCTTTTTTTGTTCTTGCTTTAAAAAGAAGAAAAGGGAGGGGGAAAGCATCATTTTTCCTGATGAATCCTATAGAGTCATACTATGAGATGCCAGTTCCTTTCCTGCTGGGGACGACTCAGGTATTGTTTCAGGGGAAGAATCTGCGTCCTGCCCTGGAGTGGCTCCCTGGGAACTATGAAAAATTGGGGCTGATTGTCTCTACGGGTACCATCATGCATAATGGAGAGTTTCAGCACTTTGAGTAACAGAGTTTAAGTACCTACAGCTGTTGTGATCAATGCAGATGTGTACGTATGTGTTTCTCAGTAAGTGACAATTAGTATTCTTTGTATGAGCCTGTTTGCCTGATATTAGTTTTCCTCCCTCCTCCTCCTATTTCTTCATCATCTTTCATTGAAGAGCAACAACCCATAAAACTATGATTCAGTAAAATAAGTTGTTGGTGATTGACTGTAGCTGATGAACATCTATATCTACCATCTACTTGCTATTTTGTTTTAGCTGTGCTGTGCCAAAGAAGCACAAATACCAAAAGAATCTTTGTTCATCAAAGAGAGCAAAGGCTTGTGAAAAAGTCCAACTGAAGCTGCCCCCAAAGAGATCATTTCCTTTAAAATAATTAGAAAAACTAAACAGTCAGTATGGAAATATAACTTCATAAAGTCAAGAAAAGAATGATTATAACAGATACCACCCTTAAAGAAAGATAAAAAGATGCAGAAACATTACAAAAAAGTGCATTATAGGATGCAGAATATAAGATAACTCTAATTATCTCCCTGTGTGCATTTAAAATCCTTCACAACACAATTCAATGTGTTTTCCCAAACATTTCACATTACTCTACAAAAGGGACTTTATATTCCACCAAAACTGACCTATTTGCTGTTTGTTAACTGAAACCAGAATTATATCTCTTGCCTCAAAGCCTTTACACAGGATGGGATACACCCCCTTCTCACACCCACTTAATCCTTCGCTTCCTTTAAAACTCAATTCAGATTTCATATACTCTAAGATGTTTTCCTTCATCTTTCTAGTTCTTATTATTTTCTTCCTTGTCTTCAAATGATCATGTATTTATTTACCTGTTTACAGTGTATAATCCCTCCCTCCCTCTCCTCCTCCCCCCACTTCAACAGACTATCTGTTGCTTGAGGTCAGGAACCTGATTTTTATTTTGTCTTATTGCTTTCTTAGTACCTTGGACAGAACCCTGTGTGTAGCAGGTTCTTAACACTGAACTTGTGGACCTTTATTCTCTTCCAAGAAGGAAATCTCCCTTTAATCCAGCTATCTATACAAATGGAAGGAGGCCTATTCAATCCAATCCAACTGACTATGTGTCACTTCTGTAAAGTAAGTACTCCAGCTTCCAGTACGAAACCAGAGAAAGAAATATTATGTGACTGATAAAAATTGTCTGGAGTACTCCAAGATCTGCACCAGAGAAAACAATATTATATGAAAGATTGAAAATGTCTGGAGTACGCCAGGATCTTCAATGTGACTCAATTAGGCCACCAGGTGCTGTCCACTGACACTTTTAACTCTTTATCCATTTAAACATAGGACATTGTCGAATACAATTTACATAGAATAACTTAATTAGACTGTATGATTTGTTTCAATCTTCTTATTCAGGAGGCTTTACTTATGAACTCTTCTTAATGTCTTCTAATTAAACTGAGAATGTAATGTTGTATCATTCACTAGGTTTGACAAACTAATTCCAACACCTAATTAAAATATATTGAGACATCGAAGGGAAAATATAATATAATTTCACATCAGTTCACAGGAATTTGCTCAGATTATTAAAAACCAAACCAAGACCCCTAAAAACTCTAAGTGCAAAGTAGGGTCAAACTTCTTCTGCCTAATAGACCAGAATAAATCAAAAGTCAATTGACTCTTCTGGCAGAGGAGAAATCCCTGGAAAAGTTACTTTTTGCTGGGTGAATTCATCCACATCATGGCGCCTGCTATTGCTGTGAACACAAATATTACTGCCCACTTCCGAGGATCATCTGATCTGGCTCCTGGGGCGTACCCAAACTGTCATGAGTCCCTGGATGATCACCACTGACACTTGGTAATAATAGCCTACATTCATATGGTTTTGAAGGTTTGCAAAGAGTTTTACATGAATTATCTCATTTAATCCTCACAACGGTAAAACTGCCATTTCCTCCAATTTTAAGTATAATTATTAACAACAGGTAGCAATCCTATCTAGTAAACATTTATTAAATGATTAAAATATGCTAAACACTGAAGATACAATGCATAAAAAAGACAGCCCCTTCCCTCAATGAATTTATTGTAATTCTTCATCAGCAGCTGTGATTTAGACATTACAAACTAGATGACTCCTAGCCATCTTAAATGGAATTTGTCCAATCAGCATTCATTATTGTTATTTGTCACTTCCAAACTTCTAAATTCTATTGATGGTACATTCAGTCTTCTAATCATTATGGTTCACTATCTTAATATTATTTCTCATCCCTCATTCTTCCTTATTCAATCAGTGGCTAAATGCTGTCATTTCTACCTCTACAATATCTCTGCATAAAAAACTGGTGATGATAGGATTGATATGGAAGGTTTTGTTTGTTTGTTTGTTTGTTTGTTTGTTTGTTTTTGTTAAAGCAATTGGGGTTAAGTGACTTGCCCAGAGTCACAGATCTAGGAAGTATTAAGTGTATGATATGGAAGTTTTTATTCATTCAATAAGCCTTTCTTACAACAATAATTATGATGACAATAATAATAAAGCTAATATTTAGAAATCATCTTAAGATTTTCAAAGCACTGGGTATATGTTATCTGTTATCATCTCCCAAGAAATATCTACAGTAAATAACTATTATTATACCTGAATTACAGATAAGGAAACTGAAATTAGGAAATTTGTGTGACTTGCTGAAATATCTGAGGCTGAATTTGAATTCGAGTCTTCTTGACTCCAAATCTAGAAGCTCTTACTCATTGTACCATCTCGTTGAAATAAAACATTTGATAAATACCTATTATGTACAAAGGGCAGCTATGGACACAGTGGATAGAGTCCAGACGTGGAGTCAGGGAGACTCGTTTTCTAGATTTCAAATCTGATTTCTTCCTACAGAATGTGATCCTGGGCAAGACACTTAACTCTGTTTGCCTCAGTTTTTTCATCTGTAAACTGAGCTAGAGAAGGAAATGGCAAACCACCTTTGAATCTTTTCTGAGAAAACCCTAAATGGGATCATGAAGGGTCAGGCATGATTGGAAAAAATGATTTAACTATGATAATGTATGAAACTCTGTCCTAAGTTTGAGGAGAGAAAAATCTATATTAATTTATGGTAACTACTGTCAAGGAGATTCTAAACTACTAGTGGAGTTTGCAACTTGATAACTAATAATTATATGCAACTATTCTAGTTATATAAAAATATGAATAAAATATGGGATATTGCTGGATGAATTTATTGTTTTGTTGGAGAGATGTACATGAATAATATAATAAATGTAAGAATGTAATATGCCAAAGAGAAGCACAACAAATGGTGGGGATTCAGAGGAGGGAGAAAATATTTGAATGGATCTTTGAAGGATTGGTAGGATTAAAAAAAATAAATTAGAAAAGGGGAATAATAGATCCATCGACAGAAACACAAAAAGATTATTAGGAGAGAGCTAAAAAAGTATATTGTACTTGGATCAAAGAAGGCATGGAATCATAGATTCTGAATACCTTTCTCAGTGACCAGAAGAATTTCTTGAGAAAGGAAGAGTAGAACACTACTACAGAAGAGGAATTTGTTAAATTCTGATCTGTACTGTGAAAATTAACCTAATATAGGATTTTTCTTTCTCTCATTTCCTTCCTTCCTTTCTTCCTTCCTTCCTTCCTTCCTTCCTTCCTTCCTTCCTTCCTTCCTTCCTTCCTTCCTTCCTTCCTTCCTTCCTTCCTTCCTTCCTTCCTTCCTTCCTTCCTTCCTTCCTTCCTTCCTTCCTTCCTTCCTTCCTTCCTTCCTGTCTCTCTTTCCTTCCTCTCCCCATTTAGTGGGGAGTAATTGAAATTTTTTTTTTTGCATTTTGTTCCCAAATTTTAAATTCATACAGTTTCACATTATGATATCTAAGAAGTGTAAGAGTCAGAAAAGGCTTATGGGTACCCAAGTGTGTACTTATACAGGTGGAGGGTGTTTTCCTTTCGAGAGAAGAAATTGGTGGCACTAGAATGAATTCAGTAACTGTGTGTACCTTTATCAGGGCTACAATATCTCTTCAATATACTGATGGTGACCAACCCAAAAAGCTAGAAGTGAAAAGGAGGGATCACTGGGAATTTATCATGTGTAAGTGTCCAGAAAGACTAATCCACTGTCCCGGGGCATATAACAGCTCACATACAATTTACTTTTCAGAGGCTCTAAGAAAATCAGAATAAATTTTGAGGTATTTCCTGGTATTTGTACTTATATGCATCAACATACTTACAATCCATGTAGAGACAGTCACCTTGCAGTTAAGAAATGAGAGAGACAGACTTCTGTGAACTGTTAATAAAGATCTAAGGCCTCAAATGAACAAAGGACACCATATACTAATATATGTCCACAAATATGATTCTTAACTGATTATATTTTTATCCTAAGGGCACTAAAGCTGGAGCAGAAGACTTATGTCCTATGTTACTACAAGGCAGTATTCAACCAAGGCACTCTTAACTAAAAATAAAGTGAGAGTTTTTAAATTAACTGCTGGGAAAATAGCCTCAACAAATTCGGCTCACTATCTATGATCGAGAAAGAAGCCTATTAACAATAATTGGTAGGTTTTTAGTTTTCTAAGAACCCATAATTAAATTTTATTGTCTTATAAGTGATTAGGATTAATTGCTTCCACAATAGCACTGGTGCTCATTACCCACTTTAAGTAAGGATATCTCCCTAGTCCGTAGAATTCAGCGATTTATTGCAATCCCTTAACATCATGCTTCCTGCCAAGGCAAATCCACCCCAAAGCCCAGCTCTCCTCAGGATTTGTGAAAAAGTGACAGGCCTTGATCCGACATATCTTTCTCAACAATTCAGAATTAACTAAACAAAATGACTTCTCTACCTATCTGGGCAGAAAAATAAATTGGGACAAGGGCAACGAGGGAATACAGAGCAGTGCGGATCACAGCATCCCATGCTGTTTGCATCTGGAATCAAAGAGGAATAATGCAGGCATTTGCTCATGTTTATTGCTGAACATGAAATTAGAAAGATGCTTCCTCTTCCCCACAGGTGCAAGCACATATAGTTATTAATTACAGCAAAACACATTTATTGACAACTGCAGGCCTACAAAAATCCCACATTCAGCAAATGGCTTTCAAGTTCATCTAGGAAGCTCTTTGGAATCAATACAAAAACATCTTACAGCTGACAAATTCATGTATTGTTGAGTGCCGTGCCTTCAGAAGAACTGAATAGAATATATTTTAGTGTCTATGAAACTGAACCCCACTAATGGTACCATTGCTCCTGTGGTATTTTTTTTTTGAACAGAAAGAGCCCTAATCTTCAACTTATTTACTGTGTTAGGACACTTGAGATTAACTTATTTTATTTCAGACTCCTTTATGTCTCTCCCCTTAAAGAAGTTAATGGCATAGTAAGGAAGCACATATTTACTGGTTTCTCACAATACACCTACCTGAATGTCAGATACCATAGGAAGATTAAGAAAAATAGATAATGTAGTCTCTGTCTTTGAGAACCTAAAAATCTGATGCAAGAAAACATGATCAGGAGGGGGAATCTGTGCTTAGTTTGATGTGATGGAAGAACAGAATTCAGATAAATCAATTAACCAGTAAGTACAACTTATTAAATGTTTCCTACGTGCCAGGCACTGTGCCACAGACCAAGGATACAAAGAAAGGCAAAAAGTCTCTGCCTTCAAGAAGTTTATGTACTAATGGGTTCAGGGAGGAAAAATAGGTAAGATCTCACTCCAGACACTAGGATTCTATGGGGTAAGAGGATCAGATATTATCAAAGAAGAAATTCTGATGATAAAGAGATTATTTGTGAGAAAGAGAAATGGGAAGTGGTTGCCTTAAGAGACTGATGTAGATGAGCAGAGAATTCACTGACCAACTTAGATTTTAAGATGAATTATTTATAAGATGAAAAAGCAAAATCAAGTAACTGAGGATAAGCACAAATGAGAGACAGGACCCAGTAATAAAACCAGAACTGCTAAAGCAAAGAGTGAGCTGAAGCTTGTGATGATTGCTAGGGAAAATTGAAAGCCTTTTTGTTTTGTTTTATTTTCACTGATATTGAGGGCAGGAAGAAGCTTTTCCTTGTGGGACTATTGCTCTGGTGAAAGGAACTGATTGATTATAGTGAATAATGGAGAAAAGGAAGACCACTTAACTGGGAAGGGAAAAACAAAATATAGTCAATGAAAATCAAAATTCAAGATGCTGATAATAATAGCACCTTTAAAGTTTTCAAAGCCCTTTGTTCTTATTTTCTAACTTGGTATTAATAACAAATGAGGTGAGAGATGGTATAAAAAGACTTCAAAGAATCCAAGAATCACAAAATTTCAGAGCTAAATGTGACATCAGTTATAAACTCATCTTGCTGCTATCTAAATAGGAATCTGAGAAGATAAATTTAATTTACCTTATCCTTAATAAAGTGGTTTTTAGACCCCATCTGCAAATTACAAAGTGGTCTTTAGCCCCCATTACAAAATAAATAAGGCACTCATGGCATCCTGTGGCATGCTATTTCATTCATAAACCGTTCTACTCATTAGAGAGATTTTCCTATTCTCACCAAAACTATTGTTTCTTGTCATTCTCTCTGGAGCCAAGATGAACAAGGAAAATTCTTTTTCCACATGATAGGATTTTATATAGTTGAAGATGTTATGGTGTAAGTGGAAGTTATGTTTTGTAATGATTACTTGACAGAATTGGAAGAGAAGACTTGAGAAGGAAGCATAATAGATGTCTTTGTATTGGGGGAGTTATGTGGATTAGAATTAAGCATTTTTTTTTGTTATTTTGTATTTTCTTTTCTTTTTTAATCCTAGAGGGCAAATGTGTGGGAAGAAACTAAGGAGTAGAAAAATTTGTCTTAATATAAGGAATAACTTTTCAACAACATCCAACATCCAAAATCACTTAGCAAATGAGTTCCATGACACTGGGAACCATAAAACAAAGTCTGTATGCTCTCTTTGGGGGGTAATGGGAATTTCTGTTCAGGTATAAGTTGGTCACTGGGAACTTTTTCATTTAAGATTCTGTGATTCTTCTTATAATCAAGTTGCCCAAAGTCACATATGTAGTAGCTAAGTAGAAGCAGAAAAGAGTTGAAGACAATGAGGTGTGGATAAGTTCAGGAAAACTTATGGAGGAGAAAGAACTTTAATTGGATCATCAACAGTCAGTGAATGTAAGTTTTTCCTCTTGTCTTCGAGGTTGCAGTAAAAAGAAATCCAGCCTTCTATTTTAAAAGTTCTGTGTCAAGTTCTCAGACCAGCCACTTATTAGTGCTGTGTCCTCTTCTATAATGTAGGGAAAATATTACTTTCCAAATAATGTTTTGCTTATCAAAGATAATAATATATGATAGTTTTTGGAGACTCTCAATGTCAATATAAATGAGTCATAATTATTGTTTCATTGAAGTAGCTTGAAGAAGCATCTAATATAAATTTGGAATAAAAATTATTAGGTAGGCCCAATGACTAACAACAGTAAGAGTGTGTAAGAGACAAGTTATAGGAAATTGGAGACATCTCCTAAAGAGACTCTTGCTTCTTTGATAAGGTGAAATGGTTTTAGGAGAGAAGATTTATTTTTTTAAAAAAGAGCTCATTTACATAGTCCAACTGGAATGCTTCAGTGAACAAGAACATTGAAGTGACTTCTGAGAAAGTGTAATGAACTGATTAAAAAAAAAAACAGTCTTATATAGCAATCCCCCCAAAAGGATAATTTGATGGATCTGGGCATACATAGCTTTCTAGAATCTCCCTTTTTTGAGCTGCTGATGTAGGTAAAATTATTATCTAAGGTGAGAGAGAGAATACATACCAAGGGCTTCCCCCTCCAATTCCAGTATCTGACTAATAAGAAGACATGGCTCAATTTTGAAATCTATTCTAAAATTATAAATGATAAATATCATGACATTAGAGAACCTGTCTTTTCAAAACTTTGTATATCATATAGTATAGTACACTGACACAATAGGCACTTATAATTGTTTGTTGTATTAAATTAAATTTTAGATCTAGAAGTAAATTTGGAGATCTTAATAGATAATATAATAGATGTCTTTGGACATCTTAGAATAGTTCTCTCATTTTGTAGCTGAGGGAAAAAAAACTCCAGTCTTTCAACTTGACCGAAGTCACAGAACTAATTATGATACATTTATAGGTTTTTAAATGCCTCCATTTTTGTGTTCTATTCCACCATCAATTAAGTGTTTTTAAAGTACAGGCCTTGGGATTATGAAGATAAAATTGAATTGGTCCTTTGAGATATCCAGTGGATATTTCAGTGGTCAGATGGAGATGAAACTTTGGAGAGAAATTAAGGATAGATATGTAGATTTAGGAACAAAATAGTTTATATGGATTATATCCACGGGGATTTCTATGGTCACCAATAGAGTGATTAAAATGGAGATTTGGGGTCCACCCAAATTTAGAGGGAAGATAGAGATGAAGATTCAGAAAAGGAGGAAGTAATATAAAATATATAATTGATTAGATTTTTTCACAAATATGTTTTGTACTCAAAAGTGAAATTATGTGGTAGATAGTATATATTAGTATGTTTTTGCAGATAAGGAAACAGGATCAGAGTGGTTAAATGAGTTATCCAAAGTCACCAGGCTGGAAAGTGGCAGACCTGGACCTTGAAGCCAGGTTTTCTGATCCTGTTAAGTCCTTTGTTTTCTGTTGCAAAAAACCTTTCAGCATGAGTTCTTTTTATATTTTAGATGAAGATAAAGATGTATTGATGCTGATAATGAAGAAGATGATGATATTAAAGACAATAATTAGATAGTATAATGATTAGAGTGTTGGCTTTGGAGCCTTAAATTCCTTTTTTTTTTTTTTTCATATGCTGTGTGTCTTTATTACAAGAGATCATTATTATTGGACAAAAGGACTTGGAGAGATCCAGAAATGACTGTAATTTCTAAACCAAAAAACATGAATCAATCCTAAAACAAATTTTCATATTATGGCAAAACTCTTAGGCATCTCAGCTTGCCTAACTAAAATATATTGAAAGCTGTTTTGTGTATTGCATGGTTTTGCTATACATGGATATTAAAGTAATGGTTTTGTGGCATTACTTAGAGAAAACTTATTTCACAAGCTTTTCTTTCTTGTAAGATCCTTCTTTGGTATGGGCTCTTTATCCTTATTGTGCTTTTAAATCAAATCCCACAAAGTTTTTAGAAAAGTATAGTCTCTGAGAGACAAACAATTTTTATCTGAATATATTTGACAAGTGTCTGGTTGGTCCAGTGCTGATACATTGAATTTACCCATTTTCTATTTTCTATTTAAGACTAAGTATTTGGTTGATATTTTAACTTGTTGGTGACCTTATTGGACACTAACCTAATTTTATTCATCAAAAAAGAACTAGGTCCTAGGAAGTTCAATGTTCACATTGGCAGTTAACCAATGCATGGGGCTTTAAAGGGAAGAGTGTGAAAATGATCCATTTATTCTCAATGATTCTCGGAGAGTGGGTGGGTAGCCTTCTATTGTCCAGTTCTGTCTCTCCTCAGATGCTAAGACCTCTCTTTAGTCTCAGGGATGTGATTAGTATATACAGTTTTCATTTCATTTCATTCAATTCATACAATTGAAAAAATCTTTTGAACCACTTCCTTTTAGAAACCCTGTTTCATTTCTGAATCAGTTATATTTCACTGAATCTCTCATGTGACTTCAATCAATCTTAACACAGATGAGTATTCTATAAAACAATTTAATCTTTTTCTTTTAGTACTAACAAAAGGAGTAAACAATATATAACTGATATTCAGTTTATATACTGCCCAGTTTCCCCCAACTCCCAGACAGTTCTTAGAAAGAACCCAACTGTTTTAGGAAAGACATAGTTCAGTTGTTTTAATCTAACCATATCTAGTCTTCCTGAGAAAAGACAAAGATATGTAGGATGCTACTTAACTCAGTGGGATGGAGGAGTGGTGATTGGTGAGTCAAATGAGGGGAGGTGGAAAACTTTTAAACAGAGGGTAGTTCTCAGTGCTATTTCATCTAGTAACTTTCAAACTTATTTCCATAACTATTTCTTTCCTTGCTGTTCAGTAGCTATACTGATTCTGATTGTTTTCTTCCATCTTGCTCAAAACTAATAGAATTGGGAGGTAAGGGCAGGCAAGGGCAATGTTTGATCTAAACATTGGGTGAGATTGTCTTTATAGAGACAGCTAGGTGGAGTGAACTCAAGAACAAATGCATGAAAATTTGGCCTCAGGCACTTGTATGACCATAAACTCTTCTGTTTGCCTCAATTTTCCAATCTGAAGATTGAGGATAATAATGTCACCTGCCTCCTAGGACTGTTGTAAGGGTAAAATGAGATAATATTTGTAAAAGACTTAGCACAAGTTCCTGTTACGTAGTCGGCACTTAATAAATGTTTGATTTCTTCCTTCCTTCCTTCTTTGCCCTAGCCACCATCTTGCCCTATCTATCCATTTATATTCTTGAATGTCTTCCTCTCTTCTTTCACTTGACAAAGATGTATATCAATTATTTCTTCTGGTTCTGTTCCAATCAGTTTGGTCATTTTCTCTATGGAGAAGAATCAAGAGTGAGAATGGCTTATATGCTGTTCCAAATACTTTGCTAAATATTGTGAGAATTACCAGAGAAATATAAGACAAGCTCCATTTCCTCAAAGCATTTATAATTCTAAAAGCCTCTTCATATTGACATTACGTACATTTTTATTTGTAATATTTCAGTGGGATATAATCTATCTCAAAGCTTTTTCATCTATATGCTTTTTTGTCTATGCTTTTTTGTCTTTCATAAATTCTCCAATATGTTGAAACTTTCCTTTTGTTTTTTTTCTTTTTTTAATCATGGGCACCATCACTACATTCAAGCTGACCATCATCATGTCTTGCTTTCACTGCTTTGCTTTCTGATCATGCATTTTGTGAATGATGTCCTTCTGGCCACAGATCATTGATACATGATACAGTATACTGATACCTCTATGCAGTGTTCCCTTGCTTGTTGTGTATGAAAATTTTACTTTTACTTATAATTAGCACTCTTCTGAGATCATGATGTTAGAAGATTCACAATCAAATGAAATCACTGGAGAACAGGATTTTCTATATCCAAATGACAAATTTTATTGCCAAAAGTATGGCTTGTCCTAAAGAAGTAGAGCAAAATTTCACATGCTATATTACCAGGAACAGAGCTTGTTACCACAGAGACCTGCACATCATAGCCACTTAATACTTGTTGAATTGAATAGCATTTTCTGAGTTTGTTGGTCTTTAGCTCTGGTTGGTATCCTTAAAACAATTTTTCCTTTAAAAACAAATAAAGCAATACTTTATGTCAGGTACTTAGGCTATGAAAATTTGTGAGAAAAATACCAGTTAAGAGGTCAGTACCCCAAATCAGTTAATCAATAATCATTTATTAAATGCTTGCTACACAATAAACGTTGTGCTGATCAATCAATAAACATTTGTTGAGTGCCTAGTATGTGCCCTTAGCAATATGCTAAGCACTGGGGATACAAAGAGCAAAAGATAGTCCCTGCCCTTAAAAAGCTCACAATCTAATGGCGGCTGGATGACAACAAACAAACAAATTTTTTAAAAAAATTGTAAACAGGAAAAATAGGAAATAATTAAAAGAAGGAATGTCCTAGAATTAAGAGGGATTGGGAAAAGCTTCCTGTAGAATATGGGAAGAAGGTTGAAGTACCCTTTCCCTTAGATCCTCTTTCTTTTTCATCATCAGTAGAATTTTGAACTTGAAGTTTTGTCCCTTTTCTACTAGAATTGGAACATAAATATCTAAAGAGGATTTAGTACGATTATATAATTGGAGGCAGCTAGATGATGCAGTGGGCAAAGCACACAGTCTGGAGTCAAGAAGACCCGAGTTAAAATCTGGCCTTGTACACTTATTAGTTGTATGACCTGCGCAATTCACTTAACCCTGTTTGCCTCAATTTTCTCATCTATAAAGTGAGCTGGATAAGGAAATGACAAACCACTCTAGTATCTGCCAAGAAAACCCCAAATTGGGTCACAAAGAATCAGATATGACTAAATAACATCAATCTTAGCTTCTGTGTTTTATAGGTGAAGAAACTCAAGTCAGGGGAGGAAAATCACTTGGTCAAGGTCCTTCAGATAAGAAGCAGAGTCAGACTTTAATTTCAAATTCTCTGACTCTTGTTTTCATCCAAGTCATATGTGGGTAGCTTCCATTGAAGGTGAAAGTATTTTGACAATTGAAAATGTTAAGTCTGATTTAATGTGACCATTAAAAACTGGAATGTGGAAAAATTGAGATACTTATTCGTTGTAGGTAGAATTGTGAACTGATCCAAACATTTGGAAGAGCAATCTGGAGTTATGCCCGAAGAGTTATTAAACTATTTATACCCTTTGAGTCAGTATTATTACTATTAAGTCTATTTACAAATATGATTAGGGAAAAATAAAAGAAATTATGTGTTTGAAAATGTTTATAATAGCTTTTTTTGTGGTGGTAAAGAAGTAGAAATTGCAGGGACATCAATTAATAGGGAATGGTTAAACAAGTTGTGATATATGATTGGATGGAATATTACTGTGCTGGGGGAAACGATGAGCTCAATGATCTTAGAAAAAACATGGAAAGACTTGCACAAAATAATGAAATGTAAAATGAGCAGAACAAAGAGAATATTGGATACAGTAACAGAGAACAACTTTGAGTAAATAAATAAATTGTATTATATATTATGTATGTATCATAAATGGTAAAGGCCATATAGACACAATTTATCTCCAGAGAAAGAACTGATCAATAGAAGTATGTATAGAATAATTCTGCATATATATGTAGATACATACATATACACACATGCACCTGCTCTAACGGTAGTCATGGGGGGAGAAAGAAAGAAAACAAAAGGGGAAAAAAGGAATTGTACGATAACTTTGTTGCATATTTAAAAGGAATAACAACTTGTATGTAGCAGATTTGCAGTTTCATGTACAATGATCCTCTTTTTTAAGTATGTTATAGGAATGCCTGTTTTATTCCATAAATTACACACACACATACACATACTGAGCTTGGAAATGGTGCTAATCATACCTTTCAGCAGCTAGTATATTTCAAGGAGTGGATAACAAAAGGGTTTTTAAAAGAAGGGAATACGTGTAGAGAAACCTAAGCTATACAATAAATTTTCTTTAAGAATTCAAAAGTTTGAATTAAATAAGACTGAAAAAAGTAGTTTGTTGAAGAGGTCAAAGTCAATATATAGGAATCAAATTTTATGTGTATCCATTAAAAGAAGGTGGGGAAAGTGTGGGGGGAATCCCAGAACCAACCTCTATAACCTTTAAGCTAGTCATTCACTGCACAGAGCTGTGTCTTAGAGATGTTGAAAAAGGAGGATCAGATTTGTTTTTCTATTGATATTCGACAGGAAGAGTCAGTCATGCATAATTTAAAGAAAGAATAATAAAGTCATTCAGGAGGGCTACATCAAACTCATGGAGACATACATTATTCTTCCAGAACTTCACCCATTTTGAAGGCTGGAAGACACCTTCAGAGGTCAACCAGTTCATCACACTGTACTTAAAACTGTCGAGAAAGAGAGATGTCTTTCCTCTCATTAAAGTTCTGTAGGCAGTTATACTGCACAACTTGCCCTGGAGGCCTTCTCATTTTATTACTCCAATTTGCTGGTCTGAGGATTAGGAATCTGGGCTGACTGCAGCCATATGGAAAGAATGGATTGTAATGGAGGCAAAAGATGCTTGTATTCTGTGATGTTGGGACATTTAGCAATGGCACAAATTTCTTTCCAGTCACAATGGATGACAATTGATGAGTTTTATAAGCACTGATAAATGCCCCTCTAATGTTTCCTTCTACCTCTAATAGGTTGCATGGACAAATCATTGCAGCATCTCTATTGGCAGCTCTCATGTTAATACCCCCTTAGTGATGTATATAAACTTCCCTGCTTTAAACCTCACAAGACCAAATCATTTTGTGCTTCCTTTGATTTCTAGTTTATCATCCTGATCTAGATTCACTTTCTTCCCATCATAATTTTAACTCTTAATCAGTTATTCCACTCTCAAGCCCTACTCTTGAGCCTTTTGCTACTTTCTATCTCTCCTTATACCTTCCTGAGACTCTAATAAACCACTTTGTCTGCTCCTACTTTCAAGCTCCTGAATATGACTACAAGTCATATTAATGGAGCAATTAGATAAATTACAATCCCCACCCATGTAATGTTCTTTTCTCTAAATTACAATCATTCTCTGTGAGCAGATCCCTTGGGGAACTTCTGGAGGCAGCCTTAATTTCAGTTCAGTTCAATAGTCCCAAATGCAGCCAGGAGTTAAAGTCCAACTCTTTTATTGTCTCTTCCAAAATCTTATCTCCTTCACTTGGGGCTCGGTTAGTTTTCTGGAGGCCTTCCTCTCTCCTTGGCTCCCAAAGAGCTCTTGTCCGAATGTCTCCAGCCAGCATAAAGGTGGAAGTGGGAATGAAACTTGACTCTGAATCTCCTGGATTTTTCTTTCCTCCTTATATATGCTCTCTAAAGATGTGAAGTCTAATGTGTGAACCAATGAGTGAACTCCTTTAAAGATGTGAACTAAGTACATTACATTGTCTCAAGTTCTAGTCTATAACATGTCCTTGTAGGATCAGATCAATCATACTGAACCATGCTAAATTAGATAATTATATCCATTCCACTGACTTAGCACCTTGTAAGAATCCTAACACTCCCACACTCAGATATGTATGATTTCAGAAGCTTTGTAGTAGCAAAAAAAAAAAATGGAAATTGAAAGGATTCCCATCAATTGGGAAATGGCCAAACAAGGTATAGTATATGAATGTAAGGGAATACTATTGTGCAATAAGAAATGAGAAAGTGGATTTTGGAAAAACATGGAAAGACTTGTATGAATTGATGCAAAGTGAAGAGAGCAGAATCAGAAAACACTATACACACTAATAGCAACATTGTGTGATGATCAACTATGAATGACTTAGCTTTTCTCATCAAGACAAATGATCTAAAGCAATTACAAAGGATTCATGATAGAAAATATTATCTATAACCAGACTCTGAATACATATGGATTCATGTTATTTGCACTTTGCTATTTTTTCCCATGGGTTTTTATTTTGGTCTGTTTCTTCTTTCACAACTCTGACTAATATAAAATAAAATACATGACTGTACACATGCAACCTATAACAAATTGCTTACCATTTTAGGAAGAGAGAGGCAAGGGAGAAAGGGAGAAAAATTTGTCACTTAAAATTTTGTAAAAATGAATGCTAAAATTTTTATTTACATATACTTGGAAAATAATTAAATGATATTACAAATATCATATGTTAGTCATTTACAACTTAGATTTCGCTGTCTCATGGAGAGAAGAGAGAAAATGGAGAAAGAGAGTAATAGAATTTAGACCTCAACATTAAAAATAGCTAAAATTATTTTTACATGTAATTGGGGGAAATAAAATATTCGAAAAAAAAAGAATTGTGTGTTAGTGACATTACTCTTTATCTTGTTTTCTCTTTTTTTCACTTCTTATGGGGTCCAGATAGAAAAGACTGAAAAAAAAGTCACTATCCTGCTTTACTTTAATATTTATCATTTTATAAAAGCTGAATACAAAAACTTCTTTTTGTATTTGCATAATATTAATAGAAGGGAAACTCATCTTTTGTAGGTTGCTAGAGTTGGGAGAGTACCCAGTATGGAGACATGATAAAGATCTGCAGCCTGTTTGGAAAAGATGAGATGGCTATGCTGGACTCCCTCCTTAAATGGAGGATCTAGAAAGAGATTTCCAATATCTTCCTTTCAATCTTTCCAGTCAGAAAAGGGAAGAAGTCTCAGAGCCAGGGAGTATTTAAGATATGTGTGTTTCAGAGATAACCTCAGAGGGAAGACAGCAAGGTTAAGGGGAAACTGGCAAAGGCTTTTTCCCAAAAGTGGGATTTTAACTTGGTCTTGAAGGGAACTAGGAGATGGAGATGAGAAGCAGAATTCCAGACATAGTAGACAGATAGCTGGTAAAAATGCTCAGGGTTAAGCAATGGAGTTTTGTGCTTGAGATGTGCTAGGAGATCACTATCACTGGATCCTGGAATATATGGAAAGATACAAGGTGTAAGAAGACTAGAAAGATAAGAAGGAATCAGTTTATGAAGAACTTTAAATATGAAACATAGGGCTTTCTGTTTGATTATGGAGATAATAGGGAACCATTAGAGTTATTAAGTAGGGAATGGAGCACGGCTTGATCAGACTTACACATTAGAAAGATTACTTTGACAATTGTATGGAAAATGGACTGGAGTGGAGAGAGACATTAGGTAGGGAGAGCAATCAGAAGAATATTACAATGGTCAAAGTGCTAGACTAGATCCTGAATCACTATCATAGGTTCCTTACTCATATAAAGAAATCAGGATGACAATTACTTGCTTGACACTTCTCTGTCAATACATTGTTAGTTGACTTCATGTGGTATCATTCATGATACATTTTTTAATTCTGCTTTGTGAGCTCCATCTGAATATAAACCACTTTCAGTTATTCTTAACAAATCCATTATTAATTGATTATTAGTTAATTGATTATTAATTATTATTTTGCTTCTTAAATAATATATTATTATTGCTCTTATCCATTCATTTCTAGTTGTGTTAAGATGAGAAGTGGCCCCTTTCCTTGTTGCCTCTTTTAATACTCAAAGACAGACTACAGTATATTTTAGAATAGAATCACTATTTCCAACCTTTTCAAATGATATTTGCAGATTACATTAATAATGTAATGTTGAACATTCTTAATATAATATTAATTAACAGGTTAGTGACTCACATGACAGCTATTATTTTATTAAAATAAACAAATGTGCTTCATGATTGCAAATTGCATTGTGATGAATGACTGTGTCACCATTACACAGTAATAATATATTTGCTCCCTGTTTAATCAAGTCGAAAAGGAGGTTGAATAGGGTATTACAATTTGACACCTACTATAGATGAAATTGAGAAAAGAACTCCAGGTCAATGCTTTTCTTTTATATGTGACACCTTCCTTTATATCTACAATTTGTAGAGCCAGAGATCATTGGAGATTGAAGCTCATGTAGGATTATTGGATGAGACACTCCTCATCAATTAAATAGCTCAGCATTAAAATTTTCTTTTAAAAAAAGTGAGGGAAAAATAACTGGGCCATGAATTTGTAGGCAGTTATTTAACTTGACAGCTTTTTATTATTTCCCAAATCATAAACATTTTCTTTTTCACTGTTTGTAATATATAGCCAATTTATAGAATAGTTGGGTCAAGAGATAGGCTTTAAAATGCATTTCCCAAGGTTGTAAAAAATTTAATGAGACCAGGTATGGTATCTGTAATTCCTGCTACCTGGGGAGGCTAGGGCTGATGGATTACATACCCTGGGAGCTCTGAGCTGTCATGGGCTAAAAGTGATCATGCATCCATGCTAAGTCCAGCATTGATAAGGTAAGTCTCCCAGAGTGCAGGGCAATCAGATTGTCTAAGGAAGGGCTATTATTCTAATTCAGGTGCTCTTTACCTCTCATCTGTACTATTGTGATAGCCTCTCCTAAGTGGTTTCTTGAACTCCAGTTTTTCTGTTTTCTAATCCATCCTTCAGAGTCTTCCAAAATAATCTTTCTACTAATAACACATTTATTATCATTTAAGATTTGCAAAAAAAAAAAAACAAACAAAACCAAAAACCAAAAACCAAACCTTTTCTCACAACAATCCTAAGGCTGATTACACAGTTAAGCAGTTACTATGTGCTAAGCACTTTACAAATACTCTCTCATTTGATCCTCACCACCAACCTGGAGATATATTATCCCCATTTTAAATTTGAGGAAGCTGAGGCAAACAACAGGTTTTTGGTTTGTTTGTTTTTTTTGGATGACTAACTCAGGGTTCATACCCAGTAAGTTCCTTAGACATGATAGAACTCAGGTTTTCTTGGTTCTAAGCCTACGGCACTGTCCACTGTATTGCCTCAATGCCTCCTCTCCTAGATGAGGATATTGACAATTATCATACAACAGAAAGTGTTTGAGGCAAGATTTCAAGCCACACCAAATACTATCCACTATACTTTGCTTCTTCTTGTCCGGTCATTTCAGTGATGTCTGATTCTTTGTGATCTCATTTAAAGTTTTTTTTTTTTTTTGGCAGAGATATACTGGAGCAATTGGCCATTTTCTTTTCCAGCCCATTTTACAAATGAGGAAACTGAGGAAAATTTAACCAAGTGACTTGCCTAGAATTATCCAGCTAGTGTCTGAGGCTGGATTTGAACTCAGAGCTTCCTAACTCTAGGCTTAGACCGTACCACCTAGCTGCTCCATACTAGGCTATCTGATCATAGAATTAATTTCTTACCTCAAAACTTTTGAAGGTTCAGGGGATCATAAATCTAGTGCTAGTAGAGAATATTTTTTTAAATGCTCTCATTATACAATTGAAGAAACTGAGACCCAGAGAGATTAAATGATGAACCTGAGAACACATGAATAACAAAGGGTAGAATTGAAATTTGAACCCAGGTCCTCCAACTTAAAATTCAGCATTCTTTCTACTATTTCTTACATCCACTCTACTGCCAAAGACAAAATTCCTTGGAGGCCTTCTATATTCTGTCTCCCATATACCTTTAAAGTCTTATTTTACACTAATCTTTTTTTTCTCACAAAATCTATAGTCCAGTGAAAATGAACTATTATGATAATAGTTCCATCTTTCTACCTTTTATTTCGATATATTCTTCTAGATCATCACCATTTTTGAATGTCTTCCTCTCCATGTCTATACTTGCTGAAATTTATGTCTGACTTCATTTTGTCCCAGTTTCTGGCCCAAGGGTAATGAATACCAAATGTACACAGATAAATGGATATAAGATATATTGAGGTGTGAGCTAATGGGAGAGGGAAAAGGGAAAGCAGAGGAAAAGAGAGAGATAAAGGAGAGAAGAGAGATAAGAAGAGAGAGAAAGGAAAAGAGAGAGAGAAAAAGAGAGACAGAGAGATAAAGAAAGAGAGAGAGACAAAAAGAGAGACAGAGAGACAAAGAAAGAGAGAGAGACAAAGAGAGAGACAAAGAAAAAGAAAGAAAGAAAAAGAAAGAAAGAAAAAGAAAAAGAAAGAAAGAAAAAGAAAGAAAGAAAAAGAAAAAAAAAGAAAGAAAAAGAAAAAAAGAAAGAAAAAGAAAAAAAAGAAAGAAAAAGAAAGAAAAAGAAAGAAAGAAAGAAAGAAAAAAAGAAAGAAAAAGAAAATACACATGGTATCAAAAGAGGCTTCACAGAAGGGCAATTTCTGAGGTGAAACATTTTAGATCATGAGGGTGGTAGTGGAGCTGCCAATGTGAATTCACAGATGTGGGAAACAAAAGGTCAAGAACAAGCAATAGCTGGCATTTAGTGTCATTGGAATGGACAATGACTGAAAGGAAATACTATGGCATAAGACTAGAGATGTAGTTTTAAACTATACAATGGCGGGCTGAAGAGTCTGTACTTTGTACTAGTGCTGAGATTCTCAGTCTGGGATCTTCTGAGTTTTTTTTTAAACAAATCCTTTAATAACTATATTTTGATTAAATTCATCTAGTTTGCCAGCTTAGGCATTTTACTTTCATAAATTTAAGAGAATTATTCTGAGATAAAGTCCATGGCTTCCAGACTGCCAGAGACATCTAGGACACACACAAAAAGTGTTAAGGTTCCTTTTTTAGAAGTAATGGGGAGCTACTGAGGGTTTTGGGGCAGGTAGACTGATTTTATCATGAGAAAATTATTATTTTTCTCTATTAATAATCAATTATTTAATTAGGATAAGGATTTTTTACAGAAACCTATACGTTCCTTAGGACATTGAACTGAATGACATTGTTGATGGATGAGATTTCCCAAATCCTTGAGGTACATACTTTTCGATTCTAATTGAGAGACCTGACTTAGCTGACTGGTTTGTTGTTGTCCTTCATACTGGAAGCAAACCAAAAGGACTATTCACTCTATGCTAGAGTGAAATTATAGTGTATCTGACTATAATTGATCAGACAAAATGTGAGCTTGGGATGCTCTGTCACAGGTAGGATACAAATAGTTCCTATGAACCTTTGGGGTGGACTCTCTAACTTTGTGCATCTCATGTTTCTTCTGAGCTAATTCATTTCTGATTTGCTCACAAAGCATCACACCTTCTCTGATGAGGGTACACCATGCTGGGCAGTCCTCTGCCTTTATCTCCTGTGTTGTACAATCCATCCTTAAGTTCTTAAGAGACCTTGAGAGTATCCTTGTATTTCTTTTTCTGACCACCTTGTGAATGCTTGCTGGTCAAAGAAAAAATTCATGAAAACCATTCAATTAAAGAACGTTATACAGAATTTAATCTAAGAAATTTCAGTCCATTGTGTTCAGGTCCTGGGTCCTGGTAGAGCCTTTGTCTAGATTATCTAAATCTGGGAGTGATCTGGGAAGAGAGTGATCAAAGTCAAACCCACCCCTTATTAAAATGGTCCAGCTTTCATCATAATATTTATTTTTATTAATTGTGAAGCTATCAAAATTGATTCCCAGCCTCAGACACAGTCACTCTTTCAAAAGTATGTAAATATTGGATACATGAGGATTTTTTTGGTGTTACTGACCCTTTTTATTAATTATCTGTTAGCAACAATTAATAAAATTTTTACCCAGAAACTGTCTCTTGAGCTTTTTATGTCACACAGAATTGTCCTTTATGAAGATTGTTTTGGAAGTTACAAATATAGAGAAGATACTAGAGAGGGACAATGGAATTCACAGAATTTAAGCAATGGAAGGGACCTCAAGCACTATTTGGGACATGAGTGGAGAACTCCTTGCCTGAAGGCTGTATAAAGCTTACAAAATCATTTGCATAACCAACTGCAATTGTGGATGAGCTGAAAGTACAATCTACTACTGCTTGAGTTCTATAAGTTGGAAATTTTTTATGGTCCATGAATGATATTATAAATATACAAATAGCCCTTGGCAGAAAAAAAAAGATTCCCCAATCCCGATTTAGGACAATCTTGGGAAAAAACACCCAAGAAATGATTATTCTGTCTTTGCTTGAAACTTCAACCAAGGTGGTGGGGAATACCCACTACTTTTTAAGGTATCCCATTCCTTTTTTGTATACCCCTAATTATTATCAAGTTTCTTTTTATATTAAGCCTATTTTTATATAAACCTACCTTTAGGCAGAATGACCAGAGGCAATTCTGCTCTCTGTAGCCAAGAACAGTTCTGATCCAGTTTCTGCATTATAGCTTTTCAAATACTTGAACCCTGCTATTTAGTCCTTTTTAAATTCTCTTCTTTATACTAAATTTCCCTCAATTTTTTCAAGTAATGCTCAGGTAGTATATGATAAGAGTTGGAAGAGAGGCCATTAGAAATCATTTACTATAGTTTATATTTACTATATATATTATATATAAATATACTATATTTAATAAATATATATTATATTTACTATACTCTTCCTCAGTTAAGGCAAATTGAGGTCCAGAGAAATTTAGTGACTTGTGGTCTCACAAGTAATAAAAGTCTAGATGGAACTTAAATCTAATGAGGGCATTCTATTTACTTTACCATATTACTTTTCATTTTGGTCCTGTCCCAGATTATTCATGTCATTTCTAAAATGTGACCAGAATGAATATAACTAAGTGTTTTGTTTTCCTTTCTTTTTTAATCTCATGATTACAATGCCCTGAATTATTGGTTGAACAATAACTCATGATGAAGTAACCCATCACTTGCTGAATAACTTCCTCTAGTCCTTTGCTCATGTTCACAGTCATCCCTTATGGCATGGCCTTACACCTTTGTTTGCTTTGATAGAGATATCATAGGAAGAAATCCCCTAATACATGATCTTTTATTTCTCCTCTACATTTCTTCAGTTCCTTTTCTCCAAAGAGCTCAGGGTGAATCCATCCAAACCTGGCAAATCCACTTTCAAAAATTAGGGAGCAAGGGTGGATCTAAGAGGCCTTAGAATGATAACAAGAAAGGGAATGAATAAAGAGGAGAGGAATAAGTATAAATAAAAAAGAGGAGAAACTGAGCCTGGGAAGAGAGAAAGGCAAAGGTGAGGTGTATTCACATTCCTGTTTGTATTCTAGTAATAAGCCCATGTAGAAGCAAATGTTATTTTTCATTTTTTTCATATTATACTGGTTTTTTACTCATTTGGAAACCTTAGATAAGTCAATGAAAGTTGAACCAACAACAACAAAAATAGTAACAGGCAAGAAAGTTGCAAACTAATGTGTTACTCAGGATATCAATACATTAACTTCCCTTTTGTATTTTGGAGTAGCTCCAATCAAAAATTGTTAGTGAAAGTATCAACTCAACATAAGAAAACTATTTTCTCTTTATAGCTGTCCCTTTCTCTGTCCCTTTTAATAGTAATAGTAATAATAATAATAATAAAACACAAAAAAATCCTTGTCCTTTCCATCTTTGCACAAGGCTCCAGCACTGTTTGCATTATAAGTATATGCCAGCTTAGGGGATGGGATTGGCTTTGATTTTCAGAAGCTGATTGATGATGGCCTTCCTAAAGTAAGCAGAAGTTACCAATAAAATTGACTCTAATGGGTGCTTTGGGTGTTGTTATAACACAGCTGCAGACAATAAGCCAAAAGAGGAACAGCTGATGTGCAATCTTGAGAACAAGATAAAAGGTGGCGCTAGTGGCTATAGTTAGTTCGAGGAAGAAGAAAATGGAAAATATTTATAACTGTGATATTTCTGATGAGTTATGTTAGTTGGTAAGAACAGAATATTAAGGATACTAGACTATGAAGGGAATTTAAAAATAATCCAGTCCAATATGAAATATTTTGGTAAAAGTAAAATGACTAGTTATTGGTAGAGAAAGGACTAGAAATAATTTTCCAGATTCTCCAGTCTAGTCTTTGCTTTTTACCAAGTTGCCTCCATTTCAAGGACTTGCTAGATGGTTTTCTACTGTCCATGATGATGGACTCTCCCCTCTCCCCAAACAACTGCCACCTAAATGTGTCATCTATTACTGAAGCAACCAGATAAGGGAGACTGAGGGAGTCTGTGATCTATTGCTACTACTTAACAAGCAACAAAAAGGTGATGCTCTTCTGTAAAAGAATAAATAAAAAAAAGCAATAAGCACTTACTATGTGGCAAACAGTACTAAGTGCTGGGGAATACTAAAAACTTATAATTGCAACACTTTTAGTTTAAAATGTAAACTTGCTTTCGTCACCTAATCAGTATAGCTTTTTTTTTTTTTTTTTTTTTTAATTTAGATGCTGGCAAGAATTCTTTCCTGTTATGTATTTGAGGTCTTATTTTGAGAAGTTGAATGCTTCTCTGGGAAATCTAATTTAGCCAAACAAGTCAGCTGTCAGATGAAAGTCAGACTTTTTTTTTTGGGGGGGGGAGGATATTGATAGTGCAAGGGGTAATATTAGAACTGTGATTTCACTGATATAGAGAATTGTCAATGAAGAAACTTCACTTACTAAGAGAGATTAGTACCTAAAACCAGTGAATTTTATTTTTTAAAGAATCGCCTGGTTGCATTGGGATCCAGCTAGTGTCAAAAGGTGAAACTTTAACCCGAGTCCTACTGACTCTAAATCTGGAATAAAGTACTGAAATACTTTAAATAAATTTTAATACTTCAAGAATATGATTTCAGAACTTCTTCAACCAATACCATTTACCTATATCACAATAAACAAACTTAAGGTGTTTTAGGATTCCTTAAAGCACAGTTTGAGAAATACTGATGTGGGCCAACCCCTTCACTTTATAGAAGAAAAAATTGAGACCCATAAAAATTGAGTTAACTAGTTAAGGTCACACAAGCTTCAGTCACAGGGCTGGCTTTCAAATGACTTCTGTATTCACTTTTGGAGACCTAGGCTGCCTCACTTATTCTATATGTGAACAAGATTGTCTATATCCAAAGAGATCCAAAGAACCAAGAAATACATGAATATACTTAATGACTCTCTCACTTCTCATCTCTCCTCTGCCCAACAAAGCTTATTTTCTGAATTATTGCAATAATTGCTTCACTTCTTCATTTTCTAGGTATTATCAGATTAGTGTGAGCTGCTCTTTTAAGTGACTAAGCACAATATATACTCCCAATCAGCTATTCTTGTTCTTGAGCTCTTATCTTATTTCTCACCAAAAATTGCCTGTTCTCTAGTCAGTCAGAAATACAGCATCTGTCCTAACTTGAGGCATTGCTCTTCCAGGTTTCACCTGGCAAATCCAAGATCATGGTCCCCTGGGGCCAATCAAAGCAGGATAATCAGTCTACCCTGGCGGACTCAATTAAGTTTAATTAGTTGTTTCTCTTATCTCCAAATTTTCCTAGCCAGGTGGATTTTTTTTTTATTTTTATTAAATAACCTAGAATAATTAAGCTTTTGTGTAGGTCCTCCCCCCAGGTGGGATCTATGATTAATAAAACAATCAGGCATCTTAAAGGCCCAAGAGTCATACTGCTCATTCCAAGGATGTCTTAAAGTTGAAAAGCCATAGCTTTTTAAATGTGTAGTGATCTGATGTCTATTGTACCAAACATCCCACCTAATATATTAATACTGCTGGGGACAAGGTACACAAGGGCAACTTCATTTTGCATATGACCTTAGTATTACTCCAAAGAAGTTTGTTGTCAGCTGTAGTTCTCAAAGTTCCCCTTCACATTTTCATTTTTATCTTGGTTTTCCTCTTTGGAATGACTTAGAACTGAGGTTATGGAGAAGGTTTGGAGAAAATAGAAAAGGGTATAATTATTATGGAGGAGTAGAAAGCTGAGAATATTCTGGCACATATCCTAGAATTTTTTCTAGGATTGTGAGAAAAGAATTCACTTATAGTACATAAAATACCAAGGTCTGAAAAGTTATACAGGAAAGTTAACTTGGGAGCGTTAAGAAATTCTCATGAATCAATTCTGGGGGAAAAAAAATTCTCATAAGGAGAAAAAAGAATCATTGACTAAAGAGACCAAAGTAGATTCATAGAAAAATTAGTTGAATTAAATTATAAAGGAAAATGTTCATTAGATGGAAGTAAAAGCTTGTCATAGAAGGGAGGAATACAAAAACGGGCAAGTTATTTTAACAATTGTTTTAGGGGCACTAAAGTTCAGAATGAATTCAGGGGTTGGTGCTAAAGGCAATAGAAAGATTTTTGTAGAGAAATAGTTTCTAGTGGTGCTTGGTTTAAGGTATGATCTCAAGTCAAGTCCCATTTAGTCACTGTCTAGGTCCTGATTGACTCAGATTAAATGTAAATAGCAGTCATTTCTGCTTTGGACAGAAACCATGAGGGTCTTTCCCTCCCAGATTTTTCATATATATATTCACACAACCTTGAGTATATAGATAGAAAATAGGTATATGAATCAAACATTTACTGATAATAAATCACAATGTCATGATCCCTACATTCAATTATATTATCCTATATGGGATTGCAACCCACAATTTAAGAAGCTTTGGTCTAGAGGATGACCAATTTTGGATAATAAAAATAGAAAGGCAATTTAGAGTCCTAATAGGTCATATATATATATATACATATATATGTATATCTATCTATCTATCTATCTATCTATCTATATATATATATAGATAGATATAGATATAGATAGATATAGATATAGATAGATATAGATATGTATGTATATATATATGATACAACAACTTACTATGTGGTATAGATTATAATATATTAATACACACAAATATTTATATATGTGTAAATAAAATATACATATATATGTTTTTATATACACACACACTAAGTGAAAGCATAGATTCTTTGCCTTAATTGTTACCTAGCCTTAATTACTTAATGGGTGCAGCCTCAATCAAACTGAGACCTGTTGAAGATCTTAGCTTAAAAAAACCCAAGGTCCTCCATTGCATCCTGGATCATCTCTAGTCATCTTGATCTCTATCTGACCACTGGACCCAGATAGTTCTAGGGGGAAAAGTGAGGCAGGTGACCTTGCCCAGCCCTCCCTCACTTCAATCCAATTCACTTCATGTCATGGAGTCACCTCCTATGTCCTTTTCAAGAACAAAGGACAAACAACAACAATGTCCCTGAAGGGAACAATGATTCAAAGCATACAATCCAGAGTCATAAATTACCTCAAGAACATGAATATTTATCACCTCATTTCCTCTATCAAGGAAAAACTTCCCTTTCAAGTTCTCCCTCACAGCTACTGCCTGCACTGGCAGGTAAGTATGACTAATGTCAAGATATAGATTTTTGATGATACGTTTTTAGTGTTTGCTTTAATATATGAATATTTATGATTTTATTTCTTTTGCTTTACTATTAAGTAAATGGTTATTTTAAATATATAATGATATCAATATTGCTAGTGGTTGATTGTTAGAGCCAGAGTCATGAATAAGGAAAATATAATTTCCATTAATGGGGTAGTTAGGTGATGCAGTAGATAGAGCATAGGGTCTGAAGTCAGGAAGGCTGGAGTTCAAATTTTACTTCAGATTCTTACTAACTGTGTGGCCCTGGGTAGATCACATAACTTTTCCTCATCTGTAAAATGAGATGGAAAATGAAATGGCAAACCATCTTTGCCAAGAAAACTACAAATGGGGTCATGGAAAGCTAGATATGACTGTTTGTTTCTGAGTTTGATGCTTTGAGTTCAGAGCAGGCCTTCTTTAAACTTTTTCTATTCAATCCTTTTTTGCCAGAGAAATTTTTACGCAACCCTGAATATATAAGTATAGAAAATAGGCATACAAATCAAACATTTATTGATAAAAATCATAATGCCATGACCCCCATATTCAGTTATGTTATCCTATATGGGATGGCAACCCACAATTTAAGAAGCTTTGGTCTAGAGGATGGCCAATTTTGGATGGTAAAGGAAAGGCAAGTTGAAGTACTAAATGGTGAACATAGAACTGCAGAGGGAAGTATTAGTATAAAGGAGTAAATCCTGGGATATTTCCAGGTCTCCTATAAGTAAGCACTCATAAGTATAATATAAGTATTATAATGATATCCTATTATACAGTACTACAAGTATTTCAAAGTTACGTTCTTAGGCAGTATACACATATTAACCTGATGCTTGGTACTTTTAATGTATAATCTTTGATCAATAATCAAGGCATTATCATATTAATGAAGTAATAGAACCACATTTGTATTGACATTCTTACCATAAATCAGATCAGAAGACATAAAGAAATTGCTACTAAAATAAAAGTAGTTCATTGATTTCCTTTGAGGTAAAGGACTTGGTATGATTTATTTATTGTGTGGCCAAGGATAACAAAGAACATAATTTCATAGGCACCTTGTTCATTTCCCAAGGATTGGCATGGCTTGGGATTATCATTTACAAAAAGATTACTGGGAAAATGAGAGTTTTTATTCCACTTCAAAGGATAAAGAAAAAAATTCTATAGAGAGATTAACTACATATCGCTGTTTTCATGGCATGGTGATTTAACCAGTTAAATCTTACCTATCCATAACACAATTTAACTTACATTTTTAAACTTGTTTGCAAGTATTTCAGGAAAGATGTCTTGATGAAACTGAGATGTGCTGTGTCTGTCATGCCCGCAAGGGACTGAAGTTATTTTAGTTTGATTTGTTTTTAATGAGACCAAGCTAGTTTCTAATGATCACAATTTATATCCCTAACTGCTCACAAACCATTCATTTAATAATGTACCATAAAATAGTGTCAGCTCAAAGGAAGAAAGGTTCATATATGCCAGCATGCTGGTAGTAGCCCCCCCCCATTTTTTGTTGCAAAGATTACTAAACATGTTTGGTACATGAATACTGGAAAAATACTGGAAAATTATCATAGGGAAATAAGCAATAATTATGAATTCAAAAATATTTGAAAAGTTACATTAACAGAGGCTAAGTAAGGTCAAGAACCAGAAAAATCATATGCACAATGACTTCAACAAATAGAAATAAAATAGAAAGAATGGAAAGAAATAGAAAGAAAATATGCAAACTGAATTTTGTGTAATTAAATTTATCGAATATTGTTTCAAAGGAGATAATAAAGTATTACTCCCTCTCTGCTTTTCAGAGGACTATGTATATAGAACATTGTAAATATCATCACATATGATTTATATGAGATGCACTGTGTCTGTCATGCCCACAAGGGACTGAAGTTATTTAAGTAAAAAAGAAAGAAAAAAAAAGATGCCTGGCTTTAACAATGAAGGTAATTTCTGGAATTTCCTTTTTAAAAAAATCAGGGCATTTATCTGTTTCAAATCTTCTTTTCTCCACTATTTCTTTCTTCTTTTTAATTAAAGCTTTTTATTTTCAAAACATATGCATGGATAATTTTTCAATATTAACTCTTGCAATACCTTGGTCTCCAACTTTCCCTCTCTTCTCCACCCCTCCCCTAGATGGCAAGTAATCCAATATATGTTAAACTTGGTAGAGATAAATGTTAAAGTCAGTATATGCATACATATTTATACAATTATCTTGCTGCACAAGAAAAATCAAACAGAAAAAAATTAAATAGAAAATAAAATGCAAGCAAACAACAAAAAAAGTGAAAATTCTATGTTGTGGAACACACTCAGCTCGCACATTCTTCTCTCTGGGTGTAGATGGCTCTCTTCATCACAGGATCATTGGACATGGTCTGAATTATCTCATTGTTGAAGAAAACCACATCCATTAGAATTGATCATTTGTATAATCTTGCCATTGCTGTGTACAATGATTTCCTAGTTCTGCTCATTTCACTCAGCATCAATTTAGGTAAGTCTCTCCAGATCTCTCTGAAATCATCCTGCTGATCATTTCTTACAGAACAATAATATTCCATAACATTCATATACCAGAACTTATTCAGCCATTTTTCCAACCAATGGGCATTCACTCAGTTTCCAGGTTCTTGCCACCTCAAAAAGAGCTGCAGCAAACATTTTTGTGCATGTTTCCATTATTTTTCAAAGGTTTAAATCCTAAATATTATTTTATAGAGGCAGACATTAATGGTTGTTTAGCACAGGGCTTCTTAAACTTTTTCCACTTGTGACTCTTCTTGCTTGAGAAATTTTTACATAACTCTGGGTATATTAAATAGGTACACAAATCAAACTTTTACTTATAATAAATCACAAAGAAATTTATTTATTCATTTATTTATTTAATAAAGATGAAAACGTGTTAATAAGGTGGAGTTGTTTATTTATTTTTACATAAGGATATAAATCTTGGCAAAATATTTAATACCTTTTACTATTGCATAATTTTTCATAATACCCACATTCAATTATGTGACCCCATCTAGAATCATCACCCACAATTAAGAAGCTTTGATCTAGCTCAAATACATCATTTTATGTATATGAAGACATTCACAGAGAGATTACACAGCTAGTTAATCTTAAAACTGGGACCAATTTAAGTTTCCTAATAGCCAGGTCAGGTCTTTTTATAATATACAGTCTCATTGTTGTTTTCCAGTTCGATGGAATGTAATTAGTATATATGTGGGAATTTTATCCAATCTAAAGCATCAAGGTGCTTTCTTACTATCTCTTTATTTGGAACTTTGATTCCATCTTAACCACATTTTATTTTTCTAGTTTTTAGATCATTGTCATTAATACATAAAATGGAAACCAAATGGGTATTAAATCTTTTTTTTTTTGTCTATTAACATTATGTCAACTCCACAATCAGCAGGCTTCCTCCCACTCATCTTTCTTATACAATTCTTAGTGGCTCATATGGAAGTTTTATAGTTGTCTTTAGTTATGTGTTTCTCCTTCCATCATTTGTAACTATTCTTTAGGCATCTGAACACATCAAGAAGTTCCCTGAATAAATATACTGGAATTTTTGGATGCTTCCTTTCATTCTCTTGACACCATTTGAGATTGTATTGTCAGAATTTTCTTTTTCATAGCTTCCTTATTCTCTTGAATCATGTTCCCTACAACATGCATCAATGAAAAAGCACTTATTCAGAACCTACTATGTGCTAGGTACTGTGGACATAAAGGAAAAAAATGACAATTTCTGTACTCAAGAAGCTTATATTCTATTGGAGGAAACAACAGGTTAACATATAAATATATACAAAATAATTCTGAGATAATTTTGGAGAGAGGGTCACTAGCATCTGGGGAAATCAAGAATGACTTCATGTAGTAGCTGTCATTTCAGCTAGATATTGAAAGAAACAAAGGATTTTATGAGATAGTAATTGAATCAAATCAAGATAATGAGCATTTATTAAGTATCTATTATATGTCAGGCACTGTGCTAAGCATTTACATATACAAAAAAAAGAAGTAAGAAGAAGAAAGAAGGAAGTGAATTTGAAGAATGGGGAAAATCCATTTATGAAAACATTTCTCTTTGAACTAAAATCCTGTGTCCATATAAAGTCAACTTAAGTTAAGAAGTATTTATTAACTACTTGATTTATGCTAAGGACTATGCTAAGTGCTAGGAATGCAAAGAAAAGAAAGAAAAAGCAGTCTCAGCTCTTAGAGTACTCATAGTTTAATGAAAAACACAACATACAAACAAAACACAAACAGGATATGCTGGATAAATTGGATATTATCTTAGAGGAAAGGCATCAGCTTTAAAAGGGATATGGAAAGGCCTCTTGCAGAAAATGAGATTTTAGCAGGGGCTTGAAAGTAGCCAGGTTAGACAGTAAGTGGAGTTGAGGAAGAAAGGAATTTTGGACAGCCAGGGAAAATGTCTGGAGTCAGGACATGGAGGATAACGGACCAAGAACAGCAAAATGACCAGTCATTGGATTGTGGAATGTATGGAGTTGTACAAGGGTCAACATTTCTTTCCTTGACTATTATGAATTCTAAGATGATTCAGGCTTGATCTTCCAATGTTTGTGTCTGTCTTCCATTCACCAAATAGCTTTCTCAAGATCATAAATTTTTGAGCTTTAATATGCTTTGGAAAACAAATCCAATCTTTTCATTTTATATATGAAGAAATTAAGACCCATAGAGGTAATGTGACTTTCTTTTGGTTACAACCTAGTTAGGTACAATAATTTAATGGATTAAAGCAAAGATGGCATTCTTAACAGATTCAAGGATGACACAAAGCAGTCTATCTAAACAGGATCTTGACTGTGAACTTAATAGGATTTTAAATTTATGAGATAGCAGCCAAGAAAGCTAATGTATGCTTGGATTGACAAAGTCCTTGCTTCCAAGAAAATGGAGAGATGGCTCTATACTCTGTCCTGGCCAGACTACACCTACCACCTCTGTATAATTACCCAAAGATCTGGGCTTCCCTTAGGAAGAATATTGATTAATTGGATACTCACCAGAGGAATACAACTAGCAGGGTGAGGGGCTTTGAACTGTAATGCCGGAGAAACTGAGGTAAGATAGAGATTAGAGAATTTTTAAAATATTTTATTAATTGGAGAGTTTAATTGACTGGACAGGACTCTTGTCTCAAAGTATCCAGTAATGAATGGGGGAACGATGAACACTTTTATAGCTCTTCAGACAAAGGGAAGGAAAAAGCACGGGAAAATCAGGATTGGGGGGAAGTTATAAATTTTTGCCAAAAGCTAGAGTCAGGATGTTTGAATAACAGAAGTCAAGATGTCAGTGAAGCATCCGTGATAGTATTATCTTTTGGAATATTTTAGAGGGGCAGTGTCATAAATTCTTGCGGGTAGAAGGAGCTAGGAGTCAGGAAGTCTGATCTGCTCCTCCTCTCCCATTGACAATTTATAACCTTAGAGCAAATGGTCCTCAGTCTTAATGAACCAGGGGGGTTTTATGACTTAGGGGACTGAGGCAGAACAGTTAAGGAAACTGACATAGAACAATTCATGGAAATTCAGTCAGGACAATGAGGGAAACTAGTGCAGGGAAACTGAGATAGAACGGCTCAAGGAGACTGTGGCACAACAGAACGTAGGCCATTTGGGAAATGATGATGGTTAGCCTGAAGAAAATTCAGGGAGAACACTACAATTATTGTTTGGTATTTTAAGGATTAGAACATGGAAAAGGAGTCAGTTTCATGTCCCAGATGAAATAACTCATAGTAGATTTTTAAAAAAATGATACTTTAGGCTTAAAAACTGATCAATAAATGGGATTATCAAAAATGTTATGGGTGGAGATAGAAGTAGTTTCTATCTCCTTAGGAGTCTTCCAACCTTGTTTGACAATATTTTCTATTTAATTCCTAGAAATGTTTCAAGAAGTTTTCTCTTTAAAAAGTTTCTTTTTTGGAAATGGTCTGGGCTAGATGATCACCCAATGTTGTGATTCTGTTTCTGTGACTCTAAATTCAGTATCTTTTTCACTGCATTTCATCACTACTTTGATGGGAAATAAAAATTATCAGCAAAACAAGTCAAGGATTTATCAGAACGGGAGCAGCTAAATGGATCAGTGGATAGAACACTGGCCCTGAGTTCAAATCTGACTTCAAACAATTAATATTTACTAGCTCTGTGACTCTGAGCAAGTCTACTTAACCCCAATTGCCTAAGACTTTCTAAGAATCTTATCCCTGGCTTTTTACAATTGTTAATAGTTACTAATTTTTTTTTTCGAGATGGAAATTCCCAATGTTGAAAGCCTTATTTGAATAAAGCTTCATAGAATGTAACAACTAGGTGGTTCACTGGTTAAAGTGTCAGGATTGGAGTTAGGAAGATAGACCTGGGTCCAAATCTGGCCTCAGACACTTATTAGCTGTGGGACCCTGGACAAGTCACTTAAAGATAAGAAATGGCAAATCATTCTGTATCTCTGCCAAAGAAAACCCCATATGGCATCATAAGGATCAAAGAAGACTGCAATGATTAAACAAAAATATGTTTTTGTAGATGGACCATCTTTTCTGTCACCTTGATCAGTCTGGATGAGAAGTATAACAGTTTGAAAAGAAATACTGTTCCTTAAGATCATCAGGGTATCATCAGGAAGAGTCACCACTTCCACAAATGACTTCCAGATCAAGGTAGTCTTTGAACAATTTGACTTTGAACAATTGACTTACAAGCTGAGAGGCCTTCAAGGATTAAAAATCAGCAGGCTGCTTTTGCCATGACGGTGATTGCTGATTTATGTAGATTAGTCAGGGGAAGAAGCAATCACCTATAGCTAGAGAGAAGAACTTTTTTTTTTTTTTCGTGAGAAATACGATTTGACACTTGGTTACTTGGAAAAAGTGATCTCTTTTTCAACAACTCAGACTTTCTTATTGATTGATCCTGGGGGTGACCTTAGCATAGAGCATATAGAGCTGGGCAAATGTGATGAGGAACCTTCTTATGATCCAGAGGTGGCTTTCTCTATAAGAGATCCTTTTGGATATTTTTACAAAATTCTTAATAAAAGAACAGCTTGAGGCTTAGGGCGTCCATAGTCCTTGATGTGTTCTAAGTCTGGGGAAAAAAAAACAACACTTTTTTTTTTGGCTGAGAAAGAAATTACAATTGATTATAAATAATGTATTGTGCCAGCACAGCATGTGATTTTTCTGTATTGATTTCAAAATGTACTCAGGGAAGTTATGAACGTTATACGCTGGTGATTATTAATACTAATTGTCAGCATATTTATGGAACCTTTCACCTGAGCCAGAACACTTTGCTGAGTTCTCTTATTAATTGAATACAAGGAGAATTAGGTAATTAGTATATTTCCTAGAGAAATAGGCACCAACAAGTCTAATATCTTTTTTTTTTAATGTACTAATTTCCTAAAATCCTTTTTATTTTTTATTTTTTTAAGAAATAGAATGTAAGAAACTTTGGGACTTGATGTCCACAATGATAAAACTTCTGAGCAATAATTGAGTTCCTTTGTTGATCTAACATTATAAAAAAAAGTCAGCATAAGAATCTTTTAAAAGCAGAATCATTTATAGAGTTAAGCCTAAATATTGGGAAATTCCCATGTCCAGAATTTTCTTTTGTATTTATCTTTTTTCACATTTTGGATTTATAGATTCATAAAAACATAAAAAAGTTGCAAAATTACCCTAAAAAGAGTCTAGCCAGAGAAGAGATGTATTAGAAATCTTATATTGGGACATTTTTCTAAGTAACTCAATTTTGTAGATTTCTGAGATTTCAGCAATGCAAGTTAAGGATATATGTATATATGGCTGATTCATGAGGCTTAATTAGGTAATGGGCAAGCTATGTTATTTTTGAAAGACACATGTTTGCTATGATTTAAACTTCCTTTAATCAACCAATCAACCAACAAATATATATTTAGCCCCTATATTTTAATGTATCACTGGGATTCATATTTTGCAAAGCATTTAGCAATCAGCCATATTTGGTATGTTCTGATTTCAGATAAATGATAGTCAATTAACGGGTGTGGCAGACCACTAATAATTTTTTCTTCATGACATGCCTTTCTCTTTTATGGTAGACAACCACTTTATCTATGGATCAGTTTGAAAAGAAAAGATTCTATGCAAAACATGAATTTGTATGATAGTCACATTTATAGAATGAGTTTTGATTTCCTTCTTGTTATATAGTCTCTATCATCTCCTGACTTTACTACCAAGATAGTACAGGTGTGTACAATTTTCCCCTTCTTTTTCTCAATTTTTAGAGCAACTGCCTTACAGAAGACCAACTAGGTTGAATTTAATTTGGAACTAATTATAAAACACCAAGTCTAGGCTCATAAACTCAGATACATGCTTTGACCCTATGGTATTACCTGAGGGGAGAAAAAAAAAAACAGTTTAGTTAGTACTTTTCCATTTAATCTCTGGAAAGTAGAAAAATCTCTGTCCTGAGTATAGTGGGATTGGTCTCAGTGGGATGGCAGGAATGGTGAAGGTGGTGTATATAGTGCCCCCAGTAATTCTGGGCATGTAACTGGTGTAGTGAGTAGAGTGTTGGACATGAACTCAAAAGGATTTGAGTTATAATTTGGCCTCAAACACTTATTAACTATAAGACTCTTGGTAAGTCATTTGATCCCTGCTTCCTTAGTTTTTTCATATATAAAACGGGGATAATAATAGCACCTCCCTTCCAGAGTTATTGTGAGGATTAAAAAATGAGTTAACATTTGTAAAGAAGTTTGCAAACTTGAAAACATTTTTATATTGGGCAGCTGGGTTGCAAAGTGGATAGTGCATTGGGCCTGAGATAGGAAAATATAAAATCTGATCTTGGACATTTACTGGTTCTAGGAAACTTATTTAATCTCCTTGTCTCAGTTTGATCAACTGTAAAAATGGTGGTGATAGTGGTACCTATTTTATAGAGTTGTTATGAGGATCACCTGAGATAAGAATTATGTTTGTGTGTGTATGTGTGTGTGTGTGTGTGTGTGTGTATGTGTGTGTGTGTATATGTATATGTATATATAAATGTGTATTGCCTCCTCCCTCATATAGTTTTTTTTTTTTTAATTATGAAGAACCCATTAGAGATTTGACTAGAATTCTTTTGTAGGAGACTAAGCCCCTAGCCTTTTCTCTGGTACTCACTAAGTTACCTCTAATTGTATTTTTCTCCATTTCCTTTTGTAGGACTAGAATCTCAGGGCTGGGACCACCTGTCTTTCTCAGAGTAGTATAGTACTCTTAATTTCTGCCTCCTGAATGAGATTGAAAAGTTAGGTCTAAGGAAACAGAGGTTGCTTCCTTCCCAGAATTCCTAGACATTTCATGGAAGACTTTAGAATATCTTGATTTACCAGCCAGTGGTGAACATGAAAATAATTCACAATGGGACAGTCTAACAAGAGAGAAGGCAATATATCAAAGACAGGGGGACTAATAATTCTCTGATATACTTACCCTCTTCCTCCATTCTTCTCTCCTTTTTGTTTCCCTCCCTCTCTTTCCTCAATATCTTGGAGTTCATGAGCTAAATTTTTTCTTAATAAAGAACTATGCCTTAAAGTTAAATTACTCTGATTCTCATTGTTTGGCCAACAAAAGGCCCTGGACCAAGTCCCTTAGTCTTTGTTTTGACCTTGATTGCCTCAGAATGAATGTAAATAGCAATTTTTGTTGTTTTAGCCAGAATTCCTGAGAATCTTCTGCTCCTAGTTTGAAGGCTGTGTGTTTGGGTGCATGCTTGCACACATGCCCACACAAATACATATATCATATACATGTACATTTATGCACACACATGTACAAATGGGCAGGTGCATTTTTATCTGTGTGTGTACATATAATATGCATGTGTGTGCATGTGCATGCCTATTTTACCTACGTAGAAGAGTCTTTTTTGGGTCTAATTTCTTACCTAACTTTAATCATTGAATGGGTATTTAATCAAACTGAGAGCTATTGAAGACCTCAGCTTAAAAAGTCCAAGGTCTCCCATTGCATCTCCATCACCTGGCCACTGGACCCAGGTGTCTGGGGGGGAGGGAGGTGAGGCAGGTGACCTGCAATTCACCTGCAAATTATGGTATCAGCTCCTTATTGTCATGGTCCTCTTCCAGAACAAAGGACAAACAATATGCTCCTATATCAGAATAGAACCATATCAGCTTTTATGATATCTGAGGGACTATCTGTAAGGTTTGTGAACCTCCTCTAGAACAGAAGCACTGTGTATGGAGTCTCCTGATCTTGAGAAAATTTTAATTACGTTGTGTATTTACAGCTTTGGCATTGGTGAGACTAATGGTGATATCATTCTTACTATAAGAGCAGGGTCTTTGGTTTTTACTTCCAGAATGAAAGAGCAATTATAAATAGTAGCAAGAGGGCACTGGTGTGGGTTATTATTATTATAACTATTTTTAAATGAGTTTTACTGCCTAGACTCAATGGGTTTTCCAAGGTTCATGGGCTGGCTGAATAGGGTTTTCAAAGCATTGACTCCTTTGATGGTGGAATGAATTAGTGTGACAAAATAAAAAGAGAGAAAGGGGCATAAACCTAATTCATGGTTCTCAGCATCATCCAGATTTGTATTTAGATTAAAAAATAAAAGAATAGTTGGTTTTGCAGTAAGATATTTAACTGATGATTATAGCTATAATTAGATATTTATTGCTTGTTTAAATCAGATTGATGATATTTGATTCACAACTATTTGTGAGTATAGCCAAAAATTTTTACTTAGAATCTTTTGGGTTGTTTTTCTTTTCAAAATATATTAAGCCTCTCAGAACACCATGAACTTTCTAAGTGAATTAGAAACACACACTATTAAGTTAGAATTATTTCTATTGCACATTGTATTTTACTTGGGTAATCAGATCTGGGAAGGCAATGTTGTGTGGTGGAGTTGGGAATTAGGAAACCCTGGGTACTCTCTTTCAAATGCTAGCACTCATTAGATGTGTGACCTTGGACTTGTTACTTTGCCTTGAGACTGCTTCCTCATCCATAAAATCAAGGAAGTAAACTGGCCGACCTCTGGAGCTCTTTACATTTCTAGCACTTTATTATCCACTCTCTAGCCCGATTCTGAACAAATGAAGTCATTTGCACAGTGCCTGGCTCTTTTTGTGGTTGTTCACTTGAGCCTGACTTTATGACCTACTCCATTTGGGGTTTTCTTAGCAAAGATATTGGAGTGGTTTGCCATTTCCTTCCCTAACTCATTTTACAGATCAGGAAACTGAGACAAACAGGAAACTGAGATAATTTCTGTATCTATAATAGTAAAATTGTCTTAATCACTCAGAGTGACTTGCCCAGCATCACGTATATAGTAATTGTTTGGGGTCAGATTTGAATTCATGAAAATGAATCTTCCTGACTCCATCCCCACATTGTACCACTTTGCTGTCCATGCATATTAGTGGAGAAGCAAGTAAAAGAGGTGAATAATAAAGATAAAATATAATTCTTATATTCAAGAGACTATTATCCAGTTGGGGAAATAAAGTAAATATTTACTTTTAAAATATTTTTATATTTATTAAATATATTAACTATTAAATATTTATATAACCTGAACTCAGGAAGATGAGTCTTCCTTACTCCAGCCTGTACTTTATCCACTGTGCTAACTACTTGCCAGTAGACAATTTATACTTATCCTTTCCCCTAGTCCTTCTGCTCAATCTAGAATAATACATATTTCATGAATGGATTTATCAGTTTGTAAGAAATAGGGAGTTCTGTTCCCACGAATCATGGAGTCATGGAGAAAATTTCATTGTTATATGAATATAAGGAAAGGGGGAGATTATTATCCTGTAATACAGTAGGGCATTTTAAGTGTAACTGAGAAAAAGGTTTATGAGATATGAATTAAATGATAGAGAATTAAAATAATCAAACCTAGCAGAAACAGAAAGAAGGAATCAAGTACATGAAGTAACACAGGATATGTCTCTTTTAAGTTAGTGATCACAATTTTGACAAAACTTGGAGATTGGCTTCATTTACCAATGTCCAATTTTAATGAGTAGAGCCAATTGAGTAGCAGAGTGGAAGGAACTTTGGATCTGAAGTCAGGAGAGCCTGAGTTTGAATTTCACTTCAGACATTTATTAGATGTGTGATTCTTGGCAAGGCCCTTAACCTCATCTCTCCTCAGTTTCAACATTTATAAAATGGAGATAATAATAGCACCTCCCTTCCAGTATTTTTATGAGGATAAAATATGTTAGCAATTGTAAAATGCTTTGCAAACCTTAATATAAATGATATTTGTTTAAATTAAAATACATTTAATTAATTAATCAACTAATGAATTAATTAATTATGATCCAAATTTAAACATCCTATCCATTTTTAAAATCCTCAAATGTCCAAACTTAAATTTCTTGATTCTTTTTCATAGTGGGTCTAAAGTAAGTTATAACAAAGATATTGAAATGTAGATAATCAAATCTTATTCCTGAAATTAAAAAAAGCTTGAGGATGTTTGTGTTAGCAGGAAAATACTTATAAAAGAACTCATAAATATTTATAACCATATCAGAAGACCCAGGACTAATTGTGCAAAACACATGATATTTTCATAATAATATATAATAGCTAAATGTTCTCAAACATTTTGATCTCAGGACCTTTTTAAACTTTTAAAATAATTTATTTAATATTCAGTTCAAGGAAAAAACCAAGCATTTTCATAAGAGAGTACAATTAAAAAAAAGATTATTGCATATGAAACTGCAAATCTACCATGTGCAATTTACTATTTCCTTCAAATATACAACAAAGTTATATAAATTTCTTTTTTTTTCTTTTAGTTTGTTTTTCTTCCCATTATTCCCCATCAGACATAAATATATATATCTATATATAAACACACATAGTATGTATGTAAAATTATTCTATACATATTTCTATTTACCAGTTCTTTCTCTGAACATAAATATCTTTTTTCATATATTTTATTTTTAATTTCTCTATCTGTAATAGTCAAGTTGACTTAATCACTAAAAGTCATTCTTAAAATGATGGAGCTGTTATTCTCTACAATGTTTTCTTGGTGCTGCTCACTTTGTTCTTCATAATTTCATTAAAGTATTTCTATGTCTTTGCAAGATCATTGAGCTCATCATTTCTTATAGCATAATATATTTCCATCACAACCACACATTCCAACTTGTTCAGCCATTCCAAGATTATTGGGAATCCCTGCAATTTCCACTTCTTTATAATAACAAAGAACTATTATAAACATCCCACTCATATTCAAAGTTTAGAATTAGTATTTAAGTATTCTCTCCAACTGATTTTTGCTCTCTTTTTCACAGCCTTTCTTTTTATCCTTCGTGTTGCCTTATCTTTCCCCACACTCTTTCAATGCCCCTCCATTTTACCCACCTCCAAGAGTCCTCATTTTACACTCTTAAAAATTATTGGGAGCCCCACAAAGTTTATGTGGGGTATTTACCATATTAGACATTTAAAAATCTCAGTATTATTATAAAAATGTTTTTGACCCATGAACTTGAAAGTATCTCAGAGATTCAGAGGAGTCATCAGACTATACTTTGAGAAATGCTGCTCTAAAAATTCTGTTCTTATCCTTTTCTTGTGCTGATTTTGAAATTATAGGTGACTCTCATGGCAAGACAAAGGGACATGTGCTATAAATATCAGTGAAAAATGAATTTTTTTCTAACTGTTGAGCAAATGATAATGGATAAGCAAAAATGTTTGAAATAAGAACAATGATCATATTCCTATAATTTTATTGATATTCCATTTAGTGATTTATATATATATATATTCATAGTGATTTGTTTATAATTATATATACCCTTTTTCAAATATCCCAGGAATCTATTGTTTTATCTTCATGTCTTATAGACTAGCAATTACATGTTTGCCAATATGTAATTACTTTTGTGTTGAAGTATATTATCGATTGCACAGTAATTTAATGTTCACTTGGTAGAGATAAAGATCTCAGTGGTAGCTTAACATGACTCAATTATCTTTTTATTTTTTGTTATGTAACATGATGGACTACTTTAATTGTTTAAAAAATTCTGGCCTATGAAAAAGCTTGGCGTATAGTAGGGAGGTAAGAAGAAATTTAATAAAAAAAATTGATATTGATTTTTATGTTGAATTTACAGGAGAGAACAAGGAATGATGATTTTGCAGTATTATAATATGTTAGAACCAGAGAGAAACAGATTTCTTCAAGCACACTTTTTCATTTTTAAAGATGAAGTAATTTAAGTCATTTTGAAAGTGGCTTGTTCAGGTCACATATGTTGAAGCAGGAATTATATGAAATATAGATCCATCAAGTAGTTATGGCTTGTCATTATCAGGAATTAATTTATGGACTAATGAGTTTCCTCCATTTCCTCTTCAATATGTATACAAACAATATTCTACATCATCCTGAGTTTTCCATTTTTCTGCTATACTTTTAATATCCCTATTTCTAAGACTCAAGATTGTCTTTCTGACTTTCTCCAAATATATTTTTCATTCCAAATACCCATCTATCCTTAAGGTCTCTCATTGCATCCAGGGCCATCTCTAGTTGTTCTGATCTATATTTTGCTACTGGACCCAGGTAGCTTCAGAGGAAAAAACGAAGCTGGTGACTGTACAACATTTAAATTTAAATTTAAATCTTCTTCAAGAATGAAGGATAAAGAACAACAATCCAATTATTCCAATTAACTTCTATAAAAATTTCACAATTTCATTTTCCTATTACTGTTTATATAATGATAATCTGAACAATGATTGATAGTGATTCCATTTATCATAGTTATAAATTTATAATTGATTCTAATTTTATTCAATTCAACAAGTATTTATTAAGTACTGTGCTAAGTGTGGGAGATAAAAACACAAATTAAAAATATTCATGCCTTCAAGGCTCTTTAATTATACTCTATTTCTGTGAGTACTTGCTTAATACTCAACTCTGGACTGAGTTTTCACTAAACCATCTTTAGAAAGCCATGACAAGATGTTAATAGAAAAAATTTAGATTAGGGATCCTAAAAGGGAAAAATAAAAGAAAATGCTCTAAAGGCAAGATATATTGGCTAGAGGAGAGAAGACTTAGGATCTGTAGAGATAGACTCCAGAGTCAGACAAATCACTTTAGAAAAAGAAAATTCGAATTGTTCCCTTTAGCCTCTCATGGGAGGTAGTTGGAAAGAGGGTCTGCGTGGGGGGAGTCTGTCTTCTGTTGTTTCTGGGTGTTGTGTTGCACATCCACTGAAATAATTAAATGAACATACATGGAATTTAGGGAGAAGTTTGAGGGCAGGGATGCCCCACAGTGTTGGAACCAGTTGGCAAAATCCTGCTAGCATATTTGGCATCTATGTTATTATTTTATATTTGTTAGCTGACTTTCTGAATGTTTGTTTTATCTTCCCACCTAGAGACATATTTGAAGATGGGGATTACATTTTAACTTTTTTATTCATCTCTTTTATTTGCTTCTCCACTAGTATGTGTGGGAATATAAGCACAATGGATAGAGTGCTGGACCTGATGGCAGGAAGATTCATCTTCATGAATTCAACTCTGGTCTCAGATACATACTAGCTGTGTGACTTTGGTCAAATCACTTACCCTGTTTCCTGTCTCAATTTCCTCATCTGTAAAGTGAATTCGAGAAGGAAATGATACATGACTCCAGTATCTTTGTCAAGAAAACTCCAAGTGGAGTCAGGAAGAGTTGGAAACAAATTAAATAATAAGCACTAGTAAGATTCTCAACAGTACTGGTCAAAAAATACTTGGTTGGTTTGAGACACTTATAATTTCTTACTTTAAAAGAGTGATCTCATTCCTTAGTGTATGCCTTATTTTTCTAAATGTAACAATTGAGATAATGTTTGTAAAAGTTCTTAGTATAGTAGGTGCTATATGCTAGCTGCGTCATAATCATCATCATTATCCCTATTATTATATTGTAAAAATCATAGGACTTTGTTTACTTATTTTACTGCAGAACAGTTTATTTCTGGAAAGGTAGTTTTAACAAAAAGGTTTCTCATACTTAAAACATATAAGAACTTTTGCCTGAACCAAACCAACCTTCTATATTGTTGTGTTGAATAATATTTTATTTTTTAATACTAAAACCTTTTTATTTTTCAAAATACATGCAAAGATACTTTTCAACATTCACCCTCACAAAACCTTGTGTTCCAAATTTTTCTCCCTTCCTCCCCTTTCCCCCCTTCTTTAGACAGCAAGTAATTTAAGTTAGATATGTGCAATTCTTCTAAATATATTTCCACATTTATCATGCTGCAAAGAAAAGTCAGAAAATTATAGGACTCTAGGCTTAGAGATGGAAGGGATCTTAGAAATCACTGATTCCAACCTTCCAATTTTAATAGATAAATAAACTGAGGCATCAAGACATTAAGTGTCTTGCCTAGGGGCATCCAGCTATTAAATGGATGAGATGACATATTTGTGACAAGATCAGGTGTCCATTCTTTTGTAGCTTTGTCAGCATAGTGGCATGTATATAGGAGGGCTTCAATAGATATTGATCCAATAAATGAATAAATGGGGGAATTAATACAGTTCTGCTGTATCATTTTTTTGCCAGTTACATTCAGAACTTTTGCTATGCAAAAGAGTTTTTTCTTATACCTAACTTGTTATGTGACTAAGGGATTTCTGAAAAGAGACATAGAGCAATTCATAAATCAAGTCATTAGGATCAAGAACTTGATCTTGAAAGAAATCCCAAGATTGAATAATTTTTGGTAATCAAATGCAAACATTCAAAATAGAATTCATCTTTCCTCTCCAAACCCACTTCTTTCCTAACTCCCCTATTTCTTTTGAGTACATTTCTCTCTTTCCAGCCCCTGAACTTTATAAATTGAGTCATTCTGGTCTCCTTCCTTTTATCTTCCCCCTACTATTATTTATTTATTAAAATATCCAATTTTTGGGGGTGATTGTACTGTTTATAATAATAATGATGATGTTGTTGATGACAATGATTTAAAACTAAAAAATACCTGGATAGACCCTAAGTGATATTTTCAGATAAGCCTTCATCACTTACTTGAATCACCCTATATAGCTTACCAATGGCCAAACCGTATTGATTTATTTCCACATTTCACATCTCTTTCTCTCCACTCCTATGGTCATCATTCTAGGTCAATTTCTCATTGTCCCTTGCCAGGATCAATGTTATAACCCCCTAAGCAGTCTCCCTGCTTTGCCTTTTCTTGCATTCTTTGGACAAAAGGATGTATCAGAGGAACAGATCTGACTCTGTTACTTTCCTACTCAAAAAGCTCCAATGGTTCCCTATTTCCTTTAGGGTAAAATACAAACTTCTCTGATTTTTAAAGTTCTTCACAATCTGACTCCAGCCTATCTTTCCAGACAATTTTAATCTTAATTATTAATCACAGATAATGCCTTAAGTTTCACAAAGTGCTTTACATTTATTGACTTAGTGTTATAATTATCCCCATACACAAGAAAGTTTAGCCTGAGGTTAAGTGACCTTTTTAGGAGTCACACAAGTGACCCTAAATACCCCTAAAGTATTTGAGACAGAATTTAAACACAGATCTTCCTAAGTTTAAGTCCAACACTCTCTGTCTTATGTCACCTACTTGCCTCCATTATTCTCCTTCATGTGTGCTATCATCTAGGTCCAATAGCTCATCTTCAAACATGGGACTCCATGTAATCCCTTAGTAATCCCCATTATTGCAGAATATTTCTTACTCAGCCTCCCAGAAGGTCCAGCTTTCTTCATTATTTGACTGCAGAGCCACATCCTCTGTAAATGGTGATACCATCAGCTTTAAGTTCCTGCCTCTGAATTTCCCCACCTGAATAGCTTTGCATCTGCTTTAAACTTCTCCTGTTAGAAAGTAAGCTCCATGATGTCAATAATTGTTTTGTCTTTTGTGGGTATAGCACAGGTACTGGTGCATTTTGGGTGCTTTACAAAAGCTGCCTTCTTTACTAATTGATTATTTTCTTCTTTTATAAATCAGATGTCTTATTATTAAGGTTATTTTGTGAAAAGGTACTACATAATTATCCAGTTCTCAGCTTGTCCTGCATCTATTTATTTTTTGCTACTACTGTATAAAACTACTCCACCATATGTTTGGTCCCAGGGAACATAAGCTGTGTCAACCACTGATATGGGGAGAAATTCCATTTATAGTGGAGGGTTTCTTCCTCTTATAATAAAGAATTAAAATTCATCGGCACGTCAGCATATCAAATTAACCTTGTTTATATGCTTTTTAATTAGTTGTAATTAAGAAACACTCTCAAACCATTTGTGCCTAAAGGGAAACTTGCAAGAAATGGCAGAATGGTTCTTAAAACACAGGATGTTTCTTTGCTTTTATATTTGTAAAGGAAGCACCCGCTTGGAAGACAAACAATTTCCCCTTCTTCCCATTTACTTGTTTTCAGCAAAAACTTTTTTAAAATTGTGGTTTTAGAACTGAAGGTACCCTGGAAATCTTTGAGTCCAGGAGTTCTTAACATAATGTCTCTTATCTTGTTTTCTCAATATTTTGATAACTCTTTCATTATAATTGGCTTCTTTTGAAATGTAGTGCATTTTATTTTATGCATTCAAAACCATTATTTTGTGAAATCTAGAGGCTTATCCATACAACCAAAGGGTCTACCACAAAATAAGAGTAAGAATCCCCTCTACTTCCTCTATCCAATCTTCTTGTTTTATGGATGAGGAAATAGAGACCTAGAAAGATTAAGTGGCTTATTAGGTATCTGCTAGATGTCTTCTAATTCCAAATTCCAGTGCTCTTACCGTTATAGCTCAATGTCTTCCCAGTGACTGGTAACAAATGTATGACCCAAGGTTTATAGACAGTGCTGATCTTTATGAAAATCATTATAAGCAAAGGTGTAGATAGACTGCATTGGTGAAGAGATGTCACTCAAGCTCCTTTTGATGAAGAAGCTGTTTAAAATGTTTAAAAGTTGAATCCAAAACAGTTGAAGTATTTGAGCTTGACCTTGGAAAAGAAAAGTTGGCTTTAGATCAGCCTGATTCATTTTATGATCCGATTAAGAATCATAAAAAGCTAGAACTGAAAATGGATGAGCTACAAAATAAAAGGGAATAAATAATTCAATTTATGTTTAGCACAGTTTCCCAAGGGAATTGAAAATGGAAGGATTGAAATATATTTTGACTTCTGAGAGATGAACTTCTTAAATTGAGAGAATAGCTAAGGTACTTAACTGAAAAGTGATTGCAAAGTAAAAACAATTTCAAAATCTCTTCTTTCCTCTGGAGCCCTGGAACATGGCCCTGGAAGGAGACCGATGGGCAGCAGTAGAAACTCTCAAGCAGGTCAAATGAACACATTGGTTTCCCTTCCCTGGCACACTTGCCACATTTCAGCTGGATTATCCTAAAGTTCAGTCGGAAGAGAGAGAGGTAGGATAACCCTGAGATGCTATTTCCTATTTCAGGCCTGAAAATGGCCATGCTTGATTTGGCAAAACTAGGTATGAAATGTCAGAAACACGTTTTGAGAAATATTTAGAGGACTGGCAACCTCAGAAAAAGACAAATGGTCTCATGGAATTTTCTGTCAAATCTGCTGGGGAAGAGGATTTGAAGGGGTTTGAGTGATTGTGGATTATTCACTCCAGGGATTTCTGGTGATGTGTCAAAGTCATAATTTGTTAGTGGTTATTCATATAAATGAGTTTATAGATTCTACAAGGACAATTTTTTTGTTTTGTTTTGTTTTGTTTCCTGTGAGTATGATCAAAATTACTGATGTGTGGAAGAATGTAAAAGAGCAGTTAAATTGATGCAATATTAAGCTAAATTCCCTTTCTAGTTTATAAAATACAAAGAACAGATTATTAATTAACTTTAAAAAGTGAACTAATGCTCTTTAAGAATATATACTTAATTGCTTAGAATAAATTCAGAGTGAATATAAGCTACTCCAAATTCTACACACTCTAAGAAGGAAAAAAAAGACAAATTATTTTTTCAAAGTCATAAAAGAAGGGTTTTTAGAGGAAAGGAGGCCATCATCCTAAGCCATAACTGGGGTGGGTTGACTAGGGCTTTGCCCAAGGGCATCAAAATTTAGAGGATTTTTACAATCTTTGAACTCCTTCAGATATATTTGCCCTTCATTAGAAAGTATAATTGATTAAAATAGGAAGCTACCAGATGGTACAATTCATGTCTCTCTCTTCATTTACAGTATTCACTTTAAGTGAGATACTCCCCAGGCTACCTTTGCCCTGTCTCCTCTTTTTGCAGTAGCCACTTGGTATTCCAAGGTTTCTGTCCATAGCAACCAGGTGTATCTTCAGCCCATAGAGTCTCATGTCCCGAGTCTTTCTACGGTCACCAGAATTGTTCTTTTAAAAAAGTTAATTTGAAAATACATTGTGGGCTTTTTTCTTTGTGTTTCATAATAGTTTACTATTGCTCTGTCAGCATATTCAAAGCTCTCTTGTTTTCTGGTGATATGCTGGAACCATAACTTCATATGGGCAATTGCCTTTGTCGTTTCTAAACTTTTTTCTGCAGAAAGACTAAATTCAAATCCCAAGATAATGGGAACAAGTGAAATTCTACTTGGTGAATTACAGTTAGCATGATGTATATATGTTTGGTTATATTTTTATATTAAAAAATGTTGGCAGTTCATTTGACTAATTCATGAAACTTTAATCATACTCCCTAGTCTTATAAGATTATTGCCATGTTATTAAACATTTATCATGTCACTAAACATTATGCTTACTGTATTTCTGATGCACATTATGAAAAAAGTTAATAGTTATATATGACCATTTGTGACCACATTATTTTTAATGATATGTTATTAACATAAAATTGATACGCAAAAATGTAATCAAGAAACATCATTGCAATTCAGAAGGAAAACACAATGAAGTCTGCCATTACTAGATATCCAATTTAGGGCAACAAGAAGATTATTTATAAGCTCATAAACTAAAGACCTGTGATTTAATACTAAGTTCTCAAACTCCCTGCTTTATGCTTCAAGAACATAAGGAATTGCCATCAATCCCATCATAGTGGTTAAGTCCCAATCTTCAGGCTGATTTTTCTCATTGAAAAGGATTATCAGGTACGGTCTTAATTTTATGATTGTTTTGATACCAGGATTAAAGACTGATTTGTAAATAATGTTGAGTTTGAATTAGGGAAAGACTAACATAAATTCCAAGTATTCTTAAAGTAAAACCTTCATGAACAAGATCCTAGCTAATAATCACTGGAATTTCCTACTCCAATGTCTCATGATAGCAATAAAAATAAGTATGGGTACTTGAATGAATGAGTAAAAAAAACAGGCATGAAATGTGTGCAATGTGCTAAGTACCAGGGATACAAGTACAAAGAGTAAAAACAGAACCTGTCATTGGGAGGTTATATTCTAAAGGAAGATAATTCATGAAGGGAAGTGGCAGCTAGAGTGACTGTTTTTGATCACAATGCCTCTGAAATATAAATTCTGTCAGGTTTTAGCAAGTGAGGAAAGATAGGAATGAGAACTCAGTGTCAGAATGTGCCTATTGTCCAAGACAAACTAAATGAAGATCACCGTATTCAGACTCACATCCATATTTTGACAATAGATCATGAGTTATTTTGACAAGTAATCTCATAAAACTTCATTTTTAGAAGAAAGGGGCAGCTGGTCATACACACCTACAAAATACCACATAATCAGACCAAACCGCTATGGTGATTAAAATCAACAACAAACCAAACTTTTGGTCTATGCCCTGGGATACTTAACTGTCTCTTATTATCCCCTCTCTTCTCATATATAGGATATTCATTGAGAATTAAACTATAAAGGGATGATCCTGAGTCACTACAATGTTCAGAAATATAAATTACTGTTATTGTTCTTATTGATAGGTAAGAAGATGGCAATATAGCTAATAGTGTGATCTGGTATGATGATAACTCAAAAATTTCTGAAAATATTTTCTAAAGGATTGGTTTCCAACTATTTGATTTTTGGTTATAAACACACACATATAAATGATATACACATGTACCATATGTAAATATATATATATATATACATATACTGCTGTATTAGAATATGGAAGGAGATAGATGACACTGTGGATAAAGAGCTACTCCTGGAGTCAGGTAGACCTGAGTTCAAATCTAGACTCAGAAACTTATTAACTGTGTATCCCTACACAACCTACTTAACTTCTGTCTGCTTCAGTTTCTTCACCTGCAAAAGTGAGGATATTAAAAGCACCTACCTTAAAGAGATTTTGTAAAGCTAAAATGGGATAATATTTATAAAGTGATTCACAAACCTGAAATATAAATATATATTTTTAATTTACATGTGTCATATAAATATATAAACTTTAACTATTTTTTCTAACAATTATGTAAAAAATACAATTTGAACAAAAACAAGAATGAAAAAATGAGATGAAAATGAAATGATATTTGATCCTAGAAACAATAGGGAGCCATTAGAACTTGTTGAGTAGAGCTGTGGTGTAGTCAGGCCTTTATTTTGAGGAAAAACTTGATGCAGGGAGGCCATTTAGGAGTCTACTACTATAATTCAGGAAAAGGAGGTTTTGGATTAGGGTGATGATTGTGTGATTAGAGAAAGGGACAGAGGCAAGAGATGTTCTGAAGGTAGCCATAGGAAGGTTTGGCAACTCATTGTATTTTGGGATTGAAAATGACAAATCAAAGATAATCCCTTGAAGTTGGAAACTAGGATGACTGAAAAATTGGTGTTCTCCTCTTTAGTGAAAAAAAATTGGAAAAGGGGTGATTTGGATGGGGAAATAATATAATGAAATTTACTTTGGTGATCCCAACTCATTTATATAACTCATTTAATCTCTACTAGAATAAATAAAAGCATGGAAGGGAGACTATTCTTGGTTGCTGTCCCTGAATGTCTCTTCAAACACAAAAGGTGATATATAGAGTGTGTTGGGTAAATTAAGAAATTTCCCTAATAGCATATGATTATATCAAACTATCTATGCTATGGGTGCTGGGTAGTAGTTAGGTTAGAATGACTCTGAGCAGCTAGGATTAGCTGAGAAGGTGGGAGGCTATTACCAAAGCAGAGGGAGGAAGCAAAGTGAAGGAACGTTGGGAGAAAAGAATAGTTATGGTTCCATTGGAAAAAAAATGACAATATTCGATAACAATGGGATAAGGCCCATTTTTTTTGATTGGTCATATGTCTCTTGAAGTCAGAACATGGGTCTCTAAAACTTATAATACAACCTCCTCTTTGGAAACCATTGTTCTAAAGTATTGATAAGATTGTTTCCTTCATTAGTAGATGTAATGGTAACATGGTTAAAATCATGGATTGAAATATTCAGCACATTTCTCAGCAAAAATGGATACTTGGATTGATCCTTGAGTTCTGGTACAATGACTATTATGAAAACACTAGGTTTGGGTTTTTTTTTAGTGATCTAGGTCATCCAAAGTTTATTGTAATTAGTCTCAAAATTGGGAACAACAACACCAACAAAGGTCCTACATGTGAAAATGGAAGATTATTCATGAAAAGAAACGAAAACCAAAAAGTTGTATGCTTAAAGGAAAAAGAAATGATGGTTTCCATTCAGAGCCTCACTGAAGCAATAGGGCACCCTGCGAGAAAGTTGTTTAATCATGTCCTCATTTGTGCTTTTCTTGGCAAAGAACCTGGAGCAGCTTGCCATTTCTTGCTCCAGCTCATTTTACAGATGAGGAAACTGAGGTGAACAGGGTTAAGAAACTTGACCTGGGACACAGAACTAATTAGTCTAAGGCTGAATTTGAACTCAGGGCCTCCTGACTCTAGATCCTGCACTCTATGCACTGCTTTATTTTCCTGACTGAGAAGGTGACAGAAAGCCAAAAGTGACAGATAGATTAAATCATCATCAGACTTTTATCATCATCTTCTCTTAATCTCTGATGGGGACAGCCTTGCATCTGGAGTCCAAGAATCTTGGGAATAGCATTATTCTCCCAAATACTAGACATATTTCCAGGCCAGGTACACCATCCATCATTAAGGGAGAAGTCATTGTAGAGAAGGGGCCAATGTGCTTCTCAAATGGTTCATCATTAATTGATATATAAAGCTGCTAGATGATAGAGTGGATAGCATGTTGAGCCTAAAGGTCAGGAAGGAGCAAGTTCAAATATAGCTTCAAATACTATATGATACTGGACAAGTTACTTAACCTCTGTGTCTCAGGTTCCTTATCTGTAAAATGCAGATAATAATATATTATAACAAATTCTCAAGTTGAGAATTAAAATGAGATAATATTTTTAAATCATTATGTAACTCTTAAAAGCATTACTTAAAAGCTTATTATTATTAAACGTAATTTACACTATGACTTGGGATGTGAATAAGGTTTGGATCTATGATGTCATTGACATAGAGGACTCTCAGGGGAATTCTCTCTACAGTCAAGGACGGCACATTTTCTTCAACTTAGAACTATAGAGAATTGTCTAGAGCACAAAAAGAGGCTAAGCAATTTGCTTAATATGTGTCAGATTTAAACATTTATTTTGCTGAATTTATTTTTTTTCTTCCATTGTCAACCTCAAATGAAAAAGAAAAAAGAAAAAAATGTACAGTAAATATATGCACAGTCAAGTCAAACGAATGCCCACATTGACCATGTCCAAATATGTCAACTTACTCTATATTCTAGCTCAATCCCCATTGGGTAAAAGTGAGTCTCACATTTCATCTTTAGTGCACTTTGTTAATGGTTTACAATGCATTGTCTAGAGTTTTAAAGTCTTGCTTTGAGTTATCTTAATTCTATTCACCTCCCTCTACATCATTATCTTCCACTATGCTATTCTTCTTAAGACTTTATGTCTTAAGATAATACATTTTTACAGCATCTAAATCTGTGATTCAGAAGATGAAACTGGTTATTCACAGAAGGAATCCAGTTCTTCACAGGAAAAAGAGCTTTTATAGTTTGTGGCTTAGTTTGGTGAGGGCATAAAACAGAAACTCTCCTAAATAGAAAGTCTCCCCTCCAAACATAGAAAAGAATTTAAAAAGAGTACTTAGTATGAGAAGAGTATATAACAAAGTGAAAATGGAATGCTAGCTACCCTGAATAATTGCTAGAAACTGTCAATTTTTCTTTCCTAAATGGCCTCACTCTTTAACAACTTGACTTATCAGTAATATGGATTTTAATATAATTTTTATTTTTTATCTTGGAGTGTCTTAGTGCACTTTAAGCTTATTTAAAAGCCATGAGATCTGTCCTTGTCCCTCACTGCAATGAGCAGCACAGACAACCAACAGCTAGTAGATCTAGCTTCTATTTCTACTCAGCCAGAACAGAACCAAGGATAAGGATTACTTTTATAAATATGTAATTATGAATTTTTGTCAGATTCTGATTTATAATTCATCTCCAACTCTTATAACATTATATCATGAATGTTAAACAACTGGCAGAGTAAAAATTTGATATTTAAGGAGATTAAAGGAAATATTGGGCAAATGTTTCAGTTTTTACAGTCTACTTACATTAGAATAGTATGAATTGAAATTTTTCTGTGAAATAAATTTGTACTATGAATATTTAGGATCTGGCATGATGATTTGTGCATCAATAGCTTACTATTATGATCTTACTGAAGTGGATGATCCTATGGAGTAGACCACAATTCACCAATATTTCTCTCTTGTACAATTTCTATCTACATCTTTATATGATTAACCTAGAAGGAATACATCCGACCTATTGAGGACCTTCATCTATGTCTTTTGACATTGCCTGAATGATAGCAGAACATTTGGGCTATTTGTTTGATTTAATCTAACAACATGACCCAAATATACTCATATTCAGTCATTCATCTGCTATTTTATTATACTTCTCACAATTGTTTTTGTAGTCATTTGTTTCAGAAAGCTTACCATACATTCCCTATTACCCATAGGGTGATTCACAACTTTAATTATTTGGAGATGGTGGTAATTCATGACTAAAATATGTATATATATATATATATATATCATTCTTGGAAAAATATTAATATTAAAATGAGGAAATAAGGATGGGTTATCAAAAGCACTATATAATTTCCCTAAGATTATCCTGTTTAATTCTTGACCTGACTTATTTTCCATTCACTGTCTAAAATATATTTACTAATGACCAGTTCTAATTTTTATTGATGATAATTAATTTCAGATTTACTTCTGACAGTCTATTTCTGATATTTACTGATATTTATTGATTATAGTTCTATTGTCATATAGGCAATAAGCATAATTAATGATTTCCCCTTTGGGATTAATTGGGTAGAACTTTTATGATTGATTATAGATATCTCTATCTCTGTATATAGATTATACTTTACAAACATCTGAAATATTCCAGAGTTTGATGTAACTGACACCATGTCACACATAGATATGAGTATCTGGAGGACTTCATCATCTGTAAGGAATCTCTCATTGAATTGGAGGGTTTTATGAAATTAATTGCAAAATTTCTCTACTTATTCATTCTCTGAAATAGATCTTGACACGTGATTTAGTGATGTTTATAGTTATTTATTTTACAAATACTTTCCATGGACAATATAATATGAAATGATCAAGAATCTCATAGCGTGATGTTTCTTCTTGAAGTTGAATGCATAGTATTTTCATATATAATGCATGACAATTGTTTCCAAATAATTTATTTACCCATTGAAGGAGCAATTGTGAGGCATCCTTCCATTTACCTGAAACTTCCTACTATCTTTTGGCTTCATTTATATATATATAGTGAAAATACCAAAACTTGATAGTAATATTTCCACTCCTTTTTCATTGGATAAGGATCTCACAACAATTAAGATAAAATTGATAGCCTAAAAACTTTGTGATTCTTAGCAACTTCTGCCTCCTTTTCTGCCACATTGCCATATGTATTACAAAAGGGAAAAGAAGCTACACAGGATTGAAGAATATTTTGCATTTTTCTTTGTTTTGTAGATTGATGTTGTTAATTCCTAACAACATGACAATATACTGATGAAAATCTCTATAATAGGTCGATCCTTGGAAATTAGACATAATTTGTTGCTGGGATCATGCTCATAATCATAGATGTGAAGCGTCAGGATAATTTTTATCCCTCAATGAAGAATTGAAATAAGAATTTAAGGTGCTATATATCATATGGACTATTAAAGAGTTCTTATTGAAGCCATGCATCCAAATATTTCAGGAATGAATGGTTACTGACATTTTTGCATTTAGCTACTCACTGACTAAATGCCATGATTGACTCCAAATAGTATGTAATCAACTTTTTTTTTTCTTTATTTTTTAAAACACAATTTTCCTTTAGAGGTTGGAGGCAAGTCATGTGGGGAGCGGTCAAGGAGATAGAATAGTTCTCTGTTTTACTTTAGTTATCATCATCAATTGGGGGAAGCTAGATGATGAAATGCTTGGAGTCAGGAAGATTTTACTTCAAATCTGCCCTCAGACAATTACTAGTTGAGTGATATTTAACTGCTATTTGCCTCAGTTTCCTCATCTGTAAAGTGGGATAATACTAGCATTATCTCCTATTGTTTTTATGAAGATCAAATGAGATAATATTTATAAAGCATTTAGCACATAGTGCACATAGTAGGTACTATATAAATGTTGTTGTCATTATAATTATCTCCTTCTTTCCTTGAACATTGATAATAGGCTTTTTAAACCTTTATATGATAGCTTTAGAGCTCAAAGAGACCTTAAGAAGTTAATTGAGTCCCATTCTTTATAGGAAATTCTTTATAAAAAATAAGGATCATTGAGATAAAGTACTTTGCTCAAAGTAAAGTGGCAGGTTTTTTATAAGTTCTCCAGGGCTAAAAACTAGACTTGTTTTTCTAGCTGTGTGTTTCTGAAATGATTATAGTGTTAGCTCAAAATCAAGAGGCATGTGTAGAAAAGAAATTCAGGAGTGATTTTGGGCAACAATTATATATTGGAGGCAACTAACTGACATGGTAGGTAGAGAGCTAGATGGAGAGTTCAGGAACACTTGAATTTACATGCTACCTTAGCTGTATGATACAACATTTGCTTGCCTCAGTTTTCTCATTGTAAGATGGTAAATATAAAACTTCTTTCATGTTGTGGAAAATATCAAATAAGAAAATATTTGCAAAATGCTTTTCAAGTGTTAAAGTGCTACTTGGATGCTATTATTATCACATGCAGAGTATCATCTTTAGTGAAAACAGACTGATTTGGCTGGAAACTTTTTTATTTAAATAGGATTTTATTTTTTTTCAAATACATGTAAATAGTTTTCAATATTCATCTTTACAAAATCTTCCATTCTATTTTTTTCTCTCTTTCCCCTTCCCCCATCCTCCTCTCTCCCCTAGATAGCAAGCAATCTGATATAGGTTAAACATGTGCATTTCTTCTAAATGTAGTGGAATTTTAAAAAATAATCTCCCCCCATCCACAATGACCAATAAAACAAGCAAAAAGCAATCCAACCATAAGTTAAACTGCCCTACCCTAATATTGATATCATGAATTACCAGATCAAACAAATCCCTTTAACAATAACAACTAACATTTGTACATTTAAAGTTTACAAGATACTTTACATATATAATATTCCAAAAATCTTAATGAAATTTTATAGTTCAAGTTTAGTACTGTATCCTATTTTATTTGGTCAATATAATCCTGTGAGGAGGATGCTATGGCATGGCATGGCTAGGATCACATTGCCAGGCAGTGTCTTGACAAAGTTGTTAAACTTGAATTTTCTCTACTCCAAATCTAACGCTTCATCTTTAAAATCACCTTGTTGACTTGTCCTGAATTATGAAACTCTCAGATTTCAAGTCACATTATTTTCTGAGGAAGGATAGAAATAGGAAGGAGAATTTGGTTCTAAATGAATATCTTTTCTTCTGAAATCGTGCTTTTTTGAGAAGCTATAATCATCCCTATCCTTTTAATTTAAAATGCCTGATAATTGTTTTTGGAGTCATATGTAGGATGACCTTAGTATTATCTATGAAAGGAAAGTTTGCTAAGCCAAGGAACAGTATAAATAAGTATAAATAAGATTGCAGAGAAAAGGTTAATCTACTTAATGAAATTCACTTTTAAGAACTTTAAAAACATTTTTGCCATATATTTGCATATAACATACCTACTAAAATGTTTCATAATAGATTTGTATAGCTTTAAGAAAGCCCATTTTCCTATAAGGCTTAGAGGAAAAAATGGAGAAATTACAAGATGATCATTGGCATTGCAAAAGAGTTTTTAAAATTATATTTTAAAATTTCATCACTCATCTTTAAATCAATACTTCTTCAATTGGGTATCATGTTGAAGACTGTGTTTTAAGCAAATTAAGCCTTTTAGTATTTCTGACTTCTTTGCCTTTCCTAACCCCCTACCTTCTATCTCTTTGCTTTGCTTGTATTATTTTTATAGACTCCTCATCAATTTTCCTGAGGCTGCCCTGTTCAAATAGGATTTTATTACTGGGTAAAAGCCCTTTATCTCTATTACAAAGAATTTTTGTATTCTGTACTTTGGGTTCTCTACTAGACTTGTTAATGAGATTGCTCCCTCATTCTCCAGTAGTACTAGACTTGTAATTTGTAATGCACAGATTTTCTGACAATTGGCAATGGAAAATTGGCGCTTGGCATATTTTTCACAATAAGTAGAATTTTTTTCTTTGAGAATAATGACATATCTGTCATGGAGATGATAGGGCCTTAAAATTCTATATATCTATGAATAGATACACAAATATATTTAGTCACCATGTAATAATTTAATGAATCTGTGATCTTGTTAAAAGGAAAGTTCTTCATTTGGACTCTCACCCTAAATTAAAGAAACAAATCTTAGGATAAAGAGAATTAAAAGGAATTTATTGTAAATATGTTAAGACAGCTGATCACTGGAGATCAGTAATAACTTCAAGCTGGGGGCAGCTTTTATAGGTAACTTTAAGCCAGTGCAGATAGGTCTACGGCAGCAAAAGAAGTTTTGCCTTTGAATCTCAGTTCTTCTTCAACTTAGCAAAAATATGACAATTTTCAAGTAGAGGAATGTGACAAAAAGCAGTTGATACAGAAAGCAGCAGACTTGCCATCCCTTTCTTTTCCAGAAACTCCCCAAATACAGGTTGACAAACAGGGCTGTGAACAATGGGATACTGAGCCAACATAACTTAGCAGTTCATCATTTGTAGTGTTTCCCTTCCATAATTTTTCATCATATGTGATATTTTTTTCTCTTTACTCTCACCATTTCTCCATTAAAATTGTACCTAAAGCATTGGAACTCACATTAATCATTTGCATAAGTATTAAGAATCAACTTTAGGGACAGCTAGATGGTGCAGACCAATTCTTATTTTTCTTGGAAACTTTGGATGTGGGAACTTTGACTTTGTTATCAATTTCTGAGTATGTATTTTGATTTTTCTTGCCATTACAGTAACTTTCTATGGTCAGGATCTTTTTCTGTTGTTTACTCATTTCCCCAGCCTGGCTTTTAACTTTTTGTTAAAGTACGGTTCTGTTTCCAAAGTGATGAGTTCATTGTCCCAAACTTCGAGGGTTTTATGCATATCCTTCTAGGGACTTGTATTGTGAGTCAGCACTTCTGCCCAGATCTGAGTATGGCTAAAGCAACAGAATCCTGCCACAGTGCCAGCAAAGAGGCCCCCTGCAATCTCCCTTTGACCAGCTTTCCCCTTTTCATCTCCCCATCAGAGATTCCTGGAAGCTGCTGCTATTCCTGTCCTGTCTAGGTCACTGTCCCTGCCAAGGTCACACTCACTGCTTCTACTGCATCATTGCTGTTGCTGTTGTTGATTCAGTGGCTCCCAAAGCTTGATGCTGAGCTGTGGGTCCCCTCACACCCTACTGCTCCAGACCTTTCTTGCTGAGTTGCCCTTGGCCTCTGTGGGCTGAGAGATCTGGAGATCCTTACAACTTTCTGGTTTCCTAGGGTCTGGTCAAGTGGGAAGCTTGCACTGAGATTGTGCTCCATACCCACCCTGATGCACCCAACCTTTCCTGCCAACCTTCAAAGACCCCTTCATCTGGAAAATTGTTCCACATTGTTCTTTTGTGGTTTCTGGTGCTCTAAAATTTATTTAGTGTCATCATTTAAGGCATTTGGAGAGGTCGAAGGTGAACTCCCTACCTTTCACCCCACCATCTGGGCTCCACCTCCCATGCCTTTCATTCTTGTTTTTTTGTTGCTTGCGATTTCATTTCTTCATAGGTTAGGTATTCCGTAATTTCCCAAAACACTGTATCACTGGTGTGATGTTGATGTTAAAAGTGTTTTGTAAAAAGTAGTATTTCAGGATCATTGAAAGCACTTGTAAAATTCCCCAAAACAATGTGGCCCATTCCTCTCTTTAGAGCTCAGTAGGAATAGAGAAATAAGGTGGTTAATGAGATGTAATTACATAGACCTGATTTCTTTTTGTGGAGCACACTCTATTTCTGTTAACATGTGGTTGAGATGTACTAATTTTCAAGTTAAAGGCAACTGATAACATAATTTTTAATGGGGAAAGCAAGGAAGCCTAATATAAATAAATTAACCCTTACTTATAAGCTTCTAGTAACTGAATTATTATTATGAATAACTTTGACTGTTAAATATCATATATGGGAACTGAATCACAAATGAGGGACAAGGGTGAGACTTTTTATTAGAATGGAAGTTTTGAAGATTTCACTTATGCCCATATTAGAGACCAAAAAGAATCCTTAAATGATTCAAAGAATGTTTTCTATTTTTGTGTTTCTTCTAATTACAATTTACTATCTAGTTGGTATGTGTACAAAGTGAAATTTGGTTTTCATCTTAAATAAAATAATGAAAGGATTGAATCTCTATTTTCTAGGTTATGGAGGAAGGTTTTTTTAAGAAGAGAAAACAAAGGATAAAAAGAATATAAAAAGATAAATGGATTGGAGGGTAGAAGAATGCAATAGACCATTTGGAACTAAATAATATCTGTATCTCCCTCATAAATGAAGGGACTTTTTGTAGATAGGTGAAATTCACCATTGCATGAAGATATGATAAAGAAGACTCACAGATGTTATTAATGAAAATTCATCCAGAAATGGTGAAACAAAAAAGATAAAAGTATTGCTGATTTCTGAGGGTAAGCAGATTGCTTTTTTCTAACCAATATATTCATTAAAGAGATCAGCTATTTTTCCATGGCTAGGACATAATAGGCTGCTATTGTGCCATTTAGTGCTTATTGCCCAATTCCTGGTGATTGATAGAAGGGACTCATAACAGAAAGAATCTAGAAAGTTTTGTAAAAATTAATAACCCTTGGACAAAATTCTAAAGCTCTAAGGATCATAGGAGCACAGATTTGGAGAAGTAAGAGATTTTAAATGCCATCCAATCTATATACCTCTCATTTTTTTAAGTAAGGAAACTGAAATGTAAAGACATTGAATGATTTGTCAAAGGTCATCCAGGTAGTAGTTTGCATAGTTGAGATGTTAACTTAGCTATTTTGAGTTCAAAACTAGTGTTGTTTATATCATACCATGCTAGTACAGATCATGTTTTATTTATTATTAATGTCAGTTAAATGTAAGGTATGGACAAGAGAAGAATGGGGTTGGGAAGTTAATGACTGACTTAAAAAGGTGATTCTGGTGATATAATTTGGGTTTTTAGAAGCTGATATAAAATAGGCCTGGTGGGCTCTTTTTCCAGCATGGAATAAATCTGATTAGGCCCAGCAAAAATAACTTTTCATCAGTTAATTCATTGGGTTTTCAATTGAAAATGAAGGGAGAGCTAGAAATTTGCTACATTCTCTTTTTCTCCTGGTACCATAGAGATTAATAGGTACAAAATAAAGATAGATGGAAGCTATTAATGAAATCAAGTCCAAGAAGATGGTTATGTTTTCAGATGGGTATACAAAAATGCACAAATTGGCAATATACAAATAAAACAGAAGTTCTGATTCAAGAAAAAAACAATTTTACCTCACATATATCCTTGATAAGATGAAATTCTTGATTAGAAATTGGATCTCAGAAGTCCACCATTTATTTTAAAGTAAGAATTGGAAATGTCCAACTTGCAGAATGTATAAGGCTGATGAAATCATCTGATTTGGTCCTCCCAAGGCAACCACAGCTGATGATGAGCTGAAACCTAAGTACAACAACCTCCCACTGTTTGAGTTTTTAAGCTGATAACTTTGTATGACTTGTGAATGATGCTATAAATATCCAAATGATCCTTGGCAGAAAAAAATGTTCCCCACCCTTATTTTAAAGGAGTGGACTAGATAAAAGTAGTGGTGGGATAATGTTGAATTTTTCTTTGAAAATTTTTAATTCTTTTGATGCCTTTTATTATTGTCACATTTTTCTGAATGTATTCCTCCCTTGTCCCCTACTTAGACCCCCTGTAATAAAGTTAATAAGAAATATGATGAAAAGGCAGTTTGTCAAAACCAACAACCACATCTACTACATGTGACACATTATATGCAATAAGAATACCTCCAGTTGCTCGTATCTTTAATTAACGGGAGAAAGTAATTTAAAAAACTCTTCTTTGCATCCAAACTCAGTCATTATATTTAGTTAGCATCCAAGTTTCTTATTTTATTGTTCTTTCTTGACTCCAACCTTTCCTTCTATTCTCAATAAACATTTACTTGTCCCTCCGCATTGTCAAACATAACCAAACTGGCTTTTTCTCTGTTGAATGAGCAGGACCAAGAGATCATTATATACTTCAACAATACTATATGATGATCAATTCTGATGGATGTGGCCATCTTCAACAATGAGATGAACCAAATCAATTCCAATAGAACAGTAATGAACTGAACCTGTTATACCCAGCGAAAGAACTCTGGGAGATGACTATGAAGCAGTACATGGAATTCCCAATCCCTCTATTTTTGTCCGCCTGCATTTTTTATTTCCTTCACAGGCTAATTGTACACTATTTCAAAGTCCAATACTTTTTGTACAGCAAAATAACTGTTTGGACATGTATACATATATTGTATTTAACTTATACTTTTACATATTTAACATGTATTGGTCAACCTGCCATTTGGGGGAAGGAGTGGGGGGAAGGAGAGGAAAAGTTGGAGCAAAAGGTTTTGCAATTGTCAATGCTGTAAAATTACCCATGCATATATCTGGTAAATAAATACTATTATTAATAAAAAAAAAGATGTTAGCTATTTTTCCATGGCTAGGACATAATAGGTTGGTTCTTATTGCCAAATCCTGGTGATTGATAAAAGGGACTCATAACAGAAAGAATCTAGAAAGTTTTGTAAAAACTAATAACCCTTGGACAAAATTCTAAAGATCTCAAGAATCATAGGAGCATAGATTTGGAGCAGTAAGAGATGTTAAATGCCATCCAATCTATATATCTCTCATTTTTTCAAGTAATGAAACTGAAATGTAGAGACATTGAATGATTTGTCCAAGGTCTTGACTTTAGTCACATCCATGTCTGATAAGTATAAACTTGGAGCAGCATTCTTTACAAAAAGAATTCCAGTTTTTCCCTTGCAAGTTGTAGGATTGAAAAAGGCAGTTACTTTCTTCACTTGTTCATTGGAAGGAATGAGTTGATTTTCAAATACTTGGACTTCTTGACAATTTGCTCTCCTTAGTATATTATCAATGAGCTTACATTCTGATACAAAACATAACATATATATGTAAAATACATAATATAATATATACGTGTGCATGTGTGTATACATCTTTGTGTGTGTGTGTAAAACATATACAGTGTAAAGTAAAAGTTGTAGAAAACTAGTAAATCTAACATAAGTTTTGGAGGGAAGTCACTCACAGTTCTAAGATTCACTAAAGAAATTATGCAAAAGATGCTTCCTGAGTTATATCTTAATGGAAGAGAGGAATTCAATGAGGCAAAAGTAAGGAGAGAATTCACTGCAGGCATGGGGGTGACCAATACAAGCCATAGAGATGGGAGGTAGAGTGTTATATATGAGAAACAGAGAAAAAGCCAGTTTGGTTATATACCACAGTGCAGGGGGACTAATAATGTTCAATGAGACTGGAAAGATAAATTAGAACCAAGAAAGAACAACAAAATAAGAAGAAACTGTATAATTATTAAATTAAAATTAAATTTAAAAAATTAAATAATAAATATTATGAATTCTAATTACAATGACTGCACTTGGATCCAGATACTATTCCAAGTACTTTATAAATGTAATTATATTTGATCCTCACAGGAGCCCTGCATAGTTGTGCTGTTTTTACCCCCTCCCCTCCCCCATTTTTCAGACGGGGAAAATTAAGTGGATAGAGTTTAAGTGACTTGCCCAGAGTCATATGGATAGTAACTTTCTGGGTACAAATTTAAACTTGGGTCTTCTTGACTCCAGGCTCAGTGCTCTATCCACTGCTGCACTTAGCTCTCTAGCAACAGCAGTATTAGTGCAAGGTACCACCTCATACTTTTCAGATTGGCTAATATGACAAAAAGGAAAATGTTGGAGAAGACATGGGAAAATTGGAACACTAATGCATTGTTTTGCAAACTGATCCAACCATTCTATAGAACAATTTATAATTATGCCCAAAGGCTTGGTCTGTGTCCCAAAGATGTTATTTAAAAAGGGAAAATGTCTGTGGCATCTTTTTTTTTTTTTTTGCAGTGGCAAAGAACTGGAAATTGAGGAGATGCCCATCAATTGAGGAATAAGTTGTGCTATATGAATGTAATGGAGTACTATTGTGCAGAAATGATGAGCATACATATTTCAGAAAAACTTGGAAAAACTTGCCTGAACCGATTCTGAGTAAAGTGAGTAGAACCAGGGGAACATTGAACACACTAACAACAATATTGTGCAGTGATCAACTATGATAGACTTAGCTCTTCTCAGCAGTACAATGATCCAAGACAATTTCAAAATACTCGTGTTGGAAATGGCTATCTACAACCAGAGAAAGAACTCTGGAGTCTGAGTACAGATTGAAACGTACAATTTTTGGTATTTGATTTATTTATTTAAAATTTTCCCCAGTTATATTCAAAACATTTTTTTACATTTGTTTTTAAAATTTTTTAGTTTTAGGTTCTCTCCCTTATCCTACCCACAATTAAGGAACCACATGTGAAGTTATACAAAATATTTCCATAAAAGTCAAGTTGTGAAAGAAAACATACATCTTCCACTGTAATGAAAATAAAAATTTTCAAGAAAATTAAGGTTAAAAAAAACAGAGAGAATGCTTCTGCAATTTTTATACCTTTTTTCCTTTTTTTCTTGTGGTTTTTCCCTTTTGTTCTGATTTTTCATTCATAGTATGACTAATGTTGTGAATTCCAAGTCTTACAAAAATGAATGTTGAAGATTATTTTTATACATAATTGGAAAAAATAAGTATAAACCCCTTTGGAATATCAGAAAACAACAGAAATTAGCTCACATATATTGATCACTTTAAATTTTCTAAAGTACTTTTCATAAAATATTTTGTTAGATGCAATGAGCCTTCATGGCTCCATGTGAAGGAGAAAAGTCCAAATGTGATGGTTACAGTCTACAATGATGGATTTAAAATTGTGAGCAAATCCTTTTCATTTTTGTCAGTTATTGTCTTCCTTCCAGTTCCATTTAGAAATGCTTTGAGGATAATCTGGCTTAAGTCTCATGCCAGGTTTTTTGCAAGTTCACCTGCTCTCTATTGCTTCTCATATTTAGGAGAGGTGATGCTGCTCAAAATCTTCTAAACATCTTCCTCTGTAATGTTTGGTACAGGGATTTTATGGTAACCCATATTGTCCTTGGTGATATGTTGCTTCAATTGGCTAGAAATTCAAGAGTTTGCCAACTGAAGTGGTTTAAAAGTATTTATTCTCCACATTGTGGTGACCCTCATCTCAATCATGTCTAACAAATGGTGGCAGTCAGTCAAGATTTTAATTTATTTTATAGAAGAGCAGAAGCTTCTAATGTTTATATTTTGATTACTTCAAGGAGACAATTAGAAAGTGCTAGACATTATGAATGAATGAATAAATTATAATCTGTCTTTTCTATTTGTATCTCCAGTACTTAACATAGTGCTTTGCATATAGTAAATATTTAGTGATCTGCTTTTTATTCATTTTTGTAGAGTCAAAAAATTGTTTAAATGAGTTAGACCTTCTATTATTGTATATATTTTCTCAGATATATGTATACATGTGTGAACAAATATGCACATTATGTGTGTCTATGTTGTATGTATATCTATATTATATTTCAAGAAATATCATCCAAAGTGGAAGTTCAAGGGTTAATTACAGATCCAATCCTATTACTGTTCGCCCTGGGAGATTTGACTTATTTAATTGTCTGACCTGGGGTGGTTCACCATTTTTAGACATCCCAGTGGAACCCACTTTTGGAAGCTAATCATATTACTACCAAACTAAGTGAAGACACATAATCAGCCTAGCCCACCTTCAAGAAATTTTAGAAAATATTTTGATGAAATATCTCGTAAAATTCTAGTGGAGAGATGCAGAGCTATGTACCATATAATAATTCTATGAGATATAATCATAACTTGATGGATAGCTGAATTTAAAGAACAGTTATTAATGCTTCATTGTCAACATAGCAGGATGTCACCAGGATATGTGCTGCTTCACATTTTTATCAATGATTTGGATAAAAACATAGGTGATATATTCACTAGCTTTGCAATAAAATACTGAGAGGGACAGCTAATACACTGCATCACAGAATAAGGATCAACAAAATTTTTGATGGGACAGAGACCTAAATCTAATAAAGAGAAATGTAAGAAAAATAAATATTAAAAACTTCTATTTGGGTATAGAAACACAAGTCTACAAATATTCAACAGGAGAGACAAAGCTAGGTAGAAGTTGCTATGGAAAGTTATGAAATAAATCACTTATTGACCAATCTGTTAATGATGTACCTTTACTTATTTAGACTCTTTTTCTTGGAGTATAGCAAAAAAGTATAGCAGAAATGGTTTTTAGTGGGACAATGCCCAAAGTCTAGTACTAGTAGTAATAGTATTAGTAGTATTAGTACTAGTATTAGTAGTAGTATTAATAATAACTGTATCATTTAAACTTTTAAATTTCACAAAGAACTTTAAAATTGTTATCTCATTTCATCCTCACAACAACCTGGGGAATTAGGTGATATTATTATTTCCATTTTAGAGAGAAAGATACTAAGGTAGATATGTTAACTGATTTGCTGAGGCACATAGCTAGTAAATGTCTAAGACTAGATTAGAAATCAGGTCCTCAATTTAAAAATCACTTTGGAATAATAGAGAGAAAATATTCCCTTCCAAAGATTTTTAAAATAATATGTCAGATTGAATTCTGAAACTGCATACCCCCCAGAAGGTCAGAGTGAGACAAATTTTCTGCCAAGTCCACCTAAAAAGTCAGAATGAGAAGTCTATGACACTGGAGTGGTGAATAATTGGGAGTGTAGTCCCATAGCAACATCAATTATGGTCCTTGGAACAATGTAGAGAAAGCTACATAAGCAACAACAGTTCAAGTAGCAGTTTCAGAATATCTCAACAATCAAAATGGTAAGGAAAATGGATAATTGGCCAAAAAGAGATTAGAGGGGACCTGGGCAAGGGGCCAGGCAACTCCATTGCCCACTACCTAAATCCGCTATAATTGTAGAGGGAGAGTAGTGCCTGTGGTCACAGGAGAGCAGAAGTTGCTCTCCTGCTGAAAGCAGAAGTTGCTCTCCTGCTGAAAGCAGTGCTGATATAATGAATAAAATAATTCATTAAAACCAGAATTGTCCAAATCAAAAAAGAGGCAAAATCTTCACTGAAGAAAATAATTCTTTAAAAATCAGAATTAGTCAAATGGAAGCTAATAATAGATATCAAGAAAAATAAATCTAAAAGAGTGAAAAATAGAAGGAAATATAAAATAACTTCATTGGAAAATAATTGGTCTGGAAAATCAATTGAGGAGAGTTAATTGAAAACTTATTGGACTATTTCAAAACAATGATAAAAAAGTCTAGATATTATATTTTTAAAAATATAGAAAGGAAAACCACCCAGATACTTTAGAATGAGAGGACAAAGTAGAAATTGAAATAATCCATCAATCACCTCCTGAAGACATCTAAACATGAAAATTCCAAGGAATGTTATAACCTTAATCCAGAGCTCCAGGAGGTCAAGGAGAATATACACAAGCAGCCAGAAAAAAAATCAAATATTGTGGAGCCATAGTCACAATCATACAAAATTTATCAACTACCATGATCAAATAGTAGAGGACTTGGAATATGGCATTTTAGAAGGTAAAAGAACAAGGATTACAACCAAGAAAATCTCTCTAGCAAAATTTAGCATAATCCTCCAGGGAAAATAGATATTTAAATAAACAGGTGACTTTCTAATTAAAAAAAAAACAGACCTGAATAAAAATTCGGAATTCAAATATAAGATTCAACAGAAGCTTAAAAAAGTAAACATGAAAGAGAAATCATAAGAGACTTAGTAAGGTTAAACTGTTTACATTCCTGTATGGGAAGATGCTACATATAATTTCTAAGAACTTTATTATTAACAGAGAAGTTAGAAGGATCCTACATAGTCAGAGGGCACTTGTGTGAGCTGATTATGTTTGGATGGTTTTTTTAAAAAGATAAGAAATATGGATGCAATGGGAAAAGGGAAACAGGAGAAGAAAAATAGGGAAATTTATCATACATAAAAATGCACACAAGGAAGAATATTTTCAATGGAAGGAAAAATGTGTTTGAATTTCATTCTCATCTGAAATGTTTCAAAGATGGAAGAATACGTACATACACAATCACACAAACAGCACATAATATATTTGTTGGGTATAGAAATCTGTTTTACCTCTCAGGCAAGTAGGAGGAAAAAGGTAAATAAATGAAAGGGGTTGACAAAAAGAGGGCAGATGAAGGGAGGGAGTAGCCAGAAGAAAAACTCTTTTGAGGAGACAGGAAGGAGAGAAATACACAGAAATCAGAACTCTGAATGTGAATGGGATAAATTAGTCCATGACAGAATGGAATAGAAACTAGAATCTAATTTATAAGAAACACACTTCAAACAGGAAAAAAAGACATACAGTTAAAATAAGGGGTTGGAACAGAATTTATTATATTACAACTGAAATAAAAGAGACAGGTGTAGCAATTATGATTTCTAGAAAAAGCAAAATCAAAATAGACCTAATTCAACCTAAGTTGACTTAATCAAGGCAACTAAATTTTGCTAAAAGATACTATAGGCAATGAAATAACATCCACAATATATATATATATATATATATATATATATACACCAAATAGAATAGCGTCTAAATTCAGAACAGAAAATTTAAATGAGTTAGAAGAGGGAAGGGAGAACTTTAATTTACCTTTATTTGAGCTAGATAAAATCTAACTGCAAAATAAATATGAAAGAAGTTAAGGAATTAAATACAATTTAAAAAAAAATTAGGATGATAGACCTCCAGAGAAAACTGAATGGGAATAAAAAGGAGTATACCTGTTATTCAGCTATATAAGGTACCCTCACAAAGACTAATGTTAGAGTATAAACAGCAGCAACAACAACAAAAACTGACAAATGCAAAAAAGAAGAAAGTGTAAACATACTCTTTAAAGATAATAATTGTTTATAACAATTATATTTGAAAAAGTACTCGGGAAACATAGATTAAACATAAAAATTAGAAACTTTATCCTAGTTAATTCAGTATTAATTAATGATGATCTGTTGAGAATACTGTGGAAGTATTCAGCCCATCTCTCTAGGATCCTGTTTTATAACTAATTGATGTGGCTATCTCAGCACTGAGTAGTTGATCTGTACCATAGATTTTTGACCCATAAAAGCCTTCAGGACATCATAAAACAATTTGTATTATTACAAATTAGAAAATGAATAATATAATCCTAAAGAATGAGTAGGTCAAAAAAGAAAACATAGAAATAATAGTAATTTAATTAAAGATAACGATAACAATGATATATTTCAAAATTTGTAGCATGCAAACAAATTTAGGGGGGAAATTATGCCTCTAAGTATTTTCACAAACAAAAGAGAGAGCTTATATCATATATTGAGCATAGAACTAAAAAAAAGTAGATTAATAACAAATTAAAACTTCTCAATTAAACACCAAAATAGAAATCCTGAAAGCTCAAAGGAGTAATTAATAAAACTCAAAGGAAAAGGAAAAAAAAAACATTTAATCAATAAATAAATCTAGGAGTTGCTTTTATAAACAAACAAACAAACAAAAAACCAAAACAAAACAACTAATTAAATAGATAAACCATTGGTTAATTTGAATTGAAAACAGAAAGAATGAACCAAATTAGCTTTATCAAAATGAAATGGGTAAATATATCACCAACAAAATTGACATTCAAGCAATTATTAGGAGCTATTGTGCCCAATTATATGCCAATAAAACTGACAATGCAAGTGAAATAGATGGGTATTTACAAAAAAAGCATAAATTTCCCAGATTAACAGAAGAAGAAATAGAGTGGTTAAATAAACCTATCCTTAAAAATAAAAGAAATTGAACAAACCACAAATGAGCTCCCTAGGACTAGAAAATTTCCGAGGACTAGATGAAAATGCAACTAATTTCTACCAGGCATTTAAAGAACAATTCATTCTAATGCTATTTGAAAAAAATAATAAAGAATAATTCTTACTAAATTATTTATGCCATAAATATGGTTTTTATACTTGACACACGTACACACAAACACAGAGAAAGAGGGAAGGAGGGAGAGAGACAGAGACAGAGATAGATCAAAAACAGAAAAAAAGAAAGAAATTTCCTTTTGAATATTGATTCAAATTAAAAAGAAATACTAGCATTGAGATCAAAGTAATATATTACAAAAATATTATAATGAATGATGACCTGGTGGGATTTATATCAGGAATGCCAGACTGGTTCAAAATTGAGACCTATAAACTAATTGACTATATCAATAAGAACAGCAAAAATCATATGATTATATAAATAGATGCAGAAAAATTCTTAATGGGTAGGGGAAGGTTAGAGGGAAGACAACCATTTTGGATGTAATTAAAAAAAAAAGAATGTTAAAGAAATAGGGTCCTCCTGCTTTTTAGACCCACCTGATTCTAGATCCAGAATACATAGATGACATATATCCTCATGTCACCTACTTGCTTCTTCATTCTTTCTACTACCTTTAGCTCTGAGAAAGGTTATACTTTTTTGACTCATTAATTGCTTTCCTCATTTCAGTTCCATAGTCATCTTTTGATTCAACAGAAGTAGTAACCTCTCATTTTCAACAAAGGTAATGATGTTTTCTACCATTCTCTGTTGTAACTCTAAGAAAAAGAAAAGAAGGCAGGTAAAATGGACCAATTCTCTCTGATGGGCTGAATGAATCCTTTTAAATTTTCCCATATCACTAATTATGAAATTATAGAGATGGAGAAATTTCAGCCTTAATTTTTAAAAAATCCAATACCAATTGGAAATTTCCAAACCCCTCAATTTTTATAAAACTTTTGAGGAGCAAAACCTATGTATAAAGCAAAGAATACCTGTATTTATTCATGCAGGTTCAGCAGAACTTCTTTTTCCATATACACTTTAATGTAATATTGCTACATTTATGCCAAAATATTCTGTAACTTTTTCACCGACAGAGAAGCTTTTCTTTTTCTTCCAACTCCCTGTTTTTAATATAGGACTCTTCAAAATACTTCATTACTAGTACTTTTTTTTATAATGATATTATTTCAATTTTTTTCTTTCCTTATCGTCTTTAATGAATTAATTATCACATTAATAGGCAGTGATCACTGAGAAGTAAAAATTATGATTTTTCTTTTTTTTTTTTTTTTTGCAAAAGAGATTTGAATGTCAGAACATCTATGACTGGATAGTTATTAAATATATCAAAAAGAGCAAAGGAATAACTATTCACTTTCAGTAAAAAGAGGGAAAGAAATTTGAGGATCTTCCAATAAGGGATTTATTTTCTGCATTTTCTAATGATCCATCAAACATTCTCAGAAGTGGCAGGCGTATCATGGGTGGAAAAAAGGAGTACAGTTACATGCACTTGATGGAGCTGTCTAACATTTCTGGGGTTGTCCACAAAGTTGAATTGGACAGGAATTGTCTTTTTTTATGAACTGTACAAAAATGAATACAAATAAATGTGTATTAGATAATTTATGACCCATTCCTTTTGTTATATTTCAAGGGGCAATAATTATTACCCTGATCAGTTTGTAAATTCCTTGAGAGCCAAGATTCTGTTTTACTTATATTTGTACATTCCTAAGTGCTTAAAAATATATATTTTATATTGTGAGTGCCTAATAAATATTTATTAAATGAATCTAAGCTCTCTCTCCTGTTAAATTCTAAGTTCCATGAGGGTGGTAGCTGTTTCAATTTTTAATTTTTTTTATTCTTAGTATTTAGCCCAGTTCTGGGCATATAGTAGCTATTTTTAAAAATGTTTATTGATTGATTGATGAAAGCAAGATAATGAAATCTTTAAATTTTTTTTATTACTCTGGATGATTATGATGAGAACAAGATAATTTGGTCTTTTTGGAATTAAGTCAGAAACAGCAGGGTAATATATACAGTGAATTTAATTAATTAATTTTTTGATAATTGCTTTTCAAGAAAATTAGTTTCCTTTATATTTTTAATCCATTTTGCACATTTGAAAACATTGTTCTGAGAATGGATCCATAAGTTTCTCCTGATTGCAGAAGGGTTTTATGACCAAAAAGATTAGAATCTCTGATCTAGTTCAAACCTCAACTTTCTGAAATGAGGAAACTATACCAAAATAAGAAAAGCTTCCAACATTTGGGTTTGCCATAAATTCTGCACAACTGTCACATTTCCTGGACTCATGGAGCATTTTGGATGTTTGCCCTGGGGTTTTCTTTAATGATATGTAAATAATAGTCAGTCTCACTCCCTCTGGGTTCAGGTGAATTCTCCACATTTACTGACTCACTTTTATTGCTGCTAACTACAGAGGAGAAAATGAGGAGTCTGTTCCTATCCATAGAAAGTCCCAGAAGACTTGGTTTGAGGATTAAGAAATCTCTCTGAATGAGGGTTCTCTGGCAGGTTGGGAGCCCACCACCTCAGCTGAGGAGGGGAAGCATCGCCAGAGCATCTAGGTAGCTCTGTGCTTCTGTGTTACCTGCTCAGTGACAGAAGCTTTGAGCCACCCAGATGATGGTTACCTGATGACAATTTCACAGGCTGTCAGTGACCGTTGTGCCTGAGTGAGCCTGCTGAAGGGTAATGGCATTTAATTGCTCTTTGGAGGTGAGGAGAGGAGAGATTTTCTTAGCACTGAGGATGCTTGAAGCAGGGTGAAAAGTATTTTATGAGAGTGAGTCAGGAAGACAGAGGGGGAGTCAAAATGTATATTAATCTACAGAGTGGGATGAACTCCTTCTGAAAAGCAATGATAGATTTTAAACTGAACTTTTCAGTTTTATGTATGTGTGCAAATATATAAATGTGTGTATATATATATATATTTATATATGTGTCTGGTATATGTGATACATATGTTAAATCTCATATATATTGAAGACACATATATAAATGCATATAATTTTTAGCTTTCTGCATATTGAATTTAAAAATTTTATATGTAATTATTTATATACATATATACACATATAAATATGCATATATATATGTTTGTGTATGTCTGGCTATGCGTGAAATCTCATATATACTCATATATATATATAAATACATATAAATTTTTAGCTTTGTATATATTATATTTAAAATGTTTATATGTAAGTATGCATATATGTGTTCATATATATGTAAGTATGTGTGTGTGAAATCTCACATATAGTCAGACACATATAAATACCTATAAATTTTTACCTTTGTATATGTTATATTTAAATTTTTTATATATGTAATTGCATGTATATATATATATATATATATACACATACTCATTTAAAATACATACATAAATAGATACATTTGCTTTGAATTTCATGAGTCTTTTTGGGTGGTCTTCTACCTCTGGTTATCCCAGTATCTAGTCTTATGAAAGATGTCGCAGTGGGTTCCCTGTGGCCCCCTACCACCTTTGGCATTTCAATCTGTCTTATAACATGTGTAGAATTAGTGTGACTGTATCACTTTAGTTACCAAGGGATTTCTACCTCTCTGTCTGGAAGAGAAATCATGTCCACCAAAGCACAAAATGAATTTAGCATCTGATATTGTCAGCAGTACCTCCTGGGTGCTGAATTGGAAAGAAATAAGGAAGGTAGCCATAAATTATGGTGGGAACTCCTTTCTCCCTAGGATCTTTGTCCAGACCTATGTTTCCACTCTCTAATGGAACAATGAAATCTCTCTGCTTCTCCAGAGAATAGAGCTGAGAGGGATTTTCCCTAAATTTTTTGTTTTCAATGTCACCCTACTAGCAGGACAAGGTCATTCCAACTTGTTTTCTCTTTGTTCTCCTCCTGTGCTTCTCTGGCTGGCAAGATGAGCTCTGGCAAATTCAATTTCTTTATTCATTTTTCATTCTAAACAGTATATTTGAACCATTATCCAGTGGTCTGGGAAATGAGCTTCTTTCAGTGTCTGATAAGGGGGAATCCTTAGTATAGAGCTCTCATCAGTGGTATAGATTGGCAAACTGGCCTGCATCAGACTAGAATTTAGAAGTGATATGATGGCCACAATATGGAGAATGACCTAAATATCTGCCATAATAATTAGTATAAAAAACCCAACTTTTTACTTGTTTCACAATGTTGCTATATCTTTTATTTTATGGAAGCCAAATGCACAAAATACATACTCAACATTAACTTTCTGGGTTTATACTTAAAAATTCCTCTTAAACATTTTCCTTGACTCTGTTTTTTTCCTTCTCCAACAAAGGAATCTTTTAATTGTTTTTTTTAGTAGCTTGAAGATAATGAAATTATTATCTGTCAAAAGCTTTTATAACTTAAAATTATCTTTGAGGCAAGCAAAGATAATGTTATGGATAATTAAACTCCAGTCTTTGGTACATGGAACAGTCATAGGAGGGGAACTCTGAGGAATTTTCCCAAACCCTCACTGACTAAAAGCCATAGTTTTTAGATGAAGTTACTAAAACTGGAATCAGCTGTTCTGGGACATTAAACATACCCCTGGGGCTTGCTGTCATACTATAACAACAGGAGTTTTTCAATCCTTGGAATTCCACTTGCCAAAGACTAGTAGTGTTATTCACTGTAGAAGTGGGGAGTGAGGAATAAAAGGTCATAGGATTATGTTGTTTTTCCTTTTTTTGAAGAAGATCAGTGACTTTATGAGTGATATCTTGAATTGTGGAATAATTATATTTAAGAGAGGAAAAGTTGTATAAAGTTATCAGCTTCAGTCTCTCTTCCAGAGTTATCAGAAGTCAGGATGACTAATGATGACTTGAGATATAGTAGATTACCTTGAAATCTTTGATATACAACCAAGCTTTAATTGTTCCATAATACCTACTGCAGGTGCCTTCAGGGCCTTCAGAACAGATTGTTTTCATCTACCCAATTTTCCCAGGGAAAGGCTTCACATGCCTGGGGTACACATTGTCTGAATTCACCAATGCTTTTTAGGTTTCTGTCATATGTCTCCATGGTTTTGCTGGGATGTGGCTAATGTTCAAACCACGATTTCTTGGAGTCACACGTGAGAGATGGTGGGTGAGCAGTCTTGATAAGGGCTGGGAAACCCCAATAGAAGGGCTAGTCATCCTTGAACCCTCCATACAATCCATACAGAATACTCCATACACACAATTTCTGCAGCATTATTGTGCACAGCCAAAAGAGACCTAAGAGACCATCTATTCTAGTACTATCATTTTGTAACTGAGAAAAACAAATCCATGAGGAATTGAGTTGCTTTCCCCATTGCCCAGTTAATAATTTTCATTGGATAGGATTTGAATAGAGGTCTTGTGGAGATCAAGTTCAGTGCTCTATACCTCATCAGTGCTGTTACTTAGTGGATTTGGGCTTCTAATTTCATTTTATTTATCAATTCAGTAGTGGATCTTGAGAATTTTGAATTATTTTTATTTCACTCAGAATCACTCTATAAGTATGACATAAAGGTATACACACATATGTATATACATATATATATATATATATATATATATATATATATATATATATATATATCATGTTCCATGAATAAGGGTGCAAATAAAAAAATGAGATGGTCCCCGACAGGTTCTGATTTGCAACAGCTTATTTTAGGTAGTCTTCCTTTAGGGGATATAGCAGAAGATATAACTAGAGATCTTCAGTAGACATATGAAATTCATTCAAGCAGTGCTATAATTACACTGGGCATTCCCTCACATAAGGGAAAGTGTGGGCCTTAGTAATTTTTATATGTTCTAACTAAATCTAAGGCTCCATGAATATAAAATCTCTGCATGTGTCTTTGTATTCAAGACACTAATCAGGTTTCCTATTTTTTCCCTAGGAATATCTATGTTTCCATACCATCATATTGAACAGTAATTATGCTGCACTCAGGCTAGATAATATCCAGATTCTTTGTCCAATTGTAATAATCTGAAATCTACATTTAAAAAATGAACATACATATATTTTCTTCTGAATACTTAGATGGATCTGTGAATCCACAATGCATAATTTGATTCCTCTGTTTCCCCTCTAAATTTTATATAGTTTGATTCCTATATTTTTCATATAGTTTGTTTTTTTTTCTTTATATATATCCCTAGATCTATTCTATTTTCAGAAAGCTTTTCCTTGGATTTTTACAAAATATTTTATGTGTACTACTGTAGTCCTTCTGTTGCCCATCTGTTCCTAAATCTGAATATGTAATAATAATAAATGACAATAAGTAGCCTGCCTCCTTATTCAGTTATATATATTCCTGATAATGAAGTTTTTGCATGCAAGCTATTGCTGAAGGCCCACTTACACCCATCCTACATCTTCCCAATGCTTTTTGACTCACCAGTAAATTGGATTTCTTCTAAGATTGGGTAACTTCAAGAGTTCCACTATTATGCAAAGAGAACTGGTGTCAAAAAAGATGGACTTCCGTAATAGCATAAATTCAGAACATAGATGTGATTCCTTAGATGGGACCCAACTTGCTCTGCCCCCACACTCAATTCTAAGCTCAGGTTATTATCCAGCTATTGTATCTGTTCTAAATAATCTGAAAAATGTGCATCTTCTTTTCCAGTTTGGATTATTTTTCTTTATCTCATGTTTTTCATATAGCATATAAAGAACAACATAAATGGGTTGAGACTTGGGTTATTGAAAGGACTATCTATCTACATTGATGAAATTGTAGATCCTTTGAAAATTAGAGGAATTGGTGGGACTGGTTTATTTCAAATAGCTCTGGGTTTTATTGAGGAGACTTTGAAAAATCCTGCATCTTGCTACACTTAGTACAATGTTTTCCTGAAATAGGACCATCCATTGCCAATTATGGAGAATCCTTCTACTCCTTGGAGTTTGTTCAGGCTATCCTAAGTAATAGTGGTAAATAAGGTTAGCTAAAGATAGTTCTGTATTTTATGCCTCACCCAACATTGACACGATTAGCTGATCACTGAACAATGTCATTTTCTGGTCACTTCTGTCAAATAATTTTTCACAATTTTAACATATGTGTTAAAAATTTTTTTTGGCACGCATCAGAGGTTCCATTCTCTTTTAGGGGCATATATATATATATATATATATATATATATATATATATGCATATTTTCTGATGTCATTGTTTACCAAATCTTAATATTTTTAATGAATTAATCAATTAACTAATTGTATTTTTAAAATTAATTTTATAATTATAACTTTTTTTTGACAGTACATATGCATGGGTAATTTTTTTTTTACAACATTATCCCTTGCACTCCTTTCTGTTCTGAATTTTCCCCTCCTTCCCTCCACCCCCTCCACTAGATGGCAGGCATTCCCATACATGCTAAATATGTTATAGTATATCCTAGATACAATATATGTGTGCAGAACCAAATTTCTTGTTGTACAGGAAGAATTGGATTCAGAAGGTAAAAAACCTGGGAAGAAAAACAAAAATGCAAACAGTTTACACTCATTTCCCATAGTTCCTTCTCTGGGTGTAGCTGATTCTGTCCATCATTGATCAATTGGATCTGAATTAGATCTCTTTTTTGAAGATAACTACTTCCATCAGAATACATCTTCATACAGTATTGTTGTTGAAGTGTATAATTATCTCCTGGTTCTGCTCATTTCACTCAACATCAGTTCATGTAAGTCTCTCCAGGCCTCTGTATTCATCCTGCTGGTCATTTCTTACAGAACAATAATATTCCATATCCTTCATATATCATAATTTACCCAACCATTCTCCAATTGATGGGCATCCATTCATTTTCCAGTTTCTAGCCACTACAAAAAGGGCTGCCGCAAACATTTTGGCACATACAGGTCCCTTTCTCTTCTTTAGTATTTCTTTGGGATATAATCCCAGTAGTAGCACTGATGGATCAAAGTTTGATAACTTTTTGGGCATGATTCCAGATTGCTCTCCAGAATGGTTGGATTCTTTCACAACTCCACCAACAATGTATCAGTGTCCCAGTTTTCCCACAGCTAGCTCCTTCAACATTCATCATTATTTGTTCCTGTCATCTTAGCCAATCTGACAGGTGTGTAGTGGTATCTCAGAGTTGTCTTAATTTGCATAGTGATTTGGAACACTTTCATATGAGTGGTAATAGTTTCAATTTCATCATCTGAAAATTGTCTGTTCATATCCTTTGCCTATTAGAGAATGGCTTGATTTCTTATAAAGTAGAGTCAGTTCTCTATATTTTGGAGATGAGGCCTTTATCAGAGCCTTTAACTGTAAAAAATGTTTTCCCAGTTTGTTACTTCCCTTATAATTTTGTTTGCCTTAGTTTTGTTTGTACAAAAGCTTTTTAATTTGATGTAATCAAAATTTCCTATTTTGTGATCAATAATAATCTCTAGTTCTCCTTTGGTCACAAATTCCTTCCTCCTCCACAAGTCTGAGAGGTAAACTATCCTATGTTCCTCTAATTTATTTATGATCTCGTTTTTTATGCCTAAATCATGGACCCATTTTGATCTTATCTTTGTATGTGGTGTTAAGTGTGGGTCCATATCTAATTTCTGCTATACTAATTTCCAGTTTTCCCAGCAGTTTTTGTCAAATAATGAATTCTTATCCCAAAAGTTGGGATCTTTGGGTTTGTCAAACAATAGATTGCTATAGTTATTCACTATTTTCTCCTGTGAACCTAACCTATTCCACTGATCAACTGGTCTATTTCTTAGCCAATACCAAATGTTTTTGGTGACTGCTGCTTTATAATATAGTTTTAGATCAACTACAGCTAGGGCACCTTCATTTGATTTTTTTTTCCATTAATTCCTTGAAATTCTTGACCTTTTGTTCTTCCATATGAATTTTCTTGTTATTTTTTTCTGGGTCATTAAAATAGTTTCTTGGGAGTCTGACTGGTATAGCATTAAATAAATTGATTAGGGAGTATTGTCATCTTTATTATATTTGCTTGGCCTATCCAAGAACATTTAATATTTTTCAATTATTTAAATTTGACTTTATTTTTGTGGCACGTGTTTTGTAATTTTGCTCATATAATTCCTGACTTTCCTTTGGTAGATAGATTCTCAAATATTTTATGTTATCAACAGTTATTTTGAATAGAATTTTTTTTGTATCTCTTGCTGTTGGATTTTGTTGGTGATATATAAAAATGCTGAGGATTTATGTGGATTTATTTTGTATCCTGCAACATCGCTAAAGTTATGAATTATTTCTAATAGCTTTTTAGCAGAATCTTTGGGGTTCTCTAAGTATACCATCATGTCATCTGCAAAGAGTGATAGTTTGATTTCCTCATTACCTACTCTAATTCCTTTAATCTCTTTCTCAACTCTTATTGCAGAGGCTAGCATTTCCCATACAATATTGAATATTAATGGTGATAGTGGGCAACCTTGTTTCACTTCTGACAAATCTTGGTATTTTTATTAAGCCCAACCTGTTCCTCAATCCCTTATACCTGTTATTGGTGTAATTCAATAAACATTTCTTTCTTCCTTGATTTTCTCGTTAGATACTGTTGTAATAACAGAAGGGGAATTTTGAAAAAAATAATAAAAATGGCTAACTATAGCTTCTGTGAGAATAGTTAGATGGTAAAGTACAAGACATCATGAGAATATCTCATATTTGTTTTATGTGTATATATACACAAAATAGATACTATACATATTCATAATTCTGTCTTTTTTTATTCATGTCTATATTCACATTTTTTCCATTATAGATTTAAACTTCTTGAAGATAAGAACTGTTTCACTTTTATCTTCCCCCTCCCAATGCTTAGACTTTTGAGACACTTGACAAATGTTTATTGATGATTGATAATACCATCTAGAGTTAAAGGATCCTTAAAGCTCATCTTGTCTTTGTCTCATTTTATGAATGAAGAAACTGAATTCCAGAGACATAAATGAATTAAGGTCACACAAGTAGTAACTAGCAAATACAAACTTTCTAATTCCAAATCCAGTATTCTCTCTATTGCATCAAATTGCCTCCCCAGCAGCACAGCTTTGTGGTCCAGGATGTAAGAGTCCTGGACTCAGAGTCAGGAAAACCCAAATTCATATCCAGCCTTACACACTTATTTAGTTATATGAACCTGATCAAGTCATTCAATTTTTTTCAGCTTTAGTTTTCGTATCTGCAATATGAGGATAATAATAGTACTTATCTCCCAAGGATTGAGACACATGTATAAAATACTTTGAAAACTTTATTATTATTTGTTAATGCCAGTTATCCTTACCATCATCACTGTCAATAATTATTGTATTACTCTATAATTCATTTTCTTCGGAAATCAACTGAGAGTAATATATGTAAATCATTTCATTTTTGTCCTATTATAAGTGTCTACAGAGAGCTGAGCTTCTGCCTTTTAGGAGCTTACTACCTACTTGGAGAGATAAAGCATAAACATATACAGAGAGAGCTCCCTTAAGATTTTGGAAACTATTGCCATTCCATAATGTACATTAGTGCACATGATAAAAAATATGATGCAATATTATTCACCATCCATTTGGAAATTTAGAAGCATTATCAAGTGGAAGTAATTAATCTTACCATTTTTAATTCTTCTAATATGGTACAGTGGGAAGACTGTCAAATATTGACTCTGCCGTTTATTTCTCCCTATTATCTAAGACAAGTCATTTGATCTCTCTGGAACTTATTTACTCATCTGTAAAAGCAGAAATTGAACTAGATAACTTCTTTTAGCTTTATTGTCTTAGCCTTCCAATTCTATAAATTTATGATTCTATAATATTTTTCTTGAACCAGTTAATAGTTGGTTATTGTCAGATATAGGAAAAATGCATACAAATGATGAATCTGATGAAGTAGAACATACTGAGGATTAACATAATTAGAAAAGTGGTGTTATTTGAATGAAAGTAAATAAAAAAACTTTTCAAAAAAAGAAAAAAGGAAATAAAGGAGAGGTCAAAATTGGAATAAAGGTCATAAACGAAGACTTAGGAAAATAAAGTGTTACTGAAAACACTGGTCTTTTGCAATTTAATAGAAGTAGAAACAATATATAAGAAATTAATCTGAGATTAAGTTGAACAAGTAATTTTGACCCAGATTGTAGAAAGCTTTAAATGCTGTAACTATGGAGTGTGAATACAATTGAATATTTAGGAAATTGAATCTTGGATGGGATTTATTTTATTTTGTCATAAAGGAATAAAACGGTTTTAGGGAAATTAATCTGACAAGTATATAAAATGGAGATTGTAAGAAGAAAAGCTGGAATGAATAGCAGTGATTAAGAAACTATCATGGAATGAACCACTACCTAGAATTCCCAATCCTTCTATTTTTGTCTGCCTACATTTTGGATTTCCTTCACAGGATAAGTGTATACTATTTCAAAATCCAATTCTTTTTGTACAGCAAAATAACTGTTTGGACATGTATACATATATTGTATTTAATTTATACTTTAACATATTGGTCAACCTGTCATCTGAGGGGGTGAAGGAAGGGGAAAATTAGAACAAAAGATTTGGCAATTGTCAATGTTGTAAACTTACCCATGCATATATCTGGTAAATAAAAACTATTATTATTTTTTTAAAAAAAGAATCTATCATGGAAATATAGGCTTAGGGTTGTAACACCAAGATGCTGACAGTAAGAGTAGAAGAGAGGAGATGGATACAAAAGACATTTTGAAAGGATAATTGATAGCATGTATTGAATGATTGGATGGTGTTGATAGTGGAAGAAATAAAAGGTGACCCAGGTTTTGAACCTGAATTCTTGGGAGAGTGGAGATACTGCTCACTGAAATAAAGAAGTTAGAAGATTGATGTGTTAAGCTTGAAGTGACAATAGGATTTTTCATGCAATCTAATTCAACAATTTATTAAACAATGACAATAATTAATACTCTGCAAGACATTATGTCTTTTCAAGTAATTTATAATCTTATAGGAAATGTCCAGTAGGCATTTGAAAATATGGTACCAAAGTTAAGTAACTAGGGTTTGATATAGGATTTTGAAGTCATCTCTATTGAGTTGCTAGTTGAAAGACTGGATATATACATTGAAGAGAGAATGATAAAAAGTAGGAATTAATTTTATGGAATACTCATTTTTAAGGGGTGGGATGAGAGAAAGATTCTTCTTTGAAGAACCAAGAAGCACCTTTGGGAAAACTATGAATAAAACCAGAATAATATCCTGGAAGCCATGGGTGCATTTCAAGATAGTGAAAGTGGTCAACTATATCATTTGTTACAGAGAAATGAGGGGAAATAAGAGGCTGAGAAGTAGAAGTGAATTAATCAATTTGATTGTTATTTGCAACTTTTGAAAGGAATTTCAGGAGAGAATTCTTGATTCTCTCTCTTAGGAGAGAATCAAGGAAAGAGAAATGGAGAGGAAGCAAAAGTAAAAATTGGTAAGTAAAAGTGAAAAAGCAGAGAAAGAAAAGTTAGATTAATAGGACCACTGCTGGAAATATAAAAAAGATCAAGTGAATTATCTTTTCAAGTTGGAAGATTTATTCATGCTTTAAAGACAGCAGGTTGAATACTGTGGAGAAGAGAACACTGAAAATACTGAGAAGTGAGAATTAAAAGTTCAAGGTCATTAAGAAGGAAGATGATAGCATGAAAGACATTTCTATAAATTCCCAGTTCTGGATAAAGTGGTAGATCCTGAGTTTTCAGAAACAAAATGTCATTTTTACCCTGAAAAATTAGTATAACTTTTTTTTTTAGTAAATCCCATTTTTTCACTGTGCTCTAAGTATATCCCAAGGTATTTGGCAATATGCTGAACTTTCAATAATTTCTCTCTCCCTCTGCCTTTGTCTCTCCCTGTCTCTTTCCCTGTCCCTGTCCCATTCCCTTTCCCTCTTTCTCTCTCTTTCTGCTTAAGAAAATGATGTGCAAATTTACAAAACTTTATAATATAACTAACACATAAAAGATGAAAAGTAAGAAAAAGCAACCCCTGAAGACAAAAGTAATCTTATTATACTGTCATGAGATAAAAAAATGTATTCTCTCACAAAAATATTACCTTTCAACATCAGAATATGTTTTAGAAATTGTTTTCCTAATGGCATTGATGGATTTGTGTAGCTGTACACAGATACACCCTCCCCCCCAATTCTCTTGTAATCATCATTTTGAAATGTAGCTAGGTCAGGATAATAGGGCTTTATCCTAGGGTACAGAATTTTGAGAGCACTAATGATATTTGCAGTCCTCAACAGTTTAGAAAATATTGAGATTAAAGCCTTTTTATTAAGAGTATTTTGATTAAAATAATTGAAGCCATGAAGTGGGATGGGTATCTTCTTCAATCCAGTGACCCCATCCCAGATGGATTTTCCCTGTTGTTTTCTCCTCCCATTCTTCATCTCTCCATCACTTCCCCTTCTTCTTCTCCCCTCCTTTATATCTCATCAGTCTTTCAAATACCTGTTTCCTTTTGCCCCAGGTGCTCTGTACTTCTTAACTTAGCCACAAAAATCACTAATCCTGGCTGTGCAATAAATATACATTTTCAAAGTGGTTGGCCACAGTTATGGATGTAGTCTAGGTCCAGAGAACACAATGAATCTTCATGGAATAATGAGGATTCAATTGCTAACTCCAGTCTTAACTGTACTATCTAAAACCACTAGTCTGAATAGTCAGTCAAGATTTCAGTGGAGTTCAACTCAGTTGCTCCTTGTTCAAGAGAAAATTAATTATTCTGGGGGTACATCCTTCACTGGTTATCTTGTGTTTTCAATAAGCCTGAGTAATAGCCTTCAAAACCACCTACAATCTCTCCTTCAAGACTGAGTCTATTCAGAGTATCATTTAAGCATTTGGAATAAAATAAAAAGGAAATGTCAAGAAGGGAAATACATTTGTAAGTAGGACAATCAGTAATTCTCTCTTCACCAGTCCCAGGGCCATTTAAACAAAGAGGTTTATAGGCTTCCTCAGGTTGCTTTTGAAAACATATATATGAGCCTGATTTCACTGTAGCTGTCTTTTATGCTTCCTTACAAAACCTAAGCCTATTGGTGTCTCAGTTACCGCAGTCATTTAAAATAATAATAGTAACAATAATGTAGCCTTTGGTTTTTATTACAAAGGGCTTTCTCAGCATGGCGATGAAATATAAAGCTATGAGTAAATGACTGGATACTATCAAATTGGTAGATTGCTTTGAATGGAATGTTTTGTTCCATTGCTTCTTGGTTGCCAAAGTAATATCAAAATATAACAGATTGTAATATTGTACAGATGTTTTAAAAGCAAGAACAATGCATTAAAGCTTTTCTTTTTTCTTGGATTTGGGCAAATTCTTAAACTGAACTCCTCAAAAGCCTCAGCCTAATTCCTCTTGATTGTATGGAGGTGTCTTTGGTTTCTAAGAAGCCTTGCAAATAGGGCAGAGACACTTGTAGATTATATCATGCTGAATAGGGTTTGAGCAAGGCTCTAGTAAATAACTATTTCAAGAGCAGCCCAATAATGAAGTGGCTGAAAGGCTCATTATCAGACTGGCCACTAAGTAATGAATTCTTTGGCTATGGCAAATATGAAACCAAAAAATATGAAAAAGTGGCCAAAAGAATATGAAGAGTGCTAAAAATCACACTTTTTTGTTTAATATATTATTTTTCTCTAATTACATGTGGAATATTTTTTAACATTTAAAAATAATTTGATTTCCAGACTCTCTCTTTCCCTTTTCTCCTTTCCCCCCTCAATGAGAAGTCAAGCAATTGAATATGTGATAGATATGCAGTCAAAGAAAAAGTATATCCATTTTTATTCTATCTATAAATATTAACTTTTTATATTTTAAAATGTAAAATACTCATCTATTGTCAAATGACTGTTACTATTGGAACAATTACAATATATAAATCTCATAATATATTTAGCTTTTATCTTTGTTTTTCACCCTCCCAACAACTTAAAATAACTAAAAATAGAACCAACAATATGGGTTTATATTTACTTTTAGTAGCAATCAGGCGGAATTCATTAAGTATGAGTGGCAAGGTCATACTTGAACTTAATGATAGTGATAGTTATTATATATATATATATATAAATTTAAGGTATTTTCAAAACACCTTAGAAGTATGATCTCTTTTTCTCATAAAAATAAAAAGGAGATAAGTGCTAGTGTGGTCTCATTTTATAGGTGAGGAAATTGAGGCAGACAGAGATTAAAATCCTTGCCCAGGTCACACAGCTGGTAAATGTCAACTTAGGTCTTCTTGGGGCCATGTTCAGCACTCGATCCAGTAAAGAATAATTAGCTTGGCTATTGTAAGAGAAGATGGATTGGACTGGGGAAAGATTCAAAGCAAGGACTTTTCTCCATCAATGACAGAGATGTCACATATTGCTTCCAACATTATTGTCAGCGATCTACTATTTGAAAAATCAGAAACTACATTAATTGTAAAGGGAGAAGAGCAGTCATATTAGACTAAATTTCATCAACAACACAATTTTGAGACTATTAAAAGGTTTATTCTTAAGATTTATGAAAAACCATATCATAGATGATATTATTACTAGAAGAAAAATAATGCTTGAAAAGTTATCAATAACTAACAACCTATATCTACAAAATATGAGAAAGATTTACATATATGTTCAGGGCATTATTATATGAAAAGAAAAGACAACCTTTCATAAATAATATTGTACAGTAGGCAACATTTTATAGTCACATAATTGACTGCTACATAGGTATAAATTATCAAGGATCCTTTTTTTGTTACTGTTATTACTTAATACATTAAGAGTTTTACAGGCATTCTAAAATAAAAGCTAATTAGTAAGAACACATTTAAATCAATTAGAATTTATGTAATCTTGTGAATTACAAAAAGCCTATAACAAATTTGGAAAGTGCCCTAAAAACAACAACAAAAACAATAATAATCACACTCAAAACCCTCAAACAAATAAAAAGCTAAAAAACCATATAATAAAATATGGGGAAAATATGGTATTTTAAGTAGAGAATCTTCCATAATAAAAGAGAAGTAGGTTTTAATAGATATTCTTAGAACACACTGAAGTTGCATCAGAAACCTAGAGAAATGAGTTGGATATCATTTCACTGTGCAATAGTAAAGGCTCATACTATTTGGCTAATGTTAACTGGAACATGTTTGCCTCCAGATGAAGCTTATGGAACACTTAAAATACAGAACTGGAACCAGAAGTCTCTCATTGGATGAAACCTGATTGAATTCTGCCATACAAAGAAGCCTCAAATATAGTTTTGTGTGTGTTTGTGGAGATTGAGGGGTTTCTGATGATAATTCTGGGCCAGATCCCAGTCACTAGAAGCTACTATAGAATTATCCATGGAGATCTCTCTGACTTGATTAATGGAGATTATGCATGCAGCTTTTGCAAGAAAATGGTAGAGACAGTACAACACATCACTGCAGATTGTAAAAAGAAATCAGTACCTAGTGAAAAACCTACTAAGACATGGTCTTATGGTTAGAATTATGGATCATAAACTTCCTATCTACTTCACAGGATTTTTGTAGGGATCAAATTGAGACATCTTTTGTAGTGCTTAGTACAGTTCCTGGTACATAGTAGGTACTTCATAAAAGTTTGTTCTCTCCTACCTCATTCCTTTTCCATTTTTCATGTACTTAGAGATGACAAATTCTCCTATGCTACAAATACAGAACTCAAAATTCCATAGAGACTTCCAACAACACTCATTATACTGAAACTAAACCATCACCACAGTCTGAGTCATTGCTAACAATTGCCCAGTGAGTCATAAAATCTCAAGAACAATATTTTCATAGATATTTTGATAGATGTCAATCAGATACTGAACCTGGAGTCAGACAGATTTGGATTTAAATCCAGCCATGGCATTTACCAATTATGTGACCTGAGAAAGTCATTCATTCACTATTTGCCTCATTTTTCTTTCTTTTTTAAAATAATATTTTATTTTTCCAAATATATACAAAGATAGTTTTCAACATTTATTTTTGTAAAACCTTGTGTTCCAATTTTGTTCTCCCTCTCTTCCTTACTTTTTCCTTCTCCAAGACAGCAAGCAATCTGATATAGGTAAAATGCACAATTCTTCTAAACATATTTCCATATTTGTTATGTTGCTCAAGAAAAATCAGATCAAAGAAAAAACACAAAAAAACAAGTAAACAACAGTAAAGGTGAAAATACTATGCTTTGATCCATATTCAGTCTCCACCGTTTCCTTTCTGTATGCAAATAATACTTTCTATCCCAAAGCTATTGGAATTGTCTTGAATTTCTCATTGTTGAAAGAGCCAGGTCCATCATAGTTGTTCACTGCATAATCTTGTTATTGTGTACAACGTTCTTTTGGTTCTGTTCATTTTACTTAGCATCAGTTCATCTAAGTTTTTCTAGACTTTTCTGAAATGAGTCTATATATCATTTCTTATACAACAGTAATATTCTATTGAATATATATGTGTATATATTTACATATCTAAGAATATATATGTACACCATAATTTATTCAACCATTCTCCAGATGATGGGCATCCACTCAATTTCCAGTCCTTTACTACTACAAAAAAAGGTTCCCTCTTTTATCATCTTTTGGGACCCAGTAGAAACACTGATGAATCAAAGAGTATATACAGTTTTCTTGTCGCTTTGAGTATAGTTCCAAATTGTTCTCCCATAATGGTTGTATTATTTCACAACTCCACCCAATAATGTATTAGTGTCCCAGTTTTCTCACATCCTCTCCAACATTTATCATTATCTTTCCTGTCATCTTAGTCAATCTGAGAGATGGGAAATGATACATCAAAGTTGTCTTAATTTGCATTTCTCTAATCAATAATGATTTTGAGTATTTCCTCCCCCCTTATGATTAGAAATGGCATCAATTTCTTCATCTGGAAATTGTCTGTTCATATTATTTGACCATTTATCAATTGGGGAATAGCTTGTATTCTTATAAATTTGAGTCAATTACATATTTTGAAATTTCTATATATTTCTAAAATGTTGCCTCATTTTTCTCAATTGTAAAATGGGCATAAGAGACCTGCTTATAAGTATTGTGAAGTAGGTGCTATATTATTCAAATGAGGCCACATTTAAGCTTAGGTTGAAATAGATTGGAGCTTATTAGAGGACATTAATATTGCTCATTACCACTTCACGTTGTTCACCCATATATGTTGATCATAAAATTCTCTAAAACTTCTCTATTCTGGACTTAGAAGTGAGTTTTTAAAAAATCTAGTTTTCAATTAAATTTTATTTTTTCTCTTATCAACTATTTACTTTTTCTTTGATTTACCACTCTATTAAAAGAATAAACCAAAACTCTTTTTCATAAATAAGCTTATCTCTGTTACAGATAAAGCCTCTTCTTGGTTTTTAACTACTAATCATTTTAAGAAAGGGTCCATTTATTTCTATATTTTCTAATATTTTAAATGGAAATGGTAGTGTATTTTGTCAAAACATTTTTCTTCATTTATTGAAATATATGATTTTTGCTTTTATTATTGATATTGATAAAACTATCATGCTTTCCTAATATTGAACCAGCCCTGCATTCCAGGTATAAATCCCATCTATTCATAGAGTATGATCTTCATGAGAAGATCTCCTTTCTAGTGATTTATTTAAAAATTTGCATAAATGTTCATTAAGGAAATTGGCCTGCATGAAGATTCCTTTCTGCTCCTTTATCTAGTATATAACTTGCTTCCACTTAGATTTTGCATATTGAAAATATTGTCAAATTCCTTGAGACCAGGAATTGATTTTTGCCTTTCCTTTTATCCCTAGTGCTTAGCACAGTGCCTGATTCACAGCTGGTGCTTAAAAAATGCTTATTCTGGAAATTAGTATGGCAGAAATTAGATATGGATCCATATTTAACACCATATACCAAGATAAGATCAAAATGGGTCCATGATTTAGGCATAAAGAATGAGATCATAAATAGATTAGAGGAACAGAGGATAGTCTACCTCTCAGACCTGTGGAGGAAGAAGGAATTTATGACCAGAGGAGAACTATAGATCACTATCGATCACAAAATAGAAGATTTTGATTACATCAAACTAAAAAGTTTTTGTATAAACAATACTAATGCAAACAAGATTAGAAGGGAAGTAACAAATTGGGAAAATATTTTTACAGTTAAAGGTTCTGACAAAGGTCTCATTTCCAAAATATATAGAGAACTGACCCTAATTTATAAGAAATCAAACCATTCTCCAATTGATAAATGGTCAAAGGATATGAACAGATAATTCTCAGATGATGAAATTGAAATTATATCCACTCATATGGAAAGAGTGTTCCAAATCACTACTGATCAGAGAGATGCAAATTAAGACAACTCTGAGATACCACTACACACCTGTCAGATTGGCTAAGATGACAGGAACAAATAATGATGAATGTTGGAGGGGATGTGGGAAAACTGGGACACTAATACATTATTGGTGGAGTTGTGAAAGAATCCAACCATTCTGGAGAGCAATCTGGAATTATGCCCAAAAAGTTATCAAAATGTGCATACCCTTTGATCCAGCATTGCTGCTATTGGGCTTGTATCCCAAAGAAATACTGAGGAGGGGAAAGGGACCTGTATGTGCCAAAATATTTGTGGCAGCTCTTTTTGTAGTGGCCAGAAACTTGAAGATGAATGGCTGTCCATCAATTGGAGAATGGTTGGGTAAATTATGGTATATGAAGGTTATGGAATATTATTTCTCTGTAAGAAATGACCAGCAGAAGGAATACAGAGAGGCTTGGAGAAACTTACATCAACTGATGCTGAGTGAAATGAATAGAACCAGAAGATCGCTGTACACTTCAATGTTGTATGAAGGTGTATTCTAATGGAAGTGGAAATCTTCAACATAAAGAAGATCCAACTCACTTCCAGTTGATCAATGATGGACAGAAACCACTATACCCAGAGAAGGAACACTGGGAAGTGAATGTAAATTGTTAGCACTACTGTCTATCTACCCAGGTTACTTATACCTTCCGAAGCTAATACTTAATGAGCAATAAGAAAATGGGATTTACACACATATATTGTATCTAGGTTATATTGTAACACATGTAAAATGTATGGGATTGCCTGTCATCAGGGGAGGGAGTAGAGGGAGGGAGGAGATAATTTGGAAAAATGAATACAAGGGATAATGTTATAAAAAATTACTCATGCATATATGGTGTCAAAAATTTATAAAAAAATAAAAATAAAAAATGCTTATTGACTATAAAAGGCATGTGATTCAAAAGAGGAAAATGCCACATTAAGTTCTAAACTCCTTGAAATATTTAAGCACAGACAACTTTTTCAATGATCTCATTATTCTCACGTAAAGCAAAAAATGAAGAAAAACTTGTGAAGAGCTTTGCCACTGTCATGGAAGGGGTCTAACATAGGATGTTAGGCTTTTCAGTTGCTCCTGTATGCTGGTGATATTGTGGGGATTGCATCAAGCCTTAGATACCTCAGAAGCTCCTAACTGATACCCCAAATCATTGAAGAGTTCAATCTGTTTATGTAGAAAATCCTAAACTAATGATCCACGGAGGAAATTGGATGAGCAACCCATAAAGCTATGAACATCTGTAGTGGGATGACACTATGAATGGATGAAAAGTTAATCCTGGTATTGGAGAAGAAGAAGAACAGGTTTTTTGCTTATAGGGAATTACACGGGTTTTTAATAAATTTTGGAACACCAATACTCTTCATCTGATGTGAGCTAGTACCAAGAACATAGTTATTTCTGTTTAGTCATTGAGATCCTTCAAATTCTAAATTTATTATTTAAGCATCATACTTTGTACACATATTTTGATAGACATAATGACTAGTGGTTGTGATAGCATATTAGATATTTTCTGTTGATTTAAATCATTTCCTAGTCATTCATAATGATCACATTGCTTAAATTATTAAATCTGAGCAAGCCATTAAACCCACTGTGGTCCTTAGTTTTCCCATCTATATATAAAATATATATATATATATATATATATATATATATATATATATATATATATATATATATATATATATATATAAATAAAATGAGATAGTTGTACTTGAGGACCTCAAGGCTTTTTTTAGCTTTAGGTATATGATTATAAAAATATCTCTTTATTGGTTCCCTCATCACTTCCTAACATACACACAACTGACTAGATTTCTATCTGTCATCCATTTTATGCACATGCCTCACCCAATGGAGTTATGTTAAGAAAAGCATTATTTTAATGCTGAGAGATTATTTTCAGGACTAATGGATGAATATTTTCTTCAGCTGCTCAAATAAAATGGCCTATACTAAGTATTTGAGCCAAATTATGGTACCAGTTCTCTCTTGATTGTAAACAGATTTTCTTCAATTTTCTTGTAAAACAAATTTTCTTCAATTACTTCCCCAAAGCCTCCAATTAAAACTTATTTCTTCTTCTTCAGAAGACTTATAGCATTTTGATTATATCTCTAATATACCTAGCATCATTTATTCACAGAATTTTAGACTTGGAAGGGATTTTATAAGTCATTTAGTCCATCCTACTACCTATATAACATATACCATCTGTAACATATATTAGACCTGTTCATTCAGACCTCCAGTAATCACTGGTGTATAGAATCATAATTCAAACTAGAAGGGATCTTAAAGGTTAGCTAATTAATCCAGTCCTCTAACTTTCTAGGTAAGGAAATAGACACACAGAGAAGCTTAATGAATTATTTTGGATCATAAAGTCTGAAGTAAAATTTGGACCCAGTTTTATCACTCTATCTAGTGAAACTCAGTACCCCATCAAGCACTATATTCCAATAGTCATAAATTTGACTCAAATTAAAAGCATTAAATACTACTTTTGGTAGGTGTAAGAGTTTTAAAGAAAAAATTAAAATTTATCCTTTACCCTAAAGAGTTTTCCTGACAGGAAAATTCTGGAAAGATGGTAGATCAGGTCAGAAAGTTTTAAGCTCTGTACACTTTCCCTACAAACAACACAAAGTACTACTTCAGATAAAATATAGAGCAGTAAAATTGAACATGAGTTGGGGCAGAACAATTGTCCTTCTGAGACAACTGAAGAAAGTCTAAAGATTGTACCAGTGTAGAGTGTAAATACCTTCAGTTAGCTCCACTGAAAGATCAAGTGATGAGTCCTTGAGCCAGCTGGGTTGGCAGGTAGGCTTGGCCCTAGCCAAAGGAATTTTCATCTCACTAATATGTGGGGAATTGGATGCCTGAGACTGAAAGGATTGAAGGGAATTCTGCGGGTAAGGAAGGGATGGTAAGCTCAGCTATGCTGCTTAGATGTTGCCCTGGGTGAAGGAACCAGAACAGGTTTGGTGAGTTCAGAAGCCTAAAAGCAGGACTGCTGTTGGCTGTGGGCACCTACAGGAGAATAGAATTCTTGCATTCAATTCCAGGTCAGAAAGGAAACCCTAAAAGAGAATCTGAGATTGGAGTCACCATCTCCTACACTATAAAACTAGAGATCATTACAATAACAAGCTGCACAAATTTTTAAAAATGAGCAGGTGAAGGAGAAAGAATGCATGTGAATATAGAAAAGTAGGATTCATTTTTCTGAGAAGGATATTGAAGCAAAAAAAGCCTCTTCAAACTCAAAGTGTAATATCAAATGATAACCTGTACAAAAAGAATTCCTAGAAGAACTCAAAAATGACTTTAATAATCAAATGAGAGAGATTGAGGAAAAAATTAAAAAATAAAGAAATTCAAGAAAAACAAGAAGACTATGAAGAGAAAGTCAACCAATTGGAAAAGGAGGTCCAAAAACTTAAGAAAACAACTCCTTAAAAATTAGAATTGGTTAAGGGAAATCCAGAGAAGTTATGAGACCAAGCAATAATAAAATAAAGTATGAAGAATAAAAAGAATAGAAGAGAATGCAAAACATCTCATAAGAAAAACAATTGATCTTCAGAAAAAAAATCAAAAAAAGAAAACATGAACCAGGTGAAGAGAAAACAATAACCAGTGTATCTGACAGCTATGATCAAAAGAAAAATCTTGATATGATAATAAAAGCAATAAAGAAAATTGTCCTGAACTGTTAGAACAAGAAGGGAAAATAGAAAGAAATGAAAACAATTTACCAATAGCCACCTAAAAGAGATCCTAAGAGGAAATCTACAGGAATATCATAGCCAAATTCTGAAATTCTTAGGTAAGAAAATATAAACAACAAGGAAAAACACAAATGAAATATTATTGAGTCAATTAGAATTATACAAGATCTAGCAGTGGCTATATGAAAAGCACACAGCTCTTGGAACACCATGTACTGAAGAGCTAAAGAACTGAGGTTGTGGCCAAAAATATCATACCTAGCAAAGTTAATCATAATCACAAATAAATAATATTCAATAAATTGCCTGGCTTTTTAGGATTTTGTTGCAAAAATACCCAAACTTAATAGAAAATTTGACATATAAGATCAAAGGAAAATAGAAAGTTAACATCAAAGACTAATTTCAAGGTACTCAATATAGACAACTCTTTATTTTTTTTATATTTGTAAATGTAAGGTATATGTCTAAGATTGTCATTAGTAATTGGGTAGTTTGAAAGAAGAATTAGAGTGAAGGTGAGTATGATGATTCTAAAAAGCAAAATCATATAGGAAAAAAATTAAAAATAGAAATTCTTATACATATGAGGTGTAAAAAGAAGAACTAACCTAAGGGAATTAAATGGGTTGTTGGTAGTTTTTGGAATTCATATCCATACATACACACATATGGATATAAAAATCTTCTAAATTCAAAATAAAGTAGGAAGGGGATAAAAGGAGGGGAAGATTAGAGAGAATTAGGAAAAAATTCAGATCACATCAAATCTGGGTTAAAGAAGAATAAAATACATTTAGAAGACAATAAAAGTCTAAATTTATAAAGAAATGAGAGAGAGTGGGAAATAGTTTGGGGGGTATAGAAAGGTATGTAGATTAATGGGAATGGGATAAAAAGGTAAATGCGCACATATGCATATACACATAACCACACTATGTTAGGTATATTAATTGACATTGTTTTAGACTATTCAAAATAACTAGATGATATAAGGTTGGAAATAGCTGTGGTGTAGGAAATGATGAATTAATGAAATTAGAAAAATATGGGGAAGATGGGAGTTAGGAAGGAGAAAAAAGAATAAAATATAAAGTGCCCAGCAGAAAGCTTCAAGGAAGCAAAGAAAAGATGGACAACTTTGAATATAATGTGTAGCATTTATTATATAGGCTTTATTGCAATGGAAATTTATTATTATATATTTTGAATTCTCTCTTATCTTTTGCTAGATACATTGCAATGTTTTTTTTTTCTTTTTCTATTTTGTATGTGAGTAATTAATTAAAAATAATCACTGAATAAAAAAAGAGTCTTCTTTTTAGTGAGGAAATAGAAACAAATAAATGCATAGATAAGTAAATACAAGACAATTTGAGCAAAATGAGAGTGACAATATTTAGAATCCCTAGTTTCATTCAAGACTTAGCACAGAAGATTTTACTATTTCTGGGTAAACTTTTCTGATCTTTCTAAAAGATGGAGATAAGGAAAAATGTATTCTGGCGATCGGGAATAGAATTTGGGGCTTAGGAGGTAAAATGTTGAGTTTTAGGACCAGCAATTATTTTAGAAAATTTTAGCAACTCAAAACACATGAAAGTCAATAATGTAAATTAGTTTTGTCAAGGTTGGTAGTTGACAGCCAGATAAAGGACTGTAACTACCAAGCAGAGCAATTGGTATTTTATCCTAGAGGTAATATGTAGTCAACCACTGAATGTTCTGGAACAGAGTAGTAATGAGGTCAGATGTGTTTTAGGAAACCAATCTGCAGAGATGTGGAGAATGAATTGAGGAGAAAAGATCAATTAGGAAAGACTCTCAGAAACGTGGAGAGTAGTTGGAGAACATATATTACAGCACTATAGGAAAGAGGTAATAAAGGTCTGAACTGAGAAGCCATGTAAGAAAAGAGGGACAAAGAAAAGGGATGAATGTGAGAGATATGAAGACATAATTGTCAGGACTTGAAAAAAGTTTAAACATGTTATCAAGGAAAAATAAAGTTGAGAATGACTTAACTATCTGGTACAGTGAATGGAGTTCTACTCTTGGAGCCAAGAAGATCTGAGTAATTGAACAGTATTTTGAAAAAAAAAAATCTTTGTTTTGTTAAAAAAGAAACAGGCTCAAGGAGCTTAAATGAGTTATCTATAATCATTTTCCTAACCAGGGAGTAATGAAAGACACATGTAATCCAAATTTGCTCATTCTAAGTTCTATTTTTAATTATAGTTTATTTTGGTATGACCCTCTACTAGATTTTAAAGTCTATAAAGTCAAAACTAATGTCTTGGTTATTGCTTTCTCTCTCTCAGTGTCTAGTACATTGTCTTGTAGGTACTGTCTTGTAGATAATAGGCATAAAATGGTTCATTGACCTGTGTGGATTTTTTTTAATCTTTAGCAAGCTATTAAGTAAAAGATACTCATTCTTTATGAAAGTGTACTTTTCTTTACCTGAAACCTGGCTGTATTTTTGTTTGGCCAGATGTTAGTTAATTGAAACTAATTACATTTGCAGAGTAGAGCAAACATCTGGAATCAGTCAGGCTGAAATGTAAAATAAAACTGAGGCTGGTGTTGTCCCTGTCTCCTTCCAACTGCTGCTGTGAAGAGATTAGTGGTATAAGCACTTGTATAAGCACTTTTAAGTCACAGAATCCAATTTATTTTACTTAAAAATTGTTTTGCAAATAGTCAATAAACCTGTCTGTTCTTGGTTGAACAGAGTAACCATTTTCAAATGGAAGAAAATGTAGAAAACATAATAATAGACAACAGTTGGGAAAATATTGTTGTGTATTAATACTTATGATACATTTCACTTAGTAAAATAATACATGAGTGCCTTGCTCTCACAACCCTTAGTGCCTGAAACAAGATCGCATCTGAACAAAGCCATATCTAACAAAGCTAGCAGCACACTTTATATAACAGATTCAGGATTTCAGGAAATTGAAATTCTTTACATTTCTACTAATGGGAGGATGTGGGGAAAAGCACATTGAAATTGCCTTATTTTCATATTGTAGAACATTTCATTAACTTCCAAAAGACTTAATAAAAATTTTGTCATTTTTTTAAAATGACAGTTTTATAATTACTTTTCTAATCCTTTAAAGTATCGAACTATTGCTTACTTATTTCCATGTAGGTTCATTCTTCAGCCAAAGATATGCATGAAAAATGCAGATCTGATTTCTGTCAGATCAACCACAATACCATAATAAAGGATGCAACACTAGATGAAGAACAATAGACTTGGTACTAGACTCAGTGTAGTATCACTAAGTTGTCTAGGGTGATCTTTAAGAAATTGCAATGCTGTGAAATAGGGAATACTTCTGTAGCTCTTTGAGATCCCAAGGTACTTTATATACACTATCTCTTTAACCTTTACCAGGATCCCATGAAATTCTTTAAATATGTCAGCAGAAAGCTTACAGGGAATCCCATTCAATTGGAGACAAACTTTCTGACCAAGTATTATTTTTCCAATTTTCAAGATGAGAAAACTTACATTCAGAGATGTTTGACTTGTACATGGCCAGTTAGCTGGTAAATGTCAGAGCCAGGATTCAAATTAAAGTCTTATGACTCCAAGATCTTTTCTGTATACTTTTCTACCTCTCTTGAGATCTACAAGGTACTATGCCTTTGATCAATTAAAGGTCCTTTGCAGAACTTTCTTTCTCTCTCTCTCTCTCTCTCTCTCTCTCTCTCTCTCTCTCTCTCTCTCTCTCTCTCTCTCTCTCTCTCTCTCTCTCTCTCTCTCTCTCCTTTCTCTCTTCTTCTTGTTCTTGTTCTTGTTCTTCTTCTTGTTCTTGTTCTTGTTCTTGTTCTTGTTCTTCTTCTTCTTCTTCTTGTTCTTCTTGTTCTTCTTCTTCTTCTTCTTCTTCTTCTTCTTCTTCTTCTTCTTCTTCTTCTTCCTCTCTCTTCTCTCTCTTTTTTCTCCTCTCTCTTGTTTTTCTCTCTTCTCTCCCCCCTTTCTCTAACATGGACTCCTCTGGTAGTCTAGTGATATTTAGGTACCTTTTCTCAGAATAATGTTTTAAATGCATAAAATATAATATATATGATTACAAAGAAAGCTGAAGATTAATGAAATTAAAGAGGTAATATTTTACCGTTCAAATTTGCAGACCCCCTGAAATTTATCTCTAGCCCCTTAGGGATTAAGAACCTGTAATCCATGAGGATGGTGATTGTGCCTATTTCATTCTATAGCTGAGATGAGGAGGAATTTACACACACACACACACACACACACACACACACACACACACACACACACACCTACAAATGTTAGCATAAGTCTGTATTTAATTTCCCCACTTGGGAAGCACTTGGGAAATTTTTCCATTTTTCCATCCTCCCTTTAGGAGGTGGTATTATGATGTAGTAATTAAGTAGAATGTTTTTCTTTCTAAGGCTTTTTTCAGCCTCTGTTTCTGCCTAGATATGTTAGTGAAAGTTTAGAGGTCATACTATTGTGATAGGTTCTCCAATGATAGCTCTTCATTTTTTCATTTTTTTTTCTGACTGAATGTTAGGGCATTTATTAGAATAGACAGAAATCAGTGGTGATTTCCTGAAAAGAAAGAAGGAATACTAGAAGCAAGAGACATTTAGGTGTTGGAACAGACATAAGTAAAGGCTGGAATAGATCTAATCAATTAAGATGTTGAAATATCAGACCATGCATGAGGTTTATTAAGATTGCTTTCATGATAAACCTTAAGGTTTAGCAAAAAGTTCTTCTGTTTGTATATAATAAAAGCTTCATGATGAGCCCTAATTTCCCAGAGTTCTTTCAGGATATGATTTTTCCTCCTTTTGATACTTCTCTTTGATTATTAGGTGAGAATGTTTGACACCTTAAGGGAAGTATAATTGATTCCAAACTTCTTGATAGTTACTCCTTTATTTTATTTTTTTAACACAATGCCACCAACAAGATTATGATCACTAATGCTATTCTTTGTAAGGCAGAATCAATATTAGCTAATCAAATAAAAATAAATCTTCTTAGGCATATTGCAAATTGATGTCAGGGACAGCAGGACAGAACTACCTACCACCATTTGGTCTTGAATATTCTTTATAATTTTCTTTTTTTTTAAGATGTAAGATTATAGACAATAGACCATAGGGTCATAAATTTAGAGTTAGAATGTACCTCATATATCATATGATTCAGTTTCCTCATTTTAACTTGCCCAAGATCACTAGAGTAAATCTCAGAAATAGAATCTGAACTGATGTTTCTGAATCCAGAGCCAGTGTCTATTCTTTTCTACCATTTTTTGGGGAAGAGAAATACTTGGTAAAATTTGGATAGTGATGAAGCTCCTTGAAGATGAATGAAATTGCATTTATATTGTGCTTTAAAACTTTTAATAGGGGTAAATCTAAGAAGGAGGAGAGTAGATAGGACTTTGCCTGAGTTCTTCCTGGCTTCCCTCAGAATCAACATTAGATCAAATCTATGAATGCTTTTTTGAGTGACAGAACCCACAAATATTTGGAGTATAACAAATTTCCAGCAGGATTCAGGAAAGGTCTGTCTCAGTCAGGTAACAGGGAATGAGGCCCAGTGTAGATACGGCCAGGTCAGAGAGTCTGATTTGTAGCTATTCTATACTGGTTTTGAAGCCAGTGGATCAGCAGGCCAGCTGTGAGACTTCCAATATAACTATAGAAGGCAAATAGTGAGTACCTTAACTCCAGGATAACAGGCTGGACTAGGCTGTGCCCAACCAGGTCAGGAGGAAGCGGGAAGCATTAACTGAACCCAGATCATTGTAAAATTCTTTTTGTCCTTGGAGGAAGCTTGGGACAATCTCCCTTATACTCTAGGAGCAGACCTCAACCTTTAAAAATGAGTAAAAAAGCAAAAAGAGCTCTGATTGTAGATAACTATTATGGAGACATAGAAGAACATATGTGAAATCCAGAGAATACTAAAAGTGAAAAATTTCCAGATGAAGCCTTGGTCTCTGACTCAAAAGGCTCTCTTGGAAGAATTCAAAAAGGATCTTAAAAGAGAATTGGAAAAAAATGGGAAAAAAGGAAAGCTTTGCATCAGGATTTGGAAAAGGAAACATAGACATTGTCTGAGGAAAACAAGTCTTTGAAAATACATTTGGTGAAATGGAAAAAAATATTGAAGAAAACAACTTCTTAAAAATAGATTTGGCAAAATGGAAAAAGAAAATAACTTCTTTAAAATGGAATTGGTGAAATGAAAAAAGAGAACAACTTCTTAAAAATAGAATTGGCGAAATGAGAAAAAAATCCAATGGATGAAACAAATCTTTTAAAAGTTCAATTGGCCAACTGGAAAAGGAGATGAAAATGTATGCATGGGAAGATGGTATGTATAACTCTTAAGAACTATCTCTCTTTATTAGGGGTATATTTGGAGGACATACATAAAAATTGACTTTAATGTGATTATATTTAAAAAAAGAAACAAGGAGTAGAAAACTTTTAAATTGTATTTTATTTTCCATATACACATAAAGATAAGTTTCAACATTTACTTTTGCAAAGCCTTTTATTCCAAATTTTTCTCCTTTCCTTCTCCCTCTTCAAGATAGCAGGCAATCTGATATAGGATAAATCTTCTAAAATATTTCTGTATTCATTATGCTGAATAAGAAAAATCAGATCAAAAGCAGAAAAAAACCAGAAGAAAGAAAAAACAACAAGCAAATAAACCACCATTAAAAGATTAAAATATTTTATTGTGATCCACATTCAATCTCCATAGTTCTCTCTTGAGATATGGATATCTCTTACCATCACAACTTCATTAGAATTGCCTTGAATTACCTCATTGTTGAAAAGAGTCAAGTCCATCAAGTCAATCATTATGTAATCTTGTGGTTATTATGTACAATGTTCTTTTGCTTCAGCTTACTTCACTTAGCATCAGTTCATGTAAATCATTCCAGTCTTTTCTGAAATTGCCCTGATCATTATTTCTTATAGAACAATAAATGCCATTCCATGTATATCATAACTTATTCAGCCAATTCCAAATTGATGGGTACTGACTCAATTTCCAGTTCCCTGACACTACAAAAATGTGCTTTAAATGTTGCAAAAGGTTTTTAACAACTATTTCATTTCATCCTTACAACAGCCTTCTGAGAAGATAGGGCAGGGATTATCACCAATCATTGAGGCATATAAAAGCAAAGCAAGTGATCCAAATTCACAGAGTGAGTTAGGGCAAGGAGCAGGACTGGAAACTAGAACCCATGACTTCTAATATCCTGTGAAGATGTTTCATGGGTTGCCGACTTATATAGTAATTCAGTGAATCATTCCTTTAATGTGAATACTTATCCAATGGACCATTGCCAATTTAAGTCATTCAAGTCATGTCCAGGTAAAAGACTGTGACATACTGATGATGGTGATGATGATGATGATGATGATGATGATGATGTGCATACACCCTTTCATGCTCTGGAAAATGTATGAAAAATTTCAATGAATTTCCCAACTCATAGTAAATGATCGAGCAATTCTTTGTGTAATAATGAAGAGGTGCTATTTACTGGTTATATACTGCTAGAAAAAAAGGATGTTCTGAATCCTACTTGAGAAACTTACGAATTACCTTAAATATACTTTTTTGATGACAACTTTCATTACTAGTTGAAAAAAATAACAGGATGAATCTTAGTTGGGATCAGACTTTAATGGTAATAAGACTCAAACTTGTATTTACACTGGATGAAATAACAATCTCCAGATAAAGTTAGTTTTTATTCTGACGGTAATATGGTTATATGAGCACCTGTTATTCTCAGTTCCTACCCATATTCATGAAAGAGAAGAGAAAAATTGTAAGAAGATCACTCATTACTTTCATGTGGCTATTTTCTTTTCCAGATGCTGAGTAAAAGGTAAATTTGCATTCCCTTTTGTATTTGTTAATAGTAAGAAGTGGGAAGCATTTAACCAAGCAAAGCCGTTAATGGGATGGATTCTATTTTGAAAAGAAATATTACCTGACTGAATCATACTCAATTGAATTATTGTGAGAGTGAGTTATTTTCTCCTTCTGCATACTGTATTCAGTATAATATTTCAAATTATGGTAGTACAGAGTATCTGATAATCATTCTTTTTTTAGTCATAATGAACAAGAGATAGGAGAACTAGGTATACATTATGTCCAGTACTTAGAAACCAGATCTTCCACTTGTAGTAGATCTTTTAAATTTCAGTTTTATGTAGAGCCTTCTTTTTCTAAGTCCTATACAAAGAATTAGATTGCTAGTTCATTCTCTGTTGTTGACTTAAGCCTCCATCTATAGTTTTACAGTTCTCATTTTATAATCCCATTTTATGTAGGGATAGAGTTTATCAAATTAGAGTTATTTATAAAACATATTTTTGAGAACCTAGCACTGGGTTTTTTAGTGATAGCAAGGAGGAGAGAAAATGAAGAAATCACTGTGGGGATAAATGAATAAAAGAATCAATAAAACTAAGAGAAGGCAGAGAATTATGTGCAAAGGAAAACAGTTTGATTAGAAATGAATCCCTCAAGTTAAGATGGACCAGAAAGAGTCAGCACCCCTATATTAGTATATGGGTTTTGCCACCTGGGCGTATATCTATTAGTTACCATAATAATGCTTAATATAGCATCTTCATTCTTAATTATTTCCTATTTATCATGTCTGAAGCTTGTTTATAGATTTTAATTGGGTGGGAAAGGATTGCCTTTTGCCTCTTTTTGTATCCCTACCTCTTAGCAGAGTGCCTGTGCAAATCTGATTAAAGAGCCTTTATTCTAAAAGTAGAAGAGTGAAAAGACTGTCCATGTAAATTCGATTAAGGTAGATAGTATAGGGTAAAATATGTTACATGCAGAAGTATATCAGTAAAAAGGATCTGTAATTTGCAGGACACTATTCTTGACAAACTGCCAGCAATAAAATCCATGGCCACATATGTGTATATATAAATACATAAAGAATAGGAACAGGTAATGCAAACTAGTGTTCCTAATAAAAATTTGATCTCATAGATATCTATGAAACTTAGTGAGAAGAGGCTCTTAAGTGAAATGTGGTTCTTAAGTGAAATACCTTATTAAAAAGTAACAGCATAGATAAAGGAAGATTGGCCTTATATATTAAGAATGTATACTCTTCCAAAATATTTATGATAGTACTTTTCATAACATAAAAACTGGAGAAGCCCATCATATACAAGTTGCATCCATGAATCAATAACTGTGATTGCTGAGGCATTAAAAAAAGATTTATCCAGAAAAAAATCATGGATAATGGGAAAAGTGATACCAGGAAACAGAAAATGTTATTTCATTAAAAAAGAGTCAAGATAGAACATTCAAACTATACACAAGTATAGTTGAATTCAATTTCTGACAAATGTTTAAAATATATTACTAAAATATATTATTTGAGCATAGAGAAAAAGAATTAGTTGGCATGGATAACCAGCATGATATCATCAAGTACTGGTCACATTTTAAATCCATATCAGAATTATTTTTTGAATAGATTTATGATACAATGTATTTGGATTTGACAACCATAGAGGAATAGATAGTTGTTAAAGAAGGAGAGTTAAATGATTTTAGAATTGGCCTGAAAATCAGAACCAAAAAAGTAATCAAAGGTTAGTATAAACATGAAAGGGTATTTTAATAGAGTACTCCAGGGATTTATCAATAGCTTAGATGAAAGCATCTTCATGGATGGTATGCTTAGTAAATTTGCAGATGATATGAAACCGAGACGCATAGTTATCACTTGGATTAATAGCATCCAAAATATTCTTTGCAGTTAAGACTAATGAGTCTATTCTAATAAGATGAAATTTAACAGAGATAAATTTAAATTTTTTCTACTTAGGTTCAAAGCAAAAATTTTGCTAATGTGAGATGGTCAGACAACAATTTGTGTAAAATGTGAGTAATATTATAATAATAACAATAATGATGGTAGCATTTACATAGTGCCTTCTAAATGCCAGGTACTATACTAAACATTTAATTAATCTTGAACCTCACAATAATCCCAAGAAATGGATATATTGTTATGGTCATTTCACAGATGAACAAAATGAACAAAAAAGCAGTAAAGTGATTTCCTTAGGATAACATAGCTAGTAAATGAGAACAGATTTGATCTCAGGTATTTTTGGCTCTAGACCCAGCACTTTAACCATTGTACATTGTATATGTACAATAATTTAGTGCATTCAATTTTTGATCTAAAGTTAAAGAAGAATGTAGATGAGATAGAGTGAATCTGGAAGGAGGAAATTATAAGGATGGTGAAGGGATTGGCAACTATGCTATATAAGGATGAAAGATACCCAAGGGTGCTTTTAATTATTTGAAATGTGGATCCAGACTAAGAGCAATGTGTAAAAGGAGCAGAGTCAAATTTGGGTTTAATGTGGGTTTAATACTTAGCATTGACCCAAAGTGGAAGGGGTTATGTCAGAAAACTATAAATTCCTCCTCAGTACAGATTTTAAAACTTAAGCAGAATGGTTGCTTGTCAAGTGTGTTGGAAAAAATCCCAAGTTGTAGTTTTATATTGGACTATACTTTGAGGTCATTTCCATTCCATTCCTTATTTCTATGATTCATCAGCTTTTCCACCCTACGAGAGGTTTTATAGAAAACAACTTTTCTTCTCTTTTCTTTCCCCACTCCTTACATCAAAGGTACATCATCAAAGAGTTCTGAGATTGCTTTTTATTTATCATTGCAGTCAATTAAGAAACTATATTCAGTATTTCTATGCATAAGCCACTGTAATAGCTTCTAGATGCTGCCCTGTGGGTCTTCACAATGCTCTTAGCATCCTTGAATAGCTCTAGTGACTATTATACTTTATAGACTTCTTTTAACTATTAGAGATATTCTACTGTCACCTGTTTTTGTTGCCAGTTCAAGGGCAACTCCCAAAGTTATAGTTGTTTCAGTTGTCCCAATCAATAAATGGAAATTTTCCATCCTTATGTACAGATCCAGTGTCTCAAACACCTCAATTGTTTTCAGTCAGTTTTCTGAATTTTTCCCCTACATGCACATATAGCTAGAGGGCAATGAGCTGCAGTAACCCTACTGAGCTCTCTAGTTTATTAGGAAATCTTTCCCAATGCCTCTTAATTCTAAGTAAGCCTAGCACTGGGTTTTTTAGTGTTGGCAAGGAGGAGAGAAAATGAAGAAGTCACTGTGGGGATAAATGAATAAAAGAATCAATAAAACTTATAGGAAGAGAAGGCAGAGAATTACGTGCAAAGGGAAGCAAATTGATTAGAAATGAAGCCCTCAAGTTAAGATGAACCAGAAAGAGTCAGCACCCCCTATATTACTATATGGGTTTTACCTCCTGGGAGTATGTCTATTACTTTACCATGATAATGCTTAATATAGCACATTCACTCTTTTGATTATTTGCTATTTATCCTGTCTGTAGCTTGTTTATAGATTTTAATTGGCTGAGAAAGGATTGCCTTTTGCCTCTTTGTGTATCCCTACTTCTTAGCACAGTGCCTGGTACATACTAGGTGCATAATAAATTTTTTGACTCACACCTCTATCGCCAATTGGCTTTACTCTTTTAACTTTTCCAAAGACATTTCTTGAAGTCAGGGGATATTTTGTTTTGTCTTTGTATTCTCAGAACCCAACTCATCTTATATCTGATAGATAACTGATAATGCTTCTCAGAAGTCATTCTGTGTGATATTACACGGAGTAATACTCCAAATTCTGCTATGATGAAAGGTAGGACACAGAAACTTTAATAACCTCTTGTCTTGGAGTAAATGCTTTATAGTACATGGTAATGTTTTTCTAGGTAGTTGCAATAGGAACTCTCTTCCTCATGGTCATATCTACAATGAATTTTCTAGAAAACTTATCAATAATCACAAAGTCATCATAGAATCATAGGCTACAATTCACACATGTATTTGTATATGTAAAATATATACACATACATGCACATATACAAATAAATATATACACCCCCAGAAAAAATTCCTGGTTAAAGAAATATGTAAACTAATTCTAATCATAGCCTTTGTTTATGTATGGACACTGGGTCCATATTCCTTTCCCAGTGCCAGGTTGACCTAGAATGCCACAAATAGCCACTCTCCAACAACTTTTTCAACTCAATGTCAAGGATGATTAGTGGGAAAAACAGAAGCTCTACTTCTCCTGCTGATGTTAGTAGGTATGGGGAGGAGAGTGTGACAAAGATTTGAGAAAGCACCTGCTATAAAGCCTAGAAGGGTTCCTCCCCTGATGAAGTACAAACTCCAGTTAGGATGAAAAAACACCTTTTCTTATACTTCCTCTTATCTATTTTCTATATCCTTGCCTAGTTCCTTGCTTGTCCTGGCTTTGTGCCATTGAAGGGGACATAATCCATTTGATATATATTTCTTTGGTTGTGTTCTTGAGAAAGGAGTGTCTGTTCTTGGTTCTTTTTTTTTATTTTTCAAATTTAGTGGAAAGATACCCTTTTCTGTCCTGTATTTTTGTGGTGTGTGTGTGTGTGTGTGTGACTAATTTATACATGTTGTCATATGGGGATAACTTAATGTTATCACCAGTGTACCTAACTTTATGGAGCAGATGGTCTCTTCCATGTCTTAATATGAAATAAATTTATGGGCAACTCATATCTTTTCCTTGGTTTACATTGTATAATTGGAGATGCAAAGCAACAAAAATTTGATTACAAGATGTAACAAAATCCACCCAAAAGATGAACATAAATCTTTTTAAAAAATCATTTATTATATTATCCTATACAACAATATATTTCCCTTATACTCAGAATGGAAATATAATATTAAAATAGAAAATATCACAGTAGAATACTTCATTTTATTATTAGTAGATCCCCTACATTCTTTGCCCTCCATTATAGCAACCACCCAGACAATTCACCACATCAGTTATGGCACAGACCATCAAAAATGAAGATTGCAAGCCAGCAGCCAAGTGGAAAGAGTTAATAGAGGGATAAAATGCTTTCTCTGATGCTTTTCTTCCCAACTACAACTTGACTTGGCAGAGTCTGTGACTCATTTCTTCCACAACAATGAACAAGCCACGGTACCCAGATATTAATGAGAGATATTTTTTTGCTCATTCAGAATCCATAACAATGAAAATTGACATAATGGGTCACACTGAGTGTGTATCCTACCTGATAATCTATCTGGAAATGGTACTAGGTAGTGACATTTTTGGAGAGAAATATCTGCCTACCTAAATTTTATTTATTTTAGGCATTCTATCTAGATTCAGTCTAGCCTACTACATGAGTGAGATAAAAATTAGTAAACCCCAAATATCAAACACAAAATAGATACTAGTCCCCTTGTGATGGGCAATGACATCTATATCTCTATCTATATTTCTGTGTTATATTATTGGAAGAAATGGGCCTAGTTTATTATCCTTGAGATGAAGGGGGTTAAGGTATATCACAGCTATGATCCCTTCTAGGTTGAAATCTGTGATTTTGTGATTCTTTATATTAAGGACCGTTAAATGAAAGTTCATTTGAAAGAGCATTGCCTAGGGAGGTGGAGCCAAGATAATATGTCCTCCCATTGGCTCTCTTTTGACCAAAGACCTTGACTCCCACTTGACTGAAAAAATAAAACCCCTCAACATTTCCCCATTCTCTTCTCTCTTGCTATAGTGTCATTTGAGAAAATATCTCCATGACAAAGATTTTACTTTACTTGAATTGTTGATCCCATGGCCTTCCTTCTTCCAGTGGTTGCCCTTTCCTCTTCAACAATTCCTCTACTACCTACAAGCATGTTCAGCTTTCTGCTAGCCTTAAAAATTCTTCACTGTACTGTCATCCCTCTAAGCATTGCCCTATGTTTTTTCTCTTTCACAGACATACTTTTTAAAATGATAATTTACACTCAGTCTCCCTTTCCAAGTATTACAAATCACTACTGATCAAAGAAATGCAAATTAAGACAACTCTGAGATACCACTACACACCTGTCAGATTGGCTAAGATGACAGGAACAAATAATGATGAATGTTGGAGGGGGTGTGGGAAAACTGGGACACTGATGCATTGTTGGTGGAGTTGTGAAAGAATCCGGCCATTCTTGAGAGCAATTTGGAACTATGCCCCAAAAGTTATCAAACTGTGCATACCCTTTGATCCAGCATTGCTGCTATTATCCCAAATATATCCCAAAGAAATACTAAAGAGGGGAAAGGGACCTCTTTGTATGTGCCAAAATGTTTGTGGCAGCCCTTTTCGTAGTGGCTAGAAACTGGAAGATGAATGGATGTCCATCAATTGGAGAATGGTTGGGTAAATTATGGTATATGAAGGTTATGGAATATTATTGCTCTGTAAGAAATGACCAGCAGAAGGAATATAGAGAGGCTTGGAGAGACTTACATCAACTGATGCTGAGTGAAATGAATAGAACCAGAAGATCGCTGTACACTTCAATGTTGTATGAAGAGGTATTCTGATGGAAGTGGATATCTTCAACATAAAGAAGATCCAACTCACTTCCAGTTGATCAATGATGGATAGAAACCACTACACCCAGAGAAGGAACACTGGGAAGTGAATGTAAATTTTTAGCACTACTGTCTATCTACCCAGGTTACTTATACCTTCGGAATCTAATACTTAACGTGCAACAAGAAAATTGGATTTACACACATATATTGTATCTAGGTTATACTGTAACACATGTAAAATGTATGGGATTGCCTGTCATCTAGGGGAGGGAGTAGAGGGAGAGAGGGGAAAATTTGGAAAAATGAATACAAGGGATAATGTTATTAAAAATACTCATGCATATATACTGTCAAAAATTTATAATTATAAAATTAAAAAAATAAATTAAAAAAAAAGAAAAAGAAAAAAGAAAAAAAAAAAACAGTCTCCCTTTCCTCACCATATACTCTTATTAACTGCTTACAAATTGATTTCTACTACTCAATCCTCTAAATTTTTTTTCCAGGGCTAATTATCCTTTGTCCACAGAGGCTCCCATTAGAACACAAGCTACTGGAGTGAAGAAACGTTTTCATTTTGGTATTTATAAACTCAACACTTCACACATTCCTGGTACATAATGAGTGCTTAATAAATCATTGTTGATTCATTGGTGATCACCTTGGCTCCCATGGCTTCCCCAATCATCTCTACATAAACCTCCAAAACTATCTAATACCACCTTACTTAAATTCTTGCCCCTGGCATTTCTGCATCAAAGAAGGTACCCTTCTCAATGAGCAAAGCAGAATCCAGAGATACTTCCATCCCAAGTGTTCTAACAGACTAAAAAGCTTTGGTAGAGCTTTTTAAACTCATATTAGACTGATCAGCTACAGTTGACCCCAATATCATGATATCATTGGTCCTCTTCATCATTCAAAAAATGAAGGATAAATAATACCAATAGCCTACTATTATTTTACTCCTCAAGGCATACTCAGTGATGCAGTAATTCTGGACTTCTTGTCCTGTCTCCTAACTCTATGGCTTTCCATTAGTTGTCCCCCTGTTTGGAATTCTCTCCTTCTCTCCTTCCTTATTACCTCCTTTGCCTTCTTTAAAAATTCAGCTCAAATCTCATATTGTGTAGAAGTCTTTCTCAGTAATACTTACTGCTTATGCCTTCTGCTTTGCGCTAAGAGATTGTTTGGAGAACTGGGTCAGGAGTGAAGTAGCACTGAGTTCAAATCCAATTTCAGACACTATGTGATCCTAAGCAAATCACTTAACCTCTGCTTGCTTCAGTAATGAAGATAATAACAGTACCTGTTTCACAGCGTTGTTGGGAATGAGATAATACCTGTAAAGTAGTAAGTTTGGTTCCTGATACAGAGTAAGTATTTAATAAGTTTTTCTTCTTTTTTCCCTTCCTTTCTCTTTCCCATCCTTCCTTCTTTTCTTCATTCTTCCCTCCCTTCCTTTCTCCTTCCCTTCCTTCTGTCTTCCTTCATCCTTTCCTTCTTTTCTCTTTCCCTTCCTTTCTTTCTCCCTCCTTCCTCCCTTTCTCCCTTCCTTATTCCCTTCTTTCCTTCTTCCTTCCTTCCCTTCTTCTCTTTCTTCCTGCTTCCCTCTCTCCCTCCATATCTCCCTTTTCCCCTTCCTTCAGTCCTTTTTTCTTCCCTTCATCTCTCCCTTCTTTCCTCTCTGCCTATCTTCCTCCATCACTTCCTTCATTTTCTCTTTCTTCCTCTTCCCTCTCTTTCTTCTTCCTTTCTCTTTCCTTCTCCCTTCTTCCCTCCCTCCCTTTTCTTTTCCTTCTTCTTTCTATTTCCTCTTTTCCCTTTTCTTCTTCATTCTTTTTCTCTTCCTTTATATATTAAATGTATATTTTTGCATATTGTTTCTCCTATTAGATTGTGTCCAGGAACCATATTTTTGCTTCTCTTTATAGCCTCATAATGATATACTATCTGGCTCAGGCTAAGAGCCAATTGAATGTTTATTGATTAGCCCTACCACTTTGATGTCCTGTAGATCTTTGATGTCCTGTAGATTTCTCAAAACAAAACTTATTTTTCCTCCCATTTCTTCTTCAAAACTCCCTATTTCTATTTCCCACACTATGATCCTTCCATTCATTTAGGTTAACAAACCCAGAGTAATAGATAATTTCTTGCTTTTTCTTGATCTTCATTCCCTTATTCCAACCAAATAAGTTATCAAGTCTTAAACGTTCTACTTAATCAATATTTTTTTTTCTCTTCACACTGGAATCACTCTCATACTATAGTTTTTCATCACCTTTTACCCAGGTCTTTGTAACAGACTTCTATCTTTCTGTGTCCAAAATTTCATTTCTAATTCATTTTGCACCTAATCTGAAAATTATTTTAAAAATGTGAGTGTAATTTTGGAGGGGAGATGGGGTGGGTAGGAGATGGAGGGAGGATGTGCTCTTTGATATTTAGAAAGTGCTTAATATAAGAGAATTCCCCTGGTTTAGATATATTCTCTCCTTCTGCCTGACCCCTCACTCTTCATTTCTATTATCCTTAAATTTTGGGGATACCTTCTAAGCTGGCATCTTTCAAACTAGAAAAATGAAGACTCATTGAATGCTCAGCCAGGCTTTGATAGACCACCTATTGGCTCTCTCACCTGTGACATCAAAAGTACAGATGTTAATAAAGGAGAACCTTCCTCTCCCTATGTGTGACTTAACTCAACAGCCATGATATATGGAAGACAGAACCAAAGTGTCCTCTTACATGGCCCCTTGATTTTATCTGAGTGTTCTACAAATGAAAGGCTCTCAAGAGAAAATCCACCCTTTTTCTTCTTTTGCTAAGACTTAAAGATCATTGCATCTGTGAACCAGTTAGTTGCACCCTTCTCAAGGGAGATCAGATGTCTACTTATATCTTAAGAGATACATAGATGTATTCTTTGTCTGGAATTTCTATTCCATGCCTTACTCCATGCATACTTCTGAGTTTTTAAAGCCTTTCCCTTTATGAATTAAAGAGTATTTGCCAGAAAGGCCCATTGATTTTATGCCCCCTGAACATCCTGCCTTCTTGAAATCCCAAGGCAAACACTTTTGAGTAGGACTCAAAAATCTCTCTATTGCCTCTAAAAATTGATACTTCTTAGCCTGGCATTTAGATTCCTGCATAATTTCTTTTCCATCTACCTCCCCAAGCACTTCAGTTTATTCTATTTATTCCTTCCTTCCTAATTCCAGCCAAACTGGCTCACTAGTTTTTCTGCCAACACAACATTCCATCTCTTTCCCCATACCTTTGCATAAATTGCAACCCTGTCTTTTGATTGATCACTGTCCTTATCCATATTTCTTAAAATCTATCATTTTCTTCAATATTCAGCTCAGGTATGACTTATAATCTTTCTTAGTCTCTCAAATTCAAAGGTTCTTAATCTGGGGTCTGTAAGCTATTAAAAATGGAATATTTAGTAACTGCATTTCAATGTAATTGATTTATTTTATAATCCTATGTATCCTATTTTATGCATTTAAAACCTTATCCTGGGACTGGGGTCTATGACACAAAAAGGGTTAATATCCTTATGTTTTTGGATTGTTTTCTTCATCCAGTTTTTCTATTTTATGTCTCTGTGTCACATACCCCATAAGTGGATTGTAAACTTCTTTATGGCCAACCCTAGCACAGTTCCCTGCACATAGTCAGTGCTTAATTCACATTAGTTGAATTATTTGAAGATTAAATTATAGATACTCTTGCTTATCATAAAGCTCCAAATGTCCAGGGGTACTTTTTTCCTTCCTTTAAGTACATCACATTCTTCCACACACCATATTCCGTAGTCTGGTTTTGATTGTGCTCTGCCTGCTCAGCTCCTTTTTCTTTATTTTTTGCTTTTTAGCACTTTTCCCCTCCTTTCAAAGAACAATCCATTCTCTCTCTGACAAAATTGAAAAGTAGAAAGTCAGTCCTTTTACCCTCTTCTCTATCAGGGAGGCCAGCTTATATTTTGTACACATCTTGTAGTTACTCAGCATTGGCAGAAACACAAACATAGCACAATCTCTTTAGGTCACTAAAATATCCTCCTTGTCCTGTACACTTGCTAACAGGGAAATCCTTAGTTCCTTTTCATTCTTGCTGCTAACTGCAATGGCAAACTGCCTGCCTTGGGGCTGCCCCAGAGGCAACTTCTCTTAAGGGGAATCTCAGATGAGATTTTTTAAAAATAGCTTGCTTTCCCAGCCTTTTTTTTTTAACCCCACATTAGTTGGTATTATTTACCCAGATGTATTTGATTTGCAATTAGCAGATTCTTTGGAACTGGAGGCAAGTAATGATGAATTTTTGCTAGAATTTAAAGTGAACAGTATCATGATTATAGTGGATGGAAAGAAGGTAATCATGGAGAAGAGATGGTTGTTTTGGTTCAGAGTGACTAACTCTCTCTGTACTATTTAGTGGTACAGGACTAACAAGATCCTTCATAGAAAGTCTGTGGACTGCCCCTTGCAGCAAAATAGATCATGCTTGGACAGCCCCAGATTCTTATGATCTCTGTGCAAAGTAGGGGTTGGAGCTGTTATAAAACCTGGGGTGCTTTTTAATGATTTCTGGCATCATTATTTCATAGCTGGATATATTGTTCAAATTTGATGGAGATTTAAGTGTCTTAAAAGTGAGTTTAGACACTGGCCTCTGTCATAATGTGAAGTTCAAAGCATTAAGGAAAAATATTTCACCTCACTGAAAGATGAGAAAATGAGAGATGATTATTGACAGAATTAGTAAGAAGTTTTTCTTCATCCAAATGACTCATTTTTTTTCCAGTGAAATGTTTGGATTGCATTTTCTGTACTGCTCAGGGAATTGAGTCAGACTTGAGGGATATATTCATATTTTGAAATGTAGCCCATTTCACCTTTCACAAGATAAATGTGGAAAAAAATTTCAATATCAGCATATCACCCATCTATGACTAACATCTCCACAGATAGAAGACAGTAGAGAAAATGAAAAATATAAATAAGCAAGACTAATGACTTACTGAGTATTACTGGGATGAAATGAAAGTCTCTGCAAAGCTTCTATTGCATTGGAAGATCAGTGAATCTGGTGTCTAGGCCTAGTTGTCAGTATAAAGAGAGATAGAGGGGATAAAATACTGATGCTCTAATTAGAGAGCTGTGTTATTAAGTGACTTCAGTGAAAATATGGAATTGTATAAAATAGATAGAGGCTTTAGTACAGCCAAAGATAAGCTTTGGACCTGGTCTTCAGCTTGCAAATGTTGGTATCAGGAAATTTTACATTTTCCTTTTTTGTTTTCATTCCCTGCCAAAGGCATTATATCTAACATTCCAGTTTATTTTCTAGATGGATCAAAATAGGAAATATTCTAGTAAGATTTCATATATTTCATCAATTCAGGTTAACATATGATAATCTGAGGCAGCCAGGTGGTATAGTAGATAGACCTCTGGGCCTGAATTCAGGAAGAACTTAATTAAAATCCAGTCTCAGATACTTAGTAATAGCAAGTCAGATAATCTTTCTTATCTGTAATTTCCTTATTTGTAAAATGAAGATAGCAATAGTATCTACCTTCTAGGGTTGTTGTGAAGATCAAATGAAATAATATTTGTAAAGTATTTAGCACAGAGCCAGACTTTATAGATATATTATTATTAGTCCTTTACAGATACTATTATTATTTTTATTTAACAATTTGTTTTATGACACTTCTATAATTTAGTAAGGTAATTGGTTGAGACAATTTACTTCTTGAATTAACCTAATAATTCTCATACATTTTGAGGTCGAAATTTTGCAGCATCATTTTGGTTCCTAAGACTAGTAAGCCTAGTCATGGTCTTAAATCAGCTTGGTAATTTGTAATGTGGAATAAAATATGTAAATGAGATAAATTCAGCTGGGGGAAGGAGAATTTTGATACCCTAAGACTGTTGATAGTGAAGCTGTTCATCATGGAAGAGGCCAGATTGGAGCTAGGTCAGGGAAGAAAGAACTTTGAATATAACCATAGGAGAGAGGAACAAAATGGGTATCTTGTAGCTTCTTAATTTAGCTAATTATTTTGCTAAACTCAGTAGTTTCAAAGCTGTTAAAGAAGTGAGAATGACTCCAATTGATAAATGGTCAAAGGATATGAACAGATAATTCTCAGATGATGAAATTGAAACTATATCCACTCTTATGAGTGTTCCAAACCACTACTGATCAGAGAAATGCAAATTAAGACAACTCTGAGATACCACTACACACCTGTCAGATTGGCTAAGATGACAGGAACAAATAATGATGAATGTTGGAGGGGATGTGGGAAAACTGGGACACTAATACATTGTTGGTGGAATTGTGAAAGAATCCAACCATTCTGGAGAGCAATTTGGAACCATGCCCCAAAAGTTATCAAACTGTGCATACCCTTTGATTCAGCATTGCTGCTATTATCCCAAATATATCCCAAAGAAATACTAAAGAGGGGAAAGGGACCTGTATGTGCCAAAATGTTTGTGGCAGCTCTTTTCGTAGTGGCTAGAAACTGGAAGATCAATTGGAGAATAGTTGGGTAAATTATGGTATATGAAGGCTATGGAATATTACTGCTCTGTAAGAAATGACCAGCAGGACGAATACAGAGAGGCCTGGAGAGACTTACATCAAATGATGCTGAGTGAAATGAATAGAACCAGAAGATTGCTGTACACTTCAATGCTGTATGAAGAGGTATTCTGATGGAAGTGGATATCTTCAACATAAAGAAGATCCAACTCACTTCCAGTTGATCAATGATGGACAGAAATAACTACACCCAGAGAAGGAACACTGGGAAGTGAATGTAAATTTTTAGCACTACTGTCTATCTACCCAGGTTACTTATACCTTCAGAATCTAATACTTAACGTGCAACAAGAAAATGGGATTTACACACATATATTGTATCTAGGTTATACTGTAACACATGTAAAATGTATGGTATTGCCTGTCATCTAGGGGAAAGAGTAGAGGGAGGGAGGGGATAATTTGGAAAAATGATTACAAGGGATAATGTTATAAAAATACTCATGCATATATACTGTCAAAAATTTTCATAATAAAGTGACTTTGTTTTCAAAAAAAAAAGAAGTGAGAATGATGCTATCTCCAGGTATAAACCTCAAACAGATCAAAGGAAAAGGACTTAGGCAGGAGAAGCTCTTTTAATAGGAGTAAAAACTAAGATAGTAAACACCTGTAGGAGAATGTCTAAACAAATGGTAGTGTATGAAAGTATGGAATATCATTGCATAATTATATAATATATTGTATAAGAAATGGTGAATGGATAATAAAAGAAAACTAGAAGGAAAAGAGTTAAACGGACCAATATAGAGAAAAGTAAGTAGTTAGTAGAAAAATGACACAATGCTATTATAAAGAAAAATAATTTCAAAAGATAGACTTCTGTTTGATGTAACAACAAACAATTCCAGAATACTGAAGATGAAGCATGCTGATTCCTATCTGTCAGAGACACATAAATGGACATAAAATGTAGAATAAATCATTCATTTTTGGACTTGGCCATTGTGGGAATTTATTTTACTTGATCATTTTATCAATTTTAAAAATTGTTTGACTGTTGGGGGAATAGAATGGTAAGAAAAGAAATACTTATTAATTAGAAAAATACTGTAGTGACATGAATATAAGATGGAAGTATAGTCAAGCTCCCAATACAAACACTCCACAAAGTTTAATAAATGATGATTGAATTCTAATCAGAAAATCTGTGTTGGGGGGGTGTGGAAATCATGGTTAGATATTTTTAACCTAGGGCATCATACAGAGACAAACAGAGGGGTCTGTAGACCTGGGAACATAATTTACCTAGCAGAATGCTACACAGGGAATTCTGGCATGTAGGAACTGAAAGAGGACTTATGATGTGCACCAGGAAGAGAGGGGGCCTTAGATCTAAATAATGGGACCCCACTCATGTGCCAAATGCAGTCATAGGTGGCAAATGGTAGCTCTGTCTTTCAAGATCCAGGATTGGATCACAGATGCAGGGTGGACTAGGAGACTGCACAAGGTGCAGTCCAGTGGTGGTCCCTAAGCTGTGTATATGGAGAGAATAGCAAGTTCAGAAGCAGAGAGTAACTATACAGCTCTGACCCCAAGAGCAGAGGAGGGGGGTTGTCTCAATTCCAGTCGCTAGTCTACTCTGAAGCCTGCAGGGCAATAATCCCAAACCAAAGAAGAGTATGCTATTTTTTCACTCTAAACCTGTAGAGTTGCCCAGATATTTTAGAATAGCTGACTGAATCCAGCAGCATTATACTAGAGCTGCAACAAGGGGTTAAATCCACAGGTATCCTGCTCAGACCCACACCTAGGTGCAGAACTCAGGCCAAGGGGGCAATGATCAGGCTTTGCTTTGGATAAGATCAATTTGTGAACTCTAAAACTTTCAGTTCCCCATCTTGAGGTGTCCTGTGATCCTACAATGATGATATCCAATATCTGAAGAAAAAAGAATGACCCAAGTGGACACAAATTTAGCCCAATTATTCCCTGCCAAAGTGTGTATGTAGATAATGATTCTAACATAAAGTCCAATGTCAGGACTTGGAAGAAAGAATAAGCAAAACAAAACAAAAGAATCCCATTAAGAGTGATTATTTTTTGCAAAGCTACACAAGACATAAAGCCAAAAAAAATGGCTCCAAAACTCTTAGAAGCAAAACCTCAAAGAAAATCATAGCTTGTGTATGATTTTAATCAGAATTCCTAGGAAATATGAAGCAATAGTTTAAAGAATAGATAATAAGATTTAAAAAAAAAAATCAAATGAAATAATTAGGGAGAAAACTGGGAAAAGAAATGAGATCGATGAAAGAAAGATTTGGAAGGAAGTAACATCTTGGAATAAATTAAATGAAACTTTACCCAAGAAAGAAATTTCCTAAAAATTACAATGAACCAATAGAAGCTAGTTATCATGAGATAACACAAGTCAAATTCTGAAAAAAATAGGAGAAAATGTCGTGTATCTCATAGAAAATCAGAGAAAAATTTTAAGTCATTGGACTACCTTTGAAAGCCATGACTAAAAAAAGAACCTAGACATCATATTAAAAGAAAACTGACTATATTTCTGAGAATCAGAGAATAAAATATAAAGAGTCATAACAGTCAGCTTCTGAAAGAAATCCCCAAATCTAAACTTCATGAAACATTATAGCCCCCAAACAGTATTTCATATCACAGAATAAATACTATAAACAGAAAAAAAAAGAATTTAGCTACAGAGGAGACACAGAACTGATTAAACAGTATTTTGGAATCACCACCATAAAGAGGTATAGAACTTTCAAAAAATATTCCAAAAGAGAAAAGATATAGGTTTATAATCAAGAATAACTTATCCATAAAAAATGAGTATAATACCACAGAGAAAATGAGGATCTTCAATTAAATAAATGACTTCTAAGCACTCCTCATGAAAAAAACAAGAATTATATAGAAACATTGAAATAAAAACATGAGTCAAGGTAAACAACATATATATATATATATATGTATATATATATATATATGTGTGTGTGTGTGTGTATACATACATATATATATATGTAAGCAATTATAAGGAATTAAATAAAGGAAAACTGACAACCTCCTAATATGGTGAGAAGTTACATTTATCCTTATTATCTAAGGTCACAGAGCAAGTTCAGTTAATTGGAATATATGGGGGGTGGATCTGTTATCTTTAGATATTAAAAGAAGAATGGAAATAAAGAGAAAGAGAAATGTACTGAAGGAAGAGAAAGGAGAGGAAAGACAAGGGAAATCATCTTATAATAAGAGTTCAAAGAATAGATCTCTAAACAAGGAGAAAGGGTTGAAAGGTGGGAGAGAGATGCAACCTGAGCCTTTTTCTTATCTCAGTTGTTCAGAGGAGAAAAGAACACCCACTTGTGTTTGGACATCCAGGAAAAAACATTTCTTTGAACAGGGAAACTGAAGGGAAAAGGAATAAGAGAAAGAGGGGATAAGAGAGAAGTTAAGTAAAAAGGGGGATTTTTCTTAAGAAAAACTCTAAGGAGGATGGATTTTTGAAGAGGAACTTAAAAAGAATGGATAAGAATCTATTTTGAGGTTCTGCAACAAGGAAAAAAAAGGGCAGAAAAGGAAAAGTTTATACCAAACATGGTACTGAGTTTTCTCCTTCTCACCACTCCTTTCTTCTTTATAAAGAAAAGGTAGGAAATAAAAGAGAAGGAAAAGCATAATAGAATAGGATAGAGGGAGATCTTACAAACTACAATCATAATTTTTTGAATGGGACATGCTTACTTATAAAATAGACAAGGACAGTTAGAACGGATTGAAAAGCAGAATCCAACAATATGTTTTGATGAAAACAGACTTGAAAAAGAAAGTCACATGGAGTTCAAACAAGGGCACTGAGCAAAATCTTTTGTGTTTCAGAGGAAGCAAAAAAGCCAAGGGTAGCAATCATGATTACAAGCAAAGCAACAGTAAAAATAGATTTAGTTAAAAAAAGATACACAGGAAAACTACATTTTACTGAAGACTACCAGACAATGAATCAATATTAGTACCATACATATATGCAACAAATGGCAAAGCATCAAAATATTCTAAGAAAAATTAAAGAACGGAGAAATAAATAATAAAACTATAATAACGAAGGACTTCAATTTAGCCATCTTAGTTTTACATAGACCTAACCCCCCCAAAAAAAGAGAAATGAAGTGAAGCATGTGAATAAATTTTAGAAGAGTTAGATATAAGTGATTTCTAGATATTATTAGATGAGGATTGAAAGAAGTACATATATTTCTCATCTCAGTATGACATAGCTATATATTAAGGTATGGTATCCTCACAAATTATAAAAGCAGAATTATTCCATAAAGAGTCACTGAATAAATAATTAAAATTAGGAACAAGTGGTTCTAGGGAATATATGGCTCAAAAAACAAATCCGAGAGACAATCAATAATTACCTCAAAGAATATGAAAATATAAAAAAAATGGATAGGCAGCAAAAACCATAATTAGGGATACAAATATACATATTATATATAATATATGTGTACACATATAAAATCTTCATTTTCATAAACAAAAGAGGAAATATATCAATAATGGGAGATGCTACTAGAAAAACCTGGAAAACCAACAAATTGAAAATGCCCAGTTAAAACACCAAAATAAAAAAATAAAAATTGAAAGCAAAAACCACATTGAATTAATAAAATTGACTTTTAAAAACCCTATACATGAGCTAATTTGATTTAAAAAATAAAACCAAGTTACCAGTATGAAATCTTAAAAAATATATTCATAGCCAATGAATGAGATAGAAATTTTATTATGAATTTTTCTGCCCAATTATATAAAACTGACTAGTTAATAAAATTGATAAATATTTATAAAAATTAAATGCTCAGATTAAAAGAACAAGGAATAGAGGACTTAAATAATAAAGTTTTAAAAAAAAGAAATAGGACAATTCACAAATAAATTCTCAAAAGAAAAAAAAAACAGGATTAGATATGATTCAATTTTATCAAACATCTAAAGAAAAATTAATTTCTAGAATATATAAGCCATTTGGAAATAGGAAAAGAAGAGATCCTTCCAAAATCTTTCTATGATACCAATATGGACTTGATGTCTAAACCAGGGTGTGAAAAACAGAGAACAAATACAGATCAATATTTTAGATATTCTAGAATTCAGTATCCCTAATGAATATTAGGCTAAAATTTTAAAATAAAATACTAGCCAAAAAACTATAGCAACATATTATGAAGATAAGACGTTGTGCCCAGGCTGGATTTATACTAGGAATGGAAGATTGGTGTAAAATTAAGAAAACTGTATATTGATCATATGAAAAACAATAACCACAACAGCAAACAACAATATATAGATGTAGAAAAGGCTTTTGACAAGATATATTGCTTAATCCTTTGAAAATACCTAGAAAAATAGAATATATGTGCTATGATATAGCACACATACACACACACATACACACACATATATATGCTATATCTCTATTATATATATGTATATGTATATATACATATATATATATATATATATATATATATATATATATATATGCTATTTGTCTAAAAATCAGAGCCAACATCATCTGCAATGAAGATAGAGACCTTTTCAATAAAATCAGGGGGAAAACAAAGATGTCTATTATCTCCATTATCATTCATTAAAGTACTAGATATAATAATTATAGCAGTAGGAGAAGAGAAAAAAATTTAGGGAATAAACAGAAGCAAAAAGCCAACAAAATTACTGCATTTTGCTGATTATATAATGGTTTACTGAGAAAAGACCAGAGAATTAAAAGAAAATACTACTTGAAATAATTAACTTAAACCAAGTTGCAGGACATAAAATAAATTCATAGAAATCATTAAATTTTCTGCATATTACCTCAAAACTCAAAAGGAAGAGAAATTTCATTAAAATATACCAAGAGTACAAAGTACTTAAGAATTTATCTAAGACTCACAAAGAAACTATGAGAACACAACTATTAAACACTCCTTTCATAAATAAAGGCAGATTTAAATAAGTGGAAAAATATGAATTTTTCATGGGTAGACTAAACCCAGATTATATGAATTATAGTTTATAATTATATAATAAAATTATATTTCTTAATTATATTAACATTTATATTAACAAATGGTATTACTTCCTTAATTAATTTAACTAGTCAGAACCATGGTAATCAAACTGCCAAAGAATTAATTTATATACCAGGAAAATAATAATAAAATTTTCTGGAGAAATGAAATGTCAATAATATCAAGGGAATTAATGGGGGAAAAGAAGTCTTCACCAGCACTAGATTTCAAACCATACTACATAGCTGTAGTCATCAAAACAATTTGGTACTGGTCAAGAAATAGAAAGTTTGATCTTTGGGTACATTAAGTACCTTATCTACAGAACTTGAACACAATTGTCTAGTGCTTGATAAACCCAGAGATCCATAGAGGTAAAAGTATAGGTAGTTTGTAGATTAAAAAAAAAAATTACCTCTTTCTTCCAATCTGCAATCTACTAACTATCCCAAGAACCAATGTTATGGACCCAGTGTGCTACCTTTGATCTCATAAGTAGCTAATTCAATTCAATAACTTTTATTTGTTATTTTAGGTTCAGAATAATGTCTGTCTTTTTAGTCTTTTAATTGCTCAATGGAGATAAAAGGGAAAGTGACAAACATTAAGACCAAAATGTCTTTCTTTCTCTCTCTACCTCTGCAAGATAGACTAAATCTCCATATTAGTAGAAGCTGCTTCTTTTACTGAGCCTGCTGACAGAAGTATTAGGTTGTATTTATAACAGCTGAGGAGAGCATGCCCTGAAGAGTGAACTTAATTCTTTATCTGCCAGGGATTCTTTTATGAATGACAGTGATATGTCCCTTGTGTTTTCTTTCTCTCTTACTGTCTCTCCATTTCATAAAACTGAATCTGACAACCTAATTTCATATAACTAATAACATTAAATAGCAAAATGATATTTGTATGTCCATTTATCTTTCCAAGATTGAGCTATTTTTAATAAATAGTCCCCTTTTACCGCTCTGCAGGGCTCATTTCCTTTGAGCTATTAGACTTGATTATAATTTTTAAACTTCTTTTCGATGATCTTAGAAGTCAATCTAAAGTACCCTTACTTATTCACACATACACATATGCTTGCCTATTTGTTTGATAATTGAAATTGCATGAGTATTCCACAGTCTTTTCATTCAACACATACTTAACAAGGGTTACTTTTCTGTAAGATACCATGGTCAGTGGTATCAAGGATATAGAAATATACTCAATTTTCAGCTTTCATGGGTTGTGATATTTCTAGAAATCAAAGCAAAAGAAAAAGTAAAAATGTTGATACACTGAGCCTACAGGAATTCAGTGGTTAGGTTCCCACTATCACCAAAAAAAGGTAATCTTTTATTGGAGAGTGCTGAAAATTCACTTTTCTGTATATACTTTTTTATAACAGAACATTAATTCTGATAATATGTACATTTTCTAATACTTTTACCAATGAAATAACCCATAAAATACAGGGGAGAGGAGAGATAAGGCTGGACAGGTCAGGGAGGAACAGAACAGCCATGTCAGAAGAAAGCTGGAAGAAAAAACAGGAACGGTGCAATCTCCCTTCTCTAGTTTCCCTTTTGAACCTGTGGTTGAATTGCTCCTTGATCAAAAGCTCTTGCCTGGATGGGCTGCTCCACTTGGTACAACAGTGGCTGAGACCAATGAGAGGTAGAGTGACTACTGTCTCATTCACTCATAAACTCAGTCATTTTTTCATGTTTTTCAATTATCTTACTGAGGGCTGGAAAGGCAACTTCAACACTTTGTGGAAAAAAACTACATGAACACTTTTATGTGGATATTACAAATGGTTGACTCCTTAACACCAAACTTGAGCCAAAAGCAGCTATAGGCATTTTGGCATAAAGTTTACCTGACACCTTTATTTTCTCACTAAGTCACATCACTGACTTTGCTTGCTTTGGGTTTAGAGCCCTGAGGATTTACACTGTGTCTTGGGGATATAATTGCAGCACAAAACTTGAGTTTTAAAAGCAAACAATAGAAATATGCAATGAACATCAAAGGAGCTCTTAAAATGGTTCAGTGAGCAAAACCAATGAAGCACTAAGTAGGACACCAGCCACTCCACAAATTTATTCACATTCTGCCTCTGATTTATTTTTTCTTTACTGTGCATAGCTTAGAATGAGTTGGGTTGCCAACCCAAAATGAAAATGATGTTACTAATAAAACTATACAAATGCTTAAAATTAAGAAAGTTAAAAGCTTAAATGTTCAGGATTGACTGTAAGCATTCTACAATCCCTCTCCTTAGGGAGCTTATAATCAGGAGTAGAGACATGATAAACTCACTTATTATTTATAATTGATATTCAAGCAATAATATGACAAAAGTCACAGGGAAACTAAAAACGAAGTGTTATGGTGTTTCAAAGGATTGAGATAATATATGATTGGGATTTTAATGAAGGAGATGGTATTTGAGGTGCTAATTGAAAGATTCAATAGAGTAATAATAATGGCATGCTACCTTACTTGGATATGGGAAGTGTAGGAATGTTCCAATTGGAGAGGACAGCTTGAAAAAAAGGAATAGAAATAGGAAATAATGGGGTATTTTTGGACTACAAATGAATAGTACAATTTGAAGTAAGTGAGGGTGCAGAAGAGAGTATTAGAATAAAATGATTGAGTTGACATTGTAACATGTCAATGGGAATATGGAGTTTGGGGTTAGGAAAGAAGGGAGGAAATAAGCAAATGTTTTATTTTATCTTTAAGATTTATTTAATATTTTATTTTCTCTCAATGGCATGTAAAATAATTTTAACATTTGTTTCTAAAACGTCAAAATGTTCTAAAATGTTTGAAACTTTTCAAATTCCCTTCATCCCTATGCTTGACCCCCTTCATTGAGAAAATGAGTAATTAGACACAGATATTCATATGCAGTCATATAAAGCATATTTCCATGTTAGTCATGTGAAAGAAAACACAAATCACAAAACTACAAGAAAAATAGAGTTTTAAAAAAAAGTATGTTTTGATCTGTCTTCAGACCTTATCAGTTCTTTCTTTGAAAATGGATAGCATTTTTCAACATAAGTATTTAGGAATCATTTTGGATCATTGAATCACTGAGAATAATTAAGTCATATCCAGCTGATAATCATGCAATGCTGTTACTGCTATGTATAATAATCTCCTGGTTCTGCTTATTTGATTTTGTATCAATTCATATAAATCTTTCTAAGTTTTTCTGAGAGCATACTGCTCACCAGTTCTTTATAGTCTAATAATATACCATTACAATCATATACCACAACTTGTTTAGCCATTTCACATTTGATGGGTATCCCCCCCAATTTCTAATACTTTGTCACACAAAAAGAGCTGCTATAAATATATTTGTATATTTATTTAATATATGTATACATCCTTTTCCTTTGGCTTTGTAAATATATATGTCTTTTTCTTTTTAAAAAAGTCTCTTTGTGATACATATCTAGTAACAGTATTGCTGGCTCAAATAATATGTATGGTTTTATAGTCTTTTGGGCATAGTTTCAAATTGCTCTCTAGAATCAAAATACACCTTCACAAACAGCAACCTAGTGTCTTAGTTCTTCCATATCTCCAATATTTGACATTTTCTTTTTTCTGCCATGTTAGCTAATCAGATAGGTTTGGGGTGGTACCTTGGAGTTATTTTAATTTGCATTTTACTAATTTAGACTTTTTTCATATGACTTTCATAAGGTAGGTTTGATTACTTTGTCTGTTCATATGCTCTGGTCATTTATCAACTGGGGATTGGCATTTATTTATTATAAATTTGAGCCAGTTCTCTATATATTTGAAAGAAAATAAGGCATCTATTAATGATACTAACTATAAAAGTTTTCAATATTATTATTACCATTCTATGCAAATGAAAGTTTATATTATTCCCTCTTTGAGTCATTTTCAATGCGTTAGGTTCAAATATTCCTGCCTCTCTCTCCCATTTTTATCTTCACTGTGAAAGACATTTTGTGTCCCTTTTATGTGAGATAATTAATCCTTTTCTATCTCTCCCTTTCCTCTCCTCCCTGCTACATTCCTTTGTCTCAGCTCTTAATTTTATTTTTTTAAAGATCTCATCCTTTCATATTCAACTCACATCCTTGCTCTCTGTTTATGTATATTTAACTGGCCCAATAATGAGAAATGTCTTAGGAATTATAAATATTATTTTTCCATGTGAGAACATAAACAGTTTAATCTTATTAAATTCCTTATGATATTTCTCTTTTTCCTATTTAGCTTTTTTTAAAATTATTTTTATAATTATAACATTTTTTGACAGCACATATGCATAGGTAATTTTTTTTACAACATTATCCCTTGTACTCCCTTCTGTTCCAAATTTTTCTCCTCCTTCCCTCCACCCCCTCCCCTAGATGTCAGGCATTCCCATACATATTAAATATCTTATAGTATATCCTAGGTACGATATATAAGTGCAGAACCGAATTTTGTTGTTGTTGTTGTTGCAAAGAAATAATTATATTCGGAAGGTAAAAGTAATCTTGGGAGAAAAACAAAAAATGCTCACAGTTTACACTCATTTCCCAGTGTTTCTTTTCTGGGTGTAGCTGATTCTGTCCATCATTGATCAATTGGAATTGGATTGGCTCTTCTCTATGTTGAAGATATCCACTTCCATCAGAATACATCTTCATACAGTATCATTGTTGAAGTGTATAATGATCTCCTAGTTCTGCTCTTTTCACTCAGCAGCAGTTGATGTAAGTCTCTCCAAGCCTCTCTGTATTCCTCCTGTTGGTCATTTCTTACAGAACAATAATATTCCAAAACATTCATATACCACAATTTACCCAACCATTCTCCAATTGATGAGCATCCATTCATTTTCCAGTTTCTAGCCACCACAAAAAGGGCTGCCACAAACATTTTGGCACACACAGGTCCCTTTCCCTTCTTTAGTATTTCCTTGGGATATAAGCCCAGTAGTAGCACTGCTGGGTCAAAGGGTATGCACAGTTTGATAAATTTTTGGGCATAATTCCAGATTGCTCTCCAGAATGGTTGGATTCTTTCACAACTCCACCAACAATGCATCAGTGTCCCAGTTTTCCCACAGCCTTTCCAACATTCATCATTATTTGTTCCCGTCATCTTAGCCAATCTGACAGGTGTGTAATGATATCTCAGAGTTGTCTTAATTTGCATTTCTCTGATCAATAGTGATTTGGAACACTCTTTCATATGAGTGGAAATAGTTTCAATTTCATCATCTGAAAATTGTCTGTTCATATCCTTTGACCATTTATCAATTGGAGAATGGCTTGATTTCTTATAAATTAAAGTCAATTCTCTGTATAGTTTGGAGATGAGGCCTTTATCAGAACCTTTAACTGTAAAAATGTTTTCCCAATTTGTTACTTCCCTTCTAATCTTGTTTGCATTAGTTTTGTTTGTGCAGAAACTTTTTAATTTGGTGAAATCAAAATTTTCCATTTTGTGATCAATAATGGTTTCTAGTTCTCCTTTGGACACAAATTCCTTCCTCCTCCACAAGTCTGAGAGGTAAACTATCCTATGTTCCTCTAATTTATTTATGATTTCATTCTTTATGCCTAAATCTTGGACCCATTTTGATCTTATCTTAGTATGTGGTGTTAAATGTGGGTCCATGCCTAGTTTCTGCCATACTAATTTCCAGTTTTCCCAGAGTTTTTCTCAAATAGTGAATTCTTATCCCAAAAGTTGGGATCTTTGCATTTGTCAAACACTAGATTGCAATTTTTATTCACTATCTTGTCCTGTGAACCTAACCTATTCCACTGATCAACTAGTCTATTTCTTAGCCAATACCAAATGGTTTTGGTGACTGCTGTTTTATAATATAGTTCTAGATCAGGTACAGCTAGACCACCTTTATTTGATTTTTTTTTTCCATTATTTCCCTTGAAATTTTTGACTTTTTGTTCTTCCATATGAATTTTGTTGTTATTTTTTCTAGGTCATTAAAATAGTTTCTTGGGAGTCTGATTCGTATAGCACTAAATAAATAGATTAGTTTAGGGAGTATTGTCATCTTTATTATATTCACTTGGCCTATCCAAGAGCACTGAATGTCTTTCCAATTATTTAAATCTGACTTTATTTTTGTGGCAAGTATTTTGTAATTTTGCTCATATAATTCCTGACTTTCCTTTGGTAGATATATTCCCAAATATTTTATACTATCGACTGTTATTTTGAATGGAATTTCTCTTTGTATCTCTTGCTGTTGCATTTTGTTGGTGATATATAAAAATGCTGAGGATTTATGTGGATTTATTTTGTATCCTGCCACTTTGCTAAAATTCTGAATTATTTCTAATAGCTTTTTAGCACAGTCTTTGGGGTTGTCTAAGTATATCATCATGTCATCTTCAAAGAGTGATAGTTTGATTTCCTCATTACCTACTCTAATTCCTTGAATCTCTTTCTCGGCTCTTATTGCTGAGGCTAGTGTTTCTAGTACAATATTGAATAGTAATGGCGATAGTAAGCAACCTTGTTTCACTCCTGATCTTACTGGGAAAGGTTCCATTTTTTTGCCATTACATATGATGTTTACTGAGAGTTTTAAATATATACTAATTATTATTTTAAGGAATAGTCCATTTATTTCTATACTCTCAAGTGTTTTTAGTAGGAATGGATGTTGGATTTTGTCAAATGATTTTTCTGCATCTATTGAGATGATCATATGGTTTTTGTTAATTTGGTTATTGATATAGTTGATTATACTAATAGTTTTCCTAATATTGAACCAGCCTTGCATTCCTGGTATAAATCCCAATTGGTCATAGTGTATTATCCTGGGGATGATTTTCTGTAGTCTTTTTGCTAATATTTTATTTAAGATTTTAGTATCAATATTCATTAGGGCAATTGGTCTATAATTTTCTTTCTCTTTTCAGCCTACCTGGTTTATGTATCAGTAACATGTCTGTGTCATAAAAGGAATTTGGTAGGACTCCTTCAATCCCTATTTTTTCAAATAGTTTATATAGCATTGGAGTTAGTTGTTCTTTAAATGTTTGGTAGAATTCACATGTAAATCCATCTGGTCCTGGGGATTTTTTCTTAGGGAGTTGGTTAATAGCTTGTTCTATTTCTTTTTCTGAAATGGGACTATTTAGACTATTTACTTCTTTAATCTGGGCAAGCTATATTTTTGAAGGTATTCTTCCATTTCATTTAAGTTATCGAATTTATTGGCATAAAGTTGAGCAAAGTAGCTCCTAACTATTGTTCTAATTTCCTCTTCATTAGTGGTGAGTTCTCCCTTTTCATTTTTAAGACTAACAATTTGCTTTTCCTCTTTCCTTTTTAAAATCAGATTTACTAAGGGTTTGCCTATTTTGTTGGTTTTTTCATAGACCAATTCTTAGTTTTATTAATTAATTCAATAGTTTTTTTACTTTCAATTTTATTAATCTCACCTTTTATTTTTAGTATTTCAAGTTTTGTGTTTGTCTGGGGGTTTTTAATTTGTTCCTTTTCTAGCATTTTTAGTTGTAAACCCAATTCGTTGACCTTCTTTTTCTCTATTTTATGCAAGTAGGCCTTTAGAGATATAAAACTTCCCCTTATTACTGCTTTGTCTGTATCTCACACATTTCGGTATGATGTCTCATTATTGTCTTTTTCTTGGGTGAAGTTATTAATTATGCCTATGATTTGCTGTTTTACCCAATCATTCTTTAGTATAAGATTATTTAGTTTCCAATTATTTTTTGGTCTATTTTCCCCTGGCTTTTTATTAAATGTAATTTTAATTGCATTGTGGTCTGGAAAGGATACATTTACTATTTCTGCCTTACTGCATTTGATTTTGAGGTTTTATGTCCTAGTATATGATCAATTTTTGTATAGGTTCCATGAACTGCTAAAAAGAAAGTATACTCCTTTCTGTCTCCATTTAGCTTTCACCAAAGGTCTATCATATCAAACTTTTCTAGTATTCTATTTACCTTTTTGATTTCTTTCTTATTTAATTTGTCATTTTATTTATCTAATTCTGAGAGTGCAAGGTTAAGATTTCCCACTATTATAGTTTTGCTGTCTATTTCTTTTTGCAGCTCTCTTAATTTCTCTTTTAAGAATTTAGATGCTGCACCTTTTGGTGCATATATGTTTAATATTAATACTGCTTCATTATCTATGCTACCCTTTAGCAGGATATAATGCCCTTCCTTATCTCTTTTAATTAGATCAATTTTTGTTTTTGCTTGATCTGTGATGAGGATGGCTACCCCTGATTTTTTGGCTTCACCTGAAGCATAGTAGATTCTTCTCCACCCTTTTACTTTTATTTTGAATATATCAACCTGTTTCAGGTTTGTTTCCTGTAAACAACATATAGTAGGATTCTGGCTTTTAATCCAGTCTGCTAACTGCTTCCTCTTTATGAGGAAGTTTACCCCATTCATATTTATGGTTAGAATGACTAATTCTATATTGCTTGCCATCCTGTTAACCCCTGCTTATGCTTTTATCCTTTCCTTCCCTCTTACCCCCCTACCCAGTATTAAACTTGTGAACACCACTTGCTTTTCACAGCCCTCCCTTTTTAGTATCCCTCCTCCACCTTAAAGTTCCTCTTCCTCTTTTACCCCTTTTTCTCATAATTTGTGTATCCCTTTCCCCTTAGCTTACTCCTTCCCTCTCACTTTTCAATGAAGTGGATTTATTCACCATAAATTGAATATGTCTATTGATACACACTATGTTCATCTCCCTCTTTTCTTTCTCTCAGATATAATAGGTTACCTTTGCCTCTTCATGAGATGTAGGACCACCACTTTACCCTTTTCTATGATATAATTTCCTTTCCACCTCTAGTTTCTAGGACAAATTATACATGTGTTCTTTACATATCTTTATGGTAGAAATATAGTTCTCAAGATTTCTTTTTACCTTTTTAGAAATCTCTTGACTTCTGTATTTGAAAATCAATTATTTTGTGTAGACTTGTTTTTTTCATCAAGAATAGATGGAATTCATTTATTTCGTTAAATGTCCATCTTCTTCCCTGGAAAATGATGCTCATTTTTGTTGGGTAAGTTATTCTTGGCTGCACACCAAGTTCATTAGCCTTTCGGAATATCATATTCCAGGCCCTTCGTTCTTTTAATGTGGATGCTGCTAGATCCTGGGTTATCCTTATTGTGGCTCTTCCATATCTGAATTGCTTTTTTCCAGCAGCTTCCAATATTTTTTTCCTTCATCTGATGGTTCTTGAACTTGGCCACTATATTTCTTGGCGTTTTGGTTTTAGGATCCCTTTCAGTAGGTGATTGATGAATTTTTTCAATGTCTATTTTACCCTCTGTTTCCAAAATGTCTGGGCAGTTCTATTTGATAATTTCCTGGAAAATAGTGTCCAGGCTCTTTTTTTCTCACATTTTTCAGGGAGTCTGATTATTCTCAAATTGTCTTTCCTGGATCTGTTTTCCAGGTCTGTTGTCTTTCCAATAAGGTACTTAACATTCTTTTCAATTGTTTTGTTTTTCTGATTTTGCTTGACTACTTCTTGGTTTCTCCTTGAGTCATTTATTTCTACTTGTTCCATTCTAATTTTCAATGATGTATTTTCTTCACTCACTTTTTAAATATCTTTTTGTAATTGTCCAATTGAGTTTTTATCTTCTATGGAATTTTTTTCCATTTCATCAATTTTATTTTTTAGAGAGCTGTTTTCTGTAACGAGCTGTTGTCTCCAGAAGCTGCTGATCGCTCTCTGGAAGGAGATCTGCTGTGTCAACTCAAATCTCTCCAACAGATTCTTCTTCCTGTAGTGAACCGTTGTCTCCAGGCAGTTGCTGTTAACTCTTGTCCAAAGAAGTGACTTCCCTTCCTGCAGAGAGCCCCGTCAAGCCTGATGCAATTCAGAGTCTTCCTCTTTCTCTGAGAGTCCTCTTCTTTTATTCTCCCAGAGAATGGGCGTGGGATAATGCAAGGGCTTCTGGGAAGAACCACCCCAGCCAATGAGCTTGCCCCCTCTATCAAGTCAACCTGAGTTCTCACCTTGTAATTGTCCAGAAAACCTGAATTCTCACCTTGTCACTGTCCAGACAACCTCAGTTCTCACTTAGTAATCCTAACATCTCCCCCTTTCTTTTGATTTAGAACATAGGACAGTCATGACCTTGAAACATAAATCCATCAATATGGGAAGTATTACAGATAATTACATAAATGACCTTGAAACATAAATCCATCAATATGGGAAGTATTACAGATAATTACATAAATTACATAAGCATATAGTAACATAGTAACATAACGCATGCTAGAAGTATATAACATAATCAAATAATCATAAATTGAAAATTTATAAATGTCCATAAGTCCATTGTCCATTAGTCTCATCTTGTGTGAGGAAGTCCAATGATTCCTGCTGATTTTAAAGTTCTTTAACAGTCTTTTTATTATCCATGCTCTTTCGGTGTAAGATGTTTCTTAGATCTTCTCCTTTATTTTGAGGTCTTTCTCTTTTTCTGTCTCTCTCTGGTGGACAAGGCGAATATGACTCGTTGGCACCCATCTGATTCCTTCTCCTGCTGAAGAAATACAAGCAAACCCTCTCTCCCAGGCAGTTAACCTATCTAATTACCTTCTATTTACCACTTTCTAAATCTCTTCTCATCATCTGGCAATTACATTGGAATTGTTTGCACTGGACACAGCCCTGTTGGTTTAAAAGGCCTGTATTCTCCCCAAGTGTAATCCATTTTTGCAATCTGATTGCCTTTTGGCTCACTTATTAGGTAATCCCTTTCTGCCATGTGATTGCTTTTCTGCTGGTTGATCAAATCAGAGTCCTGGCCTTCTAAAGGTTCTTTGGGTGTAACATCAGCTGCCATCATGCCCCAAGTCTTTTTTGCCTGGGGCCCTGAACCTGGGCCCCTCATCCCATTTCCCTGAATTATTCTACACTCTGATGCCCAATGGAATCCTCTGTTGCATTTTGGACATGGGGTTTTAGGTCTTCTCTCACCCTGTCTTTTCACTGTATCTCCAAATCTACACTGAGCTCTTAGATGTCCAATTTTTCCACATTGAAAACATCGCCGAGTTTCTCTAGAAGGCCCTTGCCATGAGGGACCCTGTCTTTCCACATTCATCATTGTCCGGGTGTAAAAAGCATTTGTTCCCACTGTAGCACAGCGTCTTATGATCTCCTCTAAAGGAGCATCTTTGTCTAATCCCCATATAATTCTTTTGCAAATCTCATTGGCATTTTCCTTAGCCAGATATCTGGTCATTATTTCTGTAGCTGAATTTTCTCCAATAGTTCTTTTGACAGCAGTTTGCAAACGTCCCACAAAATCTGCAAAAGGTTCATTGGGACCTTGCTGTATTTTAGTGAAAGCCTCTCCACGATCTTTCTGTCCAGGAAGGACACCCCAAGCTTTTATTGCAGCCTTAGCAATTTGCTCATATATTGTCATGGTATAATTAATCTGTTCCGAATTCTCTCCATACTGACCTTCACCAGCTAAGTGCTCAAAAGTGAATTGTGTGTTAACTCCTATTTCCAAATTGCATCTGACTTGAATTTTACATAATTCATGAAATTCCGCAAGCCATAATAAATTTTCTCCAGGTTCCAGACATGTCCTTGCTATGGATTTCCAATCATTCGGGGTTAGGACTTCATAAGACAAACCATCTAGTAACATTTTGACATAAGCTGATGTAGCCCCATAAAGGGTACAACCTTTTTTCAAATCCTTAATTTTATTCAAATCTAAAGGTGCATATCTTCTCCTTTTTTTACCTACAGAGTCAGTATTTTCAATCACAGGATATGCATGTATAAAATCACTTATATCCTGTCCTTCTCTCTTAGCTTTAACCAATGCTTTTTCTAATCTTGTCATAGGCTTAGGCTTCTTCACAGGCAATTTTGTTTGTGTTTCTGCCTCTTCCTCTCCTCCTTCTTGCTCCACCCCTGAAGGGTTAATTGAGGGAGGAGATGGGAGGTGCTCCTGTTGCTCAGAATTGTACTTAACTTCATTGTTATCTGATTCATCCTTTTCACCTAGTTTAGTTGACACTTCCCCATTTTGCTCCTTCATCTCTTCCTTTAGAATAACATTGTTTAAAGCCAATTGGATTACATTGTATATATGAATTGTATCTTTGGAAATTGAGTTTGGCCTGGAATTGTAGTGTTCACCTAATTGCTTTCCTACTAATTCCCATTCATCTGGATCCAATTCTTCTTCCAGAGAAAAAGAAGGACATATAACCTTCACAGTTCTTAAAAGTTCAGTAATCTCCTCTAAAATTATAATCAATCCTTGGCTTTTCATAACCTTGATGATGCTCTCTAAACATTTTCCTTGAACAGAAGGTGTTTGCCCCATTTCAGCTATAAGAGATTCCTGGTTTAGTCCTTAACAAGTTCCTTATTTATCTATTAGCACACTCACTTAATCTTTAACAAAGTTTCCTCGTTACTCACGGTTCTGGGTCAGAGAGACTGAGATCTGGATGGTAGGCTTTTCCACTGAAATCAGGACCGTGTCTGTCCCTGTTCGGGCGCCAGATTGCGAAGGTCTGGTCTAGCTCCTCTTGTCAGGATAAGCAAAAGTCCTTGCCCCACGTGTGGACGCCAATTGTAACGAGCTGTTGTCTCCAGAAGCTGCTGATCGCTCTCTGGAAGGAGATCTGCTGTGTCAACTCAAATCTCTCCAACAGATTCTTCTTCCTGTAGTGAACCGTTGTCTCCAGGCAGTTGCTGTTAACTCTTGTCCAAAGAAGTGACTTCCCTTCCTGCAGAGAGCCCCTTCAAGCCTGATGCAATTCAGAGTCTTCCTCTTTCTCTGAGAGTCCTCTTCTTTTATTCTCCCAGAGAATGGGTGTGGGATAATGCAAGGGCTTCTGGGAAGAACCACCCCAGCCAATGAGCTTGCCCCCTCTATCAAGTCAACCTGAGTTCTCACCTTGTAATTGTCCAGAAAACCTGAATTCTCACCTTGTCACTGTCCAGACAACCTCAGTTCTCACTTAGTAATCCTAACAGTTTTCTTTTTCCAACTCACTAATTTTATTTCTTAATGATTTATTTTCTTTATCCTCTCTGTCTTTAAATGCCTGGGATGACTTCTCCAGACTCTCTTGCCAAGCTTCCCTTTCCTTTTCCCATTTTTCTTCTATGCCTCACAAGAGAGCCTTTTTGATTTCCTCTATGAGAGTCTGAGGCCAGTCTGTTCGACCCTCTCCCGAGCAAACAGAGATCTTCTCTGGCGAATTTCAAGGATGTCTTCTGTTGGTTATTATTTATGGGTTTCTTTTCAAGCATTACTTCTGAGCCTTGTCATGAAGTAAGTCCTGAGAGAAAACTTGTAGCTCAAGCAGCTGTCTGCCTCCACGCTGCCATCTTGGCCAGAAGTCTCCCTATTTACCTTTTTATACTTCTTTGAGTCTTATATTTGAAAGTTAAATTTTGTATTTAGGTCTGATTTCATCAAGAATGCTTGAAAGTCCTCTGTTCCACTGAATATCTATTTTTACCCTTGAAAGATAATTCTCAGTTCCAGTGGGTAGATGATTCTTGGTTGTCATCCCAACTCCTTTGCTCTCCATTATATCATTTTCTAAGACTCTCAATTCTTCAATGTAGAAGTGATTAAATCTTGTATAATCCAGACTGTGGCTCTATAATATTTAAATTCTTTCTGGATGCTTGCAACTTTTATTCCCCTTGCCAAATTCTAATTTTTAAGAATTATTTTCTTCATTGAATTTTTGTATTTCCTTTTCCACTTGGTGAATTCTCTTTAAAGTTTTTTTTTTTCTCATGGCAGAAACTAGGCATGGACCCACATTTAACACCACATACTAAGATAAGATCAAAATGGGTCCAAGATTTAGGCATAAAGAATGAAATCATAAATAAATTAGAGGAACATAGGATAGTTTACCTCTCAGACTTGTGGAGGAGGAAGGAATTTGTGTCCAAAGGAGAACTAGAAACCATTATTGATCACAAAATGGAAAATTTTGATTACACCAAATTAAAAAGTTTCTGCACAAACAAAACTAATGCAAACAAGATTAGAAGGGAAGTAACAAATTGGGAAAACATTTTTACAGTTAAAGGTTCTGATAAAGGCCTCATCTCCAAACTATACAGAGAATTGACTTTAATTTATAAGAAATCAAGCCATTCTCCAATTGATAAATGGTCAAAGGATATGAACAGACAATTTTCAGATGATGAAATTGAAACTATTTCCACTCATATGAAAGAGTGTTCCAAATCACTATTGATCAGAGAAATGCAAATTAAGACAACTCTGAGATATCATTACACACCTGTCAGATTGGCTAAGATGACGGGAACAAATAATGATGAATGTTGGAAAGGCTGTGGGAAAACTGGGACACTGATGCATTGTTGGTGGAGTTGTGAAAGAATCCAACCATTCTGGAGAGCAATCTGGAATTATGCCCAAAAATTTATCAAACTGTGCATACCCTTTGACCCAGCAGTGCTACTACTGGGCTTATATCCCAAGGAAATACTAAAGAAGGGAAAGGGACCTGTGTGTGCCAAAATGTTTGTGGCAGCCCTTTTTGTGGTGGCTAGAAACTGGAAAATGAATGGATGCTCATCAATTGGAGAATGGTTGGGTAAATTATGGTATATGAATGTTTTGGAATATTATTGTTCTGTAAGAAATGACCAACAGGAGGAATACAGAGAGGCTTGGAGAGACTTACATCAACTGCTGCTGAGTGAAAAGAGCAGAACTAGGAGATCATTATACACTTCAACAATGATACTGTATGAAGATGTATTCTGATGGAAGTGGATATCTTCAACATAGAGAAGAGCTAATCCAATTCCAATTGATCAATGATGGACAGAATCAGCTACACCCAGAAAAGAAACACTGGGAAATGAGTGTAAACTGTGATCATTTGTTTGTTTGTTTGTTTTTCTTCCCAGATTATTTTTACCATTCCAAATACAATTCTTCCTTTGCAACAACAACAAAATTTGGTTCTACACACACACACACACACACACACACACACACACATATATATATATATATATATTGTATACTATAAGATATTTAATATGTATGGGAATGCCTGCCATCTAGGGTAGGTGGTGGAGGGAAGGAGGGGAAATGTTCGGAACAGAAGGGAGTACAAGGGATAATGTTGTAAAAAAAAATTACCTATGCATATGTGCTGTCAAAAATGTTATAATTATAAGAATTAATTTAAAAAATACAGTTTTTTTTCTTCATTGGATTTTTGAAGAAATAATCATTTGGTCTATTTTGTTTTTTAAGGTGTTATTTTCTTCAGCATTTTGTGTGTTTGTGCAGCTGTTGACTTTTTTCTCTTGTATCAATTTATTTTCTTTCCCTAATTTTCCTTCTACCTCTCTTATTTAATTTTTTAAAATTTCTTTTGAGCTCCTCTAGTACCAGAGAACAATTCACATTTTTCTTTGAGTCTTTGGATGGAGCAATTTTGATTTTATTGTCTTCTTTGGAATTTGTGTTTTAGTCTTCACTGTCACCATAGTAACTTCCTATAATCAGGAGTTTTTTTTTTTTTTTTTTTTCTTTTTCTTTTTCTTTCTTTCTTTTTTTTTTTTTTTTTTTGTCAATTGCTCATTTTTTGGCCTAGATCTTGTCTGTTATCTTTAGATTAAAGTTGGGATCAATCTGTGCTAGAGTGCATTCCACTCTTACCCTGGTGCAACAGACCTTTCCTGTAGAACTTCCAAATTGTTTTGGGGCTAAAAAATTGTCCATTCATTTTGGAATTTGTTTTGAGGTGAATCCCTGCCTTTTGCCTCCAATTTTTTTTCATTTCCTTGGAATAAGCATTTATTAAATACCTACCATGTACCAGTGTGTTACAAATATTATATCATTTGATCCTCACTATATTATCCTATTTACATTTGAAGGAACCTGAAGCATTCAGAGGTTGTGACTAGGAGTCACCAGCTAATAGGTGTTGGAGGCCCGTTTTGAGCTCATCTGAGTCCTCTAACTCTCTCAGGGCTCTAGCCAGCATACTACCTTGTTTGGAAATAAACTATTTAAAGCTTTTTTTGGTTTTGTTTGTTTAGCACAGGGAAGGTCAAAGAGATGTATTTTAAGTAATATGGTAATATTATGGGAGAAAATGCACTATAAATGCTCAAATGTACTATGAATACCCAAATTAGCATACTGAAGCTAAGTGTGTAGTTCTGTTCCTACTGGCTTTATGTCTTGGTGAAGAATCTGATTAATTTACTCTTTCATTTATCCCACAACTAGAAATAAAACAAGATGCAAATAATCCTAATAACTAATGTTTCAATGGATGAAGTTATGTCCTTTCCAACAGGGATGAGTATATATGTGTGTTGCTCACATATGGGAGATGAATGTGGAAACATTTATGTCTGTGTGCCCACTTTTTCCTACCAAGGTTTTCTTTTGCTGTTTTGGTAGCTTGTACTTGGTCATAGAAATACTTGAGTCCCAGTGGCGGAACGGATGCTAACATTAGGAGATGGTCACTCAATTCTGGTCACAGGTTAGCTACAGGACCTGCCCTCTCTGCAGACTAAATGCAACCAGTCTCCCAGCATTTAGATCTGGAAGAGACCATAATGATCATTTTGTTCAAGCCCCTGATTTTATAGATGGGGAAACTGAGACCCAGAGGGGTACAGTGATTTGTCAAAAATAACACAGGCAGTCTGATGATAATTCCAATTCTCTTTCCATACTACTATAAATTAGAATATCTCTCCTCTCTAAAACCAGATGGCTGATGGGTTCCAGTGCACACTGTATTTCTTAGAAGTAACATTGCCGTGTCAGCGTGCTTGCCTGTGGTACATTATGAATATCCACAGGACTAAATCGAGTTACCCTTATCATTCAGCTACAGAGCTCAAGGATGTTTTCATTTGTATTTTCCACAATCCCTGTAGCATAAATAGGGAAATTACTTTTGTTCTTTTGTGAGTTTTAAGCATAGTCCTTGAAGAAATCCAGCCAGATTCTCATTCCCTTTGACAGCCTGCATCTATCTTTTCCTCATGAAGCTATCCTTGATGTCCTGGGGAACAGGATATAGAAGGAAATGAGAGCCTGGAACATTATCTTTTGCATTGACTCTATGTTGTGCTTTTCGTAGAGGAGCTCCAAACACTTTTCAAGCAGGGTGCTATCGTTGTTCAACCCCATAGCAGGGCAAGGGATAGGATGCCTACCTCCCATGCTGTTCTGCTAAACACATCCTGTCAGCACCCATTTCCTTCCACCAGGAGAAGGCATTATAAAGCACCCATAGCTCTGCTATTTTTACCCCTTATATAGTACTTACATCTGTAGATTTTAATCTTTGAAACTGGTCTCACAAAAAGAATAGAGGAATTCTAAATGTTTAACTATGGAAATAGGGATTATGATACTATCAATGCATTTAAAATTATTAGAACACATACTTCAGCATAATTTTAGTATAATTATTTATGCATCAATGAACCTGCTATTTAGGAATTTAAATTTGATAAAACATTTCCAGTTTTTAAAAAGTTCTTGTCTTGTTCTCTATCCTTCCCACTTTCTGTTATGGCAATCTTAGCTCCTTCATTTTGTCAAGGCAGAAAAAAAAAAATTATAAAAGTCTGAATGGAAGTAGAAAAAGTAAAAGATAAGAGAGAAAGGATAGATAAAACAAAAGGGCAAAAGATAAGCCTGAAGATATCTGGTAGATATTCAGTGTTTCATTTCTTACTGGAGGGACATTTTCTTTGGTCCAGCAGTCATTTGGGTGTTGTCTTGAATGTATATATAACATTGTTTAATATTCTTCTGGATTCTTTTTCTTGTTGTTCCAATGAAAAGTAGACAGTATGAAAGGTTCTGAATGACTATAGGGAAGCAGGGAGAAGGAAAGAATTGGAGGAGGATGACTTTATTACCAGAAATAAGGCTAAATACTAATTATCCAGGTGGGTTAACCACTTAGCAATTACTCAAACCTCTCCATAGATTTTCCTGATCTTTACATCCACCTGCTTCAAAATGTAGTATTGTATTAGACAGCATGTCAGAAATATTGCCATTTGATATCACATGGTCAACAATGACAAAAACTGATTATTCTGACTAATAAAAGAAGAAATGAACTCTATCTGAAAGGAGAGTATAATAGGATTGGCAGCATCATGGAAGACAGTTTGCCCAGAAATTCATGATTCTTTCCACGAGAAATATGGAAATATTTAAAGATGACTTGCATTGCTGTGTGACAGAGACAATTTTTTTTCTAGGAAAGAGAGAGACAGAGAAAGGGAGAAAGAGACAATCAGACAGAGACAGACAGAGACAAACAGAGATAGAGAGAGACAAAGACACACACACATACACACAGAGAGGAGAGAGAGAGAGAGAGAGAGAGAGAGAGAGAGAGAGAGAGAGAGAGAGAGAGAGAGAGAGGTTGATACAGGTAACACTTTCATATAGCTTTGTATATGGGTTCAAAACAACAAATAAAAAACATAACTTTTAGTCCCATCCCCTCCAACAGTTTATGGGTTATCAGTTCTTCCTATGCCAATTTTAAAGATACAGTATTTAAATGTGGGTGTCAAGTGACCAAAATGTCTATCTCAATCCAACAAACATTTTTAAAATGCCTATTATAGTTCAATGTATGAGATTCTAGAGATGAAAAGACAAAATACATGAGTCCTTACTCTCAAGAAACTCAAATTCTCCTCAACATACAGATTTTGATCACTCTTCCAGTAGGGACAAAGAAAAGATGGTTGTGAGAGCACTATTGAAATTAGATGAAGACTTCCGGCCAAGATGGCGGCGTGGAGGCAGACAGCTGCTTGAGCTCCTCGTTTTCTCTCAGAACTTACTTCATGACAAGCCTCTGACTTAATGCTTGACCCAGAAAAAAATCCACAAATTATCACCAAGAGAAGACATCCTTGAAAGTCGCCAGAAAAGGTCTGTGTTTGTTCGGGGGAGGGTCAATCAGACTGGGCGCAGACTGAGGGCAGGCAGCCAGAGCAAGACAGGCAGCTCACACAGCTCAGACCGGAGGGGGAGGGGTGTGATCTCTGCCGTTTCTGTGAAAGGGCTTTTGCCCCAGTGTGGATGCTCCGTCTTGGCAGCAAGCCAGGAGCGGTGGAGAGGGTGTAAACACCGGAGGTGAAGATTAAAACCCCAGAAAGCCAGCGTCTCTCAGAGCCCGGCCACCCCCAACCCCCACCTGGACTGACTCGGTGCGTTCTCGGAATGCAGACTCAGTACAGTCATTGCTGTTCTGTTAGTGGCTCTCTGCTGCCCTACCCCCAGTCTGTAGAGGAAGCCCATTAACACCATCCAGCCCTATCCCCCTCAAAACAGACCAATTGTTTCTCTTGTCAGTTTGTTTTCTTTGATTCCTGCTCTGACAAAATGAACAAAAAATTCAAAAGGGCTCTAACCATTGACAGCTTCTGTGTGGAGAGGGAGCAGACTTCAAATGCTGAGGAGACTAGGAACAGACTGTCCCCAGATGTATCCCCTGGGAGGGATATAAGCTGCTCCTCAATACAAAAGAACCTCATAGAGGAAATCAAAAAGGCTCTCACAAGAGAGCTGGAAGAGAAATGGGAAAAGGAAAGGGAAGCTTGGCAAGAGAGCCTGGAGAAGTCATCCCATGCATTCAAAGACAGAATGGATAAAGAAATCAAATCATTGAGAAACAAGATTAGTGAGCTGGAAAAGGTAAACAACTCCAAGGAAAACAGGATTAGTGAGCTGGAAAAGGTAAACAACTCCAAGGAAAACAGGATTAGAGAGCTGGAAAAAGAAATCAGCTCTCTAAAAAATAAAATGGATAAAATGGAAAAAAATTCCATAGAAGATAAAAACTCAATTGGACAATTACAAAGAGATATAAAAAAAGTGAGTGAAGAAAATGCATCATTGAAAATTAGACTGGAACAAGTAGAAATGAATGACTCAAGGAGAAACCAAGAGGGAGTCAAGCAAAACCAGAGAAATGAAACAATTGAAAAGACTGTCAAGTACCTTACCAGAAAGACAACAGACCTGGAAAACAGATCCAGGAGAGACAATTTGAGAATAATCGGACTCCCTGAAAAATGGGAGGAAAAAAAGAGCTTGGACACCATTTTCGAGGAAATTATCAAAGAGAACTGCCCAGACGTTTTGGAAACAGAGGGTAAAATAGACATTGAAAAAATTCATCGATCACCTACTGAAAGGGACCCTAAAATCAAAACGCCAAGAAATATAGTGGCCAAGTTCAAGAACCATCAGACAAAGGAAAAGATATTGGAAGCTGCTAGAAAAAAACAATTCAGATATAGAGGATCCACAATAAGGATAACACAGGATCTAGCAGCGTCCACATTAAAAGAACGCAGGGCCTGGAACATGATATTCCGAAAGGCTAAGGAACTTGGTATGCAGCCAAGAATAACTTACCCAGCAAGAATGAGCATCATTTTCCAGGGAAGAAGATGGACATTTAACGAAATAAATGAATTCCATCTATTTTTGATGAAAAAACCAGACCTACATAAAAGGTTTGATCTTCAAATACAGAACTCAAGAGACTTCTAAAAAAAGGTAAAAAGAAATCTTGAGAACTATACTTCTGTCAAAAAAATATGTAAAGAACATATGTACAATTTGTCTTAGAAACTAGAGGTGGAAAGGAGATTATATCATAAAAAAGTATAAAGTGGTGGTACTACATCTCATGAAGAGGCAAAGGTAACCTATTATATTTGAGAGAAAGAAAGGAGGGAGATGAACATAGCGTGTATCAATAGACATATTCGATTTATGGTGAAACTTCTTCCACTTCATTGAAAAGTGAAAGGGAAGGAGTAAGATAAGGGGAAGGGAATACAGTAATTTCGAGGAAAAGGGGTAAAATAAGGGGAGGATCTTTAAGGTGGGGGAGGGATCCTAAAAAGGGAGGGCTGTGAAAAGCAAGTGGTGTTTACCAGTTTAATACTGGATAGGAGGGTAAAAGGGAAGGAAAGGGGAAAAGCATAAGCAGGGGTTAATAGGATGGCAAGCAATATAGAATTAGTCCTTCTAACCATAAATGTGAATGGGGCAAACTGCCTCATAAAGAGGAAGCAGTTAGCAGACTGGATTAAAAGTCAGAATCCTACTATATGTTGTTTACAGGAAACACACCTGAAACAGGATGAGACATTCAAACTAAAAGTAAAAGGGTGGAGCAGAATCTATTATGCTTCAGGCAAAACCAAAAAAGCAGGAGTAGCCATCCTCATCTCAGATCAAGCAAACACAAAAATTGATCTAATTAAAAGAGATAAGGAAGGGCATTATATCCTGCTAAAGGGAAGCATCAATAGTGAAGCAGTATCAATATTAAACATGTATGCACCAAGTGGTGCAGCATCTAAATTCTTAAAAGAGAAATTAAGAGAGCTGCAAGAGGAAATAGATAGCAAAACTATAATAGTGGGAGATCTCAACCTTGCACTCTCAGAATTAGATAAATCAAACCACAAAATAAATAAGAAAGAAGTCAAAGAGGTAAATAGAATACTAGAAAAGTTTGATATGATAGATCTTTGGCGAAAGCTAAATGGAGACAGAAAGGAATATACTTTCTTCTCAGCAGTTCATGGAACCTATACAAAAATTGATCATATACTAGGGCATAAAAACCTCAAAATCAAATGCAGTAAGGCAGAAATAGTAAATGCATCCTTTTCAGACCATAATGCAATCAAAATAACATTTAATAAAAAGCCAGGGGAAAATAGACCAAAAAATAATTGGAAACTAAATAATCTTATACTAAAGAATGATTGGGTAAAACAGCAAATCATAGACATAATTAATAACTTCACCCAAGAAAATGACAATAATGAGACATCATACCAAAATGTGTGGGATACAGCCAAAGCAGTAATTAGGGGAAGTTTTATATCTCTACAGGCCTACTTGCATAAAATAGAGAAAGAGAGGGCCAACGAATTGGGTTTACAACTAAAATTGCTAGAAAAGGAACAAATTAAAAACCCCCAGACAAACACAAAACTTGAAATTCAAAAAATAAAAGGTGAGATTAGTAAAATTGAAAGTAAAAAAACTATTGAATTAATTAATAAAACTAAGAGTTGGTTTTATGAAAAAACCAACAAAATAGACAAACCCTTAGTAAACCTGATTAAAAAAAGGAAAGAGAAAAAGCAAATTGATAGTCTTGAAAATGAAAAGGGTGAACTCACCACTAATGAAGAGGAAATTAGAACAATAGTTAGGAGCTACTTTGCTCAACTTTATGCCGATAAATTCGATAACTTAAATGAAATGGAAGAATACCTTCAAAAATATAGCTTGCCCAGATTAACAGAGGAAGAAGTAAGTAGTCTAAATAGTCCCATCTCAGAAAAAGAAATAGACCAAGCTATTAACCAGCTTCCTAAGAAAAAGTCCCCAGGACCAGATGGATTTACAGGTGAATTCTACCAAACATTTAAAGAACAACTAACTCCAATGCTATGTAAACTATTTGAAAAAATAGGGATTGAAGGAGTCCTACCAAATTCCTTCTATGACACAGACATGGTACTGATACCTAAACCAGGTAGATCGAAAACTGAGAAAGAAAACTACAGACCAATTTCCTTAATGAATATTGATGCAAAAATCTTAAATAAGATATTAGCAAATAGACTTCAGAAAATCATCCCCAGGATAATACACTATGACCAAGTGGGATTTATACCAGGAATGCAGGGCTGGTTTAATATTAGGAAAACTATTAGTATAATTGACCATATTAATAATCAAATTAATAAAAACCAAATGATCATCTCAATAGATGCAGAAAAGGCATTTGATAAAATCCAACATCCATTCCTACTAAAAACGCTTGAGAGTATAGGAATAAATGGACTATTCCTTAAAATAATAAGGAGCATATATTTAAAACCTTCAGTAAACATCATATGTAATGGTGATAAACTAGAACCTTTCCCTGTAAGATCAGGAGTGAAACAAGGTTGCCCACTATCACCATTACTATTCAATATAGTACTAGAAACTCTAGCCTTGGCAATAAGAGCTGAGAAAGAGATCCAAGGAATTAGAGTAGGAAATGAAGAAATCAAATTGTCACTTTTCGCAGATGACATGATGGTATACTTAGAGAACCCCAAAGACTCTGCTAAAAAGCTATTAGAAATAATCCAGAATTTTAGCAAAGTCGCAGGATACAAAATAAATCCACATAAATCCTCAGGATTTTTATACATTACCAACACAATCCAACAGCAAGAGATACAAAGAGAAATTCCATTCAAAATAACAGTCGATAGTATCAAATATTTGGGAATATATCTACCAAAGGAGAGTCAGGAATTATATGAGCAAAATTACAAAACACTTGCCACAAAAATAAAGTCAGATTTAAATAATTGGAAAGACATTCAATGTTCTTGGATAGGCCGAGCGAATATAATAAAGATGACAATACTCCCCAAACTAATCTATTTATTTAGTGCTATACCAATCAGACTCCCAAGAAACTATTTTAATGACCTAGAAAAAATAACAACAAAATTCATATGGAAGAATAAAAGGTCGAGAATTGCAAGGGAACTAATGAAAAAAAAGTCAGAGGAAGGTGGTCTAAGTGTACCTGATTTAAAGCTATATTATAAAGCAACAGTCACCAAAACCATTTGGTATTGGCTAAGAAATAGACTAGTTGATCAGTGGCATAGGTTAGGTTCACAGGGCAAGATAGTGAATAAAAATAGCAATCTAATCTTTGACAAACCCAAAGATCCCAAATTTTGGGATAAGAATTCATTATTTGACAAAAACTGCTGGGAAAACTGGAAATTAGTATGGCAGAAACTAGGTATGGACCCACATTTAACACCACATACTAAGATTAGATCAAAATGGGTCCAAGATTTAGGCATAAAGAACGAAATCATAAATAAATTGGAGGAACATGGGATGGTTTACCTCTCAGACTTGTGGAGAAGGAAGGAGTTTGTGTCCAAGGGAGAACTAGAGACCATTATTGATCACAAAATAGAACATTTTGATTACACCAAATTAAAAAGTTTCTGCACAAACAAAACTAATGCAAACAAGATTAGAAGGGAAGTAACAAATTGGGAAAAAATTTTTACAGTTAAAGGTTCTGATAAAGGCCTCATCTCCAAAATATACAGAGAATTGACTTTAATTTATAAGAAATCAAGCCATTCTCCAATTGATAAATGGTCAAAGGATATGAACAGACAATTTTCAGATGATGAAATTAAAACTATTTCCACTCATATGAAAGAGTGTTCCAAATCACTATTGATCAGAGAAATGCAAATTAAGACAACTCTGAGGTATCATTACACACCTGTCAGATTGGCTAAGATGACAGGAACAAATAACGATGAATGTTGGAGGGGCTGTGGGAAAACTGGGACACTCATGCATTGTTGGTGGAGTTGTGAAAGAATCCAACCATTCTGGAGAGCAATCTGGAATTATGCCCAAAAAGTTATCAAAATGTGCATACCCTTTGACCCAGCCATACTACTACTGGGCTTATACCCCAAGGAACTACTAGAGAAGGGAAAGGGTCCTGTATGTGCCAAAATGTTTGTGGCAGCCCTTTTCATAGTGGCTAGAAGCTGGAAGATGAATGGATGTCCATCAATTGGAGAATGGTTGGGTAAACTATGGTATATGAATGTTATGGAATATTATTGTTCTGTAAGAAATGACCAACAGGAGAAATACAGAGAGGCTTGGAGAGACTTACATCAACTGATGCTGAGTGAAACGAGCAGAACCAGAAGATCATTATACACTTCAACAATGATACTGTACGAGGATGTATGCTGATGGAAGTGGATTTCTTCAACATAGAGAAGAGCTAATCCAATTCCAATTGATTAATGATGGACAGAACCAGCTACATCCAGAAAAGGAACACTGGGAAATGAATGTAAACTGTTATTTTTACCTTCTGAATCCAATTCTTCCTGTGCAACAAAAAATTCGGTTCTACACACATATATTGTATCTAAATTATACTGTAATATATTTAACATATATAAGACTGCTTGCCATCTGGGGGAGGGGGTTGGGGGAGGAAGGGAAAAAATCTGAATAGAAGTAAGTGCAAGGGATAATGTTGTAAAAAATTACCCATGCATATGTACTGTCAAAAAATGTTATAATTATAAAATAAAATTAAAAATTAAAAAAAAAAAAAAAAAAAAAAGAAATTAGATGAAATAGATGTATTGTGGACACTATTGCCATACTTTTGTGACTTCCTCCAGAACTGTTAAGCAACATATGAACAGGAACAGAGAAGTCACATCAATGCGGTGACCCATTATAGAGATTTGGCTCTGAGGTTACATCATTTAGATATACAACTAAGTGCAAAGAATTTGATGAGGAAGAGAATATTAATTAGAAGACTCAGAACTGTCTGTCTCAGTTTTCTTGCTAAATGGGTGTATAAAGTACCCTCTCAGGGTTTTTGTAAGGATAAAATAAGTTGACATTTGTAAAGTTATTTGCAAACTTTAAAGCATTACAAAAATGCTATCCTCATCATCATTATCTAATAACTTTTAGATCATTCTCTTTTTTTCAAGGAACTCAGTACTATATACCATACATCATATTCCAATATACCATATATTAATATTTCATCAATGCTTCTGTTCTAGGCCTATCAATTTCAACTGCCATGAAATCTTCATTTTATCTCAGCTACATTTCAACAAGAACCATACTATCTCTACCTCCAAATTCTGAAACTCCTTTATCGGATTATAATACCAAGTTTTTTCATACTTCATCTTCACATAGAGGGTTCACCTATGCTATGACCCCTGTCTTTGCCCTCTCTTCCATTTTCAGTCTTATACTTATGATTAACCAGTTTAACTTTACAGTGGCTTCAACTTTTGCGGTACTTTCCCCCATATCTTTTGATCTTTCCTGCCTTGGCAAATCTCTGTTTTGGGTTACTGCAATAATCTGCCTTCTCTGCTCCTTTTCACATGCTGCTTAATAGTTTTGGGAGAAGTAACAAAACGTCACCAGTCTCCATTATATATCCATGCCATCTAATCTCAGTTGTGCTCTGAGTAATTTGTTCTTTGTTCCTTCTGAATAATAATGAAAATCCTCTTGTAAGCTGGTCCAACCAATCTATTCTCTCCTCAAATCTTTTACTTCACATTTCTCTGTCCTTTTCTTTAAGTAAATGGCATCCTACTTTGTCAAAATAGAAGTCATCCCTTATATGTTCTATTACACTTATCCCCTTTATTCTACAGTTTAAACTCTTTTGTGGAATTCATTCCCCATTCTTTCCTTCTTTACTATTTTTTTTTTTCTGAAAAAAATAACCTTTTTCTATTTCAAAATGTGATGAGGCACACAACTCTGTTACTTGTTGGTTTCATCAAATAAAATGTGTCCCTTTTATCATCTTGACCCATTAGTCATGTTCTATATCTCTCTCTAATTTTCAATCTTTCCTATCTACTGACTGTCCCACTGCCAACAAATATAGCTGTCTTCGCTGTCTGTAAAAAGCTTTCTTTTAAAAGCAAATAGAACCACAAAATATAATTCCCAATGATTGCCACAATGTAAAAAAGAATAACAAAATGTCACTAATTAGTGTATAATTATAATGACAATTTTGGCCTCAGAGAAAAAAAAAGAGAAAATATACCTTTTGATTTAATGAACAAAATTAGGAAAAAAAGACATATGAATATTCTGTCAACATTTTTGTTCCATCAGTGATGTTTTATTGGACTGTAGTTGCTGTTTCATTTACTTTTAAAATCTCTTTTACAAGAGAAGTACTTTGGCTAGATAAAAGGAGGGTAATATTTACCCATGAATATAATTTAAAAAGCTGAAGCTATCAGTTAAAATAATTTTAAAATGTTCTTTATTCCTACCATTCCTTCTCAATCTCCTTAGTTGAGTCATCATGCATATTCCACTTAAAATGTGTACCCCAAAGATTTGGCCTAATCTTTCTTCTTTTTTCTCTGTACTTTTATTGAATTCATTAACTCCCACGAATTCAATAATTATCTCTCTATATTCAGTCCTATTGTTTTTCTAAACTCTAATTCTGAATCTTCAACTTCCAGTTGGACATATCTAACTGGATTTCTGCAAGCAATTCAGATTCAATATGTTAAAAATGAAATTCATCATCTTTTCTGCCCTCCCATACCTACTCCTACTTTAAACTTTCTTACTTTTGTTGAGGGTACTACCGTCCTTTTAGTTCTCCATATTTATAATTTTAAAGCCATTATTGACTCTTCTCTTCAACATGAAATTAGCTGATGTGTCTTTATTGTTTCTCTATTTATTGTTTTGCATTTATACTCCCTTCCCCTACTCCCATGAATACCTTCTTCCACTAAACCCATATTTCCTGTATTATTGCAATAGACGTCTAATTGAATTCCTGGCTTCAGTGTTTAACTGTTCAAATTATTTTTTTCATTCAACTTAAGTCCACCAGTTTCTGCTGTGTGACAGGTGGTTTATAAACCAAACATCTGTTATACTTTGCTGAGAGCTCCTTCAGAATGGCGTCAAGTGCTACCTTTTGACCTATTGAGGTTATTTTGAATCTTTTGCTCTGCTGTTCCACTTTCAAAGGAACCACTTAGATTATCAACTTGATTGGGAAGTATGTTTTCAGGAGGAAGCTCAGTCCATAGGGTTCTTGACTCCTAAATGAAGATATTTTCCACTTGTTAACATTTCCCAGTCTTCTCTTTCCTCCTACCACAAAATGTCTTTTTCCCTGATTCTTTCATTAATATGCATTTAAAAAATTTAATTAAGAAACTGAAATCTGTCCTGATCACCTTCTTATTTACATTTCAGCTATGTGCCAAGAGCAAAGGGACCACTCATGTAAACTGCCTCTTCTCTTTTCCCTCAAATCAGATTTGCCTCCCTCCTTTGGGAACCCTATTCAAAAGATCAAAAGGAGAGACTTTAAATTCCATAAATATTGTAACAACTCCATGTTCTTTGAAGGATAGCTTCGTTAGATTAAACTGTCTTCCTAAAAGGGTAAGGGAAAGGTCTTCAAAGCAAACTAACTAATCACAAGGAGTCAAATGCTCTCTTAGTAAATAAACATATATAAATTAGTGTTCCATATCAGATAGATAAGCATTATTTATTTTTTTCTTTTTAAAAGCAATTTATATGACAGTATTGCTGTCTTCCATGCATGTAACATTTTTGATCTCTAAAATAATTTTGTTAAAAAGCTAAAAGGAGTTCTTTAACCTTTTAAAAATTTATCTTAAGCATCAAAATAATTTCTGGCTTAGAAAAATTCCATTGTACTGAAACCATATGCTGAAAAAATAAAAACTGTAGAATATGTTCTGCTAATCATTTATCTTAGCTCTTTTCTGGAAGGTGAGTATATTTACTTGTGGTTAGGGAGAGTTATTATGGGGAAGAATGTGTTGAAAGTTATAAAATAGAATATGTTGCATTATTTAAGTGGAGCTTTTGACTGATATTAGTGATTTTAGATATTGATAATTTCATCATGTTTTCAGTTTATTCCTGTTATTTAAGATATAGAACACTTCATGTTCTGTAGAATTGAAAATGAGAGTTACTTAGAGGGCAGTGGGGGAGTTGTGAGCAGGATGTAATGCATAACAAAGGAGTATCTATGAAGAACCAGACCAAAGGATTTTCAAGAAATTAATCATAGAAGAGAAAATAGAAAATAAGATATAATGAACAGATAACCCATGTAAAACATCAAGAGAAAGTAAAGTTGAATACATTGCCTGGACCTTCTGAATCATACTTATTGGAAGGCATGGACAAGGATCACAAGATGGACAGGAATGGGGGGGGGATGCAACTATCTATTCTCTGTGTATCATGTATGTTCCTGTTTATTTACATATGATCTTCCTCATTATAATGAAAATTCCTTTAGCGTAGGGATGTTTTTTGTCTTTCTTTGTAGCCATAGTACTTAGAATACCATCTCTGCATTTAGCACTATTGACAGTCATGCTGATTTTTGCTACTGGACCCTGATGGCTCTAGACCAGAAAGTGAGGCTGGTGAGCTTGAGTAGCTCATCTTCAATTAAATCCAATTTACTTGCATGTCATGGCATCTCCTCTTCCAGATGTTATGGTCCTCTTTGAGAATGAAGGACAAAGCAACAATAGCACCTAACCCAAGGTGTAGTAGTATTTAATAAATGCTTGATGATTACTTGACTACATACTTGGAGGTAACAGAGATCTTAATTTCAATTTTAGGAGGGAGAAAAGAAAGAAAATGAATGAGTAAGACTTTGTATATTACTCCATCCAAGCTCTCCAAAATTTGTCCTTATTATGAGTAATAAACACTGTTTCCTCATTGCCTCTTGAACACATTCTCTTTATTTCTGTCTCTGAGACTTAATTCATGTTGTTCTCCTGACTATCCACATCCTACCCATTATTCCCTCTCTTATCAGTACCTACAGCAATTATAGCTTACACCACACAATTTAACCCTTAATTACATGTTCCTTAGAATTATTTGCTGTTTTCTATGTTAAGTTATTTTGTTCTCTCCAGCTATACTATATTGTAGGATTCTTAGACAGACAGCATGTTTTATAACTGTGGTTTTTCCCTCATCAAATTTCTATCATTATTCCTTCTCCTTCTTGTTCTCTTCTTCTTCTATGTTGTCTTTTCCTTTGTTTTCCTTGTCTTTTCCATGTAACATTGTTAAAATCTTGATAGGAGGGTCTGCGCTCTATAGATGCTTAATAAATTATAGTTGATGGAATTGAATCCCTGGGAGCATTTCATATTGAACTGGGTCAATAGAGGTTAATGTTCAATATATACTTTTTAATTAATGATGGTAATTTATGAATAAGTATACATAGCCTTTCATATTCTAAAATTACCTTGTTATTACTAGTTAGAAAGACAGATCTTTAGGAGGAGTTGTCATCTTGAAGTAGTTTCTACATATTAAGTTATATAACTGAAAATTTTTCTTCTCTCACAGAATCTTGAAGTTGGTTGGGAATTCAGGATCTAACTAAGTAAAGCTGAACTACAACTTGTAAAAATATGAAATTACTACATATTATTATTTTTTATCAGACTCTCTGGACTCATTGTACCAATCTTTTGCTCACACTGGCATATTGGAATATTTAGAAGGAAGTTAATTACTTCTTTCCTCTAGGTTCTATCAGCCCTGAAGGGTTAGTAATTTCCTCCCACAGGTGTTAATGAACCCTCCATTGGTTACCAGTTAGCTAACTAGTCATACACTTGCCTCTTTCACACATAGGTTCTTGGGGAGAGTAGGTTTAAATTTAAAGAGTTTATGTAGCCAAAGGATAAATTACAACTCTTGATTATTGGAGGCATTTTTTCTCCTTTTATGGGGACATCATAGGATTCCCTTTAGATGTAACTCTTCTTGTGTTTCTTGGTAATGCTAACATTAGCAATAACAGAAAATCGAAGTCTTTGTTCCTCTTGAAGTTTATTGGCCATAGGGAAGGAGTATAAATATTTACTATTAGATGAATCTCCATTATAAGTATCTGCTTTGTCAAGGCACTTCTAAATCTGATTGCTCCCAATGTTAGCTTCCAGACTGGCTTCCTGTATTATATATAGTCCAAGAGATAGGTCTAACTTTCTCAACTAATTCTAATATATTTACAATGTAAGATCATTTTGATATGATTTATTAATAAAATGTCTCCAATCCTCCTAAATTTAGTATAGATTTTTTCACACCAACTTTATATTTTTAAGGTTTAGGGTATCTGTTTAAATGATTTGGGTGAACTACATTTTTTGTTTTTGTTGCTGTCATTATTTCATTCTTCTGATATATTTTTTTCTCAATAGAATTTCAGAGAGAAATGATCTTGAGATATGTTGCTACCTTGCTATTATTATTTTCATTTGATCTTCTACAAAATGCAGCATAGTTGATAAATTAACTGCTTTTTTAGTTGAATAAAAATATTAGAATGTAAGTTCATATACATCTATGTAAGTTTTCTGAAATATTCTTGTAACAACCCCAGTAGCAGTTATCAAATTTTCTCTGCCTTTGAAAATTCTGCAGGAGGACCAATTAATTTATTTTCCACAAAATTAAAATTAGTTAGATTAAACATGTCTTTCTCACTGGTATATCCTGTCAACTGATGACAAAACAGCATATTTTTTCCATTTCATAAGTATAAGAATACCTGTTAGGATTACTAAGTGAGAACTCAGGTTGTCTGGAGGGTGACAAGGTGAGAATTCAGGTTTTCTGGACAATTACAAGGTGAGAACTCAGGTTGACTTGATAAGAGGGGGCAAGCTCATTGGCTGGGGTGGTTCTTCCCAGAAGCCCTTGCATTATCCCACGCCCATTCTCTGGGAGAATAAAAGAGGACTCTCAGAGATAGAAGAAGACTCTCTGCATTACATCAGGCCTGACGGAGCTCTCTGCAGGAAGGGAAGTCACTTCTAAGGACAAGAGTTAACAGCAACTGCCTGGAGACAACGGTTCGTTACAGGAAGAAGAATCTGACGGAGAGATTTGAGTAGACACAGCAGATCTCTTCCCAGAGAGCGATCCAGCAGCTTCTAGAGACGATAGCTCGCTACAATTGGCGCCCAACGTGGGGCAAGGACATTTGCTTATCCTGACAAGAGGAGCTAGACCAGACCTTCGCAATTTGGCGCCCGAACAGGGACTGAAAAAATATACACATTCTATACTAACGCACAGATTAATGTATGCTGTGAGAACATCCCAGAATGGCAAATTTTATTGGCCACCGCTCCAAATTTTGCACATGGATCTCCATTAAAGATTACCCGGCTACTACATAATTGGCGATGGATTTTTGAAGAAAAGGTTTCTAAGGTTCCTCTTAAAGGACCAACAATCTTTACAGATGCCTCCAAAGAAAATATTTGTGCCATATACTCTCATGATTTAACCATAAAGAGAGTAATCAGGACTCCTTTTCAATCCACTCAACAGAATGAATTATTTGCTATCATGCTAGCTCTCACTTATTACCCAGGAGACGTAAATATAATTACTGATTCAGCCTATTCAGTAGGTGTAGTACAAAGAATTGCCACAGCCCAAATAAAATTTGCAGCCTCCAATATTTATCAGCTCTTTAAGGAACTTCAAGAGCAAGTGAGAAAACATCCAGGCAAGATTTATATCTTGCATGTCCACTCACATAGTGGACTTCCAGGTCCCATTTTTGATGGAAATTCAAAGGCAGATAGCCTTCTAACCATGTTAGCTAGTAGTCCTTTATTTCAGGAAGCACAAGAATCTCATTCTAAATATCATCAGGCTGCTCGAGCTTTACGTTTACAATTTGGAATCACAAGAGAGGAAGCTAGGAGCATAGTAAAAAGCTGTACAGCTTGTCTTCCTTTCCATGCTCCTACACTCCCTCCAGGGAAGAATCCTCGTGGTTTGAGACCCAATGAAATCTGGCAAATGGATGTGACCCATTATAAATCTTTTGGTCGTCTATCTTTTATCCATGTAGTGGTAGACACCTTTTCAGGATTCACATTTGCAATGCCAGCAGCAAAAGAGACAGCCCGAGTGGTCACTGAATTCCTTATACAAGCTTTTGCAATTATGGGTGTGCCACAAGCAATAAAAACAGACAATGGACCTGCATATACGTCCAAACATTTTACACACTTTTGTGCACAGTATAAGATTTTACATACCACGGGCATACCCTTTAATCCTCAAGGGCAGGCAATAGTAGAGAGAAGAAACAGAGATATTAAGACACTCCTCCAAAAACAAAAGAAAGGGGGAGCCACAGGTAGCCCTAGGGAACTTCTAAATTTAGTTCTCTATACCATTAATTTTCTAATTTTTGACAAAGATGCGCTGGCTCCAGCAGACAGGTTTTATAACCCACCAGAAGGGCAGTGTCCAGTGAGAGCATCTCCACTGTCCTTAGATAATCGCCAGGTGATGTGGAGAGATCCAGAAAGTGGTGAATGGAAGGGACCAGATAGGTTAACTGCCTGGGGGAGAGGGTTTGCTTGTATTTCTTCAGCAGGAGAAGGAATCAGATGGGTGCCAACGAGTCATATTCGCCTTGTCCACCAGAGAGAGACAGAAAAAGAGAAAGACCTCAAAATAAAGGAGAAGATCTAAGAAACATCTTACACCGAAAGAGCATGGATAATAAAAAGACTGTTAAAGAACTTTAAAATCAGCAGGAATCATTGGACTTCCTCACACAAGATGAGACTAATGGACAATGGACTTATGGACATTTATAAATTTTCAATTTATGATTATTTGATTATGTTATATACTTCTAGCATGTGTTATGTTACTATGTTACTATATGCTTATGTAATTTATGTAATTATCTGTAATACTTCCCATATGGATGGATTTATGTTTCAAGGTCATGACTGTCCTATGTTCTAAATCAAAAGAAAGGGGGAGATGTTAGGATTACTAAGTGAGAACTCAGGTTGTCTGGAGGGTGACAAGGTGAGAATTCAGGTTTTCTGGACAATTACAAGGTGAGAACTCAGGTTGACTTGATAAGAGGGGGCAAGCTCATTGGCTGGGGTGGTTCTTCCCAGAAGCCCTTGCATTATCCCACGCCCATTCTCTGGGAGAATAAAAGAGGACTCTCAGAGATAGAAGAAGACTCTCTGCATTACATCAGGCCTGACGGAGCTCTCTGCAGGAAGGGAAGTCACTTCTAAGGACAAGAGTTAACAGCAACTGCCTGGAGACAACGGTTCGTTACAGGAAGAAGAATCTGACGGAGAGATTTGAGTAGACACAGCAGATCTCTTCCCAGAGAGCGATCCAGCAGCTTCTAGAGACGATAGCTCGCTACAATTGGCGTCCACACGTGGGGCAAGGACATTTGCTTATCCTGACAAGAGGAGCTAGACCAGACCTTCGCAAATACCTAAAAATGTCTTTTGACAAAACATAAATGTAGCTTTTTTGAACCCTTTGAACAATAACCAATTTAACATCAGCAAAAATATTATATTTATGACTAGAAACATGTTGCTAATATTAAAAACAAATATCTCTAATTTCTTATTCTTTTAAACTTTTAAAATTTATTTTAAACTTATACGGAAAATTGCAATGTGTACAGCAGAGCACAAAATATAAAGCAATAAATTCTCATTTTAGAAAGCCTATATAATAAGTACTATGCATTGCATTCAGAGTTGTCCATCTTTTCTTTACTTCCTTGCAGGTTTCTTTTCCTTTTTTTTTTTTTTTTTGTTCTCTTTTGTGTATTTTTTACTTTACTATTTTTCCCCCTTCCTCTCTTCTCATCCTCCAACAAGGATACAGTAAGTATAGATATATGTGTCTGTCTAGGCACACACACACATACACAAATACATGTGTACATGAACACATATGCACACATATGCACTATATATAAATATCTATAATCATACACATATATTAATATACATCTTTGTGAGACCATACTATGCTTGTTTGTCATCTATTTCTCTGAATATATCTTCTTCCTTGATAACTGCAAGTCTTACCATATTTTTCTAACTCCACCAACTCATCATTTTTATACCACATCAATAATCCAATATCTAGTTATTTTAAGTAGTCTGGGAAAATATTGATTAATATGGCTGAAATGCAGCACAATTTCCCTATTTTTCTCTTTTAATTACATCTATTTAGCTTTCATTTTCTCTGAGATCATGATTACTATCCCTGCTTTTTAATATAATAAATTTAATTCCTGATCTTTATTTTATGTTTGTGAGTATCTATTTCCTATCTCTCTTGAGTTTTCTATTTTACTTTTACCCACTATTTTACTTTTATATTAATTAAACTACCCCTCCCATCCTTCCTCCATTATTCTTTTTAACATACTCATCCCTCTAAGGATATCTCCTTTATCCTCTCCAAGCCACTCCATCCAGACATATCTAATCCCATTCTAGGTAGTCTACACACCCAACTATATTCTCTTGCTCCCTTCCTACTTCCTTACCTTCTTATTTCTTTATACATTTAAAAAACTTTCCTTGACTTCTAAATAAATATGTTGTTCTCTCTTTAATACTGATCTGATGTAAGATTCCTTCTAAATTTCTTTTTCCTTCGAGCTTGTTATATTTTGTCCTTTACAAAGGTTTCAGAATTTGGCTATGATGTTTTTGTAGGTACAAGGGTAGGATCTCTTTCAGGTGAAGGTTGGTGGATTTATTCTATTTCTTCTTTTATCCTAACATTTCAAGTCAATTTTCTTTAATTATTTCTTGTATTATTGTATTCTTTTTTTTTTTTTTTTTTTGATCATAGCTTTCAGGTAGTTTGATGATCTCATTTTTCTTTTCTTGATCTGCTCACAAGATCATTTTTTATGAGATGTTTCACATTAACTTCTATTTTTTCATTCTTTATATTTTGTTTTATTATTTCATGTTCTTTTATAACTTCACTGGCTTCTCCTTGTCCAATTCTAGTTTTCAAGAAATCATTTTCTTCCTTAAGATTCTATCTCTCTTTTTCTAATTGGTTGACTTTCTTTTCATCATTTCCTTGCTTTTCTTGCATTTTTTTGGTTCTAGTTTTTGTTCAATCTCTCTCATTGGATTTTTAAAATCTTTTTTGAGTTCTTCTATGAATTCTTTTTGGGCATGTGACCATTTGCTATTACTCTTTGGGGTAGCAAAGTGTCTTTTGCTTCAGTATCCTGCTCTGTAGATGAAACCCATTTTTCTGTATTTCCATAAATAAATGGCCTAAAAATAGAAACCAAGAGCTTCAAACTCCTGTTAAGTAACCACAACCAGAAATATTCCTGTACTAATCTACTGCATTCACCTGTCACCTAATGTCAAGTCTTGGCAGCACAGCTGGGTCCAGTGTCCCTTGTCAGTGGAAATTCCCTCAATCTTCCTTCACTCAGATGCCCACAGGAAATGAAAATTCTAGTGGGCGGGGCCAAGGTTAACACAAGACCCAGCTAGCTAGAGTTTACTGGAACAATCCTGGAGGTATTTATACTTCACAAAGGCCAAAACTCCATCCTGGTATCTTTTTTCAGATCTTGTTTGGTTGACCCAAGAGGACCATTATTTTCTTCTAACTCTTGTTTATTTTTAACCACTCTATGTTTGCCCAAGGAACTCTTCTGTCTTGTTTGTGGGGGATATGTGGAGAGTTTGGAATTTTCTGACCTACTCAGCCATCTTCTTAGAATCCTCTCTCCATCTCTAACTTCTTAACAGAATCATCTTCAAAAATAAATGTGACAATTTCTTTGACATATGGCAATATTAATTTTTCTTCAGTAGTATTAGTTTCCCCAATTTATTTAAATTTTGAAAGGTACTAAATAGGAAGTTTTAATCAATTTTGTTTCTTATTCATTCACAGAAATAAATGAATTATTTCAAGATTCCAAATCATCCTCTCTTCTTAAAAAAATTAATAAGCATATCAACTCCTTAATCTTTTAAACTGTTCTCTGCAAAAACATGAATTACTCATTGCAATCATGGATATTCATTTTTCTCAAGAAATGAAAAAAACAAGTATAATATATTATTTATTGCATTTTTTCTTTTTTAGACATGACAGAATATAGGCATTTAAAAAATTTTGTACATTACTTCAGAATTGTATCTAATAAATTATTTCTTATTAATTTCTTGATTATATAATATGTTAAATCTAAATTAATATTTTGAAATTCCTCATTAATATATTTTGGCATTTTGGGGGTGCACAATCCCAATTTTTATCTAAACAATCCAATAGAACACAGTGATTAACAATTTTCTACTAAAACTTATTTTATACTCAATTTTTATTAAATATATAACAATACCCTGCCAGTACAATGGACACAAATGTGTTTTCTCCCAACCAATGGTTTTTTCCTTAATAATAAACACATATTGGGATACTTCTCCATAGCTGAATGTTGATATTACCTTTGTGCCTGGCCTCCAGAAAATAAAAAGTAATAGCAAGTTCCAAAAGAAACTATTACTCTTCTACTGGTTAGTGGAAAGGGCTATATTAAATGATAAACATACTTAAAGTTCAATACATATATTGCTTTAAAAAATTATATTTATATATAAATCAAGTTTTATAAGACAACCTCTTTGGACATGATTTTCTTCTCTTCTCCAATAACATATAGGTTACACCCTCAAAAAATTCTATTGAAGAACTCATTTTTGCCAATCAGTGCACAAAAGAGATAAACTAGAATATAAGCAGATGGTAAGTTTATATCAGAAAACAGCATTTTTCTACAAAGGAAATCCACATAGGATTGTTTGGAATGATTCATCTTTTCAAGATGGCTTACAATGTGCATAACCAGTTGTAACATGCCCTCCTGGCAGTTACAATTACTAGTCTGCCCTAGGCCCAACAAAGTACCTTTGACCACTGACCTTTGCAATGTCAACTCTACCCGGCTTGCCTCCTCTGAGGCCTTCAAAGGTCTCTGGCCACGATCTCTTGAATCTATAGTTTAATAACCGGTAGCACTCTCAAGAACAGCCACGTGTAATCTTAAAAGCCTTTATTATACCTACTCACATAATGCCCTGACTTGTCAGCTCCCTAGTGAACACCTGGTCTGAAGACCCACGTGTTCTCTACCAAACTCCTTACCTCTTAGCTATCCATTAGCTTGGCTTGGCTTGGCTACCCCAGGCTAGGTAGCCAGGTTAAAGAGAGGGACTGCTGTCTGCAGTGGGCTTATAAAGGGCCTGTGAGGTCACACACACAGCCAACCAGCAAGAGAGCTGTCAACCCATTACGAAGCTATCTCAGTATAGACAGGATCAACAGGGCAGTCCTATATCCATAGAGATTACTTCTGGGCCACTCAAATCTCCTGTTGCTCTGTGGTGCTACCCATTTAAAGGGCCCTTACAACCAGTGATTGTGGTTTTCTTGACATTTGTTTCTTAAATTACAAATGTTTATAATATCTTATTTGTTGAATTGAAATGATATTATAACCATTGGTGAACATTTAAAAACTAGTTGAAACTGACATAAAAATGCATTGTTTTTCTGTTCTGGTAAAACTTGAAATATTTGGGTAAGATTTTAACTCTAGTTTGATTATATTTATTTGATTGATAGTGGTTATTAAGTTTATAATAAATTTATAATAAATTAAATTGTATATATTTTTTTAAGCTAGGGGCAGCTAGGTGGCACAGTGGATAGAGCACTAGCCCTTAAGTCAGGAGAACCTGAGTTCAAATGTGACCTCAGATACTTAACCCTGTTTAGCTGTGTGACCCTGGGCAAGTCATTTGACCCCAATTGCCTCAGGAAAAAAAGAAATTATATATCTTTTTACCCCAAATACCTACTAATGAAAAACACTACTAAATACAGTGGAACATACAATAAATTATACTTGATTTTTAAAATTATCAAGATCTGGGTAATAGAAAATGATTTGTTTTATGTTTTCTAAGTGAATATTTTGAATCTATAGAAATGTGGTGGTATAGAATGCCCTGGGGAGATCCAGAATTCTTCCATTATACCTCAGCTACAGCTACATTTTTTGAAAGGAAAGGAAAAATAAGAAAAGAAAGAAAATGGTGGTAGGATTTGAACATATTCAAAAGGGGATAAAGAACAAAAATGTCATTTTCATGTGTTTTATTATTGTTGTTTCAATTGGAGCTATATTGTTAAAAGTTCCATAAAATGTTCTCCTTGGTGATGTTGTTGGTTCCCAGGGGTTCAATTACTTTCATATACATGACTCCCAGATCTATATACCTATCCCTCATCTCTGCTAAACTCTAGTTCCATATTATGAATTATCTTCTGGGTATCTATCAGGATGCCACAAAAGTATTTTGAATTCAACTTGTCCAAAAACCAACTCATTAAATTTTCCTCAAAACCAATCTCTCCTGTGAATTTTCTCTTGTTTGAGTTGGTGGCTTTGCTGTTAGTTCAATTGCTCAGGTTCAGTATTTTAGAATTTCATGGACTCACAGAATTTGTTTACTTTCATTCTTTCTTCTCAAATCCCATATCCAATTACTTGCCTAATTTTATCAGTGCTATTTACAACATCTGTCTTCTTTTCTTTATTCACAAATTTTTGCCCTATTCATGGACATCATCAACCTTTACCTGCACTGTCCAATAATCTCCTTATTGGTTTATCCATTGTTAACTTCTCCCCTTTTCTATCCCTTTTTCATAAACAGTCAAGCTGATATTACAATTCTAAATGTGATCCAATCCTCCCCCAAATAATTGACAATTTTCATAATTCAATATTGTCCCTAGAATATAATGCAAAAATCCTCAGCTTGTCATTTGAAGCTCTGCCCTCCTTTTCCCCCACCTCCTTCCCTAGACAGCAATTAATATATATTAAATGTGTACACCAAATTATATTTTCAAAGAGTCTTCTATAAATTCTTTTTAGTCAGGCAGCCATTTAACATTATTAATCTTTGGGATAGGGGAGACTTTTTTTCTAGTATCTCCTCTGAGGATGAACCCTGGTTTTCCCTAGTCCCATTTTAACTTCCTATGGTTGGCTTCTTTTTCTTTTTCCCACTCAATTTTTTTTTGAAAAAATGAGAATTTAATAATCACCTCTGGTCCTTGGGGTAGAGATTGGGGAGAAAGGGGAGGAATTATCCCTCTGGTTTCTTTTTGCTTTTTCCTCTGACCCAGAATCCAAAACCAAAAATTCCCTCTCCAGCAAGTGCCAGCAGCCAGCAACATCTTGCCCTACTGCTTCTGTACTCATTGGATATGCTGGTTCCTTCTTGCCCAGGACCATCTCTCAGCAGCACAACTGGGCCTGAAGTTCCTTGTTCTTATCCTCTCAACTCAGATTCCCAGCACCCCATACAATTTGGGAGGTGAAAGTTCCTGTGGTTTGGGTTGAGTCTACCTCTGAACCAGCTAGCTCAGGACTCCCTGCTTGTTCTTTCAATGGAGCTAGTCTGGAGGTCTTGACAATTCACATTGCTAATTTTCTCTCTTGGGGTCTTTCTTTGGGACTTCTCTGGTTGCTGTAGCAGGATCTGGGTTCTTCCCCAAGCTAATTAGCCTATTGACTATATTAGCCCTGAGGCATAATTTTGTTTTGTGTTGGAAACTTGGAGTACTGGGAATTTTCTGACCTACTCTACCATCTTGCTGTAATCCTTCTCTGTTATTATTAATCATTATTAATCTCTGCTCCATAACCCTGGTTTCATCTAATGAGGTGTCCCCTCATACAAAATATCTTTTCTTATTTCTCAGATACCCTCATAAACTTACTGTGTCATGTACAAAAAACTTCCTATTTACATATGTGCTTCATCTGCCTAATGGAATATACTACTTGAGTATGAAAACTATTTTATTTGTACATTTGTGTCAGTTCTTAGCACAGTACCGTGCTCATAGAAGGTTATTAATAAGTGCTGGTACTCAGAGTAATAAATGGAGACTGCAAAGCTTTATCTTCCGCCTGGTCTCCAATATTCATTCACACTCTCAGTATCACTGGAGCTGGACTTCAACAGGAATTGAATCAAAAAGCTACACAATTAAGATAGCTTGTTTTGTTAAATTGCTTTTATTGCCTATTTTTGCTAATAATAAAACAAAGATATACTTTAATTCTACTAAGATAAACAATTCTAGCTTGCTTTGTTAAATACTGGGCAAAAAACTGTTTTGTTTTTTCATCATGGATCCCTTTGGTAATTTGGTGAACTCTATGAACCCCTTCTTAAAATGATATTTTTAAATGAATAAGATAAAATAAATGGAATAATTAATAAAATGTTGAAATTCAGTCATCAAAATATATTTTAGAAATTTTCATGAACCCCAAGTTAACAATTCCTAGATTTTCAAGATAAAAGGTAGACTCTTACATTGCCTAAAGAAAGAACAAAAGAAACAAGCATTCATTAAGTAACTACTTTGTGTCAGACATTGTGCTAAACACTTTGTAAATGTTCTCACAGGATCCTCATGATAATCCTGGGAGCTAGGTGCTATTGTTATTTCCATTTTACAGTTGAGGAAACAGGCAGAAGATGATAAGCAATTTCAGTGTGAAAACAATTTTGAATTATGAACTTAATATTGATAATGTTGTTAAATGGGGAATAACAGAAGCAACTGAGATTTTTAAAACGTGAGGACAAATTTTATAATTTATATATGGTGAAGTAATTTATATTTACATATGGGCATTGACACTGAAGCTATGATTTCACTAATACTAGAAATCCCCAGATGAAGAGACTCCTTCTACCAATGCAAGTATTGCTCTTCCCTGTAATATTTAGTACTGAGGGTTCTGTAGAACATTAAGGTTGCCTAGTACATGTCCCTAAAGATAGAATTTATGTAAGATCTTGGCTCTGATGTCAGTTTTCTATTTTCTACTTACTATGGCAGCCTCTAAATCTAATAGAAATATATAAAATTTGTATGTTTTAGAATTACAGAATAAATATAGACTGTCTTTATCATATATATCAAATTAATAAAAAAAAAAAAAAAAGGAATCAGTCTGAGAGAGAAAGACCCTCAGGATTTCTGGCCTAAACCACAATTGCTATTTACATTTATTCTGAGGCAATCAGGGTCAAAACAAAAAATCAAGTGGGCTTGACCTTGGACCTTTTGTTAGCCAATAAATGAAATTTTAAATTTTAATAATTTTTGTTTGTTTTTGACTGGGTAAAAAAGAAAAGGCATTTTCTACCTCATTTCCTTCTAACCTAAACATAATTACTGTTGGGTATTGCCTCAGTCAAATTGAGATCTGTTAAAAAGACTAACTTAAAAAGGCCAAAATCTTGCACTGCATTCAGAGCCATTTCTGGTAGATCTGGTCTATATCTTGCCACTGGACCCAGATAGCATCCAAATAGAAAGTAAAGTGGGTGCCATTCCTTCCTTATTAAATCCAATTCACCTGCATGTCATGGCAAAACCTCCAAGATGTCAAGGATAAACAGCAACAACAACATTGATAATGCATCAAATAACTTTTGAGAAGGGTATATTTTAAATATCTAGTCAACTCTATGAACTCTTCAAAATGTTAATAATCACCTTTGACATTTGAAAAATAGTTCCTCTATGCATCCTGTTTTGGTTTTTCATAGAGTTCTGCTTACTTTTTGTGCTCAGAGGAGATGAAGAACAATTGGTCAATATTCTGTGTGAGTGTGTATTTATGCATATGTATATATGTATTTAAATAATGTACCAAATACTTAATGACAGCTAGGAATCTTTTTTTCCCCTCGATAAATAATGCCAATTAGGGGTCTTTTCCTAACTCTTCAATCAGTTATTGTTTTATTTATTATATATTTTTATAATATTATCCCTTGTATTCATTTTTCCAAATTATCCCCCCCTCCCTCTACTCCCTCCCCCCATGATAGGCAATCCCATACATTTTACATGTGTTACAATATAACCTAGATACAATACATGTGTGTAAATACCATTTTCTTGTTGCACAATAAGCATTAGATTCCGAAGGTACATGCAACCTGGGCAGACAGATATTAGTGCTAATAATTTACATTCACTTCCCAGTGTTTCTTCTCTGGGTATAGCTACCTCTGTCCATCATTGATCAACTGGAAGTGAGTTGGCTCTTCTTTATGTTGAAGATTTCCACTTCCATCAGAATACATCCTCATACAGTATTGTTGTTGAAGTGTACAGTGATCTTCTGGTTCTGCTCATTTCACTCAGCATCAGTTGATGTAAGTCTCTCCAAGCCTCTCTGTATTCCTCCTGCTGGTCATTTCTTACAGTTATTGTTTTGAAATCATTGGAGTATAATTACTATTTCCCAATAAATTTCCTACCAAACTATCTTTATTCTTTTTTAATCATTTAGTTTTAAATCAGATTTTTTTTAAGGAGAGGATTAGATTATATAGTGTAAACATATTGCTGGAAGATTTCAGAAATCACCTAGTCAAACTGCCTCAATTTAGACATGAGGAAACTTAGGTCCATGAAACTGAATGACTTGCTTAAGGTTATGAAAGATAGAAAGCATAAAAGGGAGGATTTCAACTCAGGTCTTCTGACTCCAGAAAGTGTTGTTATTTTTTTCGCTATTGTCTCATACACATTAATACTAATAAGAAATGGAAATAATTTTATTCAATTATTTAATTTCATTTAACAGACGTAAAAGCAAAATTTTGGAGATCTTAATTATAATGTATACCTTTTATTTACATAGATCAAGTGTCATGAAAAATGAATAAGTAAATATCCATACATCTGAACAACTCTGACTACAATAATATTAAATAATTATCAAGGAGAGTGAAGTTTGGGACCTGGTTTACCCAGATTGCCTGTCATTTCTCAATTTTATAATACCTTTTTACCTTACGTTTTCTTATTTAGTTGCAACCTGTGAAATATGAAATACTGATTATTCTTGGTTTCTATGTCTGTTATTGGTATCCATGCAAATACACAAATAACAAGCTAGTTAAATAGAAGGCAATGCTATTCCTCTATTAAATAGGAATACATTTACATCCTTGGTCTTAGGAGAGTAATAGGCAATTGTTTCAACATGGAAGGATGAATATTATTCCTATACCACTCCCTGGGGATTCTAGTCGACTGATGGAAAGAATTATCAAATAATCATAAAATCGTACTGTGCTGACAACTATGAAAGGGAAAGTGTGAAATTTACTTATTTCTTGTTTCACACATTATAAGTTCTAGCCAAATTGGACTATTAGCTGTTTCCTGAATTTGAAATTCTATCTTCTGGTTCAGTACAATGGTATAAATCATTCATGTTGAGAATGTGTTCTTTTATCCTTTCTTTTATTTTCTTTCAAAACTCAACTCAAAAGAGCTTCCTTTGCAAAGGTATTGAGTGTTTTGTTATTCCAGGATCTCAGTGACTTTCACTATACCTAAAACAATTTGACTCCAGTGACATCTGAATATTTCCTTCCTGGTTGAACTCTGCAGTTACCTGACACATGTCTGAGCCTGAACCTGACCAACACTATTTGGGTTTTGTCCCTGCTTGGAGTTCTAGTACATTGCTGCTGGACTGAGCCTCCGTTAGCCATCTAGAAAGCTTTTCAAGTTCAGAGTAATAGAATTCCAGGTTCTTCACTTAGTCTCCATGTCTAGCTGCTCTCTTGTAAATAAAACTGAATCCTCAAGGGTTAAAACTGAATCCTTGACTATGCTACAGACTTGAGGCTGCAGAGCCATACAGCTACTGTTTGCTTCCATACCTGTTGCTTGCTCAGCATATTGCCTGAGATCTAAGAATGCTTCTTTCTTCAGACTGCCAACTTTGGGCACTTATTACCTTCTCAATCTGGACTAGGTTAATGACCAAGCACTGCACAGTGAATGATGGAACTTTCATTTAGCTCCTGAATCTTGCTTGTACCTACACAAAGTCTAACCTGCTCTGGGCTCTTTTTTATTTGTCTACATAGTTACTGGCAAAGTCTCATTAAGTTCTTATATTAGAAGCTCTTTATATCATGATCCTGGTTGGATCCCATTGATCTCCTTGTTCTGACATGGGCTAGAAAATGTGGATAATTGCATTTTGCTGTTCTTTTGGATTTTCCAATCATGACAATGTGATACATTTTTTTTTAGATTTTTCTAAAATAGTCATATTATAGCTCATATACTACTCCCTTCAGTTGATTACTCTTGGAATTACCACCATCATAATAAGAGGTAAAATGTTCTTGTATAGGAAAACAGAAACCAAAAACACCACAAAAAATGTTATGAATTTGATGGAATTTAAATGGTGTTGACCCCTCTTCTTTCATGTTCAACCTTGTAGGAAAACTGGTATAAGAATGGAATACTTATTTTACTCTGGTTTAAAGTCACTATGGAAAAGATCTCTGACATAGGCATATCATTAAGTTATTGAAAGGAAAGGTGAGCTATATGAAAATGAGAAAAAATTGAGAGCAGGTAGGACACAATAGCTGTTTAAATGGACCATTACAGAGAGACACAATTATGGTTGTATTATCCTCTGGAGGGTGCCTTAGTGTGGGTTTATGAACTCTGGGAGAAGGGCCAAGTTAGCCTTAATTATATTTAGTTTAACTCGTCAATTTAAATGCTCAGCATTTCCCTAACTCTCTTTTTGCTCCTCCCCCCTTTTGGAGCCACCATATCTTTCTTCCATTGACCTTTTTATTTCATTCATGTTAAATGTTTTTAATCAGGCATCACATCTTTTAGTTTGCATTTAAAAATTAATTAAGAGATGAAAAATCTATTCATCCACATTATGCTGCCTGAAAACGCTGATATTAATAATGGAATTATAAAATGAAAACAGCCCTTTCACCGGATGTAACTCTACAGTAATTTCCGCTTGTTTGCTGTTTCTGCTTTTATGAGTCCAGTTACCCTTTAAGTACAAGTCAGAGGTAGCCCAGAGAATGAGAGTCCTTTCTTCAAGGACAAAGAAAATATTGCCTTTATCATCATCTCCCCATTTCATCTTTGCTTTTCTATTCCAGTTTCTAGGGACACTCAGAATGGCAAATGGGAAAGAGGCTTGTTACATTATAATTGCTGTTGTCTGCAGTGGTCCATATACTTTACTAATTTTTGGTTTATTTATTCATACATTCAATTAATGGTGGCATTTTATTATGTGAATTGAAGAGAATCCAAGGAAATGATTAGCATAACATATTTTCTTATTCAATTCCTTGCCTATCCCGTAATTGTCATTAAATGTTAACTGGGACTTGGTTTTTTTATGGCAAGCAGAAAACACATGGATCCTGGTTATTATCACTAATAATAACCAGAAAAACAGCTCCATTTTTATGAGTATCAGTGTAGATGTTTAGGAATCCATTGGCTGTGCAGCAACTATTGCTTTGTGCTATGAAGATGAAATGTAGGCTTTAATCAATTTATGATTTTTTTTTCCAGTGACCAACATAGGGCTTATTGCTTATTGATTACACATATCAAAGTTGTAGATGACATCCTGGTCATCAAAACTGGTAGAATGTTCTGGGGTTTGTGAAGAGATTTCAAACAGTGTTAATATTCTGAAAAATCTCTGGTATTTCTTATATTATCCTTTTCTCTATTAAGCTAATAGAAGTACTCTGTTCTCTAATCACTTCTCCCAGCAGGGATACTTCCTTTTTGTTCTGGTAATCCTTGGCACTAGTTTCAGTGAATCTGGGTTCAAATTACAACTTTGACTACATTTGTGGTCTAGGGCAAGTCTATTAACTGTTCTGGTTCTCTGTTGTGTCCTTTGTACAATGGATTGAAAAGTTGGACTCCATAGCCTCTGGGAATCCTCCTATCCATTTAATTATTTTTATCCCAAATCTTCTATTTATTTCTGGAGACTTCTATTTTCCTTACTGAATTGGATCTTTGCCTAAGGTAAGGACTTAGAAATCCCAGATCACTGTGGACTCAATCTTCCTGACATGGCAACTCTACTTGAAGGACCCTGGAAACATTATTTTTCCTTTATAGTCAGAGAGGCAACGCAGTACAGTAAAGGTGGTGTGATGTAGTAAATACAGTCTTATAATTGGATTTAGGAAGTCTTGAGTTCAAATCCCATTTCAGATATTTACTAGCTCTGTAACTCTGAATAACTAACAATTTCCCTGAGTTTCAATTTCCTCATTTGTAAAGTAATGGGGCTGAAGGAGATGATCTCTAAGGTCCTTTTCAGCTCTAACTTTATGATCCTATGGCCCATTCTTGCTTTGGAGATATTAGTCTGGGTCATGTGATAAAGAAGAGCCTCTACTTCTCATCCTTCTGTTTTTCTTTCTGCATTCTACTTTTTTGAGTATTATGAATTAAGCCACATGGTCTTTACTGTAAGCTATATTTTTAGCATTGATTAGCTTGTCTAATTTTTTTCAAAGATACCTTAAGATTATGTGTGGTATATGTTTATACAAACATTTATCTATCTATCTATTTGAATTATTGATTAAATTCTATACAATGAAACTCCATTATAACCTTGATATTTGATGACAGGGATTTTTTTTTTTTTTTGCAAGCTTCATTCTGAACTTTCTTTTTTGTAATTATTCAAGGAGATGGGTTTGTAACCATAAACATAGCCTAATAAAGTTCATGTTTTAAAAGAGGTATCTGCATTCTTACATAGATAACCTCATGAATTGCAACTCATAAAAGCCTTGATTGTATCTTGTGAATTTTACAAATAAAGAAATCATTTTTATAGTTGGAGAACCTATAAAATAACCCTATGGCTACTCTTCAGTACAATCCAATTAGGAATGGGTTCTTTAAAAAAAAAATTGGTAACCTTTTAAACTATTATAGCTATCAAGACAAACTGAAAACATGACTGGTTACCTTTCCACAGTGATTAGAAACACAATAGAGGAAGTCTTTGATAACTAGCATTAAATATTTTATTATGTTTCCTGGAACTTTAACCTGAAATCTCCAATTAAAATGAAACCTCCTCAAGGATTTCATGTTAATGAATCTGCAAACTTAATACAACTTTTTTTAGACCTTCTTTTCCATCTTTGGAGTAAGAGTTATTGTAATCTTAAGTCTGTAGGGTACTTGCTTTGTTGCCTACCTGGTTTGTTCAAGTCAATTAGGAAAAATTAAAACTAAATGTAGGCCCATTTTAATATGAAGAATACTGTGAATATGATTTTGGATTATATCTATAAACCATATTTCTCAATTAGTATTATAATATTATAATATTTCTTCTCTATGATATTTGTTTGGATGAAATCAGAATTTTAAATTCCCCTCATCTTGTCCACACTCCACTTGCTCATAAGGAAAGAAGTTCATCTTCATAGCCTAAGTATCAAAAGGAGTGGGAAACTCCTGCTCATCCAATTCTTGGTCTTTTTCATGTGAGTACTTAATTTTTGAGTATTTATTTATCAGAAGATAGGGAATTATTCTAAAACAACTAAGTAGATAGAGTGTGGAACCTTTCCCTGAATTCAAATCTGACCTCAAACACTGGCTGTATATTCCTGGACAAGTTACTTAACCCTGTTTGCTTAACCCAGTTGCCTCATGTGTAAAATGAACTGGAGAACCAAATGACAAATTCCTTCAATATCTCTGCCAAGAAAACCCCAAACACGGTCATGAAGAATCTGACATGACAGAAAGGACTCAACAACCACAACTTTTCATGATGATCTGATCCATTTTATCCTTTACTCTCAACCTTCCAGGAAAGTAAATAATTAAATTACACAGGAAAATTTATTTACATCCCGTTGTTTGTTTGTTCTCTAAATGGACCATGACATTGGATTTAAGTGAGGGAGTGGTCATCAACCTCACTTTCCCTTCCAGGTATTATTACTCTATGGGATTTCATAGATGTATAGACCAAGGGCTAGAAAGGACCAAAGGGGCCATCTTATCTAATCCTCTTATTTTACAATAAGGAAATTGACATTTCGGACATTACATGCCACAGAGGTTACATTTGGATCTGGGTCATCTGAATACAGAAAGACTTTTCCTTCTTCCAAATCACTGAATTGATTTTTTTCTCCTAGAACTAGTTACATCCCCAAAGACTATCTTTTGTTCATTCAGTCATAAAACTGGTACCTACTATGTGTTGAGTTTTGTGCTAAGTACTTGCAATAAAGAGACAAACATGAAATTAGGGGCACAGTGTGGCTGTGGTTCATAGATGTTACTCTAGAGTGCACCAGTTCTTTAGAAAATTCTCTTTCATACCTCTGATCCTAGGACAAGTTCTGATCCCCACTGAGTTCATGTTGTCAGCAGATTGAGACCTAATAATGGCACCTGATCATGTCTAGTTTTTTTTTTTTTTTTTTTTTTTTTTTTTTTTTTTTTTTGCTTTGGGTGGCCCTTACGAAGCCAGGTCAGTTCCAGTCTTTTCCAAGGACATGAACACAATTGATTGCTACCCAGATATTTTTTAAATGGTTTAGAATTTTTAGAAGTGATACTGTCTGGTGGCAAAAGCACATAATGCTTTTAGACTAATCCATTATTTCATGGTTTTAGGCCCTAAATCTAAGACCAACTACTCTTAGAACTATTGATTTTATTTATATCTTCTGATAGAATTTTGACTAAGGGTACATGATGCAGACTGTATCTTACTTTGGGAATACTAAGACAGAGAAAATGGCTTAATTACTCAACTATGGCAGGAACACTAAAGAGTGTTGAAGTGATGAGTCATGTTAATATCTTAATCCTCTCTGTTCCCATCTGTTGTGTTAGATAGTTTCCAGAAAAATAGTCATCTGAAAGAAAGGATGGTTTTGTGTGTGTGTGTGTGTGTGTGTGTGTGTGTGTGTGTGTGTGTGGTCACTATTAGGGAAACGTGATTGCTGTTCTATGGGAGTGGAAAACAGCCACTGTTATATAGCTGGACAAGGTCACTGACCTTTCTCCTGTTCTGAGGAACTAAATATAATGAGAACTTAAGCTGGTCTAAGCTTACCACAAATGCATCACTGATTTTTTATAAGAGGAAAATTTCCAGTCAAGTCTTTTCCTGATAGGTCCCTGGGTCATCTACTGCTTCCCTGTAGCTCCATATCTAGTTTTTCTTGTGTTATCTGTGCCTGGCAAAAACTATAAACTTCCAGACATTATGATGATGGTGACAATAATAATTCCTCTTTACAAAGCATTTTAAGGTTTGCCAATATACATTGTCTCATTTGATCCTCCTTGTAATAGCCCTGAAATAGGTGATGATATTACTCCCATTTTATTAAGAGGAAACTGAGGCTGTCGGATTAAGTAATATACCCAGTCATACTGTTTTTCCAGAGATTTAGTCCCATATTATCTCCACTATGCCATGCTACATTTCTGAGATTTTAGAACAGGAAACTACAAAAGGCTAAGTAAAGGAAATCTGTGTCATATGTCACAAGGTCAGCAATGATATTGGTAATAAATACCTCTTGAGTCCTTACTTACATTCACCTGAATTCCTGTGTTAAAAGTTGAAGGGTCAGGACGTTTGACAGGTCTTTGACATTTATTTCCTCTACTTTAATGATTTTTAAAAGCATAACTTTTGTTGTTAATCTCTTAGTATAACCTAATGATTTCATTTTCCTTGAAACTTTTCTAGCTCTTGGATTTCACTTCCTTCTTATGTAGTCTGATGTGCTTCATCAGCAGTTGTAATCTTAAATTTAGGAAGGAAATATTCAGCTGTCTGGAATTTTGAGTTTTCTTCACAACTTTTATTCCTCATTTTCCTTTTCTGCTTCATATTCTAAGTGTAGTTAAAAATGAGGACTTTTCCCCCTGAAAATCAGAAGCTTTTACTCTGACTCCTCTTGTTATTTGCTTTTTTTTTGAAGTAATGGAATTTTCCAATGAAGCCCACAGTTTTCACACCATTTTCTGGAGCTTGAGAAGAGTGCACTCTGTACCCTAAAAATAACAATTTCTTCACCATTTTCCAGGCCTGGCATGTTTTAATGAAACTGCTTGCCCAGAAGATATCACATTACCTTTCTTTATGCCTTTTATTCCACTGATGCATCTCTGCCCTGTTTTGTAGGTCATCAAATTTGATTAACATGTTTCTACTTTCTTTCTGTTTTCCCCTCTTATAAGTATTACTTTTTCTGAAAATGAATCTGAATTTTTAACCTTATTTTCTACCTATCATAGCCATTAATCTTGAATTACATGTGTTTGAGATGGAAATGATCTATTGAAGTCTTTAATATCATTAAAGAGTATTATTGAGCATCCATACCTGCATGGTGTTATCCAATATCAGATAGCTTCAGAACTTGTAAGCCTTATAAATCTAGGTCATTTCCCATAATGCTTTGGTCTGAGCTACTTTTTGAAAAAGAAACAATGAGGTGTTTATTTAATAATAGTTCAGTGAGGAAAAACAGTAAAAACAGAAAGAGAGCTACAGAAACTTCCTATTTAAGATCATAGATGAGAGGCAATGGACATAGTGGTTTACTTTAGAATCAAGAATACCTGGGTTCCAATTTTGCCTGTAATTCATGTTTTCTGTGTTAATAGAAACAATCACTTAAATCTCTCATTTAGTTCTCTATTGTATATATTTAGTTCCCTATAGTATATATTTAGTTCTCTATAGTATATATGCCAACTTAGTTATCTCATAGTATATATAACTTGCCATTTTGCATCCCTGAAGGAACTTTTCATTTTACACATTGTTCTGATAGCTTCTCACTCAGATTTGGGTGAAGCAAAATACTTCTTATAAGTCATTGGTCCTGATGAGTATGTTCCCTTATGTATAAATAAGGAGACTTTAAAAGCCATATTTTGTTCCAACAGTGTGTAAATCACTGTACAAGGGAAATGTGAAATTTAGATGTCATAGTCCTTTCTTTCCTGTCATGGAGCTTATGATACAGAATAGACATATACATAACTAATATTCTTGTACACTTCAACACAATGAAACACAAATAACTTAAATATAAAATAAACGATAGTAGTTGCAAATATGTCACTTATCAACTCTCTTAATGTTTATTTTGACTTCCTGACATTCTCTTCCTAGAGTCAATCCTTCCCTTGAATTTTTATGGTCTCTATGTTTAGAAACCCTTTCTTCTTGATCCGGAATCCTAGGATATAAGTAGCATTTGTCTTCTTTTACTTTCAGAATGTGGCTTTCTTATTACCTAATAGGAGCTCCTCAGATCACTGTTATGATAACTCTGGAATTTTGGACCTAGTAAAGCTTTTGCTTGCTGAAAGTGACCCATGACCCAGACTGATCTCACTAGCTAGAGTGGCCCAGGTACTCTTTTTAGAGATATTTATCATTGTTAGAGCCCCAAGGCTTTTGAATGTCTTTTTTCCTGGTGAGCAGATGGCCCTCACACTAGGAGACATTCTACAATATCTTTATCTTTCATTTGTTTATCCTGTGCCTTTTAATGTCATTAATGTTTCCTGTTTTAGACTCTGGCATCCATATAACATAGAAATAGAAACACATAAAAAAACAGTAATAGTAATGATCAGGTATGCTATATCAATTAAGGATAATTTGAAATTAAATGATATCATATACATGATTTGACAAAATTCAATGGACATTAGTTTCATCTATTTGGAGGGGAGAGAATGATAGAAGGATATGGGTGTGAGACATTTTGTTCAGTCACAAACCATTCAGTTGATAATGGTGTTAATTTTGTTAAAATGATCACCAGGAAAAAGACATTCAAAAGATTTTGGGTTCTAATAATGATAAATATCTCTAAACAGTATAGCTGGAGAAGAGAGAAGGAAAGGAGAGAAGACAGGGAAGAGTACAGGAGAGTCACAGAGATTCAGAGGCAGAATCACAGAGAAATAGAGATACAGACAAGAGAGACAAGAGAACACACACATCCACATATAGAAAGAAAGAATTATTTCTATTTTTTATATCATTCTAATTTCCCCAATATATTCTATCCATATCCCATCTATAGAGCAGGCTCTTTTAACACAGATTTTAAAAAAAGAAAAGGGGGTATTTTAACAAAATTAACAGCAGATCAACTGAATGGTTTGTGCCACAAACCATTTAATGTTTCACACCTGTATCCTTCTGCCATTTCCCCCACCCAAATAGATGAAAGACTTCTAATTTTTTTCTTTTTCTTTTTCAGGTCCAAGCTTGGTCATTATAATAATATAGTGTTCATATCTGATTTCTTTATTGCTGTTTTTGTTCTTTGTATGTATTTTCTTCTTATGGTCATAATTTCTTACATTAAAGTAATGTTCCCTTACATTCTTGTACCACAACTTAAGTATATCTCCATTAATTGACATTTGCTTTGTTTCTAGCTTTCTTTACTACAAAAAAGTGCTGCTATAAATATTTTTGTATCTACAGGACCTTTCTTTCTAGCTTTGTCCTCTTTAGAGTGCATAATTAGCAACAGGATTTCTAGGGGAAAGGGTATATTCATTTTAAACACTTTCTTAGCATAGTTCCAAGTTGCTTTTTGAAATGCTGAAAATAATTCACAGTATTACTGTCTGTATTTTAATAAACCTGGCTTCCCCCAACTCCTCTAAACCATTCTCATCTTTTGTCTTATTTATTAATTTGCTAAATATGAAGTAAAAACATTATTTTGATTAAAATATCTTATGAGTAATTTGAGTATTATTGATATAGCAACTTGTAATTTTTGTGATAAAAACTGCTTTTTCAGGTACTCTGACAATGTATCCATTGGAGAATGTAACAAAAATTCAGAGACTTTCACGTACTTTGAAAAAGGTTATATATTCCAATCAACTGGGAGAGAACCATAATCAATGCATTTTAGCCAACATATTAGATATTTTATTGTTTTATTAATTTAATCAAACAATATAATTTATTGATTTTCCTGTGCCTCTAGCCTGGATTATATACATAGAAAATAAATAAGTATATGAATCTATTAGAGAAGCTAAACAAATGTGGAGATTGAAGAGCATCACAACAAAACCAATTTATCATCCTAAGGACTGGGGTGGTTCTGTGTATACTATTAAGGAACAAGTGATTCATTACATGCTAGAAGGAGGTACTATTTCTAGATTTCTGTTACAGAGTGAAGAGATCCTTATCTCAACAAAAGATGATGAGAATTGACTTGGTTAATGTATATTATATATATATATTATATATAATGTGTATGTTCTTGTTATCTATTAAGACAATTAATTTGAGAAACCAAACTGTGTAATTGTAACAAAGACTCCAGAAATGACAGAAATGTGGAAACCTCATCTATTTAATTTAGTTTCCCAGTCTCTTTATATTCATTTTTTTTCTTTATGCCACCCTTTACGTGTTCAGTTTCTGATTCATTATGAATTTGCTTTCCTGGATATTTGAGAATCTCCTGGGTTGGAGTTAGAAGATTAGCTGTCTAGGAAATGTTTTTTTTTTTTTTTATTATTACATTAGTATACAGAACTTTTACTTACAAATGACTGTTCAGAAAAAAAATTAACTTAGTACAGAAAGATTCAAAGAGAAAATAAAAAGATACATCTCACCTTTTTAAGTTTTGAAGACAAATGTACTCCTGTAACATTCCAGAATCAGAAGACCCTGAAATATATTACACCTAATCATATGATTCCTTTTAAATGTTTTTAAAAAATTTCTTTGGAAATAGTATTTTTTTTCAATTTTCTGTAAAGATAGTTTTCAACCTTCATTTATTGTAAAATTTTGAGTTCCAATTTTTTTTCTCCCTCCCTTTATCTTGTCCCTCCCAACCATGGGCAACTCATGTAAATATATTTCCATATTATACATGATGTGAAAGAAGAAATAGAAGAAAAGAGAAAAGCCACTAAAAAACAAACAAAAAAACCCAAACCATCAAAAATGTGAAAATAATATGCTTTGTTTTGCATACAGACTCCACGTCTTTTGGCAACATGAGTCTTTTGGCAATATCTTGGATCATTTTATTGCTAAGAAAAGTTAAGTCTGTCAAAAGTTGATCACTGCACAATGTTGCTAATACTGTGCATAATGTTCTGATTTCACTCAGTGTGAAAAATGTTATTTGTGTTCATATAGTTCCTGGGATTGTCATGTCAGGTAGACCTATATATTTTATATTTTCTACATTTATTTTAAATGGAATTCCTCTTTCTATCTCTTGCTTCTGGGCTTTGTTGGCAATACTCAGAAGTGCTGATAATTTTTGTGAGTTTATTTTATATCATGAAGTCTTGTTAAAGTTGTTCATTGTTTCAAATAGTTTTTTACTTAATTCTCTAGGATTCCATAAATATACCATCATACCATCTGCAAGAGTGTTAGTTTTTTTTCTTTGTTGCCCATTCTAATTTCTTCAATTTATTTGTTCTCTTATTGTTAAAGCTAAAATTTCTAGAAATATATTGAATAATGGAAGCACTAATGGGCATCCTTGTTTCAACCCTGATATTGTTGGGAAGACTTCCCTATTTTAGATAGATAATGCTTATAATTTTAAGGGAAAAAAGGCATTTATTCCTGTGCTCTTTAGGAATAGGTACTGCATTTTTGTCAAAAGCTTTGACTGCATCTATTTCTATGATTTCAGTTGGATTTATTATAGTTATTATAGTTATTATAGTTAAGGTCAATTGTGCTTATAGTTTTCCTAATGTTGATACAGCCCTGAATTTCTGGTATAAATTTTACTTGGTCATAGTTTATTATCCTGATAAAAAATTGATGTAATCTCTTTGCTAATATTTTATTTAACAACTTAGCATCAATATTCATTAAGGATATCTATAATTTTCTTTTTCTGTTTTGATTTTTCCTAGTTTAGTTATCACCACAATATTTGTGTGATAAAAGGAACTTTGTAGGATTCCTTCTTTGCCTATTTCCCCAAATAGTTTACATAGTATTGTAATTAGTTGTTCTTTAAATCTTTGATGGAATTCATTTGTTAATCTATCTGGCCATGGAGATTTCTTTACCTAGGGACTTCAAAGATGATTTCTTCAATTCCTTTTTTTTCTAAAATTGGCTTATTTAACTCTTTTATTTCCTTTTTTGTTTATCTGAGCAGATTTTTAATTGTCATTCATTTCACATAGATTGGCATATTTATTCAACTTGGCATTCAGTTGGATAAAATAGGTCCTAATTATTACTTTAATTTCTTCTTCTTTGTTGGTAAATTCATCATTTTCATTTTTAATACTAGGAATCTGGTTTTCTTTTTCATTTTATTAAATCAAAGTGCCCCAAAGTTTATCTATTTTACTTTTTAAAAAATAAAAATAGCTCTTAATTTCATTTTTTAATTAAATAGTTTTCTGTCTTTCACTTTATTAATATCTCCTTTGAATTTCAAATTTTCTAAATTCATATTTAATTGGGAATTTTAATGAGTCCTCTTTCTAGCTTTTTAAAAAAATTCATGGAAAATTTCCTTTTTAAGTACTACTTTTCCTGTATTCTATAGTTTTTAGTATGTTGTCCCATCATTGTCATTCTCTTGGATGAAATTATTATTTTTATGAATTTTTGGATGCACTCATTCTTAAAAATCAGATTTAGTCTCCTTTTTTGATTAAAGTTTTTATTTAAAAATATGTATAGATAATTTACAATATTCCCCTTTGCAAAACCTTCTGTTGCAGGTTTTTTTTTTTCCTTTCATTCTTCCCACCCCTCCCCTAGAAGGAAAGTAATCCAATATGTTAAACATATGCAATTCTTCTATACATATTTCCATAGTTATCATGCACAAGAAAAATCAGATCAAAAAGGAAAAAAATGAGAAAGAAAACAAAATGCAATCCAACCACAATAAAAACAGTGAAAATATTGTGTTGTGATCCACACACATTCTCTATAGGCCTCTCTCCTAGGTGCAGATGGCTTTTTAAAACACAACCATTGGAACTGGCCTGAATTACCTCACTGTTGAAAAGAGCTGTGACTGTCATCATATAATCTTGCTGTTGTGTAAAAGGTTCTCCTGCTTCTATTCCCTTCATTTAACATCAGCTCATGTAAGTCTCTCCAGGCCTTCCTGAAATCATCCTGCTGTTCATTTCTTATAGAACAATAATATCCCATAACATTTTTATACCATAACTTATTCAGCCATTCTCCAACTGATAGGCATCCACTAACTTTCCAGTTTTTTGTCACTACAAAAAAGAGTTATTACAACCATTTTTGCACACATAGGTCCTTTTCCCTTTTTTATGATCTCTTTAAGACATGGGCCCAGTAGAGACATTTCTTCTCTAGGATTTTGCATGCTACACTACTTGGTTCATTTAGGTTTAGTATTGATATTACTTGATCTATGGTATCTTTACGTAGGATATAATTCCTTATCTTTTAAAATTAGATCTATTTTTGCTTTTGCTTGATCTAAGATCAGGATTGCTATCTCTGCTTTTTTTTTTTTTTTTTAAACCTCAGCTGAAGTATAATGGATTCTACTCCAGCCTTTTACCTTTACTCTAAATGCATCACTTTATTTTAAATGAATGTCTTGTAAACAATAAATTATAGGATTCTGTCTTTTTAATCCAGTCTGCTATCTACTTCTGTTTTATGGGAGAGTTCATCCCATTCACATTCAGAAATAAAATTACCAGCACTGTATTTCATGCCTTCTTGTTTACTCCAAGTTATACTTTTCTCTTCCTTTTTCCCTTTTCCCTCCTCCCCAGTATTTTGTCATTGATAAGTCCCTCCCTCAAACAGTCCTCCTCTTTTACAACCCTTCCACTTTTCTTACATTTTTCTCCTTCTATTTCTGTGATCCCTTCTATTAGCTCCCCCTTCTTATCTCTCTTCCCCTCCTACTTCCACATAGGGTGAGAAAAGCTGCATATAAAACTAAATGTGTCTGATATTCTTTCTTTGAGCCAAATCTGATGAGAGTAAGATTCACACCATTCTCTTCCTCCTCCCCTCTTTCCCTCATTTGCAATAGGTCTTTTTTGCTTCCTCATGAGATGTAATTTACCCCATTTTAACTCCATTTTCCTCTCCTTCCAATAGGATCATCTTTCTTCCTCTAGTTTCTTTTTTAAACCATCACAATAAAATCAAATTATACTTGCACCCTCTAAGAATACCCATAACAGAGATATTTTTGCTCATTTTTTAAAGGTTAAGGTCTTCGCTTAAAACAAAAGGCCAGTAGCCACTTTAGTTTGCTCTGGGGCTGGTGCTGCTGACTAACTTCCTGTGCTTGGTACACACGACCAGGTCCAAGTTAATCTGGGGTTCAGGGACTCACAATTTGTCTTTTTGTGTTTGCTTTGGATGTTTCACAGCAAATCTGCTGATTCATTGGCTTGTAAGTAAAACAGAATACCTTAAAAACTTTGCAGTAGATTCCCCAATGTGTGGGCCTTGTAACACCCTGGCTCCTTGCCCCACCTCCTTCCTCTACTCTGAGATATGCTCTGAGCTTGTCAGCCTTTGCCCCTAAGTAGCTATAGCTGCTACCTGTATCATCCAAGGATATAATTTCTTTTTTTAAATTTCTTCATAAACCAGGAAATATGATTGACAGTCTTTTGCCATGATAATAACATGTAGGGCTAGATCTGACAGTTTGTAAATTAAAAATCATGATTTTGCAATACTTAATTGGATGACAATTTTGATTCAGATCATCACCTTGAATGCCTACTTATATCTGTATTTGTGATGATTTTCAAGAAAAGAAATTGTTCATAATTCTATAAGTGCAGACCACATTCAGCATTATCTCTAATAGCTAAAGCTGTAAATAGTATGGAGTGAATAGGGCCTCATTTTGGGTAACAAATTTGGATGGGGTTGCCATTTATAATCTTTTCATTGGTAGAAACAACTGAATTTAGTTGGTGAGAAAAATTAGTTAAAATATGAAGCTCAAAGATACTATACTTCCCTTAATTCCTCATGTAGCTCTCCCCCAGGAAACTTCTCTGTTTTAAATTCATCTGACTCCCTATGTAGCAATTATTGACATAGTTTCTCTTCCCACTACATATATATATTGATTTCCTAGGGCTTCTTCCACCAGTGGTCTTTAGTTCCAGGTTCATGTCTCTTCTAATAGTTTCTCTCCCCAAATTAATTCATCTTAAAAATTAATTTAAAGCTATATTACCTTCTACGTTATCTCTGATGGGAGTTGAGGTTCCTTTAAGATTCCTTTCTAATTGCCCAACCCATGGCTGACCTTGATTCACAAATCCTGGTCAAAGGCACCCTTTGAATATCCGGACCCAGCCCCACTATCAGCTCACAGCTCAGCTTCCCTCAGCCCTCACCTGATCTGAGCTAACTGAAAAGCCCTACCCCCTAAGAACTTGGGGGTTACCACCCATCATCTTCTAGGTATAAAAGAAATGAGCCGGAACTCCCTTTTTTCAGGAGCCCTCCCAGCCAACACATGGTATCCTTCCAGGCATGTAAGGGTTCCTGCCTGCCCAGTGGCCACCTCTGGCCCTGGCATCTTTGTAACTGAACTTTACTTGCAAATTCCTACAATAAAGCTTTTATTTATCAATCTAGGTTTTCGGGCCTGTAAATTCATTTTACAGGGGAAACTGCGCCTCATGGGATTATCTATGCACTGAGAAATGGGGTTCCCCTTTCCTTTCCCTCATTATCTCTACTTTTATTTTTGTGCTTTCCATGAATACCAGAATTTTTGTTATGTAGCTATTAGTAGAAGAAAATGAATTCTGGAAAGATTTAGATTCTAAAACACAGCTTGTAGTTACAAATGTTATGTAGTGGATATAATTAAATGCTTTGTTTATGTTCTGGATGTGGCATAGTCCCTAACTAATGTGTTATTTCTTCTGAAATTCAATATTTTTCCTGAGGTAAAAATTTATATAGTTTATTAACATAATCAAAATTTGAACGGAGGTGTCCTAATGAAGTCTAGCAATCTTCCATTACACTATGAACTTTGTCCTTCTTAGTACTAAGAAAAATGAAAATATGGGGATTCCAAGTGCTCAACTTACAAGGGATCTAGGCTAAAGAGAAACAGTGTAGGAAGAGAAAAATATCTTGGACCTTATAAATTAAAAAAATGAAAGAAATATTAATTTATGTTTACTTCTCCACATAGATACTATTTTCATGCAAGTCAACCACATATTTGATTCAGGGTATTCATAAGAAACATGCAGATTTTTTTTCAAGGACAACAATGTATGTAATTTCCATTTTGCAATTAACCAAGAGGTATCATGAATATAAGAATGTAAGATTTCATTACATTTATTTCTTGATTATGGAAAAAAAAAACATTTGAATCAGAATAGCAAAATGCTGTCTTAAAAGTCATTTCCCAATCATGTATTTGCAACCCCAAAATAAAAGGCATTCAGGATTTCTTAAATGACAATAAAATAGTCATCTTCTTCTATACATAGGATGAGGTACAAAACAGAGAAAGATATACTGGCCCAAAGTATTCATGATGGAGAACAAATGATAGAAAAGATCTCACATAGATTCCATGTTGAAGAATTGTTTATAGATGCAAAGACTTCAAGATATTCCTTTTCATTGAAGAGTTCATTAAACTGTAGAGTCTTTTTAAAAGCAATATGTAACTACTCAAAAGGATTTACCTGGAGGATGCACAAAGGGAATACCAAAAGAATCAGCAGTGTTTATTGTCTAGATTATAGCAAACATATAGCAAACAAAATTTTGAACTACCAAACTAATACATTAATACAGATAGTATAGAGAAAAAATTCACCTAGAAATTGTCTTCATCCACAAATTCCTTGAACCTGTCCAAATATCTTGTATATGAAAAACAAAGCCTAGATGATAACCTTCAGAACATCAAATTCTCCTTAGAAACAAAATTTCTTTATTCTAATAACAACCATCTTCTAGTATTATTGTTTACTAATAAAACAAGTAATGCAACAGGTCAGTTTAAAACACTAAGATGAGATGGTCTTGTAGGGAGAAAACCCTACAAGAGGGTCTTTACCACATTAAGAAAATCAAAGATCATCATTTTAGGTGGACTCTCTGCATTAACAATGTGAATACATGAATAAGAATGACATAGCATAGGCACATATAGTAGGGATATAACGTGAAAATTTGTAGAGTCACAGATCTATTGGTTTATTTGAATAAAATGATAGGATTGTAGATCTCCAGATAATTTCCAATTTCCCTTTTATCTCTAAATCTATGTGTGGTTTTTTTTTTGTTTTGTTTTGTTTTTTAAGTTGGTCATGCACATTTCATAGAGTGGAACACATAGATATTCCATTATTACTCTCAGTTATCTCCTTATTTGGTTTTAAATTATATCATGTAGATTTTGGTTCCCAGACATGCTTTTAGATAATTATAATTGGTAATGTTTGTAGCAGAATTGGGAATTTGTCCACATTTTTATCACCGGGACTGTATAATTATATTACATTATCTAATGAATGTTTTTTCCCTTAATTGGATAGTGATGGTTGATGCTGCCTATCACTTGCTTTCTCTGTGACACATTAAGTATAGGAATTATTGATAATAATAAAAGTATAGATTAAAAGACTAGATTAATGTACAAAGTGAATGTCTTGGGCTAGTCTTACATTGTGCCAGGGACCTCAGGGGACTGGTGGATGATTTCCTTTTGTTAATTTCTATTACATCCCTTCCCCACAAAAGCCTTGGCTTTTCCCCAAATGTACTTGAAATTGAATTTGATGTTACAGTCAGTCTGGCCATTGGAAATATACTATGACCATTAATTCTTGCTAGAAGGAAAGAGATCAGAAATTTGGCTTTCTGTTTTTTCAAAATATGCTGATCCTTGCCATGGAACACTCATGGACCAGCTCTTCACATACCAAATTATTTCACCAAACATTTACAATATTGTTTACATGTAAGGTATAGTAGCCATTAAAGACAGACAAATATGAAACCCTTTTTTTGTCTTCAAAGAGCATATATTTTTCTGAGAAAATACATACATATATAACATATATAAATATATATGTGTGTATGCAGATTTGTATGTGCATCTGATTCCTAGAGTTATTATGTCTTTCCTTCTCTTGAAATCATATAGCATAATTTTGTATATATTTTTTTCTTTAGGAAATAGGGCCTTATTGCTGTTTTGAAGGAAGCTTAGGCTTATTTCAAATAGAAGACATAGTTCTAAATTGCTCTCCAGAATGGATGGATCTGTTCATAACTCCACCAACAATGTATCAGTATTTCAGTTTTCCCACATTCCATCCAACATTTTTTAACTTTTCCTTTCATTTTATCCAATCTGAGTGGTGTGTAGGTGGTACCTCTAAGATGTCTTAATTTGAGTTTTTGATCAATAGTGTTTTACAACATTTTTCATATGGCTAGAAATGGTTTTAGTTTCTTCATCTGAAAAGTGTTTGTTCATATTCTTTGGCTATCAATTGGAGAAAGGATTGTATTCTTATAAACTTGAGTCAATTCTCTATATATTTTATAAATGAGGGCTTTATCATAAAGCTTGGACATAAAATTTTTCCCAGTTTTTTGCTTCCCTTCTAATTTTGTCTAATCTTTTGTTTGTACAAAAACTTTTTAACTAACTATAATCAAATTTATCCATTTTGCATTTCATAAAGCACTCCAGCTTTTCTTTGGCCATAAATTCCTTCCTTCTTCACAAATCTGAAAGGGAAATTATTCTTTGTTTTTCTAATTCGATTATAGTATCACTCTTGATATCTAATTTTGACCCATTTTGACCTTATCTTGGTATAGGGTGTTAGGTGGGAGTCAATGCCAATTTTCCCAGCAATTTTTGTCAAATAGTGAGTTCCTATCCCAGAAACTGGGGTCTTTGGTTTTATCAAACACTAGATAACTATAATTATTGACTACTGTGTCTTGTGAACCTAAACTTTTCTATTGATCAGCTACTCTATCTCTTAGCCAGTACCAAATGTTTTTGCTGACTGCTGCTTTATAATATAGTTTTAGATTTGGTACAGCTAGGCCACCTTCATTTACTTTTTTTCCATTAATTCCCTTGAAATGCTTGACCTCTTGTTCTTCCAGATGAACTTTGTTATTATTTTTTCTAGCTCTGTAAATTAATTTCTTGGCAATTTGATTGGCATGGAACTGAATAAGTAGATTAAGTAGTATGGTCACTTTTATTTTTTTAACTTGATGTACCCCAAAGCACTTGATATTCTTCCAATTATGACTTTATTTGTGTAGAAAGTGTTCTGTGATTTTGTTCATATAGTTCCTGACTTTATCTTGGCAAGTAGACTCCCAAATATTTCTATATTAGCTACAATTATTTTAAGTGGAATTTCTATTTGTATTTCTTACTGCTGGACTTTGTTGGTAATATATAAAAATGCTGATGATTTTTGTGGGGTTATTTTGTATCCTGAAAATTTGATAAATATATGAATTGTTTCTAGTAATTATTTGGTAGATTCTCTGGGGTTCTCTAAGTATACCATCATATCATCTGCAAAGAGTGATAATTTGGTTTCCTCATTACTCACTCTAATTCCTTTCATTTCTTTTTCTTTTCTTATTGCTAAAGCTAACATTTCTAAAACATTATTGAATAGTAATGGATGATTTCCATCCATTATAGTATGGCAAATAGTATCCAAATAGTATGGCAGAAACTAGGCATTGACCCAAACCTAACACCTTATACCAAGTGGGTAACCTTGTTTCACATATGATATAATTAGAAATGCTTCTAGTTTATCCTCATTGCATATGATGCTTGCTGATGGTTTTAAATAGAAGCTACTGATCATTTTGAAGAAAACTCTATTTCTATGTCTCTAGTGTTTTTAATAGAAATGGGTGTTGGATTTTGTCAGATGCGTCTTCTGCATCTATTGAGATAATTATATGATTTTTGCTATTTTCCTAATATTGAACCAGCCCTGCATTTCTGGTATGAATCCTCTGGCCATGATGTATATTATCTTGGTGAAAACTTGCTATATAATCTCTTTCTTCCCGTTTTATTTAAGATTTTGGCATCAATATTCATTAGAGAAATTGGTCTATAAGTTTCTTTCTCTGTTTTGATCCCAATTGGTTTAGATATCAGCATTATATCTTTGTCACAAAAGGAATTTTCCCTATTTTTCCAAACAGTTTACATAGTATTGGCATTAATTATTTTTTAAATGCTTGGTAGAATTCACTTGTAAATCCATTTGGACCTGGAAATTTTTTCTTAAGAAGTTGATTAATATCTTGTTTAATTTGTTTTTCTAAAATGGGACTATTGAAGTAATTTTTCCTCCTCTATTAATCTGGGCAATCTATATTTTTGTAAGTATTCATCCATTTCACTTGGATTATCAGATTTATTGGCACACAGTTGGATAAAATATCTCCTAATTATTGCTCTGGTTTTTTTTTTCTTCATTCTGCTTTTTCACCCTTTTCTAGCAATTTGATTTTCTTGTTTCCTTTTCCTTTTTTTTTTTTTTTTTTGAGGCTGGCGTTAAGTGACTTGCCCAGGGTCACACAGCCAGGAAGTGTTAAGTGTCTGAGACCAGATTTGAACTCAGGTCCTCCTGAATTCAGGGCTGGTGCACTATCCACTATGCCACCTAGCTGCCCCCTTCTTTCCTTTTTCTAATCAAAATAATAAAATGTTTATATTTTTTGTTGTTTTTTTTATACAGTCAACTATTAGTTTTGTTTATTAGTTCAATAGTTTCTTTACTTTCAGTTTTATTTATCTCCCCTTTTATTTTCAGAATCTCAAATTTGATATTTAATTGAGGGTTTTTCATTTGGTCACCCCCCCACCCTAGCTTTTTAATTCTATGTCCAGTTCATTGACCTTTTTTCCATTTTATTAAAGTAAGCATCTACAGATATAAAATTTCCCCTAAAAACTACTTTGACTGCATCCCACAAATTTGGTATATTGTCTGATTATTGTCATTCTCTTGAAGGAATTTATTGATTGTGTCCATGATTTGTTGTTTCACTCAGTCAGAATTTTATTCTCTTAATTTCCAGATTATTGTTCTTTTCTCTATAATTTTTGTGGACAAAATATTCATTAGAAGATTAAAGCAATTCAAGAGTAGAAATTATTAGGTTTTTAAGTTATTACAATTATAAAGTTATTAAGTGAATAGAGTTCCAGTTCTGGATTCTGGAAGATTCAAGTCCCTGAGTTCAAATTTGGCCTCATACACTTACTAGCTATATTATGCTGCATAAATCACTTAAATGTGTAAAATAAGCTAAAGAAGGAAATGCCAAACTACTTCAGTTTCTGCTAAGAAAATTTCAAATGTTATCATAAAGAATCACACATGACTGAAAGCAACAGAACAACAACATAGGTTTATATCTTGTTAGGCCATATTTACTCTCTTGCATATAAATGCAACTAAATATTCATTAGGAAAATTGGTCTATAAGTTTCTTTCTCTGTTTTGATCCCAATTGGATCTGAAAATTTTGTTAAATATATAATAACACTTGTTAATCACTGTGATGAAGGTGTTTTGGGATTTTACTATATAACTAGCAAACAAAAAATGAAGATATTCTTCAATGTATTTGATGGAATTATAGGGAATTAGCTATTAAATAAAAGCAACTGATGAATGCAGGGTACTTTCTAACAATTAAGAATAAAGGATTAGCTATGCCCCAGTGGCCTTTAAAAAGTGATAATAGAACTATTGAGGGAGAACTTGAGCTTCCTCTTGACAATTTTTTCATGTTCTTCTTGTATAATGCATCAAGACCAAAGCACGTTTTCTCACACTCCCTTTTCATAGTTAATGATAACATGTAGCAGAAATATATGGCAACATATAATGGAGAGAATCAAGTTGTATTTGGTGAAAAGAAAAACAAAATCAAGTCCTAGCAGTGAAATCATACTCAAAATATAAGTTTGTGCTCTTCTTCCCCCTGTAACAATGCATAACATTACTTAGACCAGGATTTTACCAAAGTTCAAATATGGTTATGGTAAAAAGCATAACCAAGCTTCAATTGGATTTACAGTCACAAGTTCCATCTATTAAAAAAAAAGTATCCTAGTATCCAAGATCAGGATTTCCATTGAACTTGAATCTATGTCTGGTAAAAGATTACATAATCTTAGAAATATAAGGTCCAGAGGTACCTATCAGCATAGTTGTTACTATGTCCCAAAAGAGCATTATAAACACATTGTGAAAAAAGGTTTGTAGACTATAACTCTGTTTTTTTAAGGGTGTGCTCTACAGTAATGAACTAAATCAGCTACAGCCAGTGAAAGAACTCTGGGAGTTGACTGTGAACCACTACATAGAATTCCCAATCCCTCTACTTTTGTCTCCCTACAATCCCTTCACAGGCTAATGGTACACTGTTTCAAGTCTGGTTCTTTTTGTACAGCAAAATAACTGTTTGGACATGTGTACATATATTGTATTTAACTTATACTTTAACATATTTAACATATATTGATCAACCTGCCATCTGGGGGAAAGGGTGGGGGGAAGGAGGGGAAAAGTTGGAACAAAAGGTTTTGCAGTTGTCAATGCTGAAGAATTATCTATGCATAATTTTTTTTAAATTAAATTAATTAATTAAAAAAAAGAGTGTGCTCTAGATAAATGGGGTAGTTGTTTAGTTAATATTGTTGTTAGTAGACCGTTTCAAAAAATGTCTTTGCAGCAAGCTAATTTTTGTGCTCTGATTGACAAGTGAAAAAGTAAACACAAAAGTGTGGGTCATGAATTACAGCTTTCCTAATGTTAAACCCTTGAGTATCTTGAACCTGGTGATATTCCACAGAGGATTCAATCTCTAAGTGCAAGTTAAGAAAGTGTTTCAGTTATATTCCTTTATATTCCTTAATAAGATATATTCTATGCCATCAAATGTGCAATTGGAGGGTATAGAAATTATCTGGGGGCAATTTTACTTTATGTTGTTGAAGCCACAGTAATAGCAAATAACTGTTTTGAGATATGAACTCAGAATCTTTTGCCATTACTTATTCTTTTCACTGTACTATGTTGAATGCATTCAGTGACAAAATATAAATGCCAACAGATTAAAGTATCAATAATCTTTGTATCCCATTTATTAATTTATATTGATTAGTTAATATTTAAATTAATATATATATATATATATATATATATATATATATATATATATATATATATAATTTTCCTTTTTGAAATCTTTCCTTGAATTATGCAATAAAAACTTCATTTTTGATATCACAAATTTCAGTAAGATATGAATTTAATAGAAGATCAGAATGACTAAATAAGTTAACTTGTTTCTGCTTCAGGAAAAGAATGCATTGTGTTTATTCACTAATATAATGATTCCCTCTTTCCCAAATTACACAGAATTTACTAGGAGGGTCAAAACAAATTTTGGCTTCTGAATAGGAATTTTTGCATTTATTTTATATAATACCTGAATATTTGTTTTGTGGCTGAGGTAATCACTTTTTCAGCAATGGTAAAAGGTGTCCACCCTTTTTGTAAATGGAATCCATTTTAAACTCAGATAATGAAATAATGTAGTATTGTAGGATTTTTACATTTCTTCTTTTCATTTCCTTTCATTTCACCAAATGTTTATGATTTTTGTCATTGATAACATACATGTTATTGCTAATGTCATAAGCAGGGAAAATAACTATCAAATTCATTAATTAAAATGTCATTTATACTTCCATTATTAAAGATAGTAATTTCTGGGTCCAGTTAAGAACTTCTGTCTTGATAACAGAAATGATAAATGTTCACTGATGCTGAACCCCTGCTAAGATATTTAAGATGTGTTAAGTTAAAAAAACAAAACTTTACTTGTATGCATGAATGACTTTAATTTACCCAACCATTCTCCAATTGATGGACATCCATTCATCTTCCAGTTTCTAGACACTACAAAAAGGGCTGCTACAAACATTTTGGCACATACAGGTCCCTTTCTCCTCTTTAGTATTTCTTTGGAGGATAAGCCCAATAGCAGCAATGCTGGATCAAAGGGTCTTTCCAATTATTTAAATTTGACTTTATTTTTGTGGCAAGTGTTTTGTAATTTTACTCATATAATTCCTGAAAAGTCAGGACTTTTCTTTGGTTTGATAACTTTTTGGGCATAGTTTCAAATTGCTCTCCAGAATGGCCGGATTCTTTTACAGCTTCACCAACAATGTATTAGTGTCCCAGTTTTCCCAAATCTCCTCCAACATTAATCATTATTTGTTCCTGTAATCTTAGCCAATCTGACAGGTATGTAGTGGTGTCTCAGAGTTGTCTTGATTTGCATTTCTCTGATCAGTAGTGATTTGGAACACTCTTTCATATGAGTGGATATAATTTCAATTTCATCATCTGAGAATTGTCTGTTCATATCCTTTGACCATTTATCAATTGGAGAATGGTTTGATTTCTTATAAATTAGGTCAGTTCTCTATATATTTTGGAAATGAGACCTTTATCAGAACCTTTAACTGTAAAAATATTTTCCCAATTTGTTACTTCCCTTCTAATCTTGTTTGCATTAGTATTGTTTGTACAGAAACTTTTTAGTTTGATTACATCATTGGACTTTATTTTTGTGGCAAGTGTTTTGTGATTTTACTCATATAATTCCTGAAAAGTCAGGACTTTTCTTTGGTAGATGGATTCCCAAATATTTTATACCCTCAACATTTGTTTGGAATGGAATTTTTCTTTGTATCTCTTGCTGTTGCATTTTGTTGGTGATGTATAAAAATGCTGAGGATTTATGTGGATTTATTTTGTATCCAGCAACTTTGCTAAAGCTGTGAATTATTTCTAATAACCTTTTATTAGAATCTCTGGGGTTTTCTAAGTATACCACCATATCATCTGCAAAGAGTGACAGTTTGATTTCCTCATTACCTACTCTTATTCCTTTAATCTCTTTCTTGACTCTTATTGCCGAGGCTAGCATTTCTAATAAAATATTGAATAGTAATGGTGATAGGGGGCAATCTTGTTTCACTCCTGATCTTACTGAGAAAGGTTCCAGTTTATCTCCATTACATAATATGCTTACTGATTGTCATAAATATATGCTCCTGATTATTCTAAGGAATAGTCCGTTTATTCCTATACTCTCAAGCATTTTTAGTAGGAATGGATGTTGGATTTTATCAAATGCTTTTTCTGCATCTATTGAGATGATCATATGGTTTTTATTAATTTGATTATTAATATAGTCAATTATACTAATAGTTTTCCTAATATTAAACCAGCCCTGCATTCCTGGTGTAAATCCTACTTGATCATAGTGTATTATCCTGGGGATGATTTTTTGAAGTCATTTTACTAATATCTTAATTAAGATTTTAGCATCAATATTCATTAAGGAAATTGGTCTATAGTTTTCTTTCACAGTTTTCGATCTACCTGGTTTAGGTATCAGTACCATGTCTGTGTCATAAAAGGAGTTTGGCAGGACTCCTTCATCCCCTATTTTTTCAAATAGTTTATATAACATTGCGGCTAATTGTTCTTTAAATGTTTGGTAGAATTCACATGTAAATCCATCTGGTCCTGGGGATTTTTTCCTGGGGAGTTGATTAATAGCTTGTTCTATTACTTTTTCTGAAATGGGACTACTTAAGCAATTTATCTCCTCCTCTGTTAATCTAGGAAGCCTATATTTTTGGAGAAAGTCATCCATTTCACTTAAGTTATCAAATTTATTGGCATAAAGTTGGGCAAAGTAACTCCTTATTATTTCTCTAATTTCCTCTTCATTGGTGGAAAGATTCCCCCTTTTCATTTGTAAGACTAACAATTTGATTTTCCTCTTTCCTTTTTCTGATCAGATTTACCAAATGTTTATCTATTTTATTTGCTTTTTCATAGAACCAAGTCTTGGTTTTATTTATTAATTCAATAGGTTTTTTTTTTACTTTCAATATTATTGATTTCTCCTTTTAATTTTAGTATTTCAAGTTTGATTTTTGGTTGGGGGTTTTTAATTTGGTCTTTTTCTAGCTTTTTAAGTTGCAGGCCCAATTCATTAATCTTCTCTTTCTCTATTTTGTTCAAATAAGCCTCTAAAGATATACAATTTCCCCTTATTACCGCTTTAGCTGCATCCCACAGATTTTTGTATGATGTCTCATCATTGTCATTATCTTGGGTGAAATTATTAATTGTTTCCATAATTTGCTGCTTCACCCAGTCATTCTTTAAGATGATATTATTCAGTTTCCAATTACTTTTTGGTCTATTTAACCCTAACTTCTTATTGAATGTAGTTTTTATTGCATTGTGATCTGAGAAGAAGGCATTTATTATTTCTGCCTTCCTACATTTAATTTTGAGATCTTTATGTCCTAATATGTGGTCAATTTTTGTATAGGTTCCATGAACTGCTGAGAAGAAAGTATATTCCTTTCTATCATCATTCAGTTTTCTCCAAAGGTCTATCATACCCAGTTTTTCTAATGTTCTATTTACCTTTTTAATTTCTTTCTTATTTGTTTTGTGGTTTGATTTGTCTAAATCTGAGAGTGCAAGATTGAGATCTCCCATTATTATAGTTTTACTGTCTATTTCTTCTTGCAACTCTCTTAACTTTTCCTTTAGAAAGTTAGATGCTATACACTTGGTGCATATATGTTTAGTATTGATATGGCTTCATTGTTTATGCTACCTTTTAGCAGGATATAGTTTCCTTCCTTATCTCTTTTAATTAGATCAATTTCTGCTTTTGCTTGATCTAAGGATGCAAACCCCTGCTTTTTTGGCTTTACTTGCAGCATAATAGATTCTGCTCCAACCTTTTACCTTTACTCTATATGTATCTCCCTGCTTTAAGTGTGTTTCCTGTAAACAACATATTGTAGGGTTCTGTCTTTTTATCCAGTCTGCTGTCTCCATTTGATGGGAGTGTTCATCCCATTCACATTTACAGTTAAAATTACTAATTCTGTATTTCCTGCCATCATATTATCCCCAGATTATGCTTTTTTCCCTTGACCCCCCTGAACCCTTTCCCCAATATTTAATTTATAGACCCCACTTGTGACGTGCAGCCCTCCATTTTTAGTATCCCTCCCCCTCCTTTTAAATCCCTTCCCTTTCCTTGTACCCTTCCCTTATTCCCCTTTTCCTTTTCCCTTTTCCTCTCCCCCCTTTTAATGAGGTGAGAGAAAATTCTCTGAAAAACAAATATGTCAATTATTTACTCTTTGAGCCTACTCTGATGAAAGTAAGATTCACACAATGTTTCTCCCCCTCTCTAAATTCCCTCATATGTGGTAGATTTTCTATGTCTCTTCCGGGATATAGTTTCCCTCTTTTTATCACTCCTTCCCCTTTTTCTGATACTATCCCATTCCCTTTACTACTCCCCTTTTTTTATATCAGTAAAATCAAATTATCCATGCAGACTTTCTGTATATCCACAACAGAGATGCAGTTCTCAAGAGTTCTTTTTACCTTTTTCTGCTTCTCTTGTGGATGTAGATCACATTTTTAAAGTCTGGTTTTTTTCTTAGAAACAAATGGAATTCCTCTGTTTTATTAAATGACCATCTTCTTCCATGGAAGAAAATGCTAAACTTAGCTGGGTAGTTTATTCTTGGTTGCAATCTTTGATCTTTTGCCTTTCAGAATATCAGGTTCCAGGCCCTTCGATCTTTTAATGTGGAGGCAGCCATATCTTGAGTGACCCTTATTGTAGCACCTTGATATTTGGATTGTTTTTTTCTAGCTGCTTGCAATATTTTTTCCTTTGTGTGGTAGTTCTGCAGTTTAGCCACAATGTTCCATGGAGTTCTTTTTTTAGGGTCTTTTTCAGAAGGTGTTTGATGAATTCTTTCAATACCTATTTCCCCTTCTGTTTCTATTATCTCTGGACAGTTCTCTTTGATGATTTCCTGTAAAATAGAATCTAGGCTCTTTTTTTGGTCATAGTTTTCAAGAAGTCCAATGATTCAAATATTATCTCTCCTAGATCAATTTTCCAGGTCTATAGATTTTCCCAGTAAGTATTTGACATTATTCTCCAGCTTTTCTTTTTTTTTTTTTTGTTTTTTTGTTTTGTTTGACTGATTCTTGGATTCTCAATGAAATATTCATTTCTATTTGTTCCGTCCTGATTTTTAATGAGTTATTTTCTTCATTCACATTTTTTAGTTCTTTTTGTATATGCCCAATTGAGTTTTTAAATGAATTATTTTGCTCTATTGAATTTTTTTTCCATTTCCCTAATTTTTTTAGAGAGTTATTTTCTTTTTCCAATTCAGAAATCCTACTTTCTTGAGACTTTTTTATCTTTTCCAATTCAGAAATCCTACTTTCTTGAGAATTTATTATCTTTTCTAATTCAGAAATCCTACTTTCCTGTGATTTTTTTTAACCTTTTCTAATTCACAAATTTTGTTTCCCTGCACCTCCTGTGAATTCTTTATTTTTTCCAACTCAAATTTCAGGACGTTGTTATTCTCTATCATAGCTTCTCTTTCTTTCCCCATTTTTTTCAAACTCTCTTAACTTTTTAATAGTCTCTTCTAGGAGTGAGTTATGTGATGGAAGACAGGTATTGTTCTCCTTTAGGCTGTTATTTGCTGACTCTCTGCTGTTAACTTCCTCAGGGTTGGATATCCGCTCTTTCTTTGTGTAGAAGGTATCAATTGTTCTCTTCAGCTTTTTACTCATTGTGAAAAATCTGTCGGGGTCTGCCCTTGGGGTAAGAAGTTTACTTCTTTATTTATTTACCAGCTTCCTCCCAGACTGGATGGATGCCTCGGGTCCTGTACCTGAGCTAAGAGAGAGCTCTGGGAGAGAGTTCCTTCCCCCCTCCCTGGAAATGCCTTTGAGGTATTTAGCACCGCTGCACTATGAAGAGTGCCCAGTGAAGAACCCCACTGCTTGGCCTAGCCACTGCCCTGAGGTTTAAGGCTGAACAGTGAAGTCACTAACCCCAGTCAATGCGTCCCGTGGGGCGTGGATATCAGCAGCTGACATGAAAAGCCCTGTGCTCAAACCAGAAGTGTCTGCCTGATAACCTTGGTCCCTATTTCTGCTTCTCTGGGAATTCTGCAACTGCTAGAGTTCCACTGCCTCAGGCTGAGCCCGGCACTATGTGGATTAGATATTGCCTCAGGCTGTGTCCCTGCTATTCAGGCTCTTATCTACCCCAAGGAGAAGCCCCAGGCAGCAGAAGGGAGCTTCACAGCAGTGCTGAGATCTATTAGGTCACTTCCGGATTGGGGTGGATTAAGGATCTAGATTTATATTTTAAAGTGGCTTGATTTCTCTTCTGAACTGCTGTTTTATAAGCAGAAAAGCACTATCAGCCTGTGTCAGATTCCTCCATCTCAGTGGCTTCTCTGATCCCAGAGTTCTCCCCAGCCCGATTGGTGCAATGTGTTCACACCTAACCTTGTCTGTGCTAGCCTTTTTTTTTTTTTTTTTCCTCCCCTTGGAACTGATATTTTCTGTTGAAATTCCAGATTCTCTTCAACTGGTAAGTTGTGCTTCTAATCCTTGTGGTTTTTAGCAGTCCAGCATTATTTTTGAGGCTGATTTAACTAATTGGTAATGAGGAAAGAAAGGAGCTTACAAATTCGCGTGTATCTTCTCCAACATCTTTGCTCTCCCCCCAATAATGGAATTTCTTAACAAAATAAATAATTAGTCTTAAAATTCTATAAATAAGATGATGATTAGTAGGTTTGTAAATTATTTTTTCCTCCCTTTAGTCACTTGTTGGTATTGTAACTTTAGACCTATGCACCCATTATACTAGATATGTTGCATGAACATTATATAAATTTCTGATAAAATTATTTCATGCATCAACTATCTTAATATGTGTAGTATACTGCACTAAGAAATATAGAAGTAGATTTCCAAGGGTGGAGTCAAGATGGCAGAGATGAAACACATTTCTCTATGATCTTTTTTATAGCCCTCACACTAATTATAAAATCCAGTCTTTGAATTAGCTTTGGACCTGCAGAATCCACAAATATTGGGAATTCAACAAATTATCAGCAGAAAAAAAAATTCAAATTTCAGCAGTAAAGATCTGTTTCAACTGGAAACAGGAGGGAGGCAGCTAACACAGAGAACACAAAGTCCAAGCAGATTCCATGTAGCAGAGAATCTATGGGGATGAAACAAACCAGAAGAGGTCTGTTTTAATTGGAAATGGGAGGGAGGCAGTGAAGCACAAGCAGCTGAGTACAAAGCCACACAGACAGCATAGAGTCCTAGAGTAGTATAGTCTCCCTGGACTCCACAGGGTGGTGCAAACTCCGCATGGAGAGAATCTACGGGGAGAAATCTGCAGCAGTGTTGGCCACTCTGCCCTGGCTGCAAGCAAGTAGATCAGCAAACAAGTTATAAAACATCCCACACAAACACAAAAGGTGAAGAGTGAACCCAGAAGTGCCAGAATCTCATGGGACCTGGTCATGCCCATCCAGCACTAGGAGTGAATCAGCACTGATCCACTGCAGCTACAGCCTCTTGGAAAATCTCCCTTGCCCTAAAGGCAGACCTTAACTTAAAAAAAAAAATGAGTAAAAATGTAAAGAAGACTAACAACTGAAAGCTTTTGTGGTGAAAGAGAAGAACCGATTTCAAACCCTGAAGAAACTAAAGGCAGATTGTCCCTAGATGAAGCCCCAAAAGATGATATAAACTGATCCCCATCACACACAGCTCTTCTAGAAGAAATTAAAAGGGATCTTAAAAGAGAGGTAGAAGAAAAATGGGGAACGAAAATCAAAACTCTGCAAGAGGGTTTGGAAAAGGCAACACAGAAACTATCTGAGGAAAATTCACTACAAAATATACTTAGCAAAATGGAAAAAGCATATAACTCATTAAAAGATAAATTTGACAAAATGGTAAAAGAATGCAACTCTCAGAAAAACAGAATTTGTGAAACAGAAAAAGAAAATAATTCCTTAAAAAACAGAATTTGTGAAATGGAAAAAAAAAAAGTTCATAGAACAAAACCACTCATTTAAAATTTAATTGGAAAGATACAAAAAGAAATAAAAAAGTAAATGAAGAAAATAATTCACTAAAATTCAGAAGTGAACAAATGGAAATGAATGACTCAAGGAGACAACAAGAATCAGTCAAGCAAAATTAATGAAAAAATAGAAAAAATGTAAAATACCTAATTGGTGAAACAACTGACCTGGAAAATAGATCTAGGATGGACAATCTAAGGATTATTGGAGTCCCTGAAATACATGATTTCCAAAAAGAGCCTAGACATTATCTTTCAGGAAATCATCGAAGAGAACTGCCCAGATATCATAGAATCAGAAAGTAAAATGACCATTGAAAAAAATTCACCAAACACCTCCTGAAAAAGACCCCCAAATTAAAACCCCAAGGAATATTATGGCTAAATCTGAGAACTATCAGAACAAAGAAAAAATATTACAAGCAGCCAGAAAGAAATAATTCAAATACCATGAAACCACAATAAGGATTACTCAGGACCTAGCATCTTCCACTTTAAAAGATCAAAGGGCCTGGATTAAAAGCCAAAATCCTACAATATGTTGTTTACAAGAAACACATTTAAAGCAGAATCTGTTATTCTGAAAGGCACATGAACTTGGAATGCAGCCAAGAATAAATTACCCTGCTAAACTGAGCATTCAGGGAAGAAGATGGACATTCAATGAAATTGGGAATTCCATTTATTTTTTATGAAAAGACCAGAGCTAAAATAATAATAATAATAATAACCTTCAAATATAGAACTCAAGAGAAACATTAAAAAAGTCTTGAGAACTGTATTTCTGTTATGAATATACATTGAGAATACATGTATAATCTGATTTTACTATTATAATATAAAAAAGAAATGAGATGGAAAGGGGATTGTAACAGAAAAAAAAGGGGAAAGTAGAGTGAAGGTAAAATGAGGGAAATTACATCTCAGGAAGAGGCAAAGAAAACATATTACAATTGAATGAAAGAAGGAAGGATGACAAATATTGTGTGAATCTTGCTCTCATCAGATTTGGCTCAAACAAAGAATATTAAATATATTTAGTTTTTCCAAGAAACATCTATCATCTTATAGAAAAGTGGGAGGGGAAAGGGGAAAAGGAAAGAGAAATGTATAATTTGGGGTTAATAAGATTGCAGGAAATAGACAGCAAAATTATACTAGTGAGGGATCTCAACCTTGTATTCTTAGAACTAGATAAATCAAACTACAAAATACATAAGAAGTTAAAGAAGTAAATAGAATAGAATTAGATATGATAGCTCTTTGGAGAAAATTGAATGTAGACAGAAAGGAATACACTTTCTTCTCAGCAGTTCATGGAACCTATCCAAAAAAAAAAGATAATATATTAGGACATAAAGGCCTCAAAATCAAATGCAGAAAGGCAGAAATAGTAAATGCATTTTTTTTTCAGATCATGATGCAATAAAAATTACATTCAATAAAGAGCCTGGGGAAAATAGACCAAAAAGATATTGGAAACTAAATAATCTCATCCTAAAGAATGAATGGGTGAAACAGCAAATCATAGACACAATCAATAATTTCATTCAAGAGAAGGACAATTATGAGACAGCATACCAAAATTTGTGGGATACAGCCAAAGCGGTAATAAGGGGACATTTTATATCTGCAGATGCTTACTTGCATAAAATAGAGAAAGAGAAGATCAATAAGTTGAGCTTGCAGATAAAAAAAAAGCTAGAAAAAGAACAAATAAAAAACCTCCAATCAAATACCAAGCTTGAAGTTCTAAAAATAAAAGGAGAGATTAATAAAGTTGAAAGTAAAAAACAAACGAACTATTGAATTAATAAATAAATCCAAGACTTAATTTTATGAACAAACCAACAAAATAGATAAAGCTTTAGTTAATTTCCCTAGGAAAAAGGAAAGAGGAAAATAAAATTGTTAGTTTCAAAAATGAAAAGGGAGAACTATCCACCAATGAAGAGAAAACATAGCAATTATCAGGAGTTACTTGGCCCAACTTTATGCCAATGAATTTGACAACCTAAGTGAAATGGAGGAATATTACAAAAATATAGATTGTACAGATTAACAGAAGAGTACATTTTAGAAATAGGACGTATAAACCAGGTCTCTAAGAAAAAATCCCAGGACCAGATGGATTTACATGTGAATACTCCCAAACATTTAAAGAACAATTAACTCGAATACTATATAAGCTATTTGAAAAAATAGGGAACAAAGGACTCCTACAAAATTGTTTTTATGACACAGACATGGTACTGATACCTAAACCACGTAGGACAAAAACAGAGAAAGAATATTATAGACCAATCTCCCTAATGAATATCGATGCAAAACTCTTAAATAAAATATTAGCAAAGAGATTACAGATAATTATCTCCAGGATAATACACCACAACCAAGTTGGATTTATACCAGGAATGCAGGACTGGCTCAATGTTAGGAAAACTATTAGCATAATTGACTATAAAAATAACCAAATTAACAAAAATCATGATTATCTAAATAGATGCAGAAAAAGCATTTGATAAAATCTAATACCCATTACTATTAAAAACACTAGAAAGTACAGGAATAAATGGCCTTTTCCTTAAAATAGTCACATTGCGTCTATTTAAAACCATCAGCAAGCATAATATGTGATGGTAATAAACTGGAAACCTTCCCAAAAAGATCAGGAGTGAAACAAGGTTGCCCACTATCACCATTGTCATTCAATATTAGAAATGGTACCCTTGGCAATAAGGAGAGAAAAAGAAATTAAAGGAATTAGAGTAGGTAATAAAGAAACCAAATGATCATTCTTTGCAGATGAAATGATGATACACTTAGAGAACCTTAGAGAATCAACTAAAAAGCTATTAGAAATAATCCACAACTTCAGTGAAGTTGCAGGATACAAAATAAATCCAGATATACCATTAGCATTTTTATACATCACTAACAAAATCCAACAGCAAGAGGTACTCCATTTAAAATAACTATTGATAATATAAAATATTTGGGAATTTATCTGCCAAGGGAAAGTCAGAAACCATATAAGCAAAGCTACAAAACACTTTCCAACAAATAAAGTCAGATCTAAGCAATTGGAAAAATATCAAGTGCTTTTGGATAGGTCGAGCAAAATAATATAAATGACAATACTCTCTAAACTAATCTATTTATCAATGCTATACCAATCAAATTCCCAAGAAACCATTTTACTGAACTAGAAAAAAAATAACAACAAAATTCATCTGGAAAAACAAAAGGTCAAGAATTTCAAAGGAATTAATGAAGAGAAAAGCAAATGAAGGTAGTCTACCTGTACCAGATGTAAAACTATATTATAAAGCAGTGGTCATCATCAAAATCATTTGGTACTGGCTATGAAATAGAGAAGTTGATCAATGGAATAGGTTAGGTTCACAGAACAAAATATCCAATAACTATAACAATCTAGAATTTGGCAAACCCAAAGGTCCCACCTTTTGGGATAAGAATTCACTATTTGACAAAAACTGCTGGGAAAAATGGAAATGAGCATGGTAGACAGTAGGCATAGACCCACACCTAATACCATTACCAAGATAAGGTCGAAGTGGATTCATGATCTAGACATAAAGAATATTATAAACAAATTAGAAGAACATAGGATAGTTTACCTCTCAGATTTGTGGAGGAGAAAGGAATTTGTGACCAAAGAAGAACTAGAGATCATTATTGATCATAAAATAGATAATTTTGATTATATCAAGTTAAAAAGGTTTTATACAAACAAAACTAATGCAGACAACATTAGAAGGAAAGCAATAAACTAGGAAAACATTTTTACATCCAAAGGATCTGATAAAAAAGTCATTTCTAGAATACGTAAGAATATATATTTACTTAAATTTATAATAATTCAAGTCATTCTCCAATTGATAAATGGTCAAAGGATATGAACAGACACTTTTCAGATGAAGAAATTGAAACTATTTTTAGCGACATGAAAAGGTCCTCCAAATCACTATTGATCAGAGAAATGCTAATTAAGACAACTCTAAAATACCACTACATACCTATCAGATTGGCTAAGATGACATAAAAAGATAATAACTAATGTTAGTGGGGATGTGGGAAAACTGGTGGAACTGTGAACTAACTGAACCAACTATTCTGGAGAGCAGTTTGGAACTATGCTCAAAAAGTTATCAAACTGTGCATACCCTTTGATCCAGAAGTATTTCTACTGGAATTATATCCCAAAGAGATATTAAAGGAGGGTAAAGGATCCACATGTGCAGAAATGGTTGTGGCAGTCCTTTTGGTAGTGGCAAGAAACTGGAAACTGAATGGATGCCCATCAATTGGAGAATGGCTGAATAAATTAAGGTATATGTATGTTATGGAATAGTATTTTTCTGTAAGAAATGACCAGCAGGATGATTTCAGAGAGGCCTGGAGAGACTTACATGAACTGATGCTAAGTGAAATGAACAGATTAAGGAGATCATTGTACACAACAACAACAAGACTATATGATGATCAATTCTGATGCACGTAGCTCTCTTCAACATTGGGATGATTCAAACCAGTTCCACTTGTGTAGTAATAAAAAGAGCCATCTACATCCAGAGAGAGAGCCATGGGAACATAATGCAGTACACAACATTCTCACTATCTCTGTTATTTGCTTGCATTTTGTTTTCTTTCTCAGTTTTTTCTTTTCTTCCTTTTTGATCTGATTTTTTCTTGTGCAACAAGATAACTATATATATATATATATATATATATATATATATATATATATATATATATATATATATATTGGATGTAACATGTATTTCAACATATTTAACATGTATTAGACTACATGCCAATTAGGGGAAAAGTTGGGAGGAGAGGAAACTTTGGGGAAAAAGGTTTTGCAAGAGTCAATGTTGGAAAAATTACCCATGCATATGCTTTGTAAATAAAAACTTTAATAATAAAAGAGGAAAAATAGAGAAATAAGACATGGTTTAGTTTGTGTGTTTTTTTTTCCAAGTACCATTTGCTTTCTATTTTCAATGCAGATAAATGGTTCAATAGAAAGAATTTTGGGTCTAGTATCAGGAAGACCTGGATTCAAATCTAATCTCAAATACTCCCTTAACTGTGTGACCCTCAGCTAGTCAGTTACCCTTTATCTACTTCAATTGTCTCAATTAACTATAGGATGGAGATAATAATGGCACCTTCCTTCTAAGGTTGTGGTGATTTAATGAGATAATATTTTTAAAATGCTTAGCACAGTGTCTAATACATAGTAAGCAGTATTTAAATGTAAACTTATTGTTGTTACTACTCTTGTTAAATTATGTTTCCTAACTCTTCCTCAACTACCTTTTTTTCTATAAATTAATAAAAGGGTTATCAGTCATTGATGCTGTTGAAACCATTTATTATGGTTATCTTATTCTTTTTAAAATGTCTTCACAGGAATAAGGGCAGACAACTCTGATCTATTGTACATAGTATGTTTTTTTGAATTTGGCTTAAAAACCATTTATATCAGATTATGTCTTTGCATATTAATGTACTTTAAGGATACAGCTCTCCCTCTTAACCAGCATGATTCTCCTCCTGGTTTTCAGGATTTTTCATTAGCTTGCTCCTTACTACTTCCTTGTCTCCTCATCTTTCAGTCTTCTCTCACATCTGTAGAGTCTTTTCTACCCCCACTTCACAGAGTTTAGCTGCTTCTATTGTTCTTAGAATTCCCAATAGTACCACTCTGCTATAAAGTATTTCTTGATTAAGAATTAAACTAGTGTTTTTTTCCTAATACTACTCAAAATCAAAGAATCTTGTAATTGGAAATGACAATCAGAATACTTTTGACAAACCATACTTGACCGAGAATTCCTTCTATGACATTCTCAAAAAGTGATATTTGTTTTAGAAATGACTTGAAGACTTGCAGTGAAATCTCACTAATTTTTATAGGAGCACCATACAGGAGCATTACATTACTTTTTGGAAGTTGAATCCAAGGCAAAACAATTATAATGCTATCTTTGAATCTATAGTGTCTAGCATACTATATCCATTCAGTTATTTTGTTTAATTTAATCTATTTAAAATGTTGAATTGTTAAAGTCATTCAAGGCAATTCTAATAGATTTGTGATATAAAGAGCCATCCGCATCCAGAGAGAAGACTGTAGAGACTGAATGTGGATCCCAGCATAGTAATTTTTACCTTTTTTTGTTGTTTGTTTGCTTGATTTTTTTTCCTATTTATTCTCCTTTGATCTGATTTCTCTTGAGCAGCATGATAAATGTAGAAATATGGTTAGAAGAATTACACATATTTAATTTATATTGGATTACATGATGTCCAGAGGAGGGGGGAAGGAGATGAGAAAAATTCAGAACATAATTTTTGGAACACAAGTTTTGCAAGGGTGAATGTTGAAAACTATCTTTGCATGTATTTTGAAAAGTAAAACACAAAAACAACAAAAAAAAAACCTATTATTTTAAAAAGTTTTAATTGTTGATAAATTTCCCTTATATTCAAGCAAAATTTGTCTTCCACTAATTCCTCATGGATCCAATGACTTTTTCAATTTATTGAAAGGCACTATTATATCCTTTATAAAACTTCTTTTTTCTAGCCCTAAATACTACCAGTATCTTCATCCAGTCCTGGCTTGGCATAGACTCCAAGCCTCTTAAAATCTTTGTCACTCCAGAAAAAGATAATGATAAATTTTGGAGGAGATATAGGGAGACTGGGACACTAATACATTGTGAGTAGTATTCGTATTGTTGAGTTGTGAACTGATTGTAGCATTCTGGAGAGCAATTTGGAACTATGCCCAAAGGGCTGTCAAACTGTGCATACCCTTTGATCCATCCGGTTTCTACTGGGATCATATCCCAAAGAGATCTTAAGGGAGGGAAAGGGACATACATGTACAAAACTGTTTGTGGCAGCTCTTTTTGTAATGGCAAGGAACTGAAAATTAAGTGGATGCCTGTCAGTTGGAGAAAGTCTGAATAAATTATGGTATATGAAGGTTATGGAATATTATTGTTCTATAAGAAAGATCAGCAGGATGAATACAGAGAGACCAGGAGAGATCTACATGAACTGATGCTAAGTGAAATGAGCAGAACTAGGAGATCATTGTACACAGCAACAGCAAGATTATGTGATGATCATTTCTGATGGACATGGCTCTTTGCAAGAAACACATAATTCAGACCAATTCCAATAGATCTGTGATGGAGAAGAGCCATTTGTAGCCAGAGAGAGGATTGCCAGGACTGAATGTGAATTATATCATAGTTTTTTTGTTGTTTATTTGCTTTTTCACATTTTTTGTTGTTGTTTGCTTGCTTTTTGCTTTTTTTCCTCTCATTTTTTCCTTTCTGATCTCATTTTTCTTGTGCAGCATGACAAATATGGAAATATATTTAGAAGAATTGCAGAAGAATTACACATGTTTAACATATATTGGAATCCTTGCTGTCTAGGGGAAAGACAGAGAAAAATTTGGAAATCAAGGTTTTGCAAGGGTGAATGCTGAAAACTATCTTTGCATGTATTTTGAAAATAAAAAGATATTTTTAAAAATCTTAGTCACTCCTTCCCTGTATGTTCTTCAAGTTTTAGAGTCCTTTCTAAATTATGGTCCTACCTAAGAACTTAATTCAACACTTAATCATAAAACCAAAGAACTATCATCTTGTTTTCTGGATACTGTGTCTTAATTTGTATCATGTGATTGGATTATCTGTCTTTGACTGCCATGTTGTATTTTTGATTCATCTGGAACTTCTACTCCACCCAAACTTCCAAATCTTTTAAAAAAAATTTCCATTAGGAATTTATGACCAGAGGAGAACTAGAGATCATTCTTGATCACAAAATAGAAGATTTTGATTATATCAAACTAAAAAGTTTCTGTACAAACAATACTAATGCAAACAAGATTAGAAGGGAAGTAACAAATTGGGAAAATATTTTTAAAAGGAAAGGTTCTGACAAAGGTCTCATTTCCAAAATATATAGAGAACTGACCCTAATTTATAAGAAATCAAACCATTCTCCAATTGATAAATGGTCAAAGGATATGAACAGACAATTCTCAGATGATGAAATTGAAACTATTTCCACTCATATGAAAGAATGTTCCAAATCACTACTGATCAGAGAAATGCAAATTAAGACAACTCTGAGATACCACTACACACCTGTCAGATTAGCTAAGATTACAGGAACAAATAATGATGAATGTTGGAGGGGATGTGGGAAAACTGGGACACTAATACATTGTTGGTGGAGTTGTGAAAGAATCCAGCCATTCTGGAGAGCAATTTGGAACTATGCCCAAAAAGTTATCAAACTGTGCATACCCTTTGACCCAGTATTGCTGTTATTGGGATTATATCCCAAAGAAATACTAAAGAGCAGAAAGGGACCTGTATGTGCCAAAATGTTTGTGGCAGCTCTCTTTTTGTTGTAGCTAGAAACTGGAAGTTGAATGGATGTCCATCAATTGGAGAATGGTTGGGTAAATTATGGTATATGAAGGTTATGGAATATTATTGCTCTGTAAGAAATGACCAGCAGGAGGAATACAGAGAGGCTTGGAGAGACTTACATCAACTGATGCTGAGTGAAATGAACAGAACCAGATCACTGTACACTTCAATGCTGTATGAAGAGGTATTCTGATGGAAGTGGATATCTTCAACATAAAGAAGATCCAACTCACTTCCAGTTGATCAATAATGAACAGACATAATTACACCCAGAGAAGGAACACTGGGAAGTGAATGTAAATTGTTAGCACTAGTGTCTATCTACCCAGGTTACTTATACCTTCGGAAGCTAATACTTAACGTGCAACAAGAAAATGGTATTTACACACATATATTGTATCTAGGTTATATTGTAACACATGTAAAATGTATGGGATTACCTGTCATGGGGGGAGGGAGTGGAGGGAGGGAGGGGATAATTTGAAAAAATGAATACAAGGGATAATATTATAAAAAAAAAGATACAGAAGCATGATTCCTTATCATAGCAACATAAAATCCAGAAGAATTAGGATTCTAGAGGTCTTAAGTCCATTGAGAACTTCTCACATTAAGGCAAAGATATATAGGTGTAAATATGAGATACACTGTGGAAAAATTATCTTTAAAGTGAAATTATATTGCATTATATTTTGCCATTTATTGTATAGTTTGGGTTGCATTTTCTATAGAAACCTTTTTTCTTTTTGTTTTCTGTGATAAAAAAATATATATTTAAACTATAAAAAACATTTCCATTGAACTGTACTTTAACTTTTGATATTTTTCTTGATTTTTTAAAGTTAAACTATGGAATTTTGCACTTATCAATATTCAATTTTATTTTATTACATTTATCCCATTATTTGTGTCTTGTGAATTAGTATGGAGAATTACATAAGTTATTCTTCATTTTCTGCTTCATCTCACAATACCTTCCAAATTGAGTTTTACTTAAGTTACAGAGTCCTGATTGCATAGCTATCCATTTCTCTGAAAAAAAAAGGCTATGTTTCTAACTTAATTTTAGATAATTATAGCTCAAATATAAACACTGAATTTCAGATCTTAGGCAAACTATTGCTTATTTTAGGTTAAGTTTGACAAATATGGCCCATGTGGTTTATTGTTCACTGGAGACAATGTGTCTCACTGTTATACATGTGATGTGACATTTCAAAATTAATACCCACATGCCATGCCATAGAGTGGAATATTTTTGAATTAAAATATAAACATTGATTTTTGTTGTGCTGACAGTAGCTCCCTATTCTAGACAACAGTTGTCTGTGCCTTTTATAACTGTCTTAAAAACAAAGTCAAAAACTTTGTATTTGTATAGTTTGGGTATATGTTACATGCTTCAATGGTTTTTGCTTTTTACCTATTCTTTCTCAGCTACTGGAAATCTGATTTCTGCCATCAGTACTACTGTAAACATTGGCTTAAAATCAATACTTTGCTAGAGTTAGACACTGTCAGCTACTAAGAGATCATTGTTAAATTTTCAATGTAAGCATTTACACCTTTAAACATTGGCCAATGCTACAAATGAGCACTCGAGTTATTATTTCATTAATTGTGCAGATTTAAGAAAATGATAGAGAAATTGTTAATAAGCAATACAGATTAAACTTAAAAATGTTTTGTATATTTTCAACAACTGGAGAACCAATTGTTAAACATTTGCCAGCATATCCTTATGTACAATTAATCTTATTGCAGTCCTGCCAAGCAAAATTGCTATACTCCCTAAATGCCTAATAAATGTCTAAATCTTTTTGCCATTCCTTATGACTCTTCACTTCTTTTGAGTGTAAAAGGGAACATAGTATAAATAAAGAGAGGGGTTATGCACTTGGGAATTGAGAATTGATCTTAGTGTCAGGAAGAGCTGAGTTCAGGTTCTATTTGTCACATATATTAGTTGTTCTGTACTGGGAAAATCACTTAACTTCTCTGAGATCCCAAGCCAGTTTTTGGATACAAGTTGTGAGAAAGTAATTACAGTTCTTGATAGATGGCATTTCTTACCATTAGCTGCCACTGATGAAATCAAAGGTCTTCTTTTCCCTCTTAAAAATTAAAGAAAAAATGCTGAATTTAAAGTGAAGAACTCTGTTTTACTTTTAGCACTTATTATTTGTGACATACTCATCTCTTCACTTTTCTAGCTTCTAAGACATCCTAGAATTTAGCCCAAACTAACCTTATCTCTAGCATTATTTCCCTTCATTGTTTAAAATTAAAACTCTTTCCTAATAAAGTCAAGCTTTTCACTCACTTTTTGCTTGGTATTCCCTTCTTTCTACCTATCCAAATTGAAGATCCAGTTCTTCTAGAAAGCTTTTTAAAATTCCTCCAATCTATATTGATCCCTTTGTTTTCTGAAATCCTATTGCATGAAATCAGAGCCACATGGGTTATCTTAAAACTTCATTATTCATTAATTGCTTCATATGTGCTTTCCAAACTAGACTTCAAATTCCTCGACAGCAAGGACAATGTCTTATAATGCTCTTGCATTCTTCATAATCTAAAGTGTTGAATACTTATTACTGGATTTTGGAAAATCACAATAAATAGTGGGATCTATATTCTGCCTTACACATTTCTCCCTATTTATCACAATTACCTATTATCCATTGCCATTCTAACTTATTTCTAAGACTTAGAGTGTAGGGGAATGGAGAGGGGACAGCGTAATAATACTGGTGTTTTCCTCTTAGCCATAATGATGCTATAAAATTCTTTGACTCAATACCTAAAAAAGGATTTATTAAATACTAACTGCATTGTCAAGCATCATTTTAAACACTGGGAATAGATAAATAAAAATGAAACAATCTTTTTTTTCTCAAGATGCAGATATTTCATTGGAGGAGACAATCTGTACATAAATACTATAAAATAAATATTTTTAAAATATGTAAATTTAATATAAATAAAAGATAATTTGAAGTTATACAGTACTGGAAACTGGGGTAATCAGGAAAGCTCTGATTGGTTATGTTTAAAAAGTGATCATTAGACTGGGTTGTAAGGATAACTATGATGGCAAGGACTGATTGCATTTGTGGCATGAGGGGCAGCCTATGCAAAACCTGAAGGCCAGCGGTGCAAAACCATATTTGTTTGACTTAATATTATAGAGTGAATGAAGGAAAGCAACAAGACTCAAAATGTGCCTTTGAATCAGGTTATGAAGGACTATAAATGCCAAAATAAAAGGAGTTTGTATTTTGTCCCAGAGAAAGTGTGAACCACTAGATTTTGAGCAGAAGTGTGACATTGTCAGGAATTTACTTAATTCTTACACTTTCTTGAAATTCATTCATATTATATACCTAGATTATCTAAAACTATAGATTTAGGAAAATAGCTTATATTGAAAGGGGCTCTAATGCCAGTAGTCTCTTAATTTAGAATTAATGTTAGAGTGAAATGAGACATTAATAAGTTACTTAACAATTCACAAACAGATGTTTACTTTCCCCTAACATAGCAAGGACATGCAACAAAGAAGTAGTATCAGCTTTTCTGGATGCTTCCCACCTTCTCCAGTTGGAGTAAGCTGTCAAGGTATGACAACTCATATGGTCTTACCCAATGTGAAGGAGCCAGATTCCCTATGGCTGGGATTTTTTTTTTTTAATGCTCTTAGGTTACTAGGAAGGTGTGTCATGGATTCTGGGCTCATCTAGGTCCCAAGGATAGCTTCATTTCCTTTTAGGGAAAGCTAATTCTTATTTAGTGATGTGGTGAAAGAGAAAGGAGGAACTTGAATTCACCCCATGCTTTACTTGAGGAAAGGAATTTGTTTCAGGGTAACAGGGGACAATCAGACTCTAAGAATGCTTTGTGTGGGAGATGATAAAGAAGGGTGCACTTAACTCATGTTGTGGGGAGATGTGGGTTTGTGTTTATCCTAGTATGATTTATTTATGAACTTTTCCCACACTTAACAAGTGAAGTCACTGAAATGGGACCTCTTTTTAGAGTTAAAAATACCTGGCATCACAAAATTATAAAGCCATAAGGAACTTCAGATATCTTTTAACCAATGTCAATTTTACAGTGAATGAAACTAAGACCTAGAAAGATGAAGATATTTGTTACAAATCACAAGTCCATTTATTGTTGGAGCCAAGCTCAGAACTTAAGTCTCCTTACTTCCATTATTCTCTGTTCTATTTCCAATATACCAAACACCAAGAATCTAGACTGAAGCCAATGGATATGGATCAGAACTGGCTTGAAAAGATTTGCGTTAATCAGAACCACAAACAGAGAAAGCTAAAGCTAACATCATCATTCTTTACATCATTTCTATTTACTCTTTTTATGTTCCAAATTTTGGGTTGAATATGATCACTTGAAAGGCTCTTTTATTTCTTATATTTGAATTTGTTGCCAAGGAGGAAATCCATATTCTACTATCACAAGTTAGGTGGTATGGGTCATGATTTGCAGCAATATGCCTTTTTAAAAAATATTATTAATCAAAAGTCCTTAACCTGAGGTCCATGAATTTGTTTAAACACACAGATGTGCACACACACAAAGAGAGAGAGAGATCAATATATAGACATAGATAGATAACTACATTTCTCTGTTGTTGTTTTTAAATTTTTTCCTGAAATTAAATACAAAAAGAGAATCCCCATATATACATCAGAACACAGAATATTTCATATGAAATCATGAAACTCTATTCCATACTTCTTGATTAAAAAAATATATATGCGAATATATAGTATTAAAATTTTTACATCTTACTTCCAAAACTGTTATATTTATTTATATTTCTTTCTCTTTAGTTTATTTTAAAAATGTAACAATACAATTCCCTTGCTTCTTAACAGACAGTAAGAAGAGCTAAAGGAGTTTATAATAAATAAGTAAAGTAAAACAAAATATAATTGCTTTCTTTTATAGTTTTATATATTTAACTTCATGCATTTAAAAGCATTCTAAGTAGTTCATAAGGCTTGCACTTACTGACAAAGTGGTACATGATACAAATAAGGTTAAGAATTTATCCAATAAAGGCTGGAATAAATTGTTCTTTATAGATTTCTATCTTTTCCCATTCAGTTTTCCTCCCTAAATCACAAGCATTCTAGCATTATATGATTCAACAACACTAGAAGTAAAAAAAGGATATATACACATATATAGGCACACAAACTGGACCCACGTATCTTTCCATCAATATCATAACTAATTAACAAAAATAACTTTCTGGAGCTCATCTGCCAAAAAACCTAAACCCACAGCAATGATCTTTTTGGACCCTGCTTGACTATTAAAAAACTATCACTTTACTTCATGTAATAAGCTAGAGATATGAAATACAAAGTTCAATTTCAGCTTTTCAAGTTGTCTCTCCTCTGATTTTACATTAACATCATATATCCTGAACATGAGCCATGTTTGCACCTTGCCTCTAGAGTTTTCTTATTCCCTCACCAAGTTATGAAAAATATGAACCAATCACTCCTCAATATTCACTCCAACATAATTTAATGCATTCGATTAAAAAATAGATTAACTCTCTGGGTACAGAAACACAGTACTTGTTTCTCATTGGGAGCATGATTAAGTTGAATCCAACCAGTCCAGTTCAACATGCAATTATCAAACCATAACTATGTATAAGGAATTGGGTCATTCTTACCCTCTTCTCTAATAAGATGTATTTAAAGTTGTGGGTGCAAGAAAAAATTTCCCTTTAATTCTAGGATTTTCCTTCTATTCTACTCTGCTTCTACTCCTTATTCCCTTCACCCCCATCCATATAAACCCATTACTTAAGAATCTAATTGTTTAAGTGACAATTAAACTTTAAGAAGTAGAGTTATAACTAGAATAAAGTGACCAATCCTTTGTCACAGGGTGCCCAAATTTAGAAAACATTGATAGTTTTTGACTTAGTGCTGTAGAAACAACTAGACAGCATTTAGTTAACAAAAATAATTGCCTAAAATCAAATGGCATTACATCATTTATACTTCTTGGCATAGTCCCAAATAAGCACCTCCTCAATCCAAACAATCTCCACACCCCTTACAACTGCATTATCCTCAGAGCCAAAACAACTACTTTTAACTTTATTGAGCAAAAGAGTGACCTTTGATATACAAATCCCAAGCCGTCTCCCAGACTTTCTTATGACATTGGTATCCACCACACATAACCCCCAAATACTTCCTTCTCTGAAATTTTATTTAGGAATTTATTCTTCTCACACTGGAACCCTGAATTTTGCAATAATCCTCCATGTGGGGCTTAATGACAAAGCTCCAATCTTACTCTCTAAAAAGAAGATAAAGAAAAAGAGTGACATCACACTTTATTTACATCTACATGGGTTACATATGAGGAGAGTTCACACCTTGCTGTGTTTCTGCTGTTACAGGTGATTAATGGGAGTAGCAGTTTGCCCAAAGTACTGGTTCAGTTCATAAATAGGAATAGAACACAACTTTAAGACAAGTGAGGAAAACATGATTATTCTTCTGTGGTAAATACTCTTTCTTCATATATAAAACACAAAGCATTCTCCAATTCTATTTGCACATAATAATGCATGAAATTACAGCTTTTGTGAATGCTTATATATTGGAAGGACTTAGAATAATGTGGTAAGCCAAAGAACACAGTCCATTTTTCTTCAAAAGTACTGGAGTTATGTTTATTGATACCTTGCAACCTGTCAAAGACTGTTGAAAGAAAATGTAATACAATGTGGCTCTGTGGCTTGGAGACATTCAATTTAGTTCAATTCAGCAAATATTTTCTGAGGTTATTCTATATACAAGGCACTGTGGTAGGTGTTAGAAGCAAACCAAAGAGGAAAAAAGTCTCTAGGATGGTAATAGAACTTGCTATTTAGTAGGGGAGAGAATCAAAGTATATCAGTAACCAGAGTTCAAGGTAGGATTATTTAAAAGAAGTTAAAATTCAGATCCAAAAGTTTAAGGGGATTCAAAGAAGAGAGAAATTGCCCCTAGGTACAATCAGACTATTCAGGAAAAGCTTAATGAAGGAAGTAGAATTTAAGATTACTCTAAAGAAGGTGGGCAGGATTTCAGCTGATAGTGGATTGATGATAGTAGAATATAAGAGTGAGAATAAAGGACATACTTGTGAAGCAGAGAGTATTGCAAAGGGGCTAGAAGATATGTGTGAGAAAGCATAGAGATTTTTTCTTGTCTATCCTTGCTCCCTTTCAAAACCTCTCAGTGTCTATATTTGGGGAGCAGTAGGAAATAATATTTTAAAGGGAGCTAAACAGCCATATCATGGAAGGATAAGAGCACTGTTAGTCAGTAAACATTAAGATACTAGTATATAGCATTGATTGGAAAGAGAAGAGATTGGAGGTAAAGAGATCAGTTGGAATGTTAATTCAGGAGTTCATACAGGACATAATCAAATACTGAGCTGAGATGGATTAGAAAAGAGCTGAGAAATGGACTAGAAATAGAAGAAATGGTAGTGGTGGTGGGGGGGGGAAGGGAATACTCAACTCTCATGGATTCATTATCATCTCTATGCATAGAATCCCTATCTCTCTCCATTTAGCCCTGTATGTCTTCTGAGCTCCAATTAAATGCCTCCAATTGATGTTTCAAAATGAATATTCTTTAAGTATTTCATATTTAGCATACTAAAAACAGAGCTCATATTTCCCATTAAATAGTTCTAAATTCCAAATTCTGATACTATGGAGGGCATTTGTCCTTCTAGTCTCCTAAATTCACAACCTCAAAGTCCTGCTTAACCTCACCCCACATATCACTCAATTAACAAATGTCAATATGTACCATTTACCAGAAAATGAACTAGACACTAAAAATTGAACAATTTCTTCTTGCAGTGATCTGCCAATCTAATGGAGGAAACAAATACACATACATATGTAATCTATAGCATAATTATAAATTTAGTCAATACAAAAATATACAAAATATGAAGGGAAGGCATGACTTGTTGACATGAAAGGATGACTTGTTTTGGGATAGGGGTAAGGAAGTAAAAATGATAGCATAATAACAGCAACAGAGAAGTCAGAAATTTAAAAAAAAAACTAGATTTTAGAGAAATATGAAATAATTTTTGACCACACTGAGTGTGAGCTCCTGGGAAGACATTTAGATAAAATTATTTAGCAAATAGTTGAGAAATTAAAGTCCCCAGAGTTAGGAATAAGTTAAAAATGATAATATTTTTGGAAACTATTTTCTTAATGGTATTTATATTCAATTAATGTTCATTGGTTTTATGGAAAACTATAAAGCTGCTATGGAATAAAGTGTAAAAAGAAGTCAAAGGATAGAATCTTGAGGAAATCTGAGAAAAGAAGAAGACATGGCACATGAAACAGACATGACAAAGTAAAAGAGATAGGAAAACCTTAGTAATGCTATGTCATTGAATGTTCAATGGGTGTTCAAAGAGAGAATATTTAATACAGAAAAATAATAGGAGAATGAAAACAGGAAAAAAAAGCCTTTCGATGTTCAGTTATTCAACAAACATTTATTAAACACTGTAGGTGCTGGTTTCTCTGCTAGCTTCTGAAGATATAAAGACAAAAAGGAAATATTTCCTGCTGTCAAGGAATGAAACATTTCATCAGTTTGGGCAGGAAGAGATTATTGGTAACCATTGAATGAGCAATTTTAGTAGAGTAATATGGATATGTCAGTTTAAAAGAGGCCCAGTATGTGGTTAAAGAGAACAGAAAATTAGTGAGGCTATTCTGTTTAAAGGAATTTGAACATTTTTCAAAAAAATATGAACAGAATAAGAGAGTTTGGTAGCTCAAAAAGTAGGAGGGCTGAGGAAAAGATATAATCTCTGGGTGAATTGAGTCTGTTTATTAGGCAAATATGAAGGAAACATTATAGAGCAATGCTTTCCAAACTATTGAGTCATGATCCCATAAGGGATCTCATAACTGAACCTGGGAGTTATAAAATTATGATTTATTATCAATAAATGTTTGAGTTGTATACCTATTTTATATCCCCTAAGTATTTTATACAACTGGATGGCATGAAACTTTCTTGGACAATAACAGTTGCAAGTGGGGAAAAAAAAAGTTTAAGAAGTCCTGTTCCAGAGGAAGAGATTATAGATATAAAAGAAATAGGGACCAGTGGCTGGATTATTTCCCCTTCATGCCTCACTCATAGATTCCATAGTTTCTTTTCCAGACTAGCTCAGCTGCCATCTCCTCCAGGAAGCCTTTCCTTCCTGCTCTTAATATTCTCCACCCATCCTGACATTACTTTGTATTTAACATTATCTGTATTTTATATAAAATTACTTTTATACATATTATTTACCATGAGTAGAAAGTAAGCTTCTTGAGACTATAGTGGTTTGTTTTTGCCTTTCTATACCCCATTGCCCAATATAGTACAAATACTATTTGTACTCAATAAGTACTTGTTGAATTGTCAGTCCTCAAAGACACAAGAGGGATATAGAATAAATGTAGATTAGTCTTGGCAAACAGGAAGTTCACTTTCTCCTCCCAGACAGGAATGCTGCCAGAGTAAATAGCCAAAGGATTTTTAAGGTAGAAGGGAAAGAGTCTGAGAACAATTATGTCATTTGATTTCCATTTTTTCAGTAAAGCAAGGATAAGGTCTTATGCTGAGAGCAGAGGTGATGTGGAGGGAACAGAGGAGTTGAAAGTTCCTTTTTGATATTTCTTACACATGGGCTGGCTTACATATACATGGGATTGGTGATAAAGGATTTTGAAATAATATGACCACTATATGGGGCTTAGGGGTGAGGTATTAATGAAAAATTGGTTCATTTTGAAGGCACCATTTTTTTTCTGGCCCCTTTGCATTTTGTTTTTTACATCTTTCAGGAGAAATGACTCCCTGTGTCCTATTTCATAAACAGTGAGATATCCCATCCCTCCATGGTTGTAGAGGTTGTAGAGGAAAAGTAGCTTCCTGTATTCGTTATGCCTCTGATTGTGCCTCTAATAAACTAAATGTAATTAAAAATAGAGCAGGGTCATTGCATTTTAACAGCTTGCAGCCTTCCCTATGGAAGCATCAGCAAACAGTGAGAGAATATGAAGATTCAGCTCCCTAGCACCTGCCAGGCAGTCTTTGTCAAGATTAACAGCATCACACCAGGTTATTAGAGGGAACATAAATACTTTTGAGGCTCTGTGGGTAGTTATGGTATCACATTTTATTATCTTCTCCTGAAATGAAATTACTTATTGTAATTGCTTGTCAGTCACAAGCCAACAAACTGATAGAAGAAAATCTAAGATATTGGGGGAAGGAACAATATTGGGGATACAAAGGGAGATGAAATGAATAAAGTTTTAAGAGTCAAATTCTGATTCACTCTGCATGGTCTGACAAAACTAATTAGGTCTAAAACCAATAAAATAAAATCTCCTCATCCTTTCATCATTCCTTGAACATACCCTTCTCTATAACCTCATAAGACAATGAGAGAATAGAGTATGGGGAGGGAGGGAAGTAGACAGACAGAGAGTTATTAATAATAGAAGAAAAAGAAGAAGGAGGAGAAGGAGGAGAGATAGTGCTGTTGATGGTGATGGTGGTGGTGGTGGAAGTAGTAGTAATAGTAGTAGTAGTAGTAGTAGTAGTAGTAGTAGTAGTAGTAGTAGTAGTAGTATTGGAAGAAGAAGGCAGACGAGGAGGAGAAGGAAAAGGAAAAGGAAAAAGAGAAGGGGAAGAGAAGGAGGAGGAAATAGTCATGGTGGTAGTAGTAGTATGAGACGAAGAAGAAGAATTAGTGGCAGTACTAGAAGTATTAGGAATTGTAGTTATAGTAGTAGTAGTAGTTGTTGTTGTTGTTGTTAGTATTTAAATAGCACTTTAGGGCTTACAAAGCACAGTACATGTTATATCTAACTTTTAAAATTAAACCTGAGTGTTAAAGAAAGCATTTGGTACCACAGAATCATTTTAGGAACAAGGGATAATGGCTATACTATGAGAGAAAGGGGAAAAAAAACAAGCAATACAATTCCTAATGTTATGTAACCCTGATGTATCAAGTCTGCTGCTCAGTAATATTATATTTTAAAATCTATTTTCAGTCTGAAGGGATTACTAATAACTTAAAGTTTTCAGGCTCCCAATCTCTACTAGACCAGAGGAATATGATGCTTATAGTGCTGACTCTAGGTCTTAGCAATGTCCAGAGGCTCATTCCAATCATTACTACCCAAATCGGTGCTGCCAGGTACACCTGTATCCTAGACCTTCCAGAGGGAAATGGTTTATTACAGTCCAGTTAGTTAACAGAACTGCATCTGGGAATGTGCTCAAAACACAGAATTTCTGGCAGAAAAAACCTGCTTCAGATATAATTCAGTGGAAATGGCACATCCGGGAGTGCTTGTTGGGGCACTTGGGGCCATTCCTAGGCATTTTGTGAGCCAGAAACATGAAAAAATATTTCTTAGCCCTAGTTCCTTTGCTTTTACTAAGTCTTTTGCTTGGGGATCTAATAACAACAATAGTAACTACAACCATAACCGCAACCATCACCACCACAAGAACAACCACAAGCACAATAGCAATTCCTTCTCTTTTTTTATAATTATCCACATGAATTTGAAGTCTTTAGTTATCTGTCCTTTTTTTTTTTTTTAACAGTATTTGAAATTAGTTTCTTTTTGAGAGATAGAAACTTTACATTGAGCAATCAGTCCCACTCTACATTGGGGACCCTGCTTCTGACATTTTTAACAGCTATAGACAGGAACCGAAGGTTTCATATACAGAACATAAACACAACAAGCTACAAAGAAGCCACACTTTCTGAAGCAAATTACATAATATCTGAGATAATTCTCCAAAGCTGTCTTTATGTATTTGTGTTTCAAATACAGTGTTTCTACTGAGTCTATATCTTAAATTCAATGGATTTCATTAACTGTGTTCTCTATTAGTCTTTTTTTTTTTTTCTCCACTATGTCAAGGCTCAAAACTTCATGATGTCTACTGCTGCTTTCCCCTTCTGCTATCATAGTTACATGATATTAACTTTCAGAAGCTGTCAGCCAGTGTTGAGTGTTAGTGATTCTGAATTCCCAGCTTCTCAAAGACTTCCTTTTCAAAAACAATTCCATGGTTGGCTATGTCTCATCAAAACTTGATTCTCCTCTTTGTCCTAGTTATTATTCTTGCCAGCAGTTCTTCATTAGAAAAGGACTTTACAAATATTGTTTTCTACACCCCCCCAAAAGATTGTCAAGTTTACCTTTTTTACTAAATCTGTATTCTCTTTTCAAATCTGTGGTCAATAGTAAAACCTAAGAGTTTTCCTCATAAAGCAAACATATCAATTGCAAAACTGTAAATGAGAGTCACTGTGGTATTCTGGAGAGAAGGCAGACTGAGAACTGAGGAAGACCTGAGTTCTGATTATGTTTCAGAACCAAGTTGTGTAGGAAAATCATTTCAACTCTCTAGTTCCCCAGACAATTCTCCATAAAATAGAGAACAATGACTGAACAACAAAGGCAGAGGAAGTTTCCTACTTGAAGCTTCCTGCAGTCATGAAATTATATGAAATAAAGGAGAAGAAGCCTTTAGATTACCAAGAAAAATTGCCACATATTTAATGTTGGAGGCTGACATTGTCTCTCTTGGCATTTTATTGGCATTAAAATAACCTCTCAATTCAAAGAACTTGGTTTCAAATCTTAGCACTGATATTAATTACCTGTATGACTTGAATCACTTGGAAAGAAGAAAATGGGGAAGAGAATAAGTATTTATTAAGCACTTACTATGTGCCGGATACTATGCTTTATACTCAACTCATCTGAGACAACCTTCTTGTGCTTCCATGTCCATATCTGTAAAAGGAAATCTTGAACTAGATTTCCTCACAGATGATTTTCAACTCTAAATCTATGATCTGTAGTCAGAAATTGCTTCAATTAACAGAAAGTCAGTCAGTAAGGATTTTATTAAGTCAGTTGGATCTTGCTATTTTTCAATTCTACTGTTGCAAAGTGCAAGAGATACAAAGAAGGAGCAAGTACAAATAAGGTACAAAGAAAGGCAGCAAAGTGCCTGCCCTGAGGGTAATACACATTTTAATAGGGCAAACAACATGGTAATAACTATGTACCAAGAGAAATGATTATTAATCACCTATAATTTGGGGAGATTCAACATTCTCCCCTTCTTCTACGATCTTGATTTCAAAAGTTCCATCTTTTAAAAGGATTGCTGATAATGAAATTAGATTACTCCAACATCAGAAAGGTGATGACATGACATGGAAGTGAATTGGATTTCAGTGAGAGAGGGTCGTGCAAAGTCACCAGGTTCACTTTCTCCACCAGAGCCATTTGGGTCTAATGACAAAATATAAATTAAGACTACTGGAGATGACCCTGGAAGCAGTGGAAGATCTTGGCCTTTTTAAGCTAAGGTCTTTAACATAGTAGACTATACATTCTTTGAATAGATAGTCCAAAGCTAGAGGTAGTCTGAATATCCAAGGATGACAAGATGTCACTCAGGCCCTTATTTTAATATTGTCCACCTCCTATTGTGTTAATCAGAGTTTATTGACACTCTTCTTGAGATGGGGGAGACCATAACTGACTTTGTTATAAGAGAGATGACCAAATGACTATCTTTATATTAATTATATGCTGGTTTTATTAATCAAATATTAATTTGCTCAAAAACTGTGCCTCACCTTTTTTATTCACTGCAGTACATGTAAGATATTTACCATGTAATTAATTTCAGACAGAAGGCACTGAAGGGGTGAGGAAGACCAGGAAAAGGAATATGTGGAAGATGAGATTTCTTGAGTCTTGATAAAGCCTGGAGGCAGAGAAGGGAAAATATTACAGGACTGAGGGATAGAAAAATTCTATGAGAAGTAGAATTGGGAGATGAAATGTTTTGATTTTAATTTGGAAAGTAAAGGTAAGATAGGAAAGAGCTGAGATGCATTGTAAAGAGTCCTAGACCTGGAATCAGAAAGACTCATTTTCCTAAGTTCAAATATGGCCTCAAACATCTAATAGGTGTGTGATTCTGGGCAAATCATCTAACTCTGATTGTCTCAGTTTCCACATCTGTGAAATGAGCTACAGAAGGAAATGGCAAAGCATTCCAATAGTTTTTGTATAAGATACTGCCAAATGGGATTATGAAGAGTTGTATGGTTAAATGACTAAACAGCAAAGGTAAAAAGAATGGAAATGCAGGAGAGGTCAGGTTGCAAGGGGCTACAAAATAAAAGAAGTTACATTAGAGGTAATATGGAACCCCTTAAATTTATTGAGTAAATAAATATTATCAGATCTACAATTTCAGAAAATCACTTTGTCGGTTGAGTGGAAGGTGGATTTGAGTGGGGAGAGATTTGAGGCAGGGAAAAAAAATCAAATTTATTTTTAAAATAGTTCCTGCCCTCATAGAGCTTACATGTCTGGAAGAAGAGGGGTTTACAGAGTGGATATTATATATACAGAACTGTGGACTGACCAAATATGGCAGTTACTATTCTCCTATGGGCTTCTATAAAATTTTCAATGTCCAAAATGCTAATTATGGAGTTGTGGGGAGGATCAAATAAAAGAAGAAATAGAACCCACTATTCTATAGAATTACCACTCAATAGAAACCACTATTTTTTATATTTTGCTGCTTTGTTACTCTTCAGTGATGTAGATCACAACCAATCCATGTCTGACCCTATAGAATTATTATCCATTTCCTTCTACAAGCTTTGCATAGGTGGTACATCCAATGTTCTGTAGTTTGTCTTGCTTCCTTTCCGGAATAGTACAGGAGAATACACAAAACAGGGGCTGAATGTTATTGCCTATTTATATTGAAGTACAGACATTTTTTATGCTAAAGAGGGGACCCCAAAACTCTGAAACTCCTTGAAGGAGAAAATCTCCTTCAATTCTGCCTCTATAAGAGACCCTGCCCCAAGTCCTCTTTCACTTAAATGAATTTGTTTTAACTGCTTGTGGGGGGAATGAAGCAGATTGTGGTCCCTTTAAGAAACTATATTTCCTATTGATCAGTGATTTCTTTCAGATTCTCAGCCCCACCTGGCTGAGGTATATCCTCCCCAGAAAAGTTGTCTTTCCTGGATGCCAGGGCCTTTGATTCACAAATTCTTGTCAAGAGCACCCTTTTAAATTCCAATAGGAGATCTGTCCCACTCTCACTGGATCTGATTTGCTCTGGTTGTCTCAGCCCCCATTCTGACTTGCTTGAGCTGCCCAACTCCACCTTCCCAACCCTCACCAAGACAACCAATATAATAAGCTTCCATCAACTAAGGTCTTTGTAGATGGACCTTGGCAGTTCCCTTTTCTGCCAGGACCTTCTGTCCACTGAGAACTGTATTCTTTGTGCAAAATTACATTTTCCATTGTCTGCCCGCTGGATAATATTCTTTTCCAGTGTTATCCTCTCCCTATCCTCACCTATTCCCTAATCAGACTTTATGCCTCTCTGTCAGGATTTCTAACCTTACTTCCAATTCCTATAATAAACCTCTTTTATCAATCTAGGGTTTTGGGTCTGTAAATTCCTTTACAAAGAACCTCTGCTCCACCAGAAGTGAGTCCCCCAAACTCCCTACTCTTGTGCTAAATCCCAAGGGGTTGCAGGGGAACCAAACCTCTCCATTTGGTTCCCAGAACCCCAAACCTGCCACTAGACCTTATCATTTAACTCCTTGAACACTAGAAACCCTAATTTCATTTTGGTTCCCTAAATCTAAACCTCATCAATGCTATGGAGGGAAAACTCATCTCTCTTGTCTCACACCCTACCATACTTACCTAAACACTGACTCAGTAGCTCATTCCTAACATCTCTTTAGCATTTATTTTTATTCTCCCTAGGGGTATAAGTTTCTGAGGATACCAGTGGAAAATTTGCAAATGTTTACTTTATATCCTTCACTCTTACTGTCACCAAAAGTTGGATCCATGGTCAAATTTTATAAACATAATATCCAAGAAGGCAACAATTGGGAACAAATGAGTGTGGAAAAGGTAGAGCAGGTTCAGTAGTGTCTTTGTTCCTTTGCATATGTATAGTTTGCATTGTTTAAAGTGATCTTGAGTGTCTGTGAGAAACTAAAACTAAAGACAATGGAAAATGAATGAAATAAAAAGGAAAGGAACTAGAAGAGATGGGAAAGGATGGAAAGACAGTGAGAAGAAGAGGAAAACAGAAATGAAAAATATGGCCATGGTAGGAAGTGGTAGGATCACCAAGAGTTAGGTTAGGTGGCATTCAAGGATACCAGAGCTACAGAAGTGATTGTGGTACAACTGTCCCCAAGATTAATCACCAGCACCAAATAGAGAGAGTACCTGGATAGAGGTTAGTATTTAGACTGGGAAAAGAAGGGACAAATTGGCACAGTACCAGGTACTAAATTTTCTTTATATGACTCATGAGGCTTTTAATGTTAACTAGAGCAGGAAATTCAGCATTGCATTTCTTTTAGTGAGTATTTGACAAAGTTTTTACTAAAAGTGGCAATAAAAAAAAAAAAAAAAAGTTTGGTGCTCCCATTGACCCTATCTTCAAAGATACTTGAAATACTTATTTTTTTACATAATATAATGTGGGAAATATATCTCTGAATATATTCATTTTATTAGAAATAGGTTTCTGAAGGTAAATTTTAAAATACATTATTATTGATACTGAGGCCGACAGTGTATAGCATATTCATAAGCCCCGGATAGTAGATTGGGAAGGTTGAAACTGAGGAGGAAGACTATGCAGTTTTGGGGGAAAGAAGACACAACTAATAAGAAATCCAAAAAGAAGACAGTGTGATAAGTCCAAAACTATGCACAAAAAAGCAAAAGACAAATGACTATAGGCAAATAGAATAAGAAAAGACAAAAATGGAGAATACTCTTTAGGGAGATTCTCCTGGGTGAATAGAAAATGGTAGAAATAAAAAGAACTACTAAAGAGGTGTTAAGCAGGAGCTTTTGAGTTAGTGTTTAGGTTTATTTGGTGAGGGGTGGGAAAAGAGAGGTGAGTTTTTCCTCCCTAGCATAAATAAGGTCTGCACTTCGATATAAATAGACAATAACATTCAGCTCCAGTTTTGAGTATTCTCTCATACCATTCTCATGAAAGAACAACTAAGAGAACAATAGAATATGCCTTATCTCAGATCCTGAGCAACAGACTACCAGATTGATACATCTCTGGATGAATGAATGGATGGAGAAATGAATGAAAAAAAAAGTATTAAGGCCTATAATAGTCAAGAAGGAAGCAGATATAAGAGATATCACAAAGATAAAGTTCACAAAATTTGAAAGTGAGAATTTGTGAATGATACTTAGATTGTCTCTAGGACTTTAATTGTATTAAAAACAAAAATAATTTTTATACATATTATAAAATTCTAGGAAGTTACATGCCTTGATAAAGGCTACCTCTATAAAAGGAGTTTTAAAAATGGTGTCTTCTGCCTTTTTGTGATTGTCAGAGTTATAATGGCCCTTCCTTTTCCTCTCTGCTCCCTGACATGATGTGAATAAAGGCTTTTATAGTCTCCCCAGGAGCTCAGTGAGATTGGTGCCAGTACATGAGAGGAGAGAGGAACTTTACTTCTACAGTGACTAAAGACCAATTCAAATAAAAAGACACCTATTAAAGAAACTGGAAGTTAAAGGGAAAAAAAGCAGAGATAGTCTTTGCTCTCTATAAGCTAGCTAGTCTCTCAAGGAGAAAAAAAATAGACGTGGTTTCAGGTGCAAGTCAGTTGGAATGTCTTTGTTGGAGTTCAAGGGGACCCTAAAAAGACTGGGGTTACAGACTGGTGTCATGAGGTGTCTCAAAAGAATTTATAGTCTCAGACCCATTTCCAAGTCAAGGGGCCAAAGTTTATTATAATTGTAACACCAAGTAAAGTAAGGCTCCAAGTTCCAAAAATTAGCTATCAAAGCACCAGGAGCAAGAAGATGAATTTATAAGAAAAAATTAGACAGACCAGGTGCTAATTTTATGGAGTTGGGGAGTGATTTTGATGGGAGTTGAGGTCCCTTTAAGAACACCCCGCCATGGCTGACTTTTGATTTACAAATCCTGGTCACTGGTCTGTCCCAGCCCCCACCAGATCTAAGCCAACTCTAAAAGAGCCAAACGGGAGCTTTCTCTTTGCAGGAGCCCTTCCCCCCAAACATGGTATCCTTCTGGCCATGTAAGGGTTCCTGCCCGCCCAGTGACCACCTCTGGCCCTGGTGTCTTTCTACCTTTAACTTTACTTCCAAATCCCTACAATAAACCTTTTTTTTTTTTTAATTTTTTTTATTTTTTTTATCAATCTAGGGTTTTGGGCCTGTAAATTCCTTTTACAGGGGACTCTGTGCCATCACGAGACTATCTTTACACTGACCCAAAAGGAGTTCCCCCTTCCCTAACTCTCATCATTTGGTGGCCCTGTATGGGGACCCCAAAAATTGATACCCCAAAAACTAACCTTAGCCTTTTCGGGTCTCTCAGAACCAATCTGGGTTCTTAGCAGTTCGCGCATCTTCTGGGAAGAATATCTGTGTCCCTACCCTCATCTCACTCTATCTCTAAAATATAGTGGGCACCCAGACCAGGTCTGGGCTGCGAGCAAAATTCTCCCATGGAGACTACTTGCATTTCAGGCAAATGTTCCTCTTTTTGTCACACTCTATTTTTAGACATAGCAGGACCAAGAAACATGGAACTCTGGACAAAAAATGCTCCCAGAGACAAAAGACCTTCTTTTGCATCTCAAGGCATTTCTAATCCTTTTTCTTTTACCAGAAAGCTGGCCTGAGGGCCAGAACACTGAGACACACAAGAGAAAGTGTCTCTTCTTCACCCCTCACTCCCACCACGTGGCCATTCTGAGGACCCCATCCCTATTGGGGGTCCCAGGCCAGCAGTCTCCTTGATCTGTTCTGGGGGAGAAATCTCTGTTTAAGCCCCTCTAGCACTCCACTATATGTGTCTCTACCCAACCAAGTGAGCCCTCACCATCACCACTGGAGAAGTACTGGGTAAGATAATATCTCTCCCTTCCTCCATCCTCTCTCTTTTTGAACCTCTTCCATGTGGCTTGGCAACCTGCCATTTAAATGCTCCCATCCTGTCCCCTTCTTGGGGTTCAGTGGGGAGATTGGGGACTCAATCTTTTCAAGATCTCTAGAAAAGTTTTCTATTAACTTTTAAAAAGGTACTTTGCCACAACTCTGTACACCCCTCCCATAGCTTTTACCTGGCCTCTTAAAGGAGCAGAGCTTCCAACCCTTCCAAAGCATACTTGTTCCATACATTTTAAAACAGGACTTGCTTTCCCTGATTTAGTTAACCTGCATTAGAACAGAGACTCTAGTCACGGCTTTTCACTATAGCAGCCTTTCACTATAAGGCTTTTCCATGATCTTGAGGCTGGATATAGGATTTTAAAATTGCCCATTTTTTTCCTAAGCCTCAGGGCGCACTTACCTGCTCTCTGACAGATAAAGCCAAGACATCTGCTCAGCTTTTCTCTGTCTTGATAACCTTGCAGGTGAGAATTCCTGACTTTTCTCTCAGTCCAAAACTTTTAGCTCCTAGCGCACTCTCCTATTTTTCTCGATTGACATTCTATGCCCCTGCTAAAAAAGATTTCTTTTCTGAAGTACAGCTTTGGCCATGCTGCCATTTCAGAGGGGAGACCTTTGCAATTTTGGCTGAGGAACAAAATTCCGAATCAAGGCAAATTAATTGTTAAGAGAGTGAGGATAGTTTCTTTGGTCTCTTTTTTTTCTCTTTTTTTTTCATCCCCTGACTTCAGTCAGGAGATGAGTTAAAAGGGAGAGACTGAAACTATTTAAAAAAAACACTCCTTAACTACTTGTAATTTGGTGCCTCTCTAGAATCTTTCTTTGTTCTGATGTGCTACAGTTCTCTTTTTCCTGCCTCATTTTCCTCAAACTGATCTCTTTCTTGCCTCAACTTCTCTGGCATTTCAGTCCAGGAAGCCCAGGTACTATAGAATATGAAGACATTCTCCTTCAGGCTGCCTTTTAGAGAATGGCTTAATCAACACCTGAATTCTATGTAGAATTTCAATCTCTCTCTATTCGCCTAACCCCCCACTTTCTTTTTAGTAGTCGAGTATTTCCAATTAAGGTAAATGTTCCAATGCCCCATACCCAACCCACTAAAGGATGGGTAGGATAGGACCTGACCCATTGTTCTCTGCTAAGTACCTCTTTAGACTAGGGTAAGCTAGCTGCTTTCCCCTTCCCCCTGAAATAGAGAAGGGAGGGGCCACATGGAATTTTTTTTCCATGCCCACCTTCTGCAGAGAGTCTTGGCTTTGGCAAAAGATTTCTAGATAGGTCCGCCTTTAAATTAATTGATCTATTTTTAAGACTGGTTTAAACTGGGGGATTTGCTAAAACTGTTTAACTATTGCTATGTAAAACTGTTTAACTATTGCTGTTTCAGGAAATTTACTAGTCTGTTATGTATGATCTGATAATTTCTGTAAACAGGGGAGGAAGGAAACTGATTACAGCTGGTCAGGAAATTGGGAAAAACTGATGTATTATTTCATTAAGTTCAGGCTGAATTGGAAACTATTTTACTCCTTGCTTAAAATTTACTAGACTATGATTTACTGGGTTATGTTTTAACTTTGAAATCCCTTATTCAGTTTTTGGGATTACTCTTTAGAAACAACCAAAAATCAGACACCTGTCGGAGGACTGGCAGCCTCTCTGATCTGTTTTACCCCTGTTACTCCAGTTTCTTAATTACTATTTCAGCATTTGGATATCAGAACTCTAATAGTTTGGGGTTGCCTGTCTTGGTCTAATTGCATAATTTACTCAGAAATCTGTGTCTTTCTAGCAGCTCCTGTTCCAGAGAGAGTGGATAGGTGGAGTCCTCAACCCCATTTTTTTCCTCTTTTGGAGCCCCTGACAGACTTGGGGTGCCCTCTTAAGGCAGCAGGACTGCCTTGAGCACTGCTACTCAACATAGGCTGAGTTAAGTGCACAAATGACCACAGACCTAAAGACTGTCCATCTCTGGCTGAGATGCCCCCCAACTGCAGAGATTTGAACAGGGAGGCTTGTGTGTCTCCCTGAATGAGGAGTGCTGTTTCATGCTAATAATTCTGGAGTTATCAGAGAGAAACTGGTCCTTGCTACAAGTCCTTGCATTTTCTAGTTTTAGTCTGGTTTGTTTTATTGTCCTAACTTAATTTCCCTAATTATCCTGACTCAGCCATGCCTCAGTTCTCCTGCTTCTCTGTTCTGAAAAACCTTCCTAGCCTCCCTATAATTAGATCTGATAAGAGCTTAAGCTTAGAATAGCAGAATGTCTCTCCCATCCCAAGCTATTGGAATGTCTTATCAAGATGCTGTCTCCACTGATTATTTCATCTCTCTAGAAACCTACCCCAATAGTCTGATTGCTCTTGCCTCTATACTGTTCATGAGGTAACATAAACCCCCACCTTCTCTATCAGCATGGTGGACAGCTTGATTGACGCTGTCTGGAGCTCTATGCTCAAGCCAAGCATTGCTCATTGACACATCATTGCACAGCTCTGGTGAAATAGAGACAAAAATTAAAAGTTTTTGTCATATCTCTCTCTCTTAGGGATGCCTAAAGAGAATGAAAGCTATAGAGTTGGGGTCTTGTTACTACCTCTCAATAAACTCCACTGAACAGATTAACTAATCTATCTCCACCCACCTTGAAAGGGCTTCCTTTGATGCTAGGAAACATCCACCAAATCTAACTCCTTTTGAAGCAAACTCCTTTTGAAGCAGACAAGGTTGAGAAAGAACAATAAAATTCAAACTTAGCTTGGGTTTCTGCAAATTTAAATGTCATCCATACTTTGGTAGGATTTATTTCTAAAAGTTTAACTGCTAACTTCTTGAATTCTCTTATATGGAATTAGACATTCTGATTGTATGATTGTATTGCATTGGATTAGAGCCTCTAAAATAATAAGTTTTCTTGTTCTTTTGAAAATGTTTCTGTTAAGGACAATATGCAATTTGGGATATTTTTCTATGTATTGGGTATTTTAAAAGCAAAATGATTTGTATGAATAATGTTCACTTATGAAACATCTACTTGGATATGAACTTATTGAGACAAATTCCTTACTGCTATCAATATAAGGTTATGATAAATATTTGTTTAGAATTTATGTTCTTGTATTTTTCCTCCTATAACCAATTTCTAAGATCAGAGCAATAGTCAATAGAAATTATTAATGTAATTCAATTATGTCATACCTTGTTGTTTCTAGCCTGATTATATGTAATCATTGTATTCTAAATGCTTGGGCAAATAAATATTTAGCCTGGTCATCCGTCTGTTACTGGACAATTAATAGAGATCTGTAAGACAAAAACTGATTTCTAACACCTGTTGGTTTCCCTTTATCTCGAAATTCTTCTCTTCTAAGAGCAACTTCTGCCCCCTGAAAGAAACACTCAGAGGAGATGTGCTTCTTTTTTTTAATTTTTATTCTCTCCCAGACTTAGACTCCTGTAGGAAACTATCTGAGGAGACCCCAGTCTCTGTCCTGATTTCAAGTAGGAGGGAAACTAGAGAAACTACACCACAGGGGCTGAACTAGCCCCCAGCATCCTTCCTGGTAGGAATTTGAGGTTTGGCCCTGTTTTCCTTTATCTCAGGACAGCCCAAACATCTCAGGGGTTGGTAAGCTGGGTAGGCTATGCTGATACTGTTCACCCCCTCTGACTCCTTTTATTCCTCCCCCATAGAGTAGGGAAACTAGGAAGGAAAAGATTCAGGATCTTTGCTTATTGAGGAACCAACTCTCTTCTTTTCAAGAAAAACAGCACAGTTTTTCTAAGATTTCAAGACCTTAAACTGCACTTTTATCTTGATCTGCAGCCCTGACAATTGGGGATACACCCATCAATAGACCCTGCCTTACAAAAGAGCAGTGACTCATTAAACCTACTAGATATTAAGGCCTCTTCCCTCCCCTGAATTCTGAGTCTACACCCTTTAATTCCCCAATCCCAGGAGGAATTAGGGGTGAAAGGGCTAGGCTATAAATAATCTTTTCTCCTATTTCTCTTTGATAGTTAGATGGGCTATCAGACAAGCAGATCACAGAAGGGACCTGATGCATTTCTTGCTAAAGGCCCATTTCCCTGAATGTCACCTCACCACCCTGGATGACACCCCACTTTTAATCCCGAGATTTGTTTTCTCTAGGCTTCAAAATTTGGATTCTCAGATGCCCTTTAGCCTGGAGAATATTGACTGGACAACTGACTGGGGACAACTGACCGGGATAACTCCTAGATGCCCTGCTGCCATCCTCCACACCTCATACCTCACCTCCTGGCATGAAACCCTACATCTCTATGACCCTTGTCAGCTTGAAGCAGCTAAGAGGAGATCATCACCCCTTTTCTCATCTGGAGGTGATGGTTTGAGGGGGGAACAAGAAGAAGGGATCCAGCTACTCTGAAGATCTTTGGAGAAAATCTTCAGCCTTGCCTCAAATGAGGGACACTGCTCCCAATTTTTTTTTAAATTAATTTAAGCCTTAACTATTTGAGGGGGGGAATGATGGGGGTTGAGGTCCCTTTAAGAACCCCCTTACCCAGGGCTGACCTTTGATTTACAAATCCTGGTCACTGGTCTGGCCTAGCCCCCACCAGATCTGAGCCAAGTATAAAAGAACCAAACTGGAGCTCTCTCTTTGCAAGAGTCCTTCTCCCCAAATATGGTATCCTTCCGGCCATGTAAGGGTTCCTGCCTGCCCAGTGACCACCTCTGGCCCTGGTGTCTTTCTACCTTTAACTTTACTTCCAAATCCCTACAATAAATCTTTTTTATCAATCTAGGTTTTCGGGCCTGTAAATTCCTTTTACAGGGGACTCTGCACCATCACGAAACTATCTTTGCCCAAAAAGAGTTCCCCCTTCCCTAACTAACTCTCATCAATTTTAGTGGTGGAGTTGAGGAGTGATCTTGTATGCACCTCATTATTATCTCAGAAACTTTGTAATCACTGATCAACAGATTGTTATTGGACAGCTAGCAATGTTTGTGGAATTACAACACTCCAAAGGCCAGGTGGTCCTAGGATTATGGCCAGGTAAGTTTAAGATTATTGTTACATCCTCCCTAGTAGCTACACACATCAGTTTCATGGTCCGTGGTGTATACTGATGAAGCAGATGATAATTCTTCCTCATGCGGTCCATTTTCTTGGATAAATTTATCTTTGATTCTGATTTAGAACTAATTAATAGTGGTGTTAAGAACTTCCTTGGGTCTTCAGTATCTTGGTTGCTGAGGAGGTGGAGATTTGATATTTTGGAGAAGTAGTTGCCAGGTCTCTTCTCCCCAGATTGATGGTGTGGAATTATAAGAACAATGGTATTTATGTGATAGATTTTGAAAAAAAAATTCTCTAGTTTAAACACTCCTTGCCTCTATACTCCCCAACCCTAAATACAAATAGAGCAAAATCATAAGCAGTCAGGTCATAGAGCAATGAGATTGCAGCCATGACAAAGAGCTACTCTGAGATCTGCCTGATTGTTAATTTTTTCTTTCACTGATCTAGGGGAAGTTTTCTAGAACCTTGATAATGGGAAACAAAAGTGAGAAATAAGTATTATTCTAGATAGAGTAAAAAAAAAGTATAATAAATCATCTAGGACTCAGGGTCACTGCTCAGGACGGACTGTATTTTCAAATCCAAATATTATAATTTACTAATGATTAAATTCTAAGTTCATTATATTCTAAGAGCCAACATTTCTTAAGAACAATTAATTAAATTCAACAACCATTTATCAGTCATTGACTTTGTGCATGTAGAGTCTTACAAAAGGCACTAGCTCTTTTTTTGCAGGGGCAGAGGGAAAAGGAGTCCGGATTTGCAAATTCACCAGTATGATGACTTCCTAATGTAAAATATCCCTCCACCAATGGAAATGAGCATGACAATTTGTGGAGTCTTCCCGTCATAAAAAAGTTGCCTTTGTCTTGTGTGGTGGCTCACATCTATAATCTCTGCTACTGGAGAGGCTGAAGGCTCATTTGAGAGTTCTGATCAGACTAAAAACAATCAGGCGTCTGTACTAAATCTCACATTAATATGGTGAGTCTCCAGAGGAATAGGGCCCACCAGATTTCCTAAAGAGAAATGAATCAAGTCATAAACAAAGCAGATCAAAATTCCTGTGCTGATGAATAATAAAGCTGGTTACTGAATGACTACTGTACTTCTAATACAATTAAGTTAAGGAGATCTAGTCTCAAAAAAAAAAAAGTTTCCTTGGGGTAATGAACAATGAAATGATTTAAATGATAAATTTCTCTAAATGTAAGAGATTATCAAGAAATATGAGAAAAGATAATATATATATATACTATCTTTTGCCATATATACATATATGTGTATATTACATATATATAAATATGTATATATATACATACATACATATGTATGTATACATTTATGTGTGTGTGTGTATATATATATATATATATATATATATATATATATATATATATAGAGAGAGAGAGAGAGAGAGAGAGAGAGAGAGAGAGAGGAGTAAAGTCAAGCAGGAAAAGGATGTGGCCTATTATCATCTTTGTCATTGAGAAAATTTACACCTTTTTGTTCATCTTGGTCATAAAATTGCTCTATATTTGATGTTGCATTTGAATCCAACTTTCCTAAAAAACTATCCCCTACTTTATATTGTTGGATTCATGAAAATGACATCAAGTGAAAATGACATTCTGCATTTGTGGAGTTTGTAATTAAGGAATAATTCTTACAATATTGATAATTATAAGTAGATCACACACACACACACATATTGCCTTATGGCTTAAAGAATACTTTACACATATAATTTCAAACTGTGATTCAGATCTGGATGTGTACATAAGAATCTGGGTCTTAATAAATTTGTTCAATGAAAAGACAAGCACTCTAGCCCCTCCTTTACCATCCAACAATTTTTTCATTAAAATATGACCAAAAACATATTTTATAACATACAAATAGGAGACAATATCTACATTTCTTTCAAGTTTGAGACCTACCCCCCCCAGATTCCATCCTTGAATTTTTGAAAAACACCTACTAATCACATATTAATTTATGCCTCTGTGAAATTCAAACCTTCTTATATGTGAACTTTTCAAGAAAAGGAGGTAAGTTACTTGTGGAGCAGAAGGGACTAAGTGAATTGTCAGCCCCTAACAAAAGCAGAACTAGCAGATGGAACTCACAGTATGAATGCAGTTTTACTGATAAAAGAACTTTTTCATAATTTACCTGGAACCCAGGGGTCACAGAGAAGATCATTAATTTTAGTGCTTTTGTTGGACACACATACTTTCTTTAAGGATAATTTAAAAAAAAAACCAAAAAAACAAGTTCTTCCCTTCATGTAAAATATATACCCAGAACATATTCAGTAAGTGAGTTTATTTCAGGACAAAATATAGAGGGAAATTAACCATTTATGATAGGGTAAAAGCTATAGTGGGATCTGATAAAGACTCAGGAATCAAGGACTACCACATTTAGGACTTTCTAGGAGTGAGATCATTAATAATTTTCTGCAATGATTCACCCATATGCAAACATGTAACAAGTTTTTCTATGGATTAATGGAAAAATATTAAGGTAACTAGAAAATTAAAGTCAAGAAATTATTAAGGGGCAGCTAGGTGGCGCAGTGGATAGAGCACCAGCCCTGAATTCAGGAGGACCAGAGTTCAAATTTGGTCTCAGACACTTAACACTTCCTAGCTGTGTGACCCTGGGCAAGTCACTTAACCTTAGCCTAAAAAAAAAAAAAAGAACTTATTAAGCACCAAACCCAGTGTGAGCCTCTGGGTATAAAAACACAAAGAATGGAACTCTCTTTACTCTTGGGGAGCTTACTTTCAAATAGAAATGATAATAGAGTAATTTATATTATTTCAAGGTTGTTGTGGGCAGGTAACATATCTTATTTTTGATCATACTTTCCTCAGCACTTACCATGGCACCTTGTATATTGTAGGCATTTCATAAGTGACCTTGCATTTTGTTCTCTCACAGAAAATTAAAAGATCTCACAAAAGTACCCAGTGTTCTACCATCAGCATCGTTGATTAGTCCTTTCATTGCTTTCCTGTTGAGCTTTTCTCTAAGGAAGAAGAGTGGAGTCATTAAACAAAGTGAATTTCCCTATCAGTTCATCTGAGCCAAGTAGTTAAAAAAAGAAAAGGATGGGAAGTTGGATAGAAAAGAAAAAGAAAAAAAAAAAAAACAACAAAAAAAGGAAATCCAAAATTAGATTATTCAGATGACAGAAAGGCAGATGTCCAATTGTCTATTTGACAGTACATTGAAACAATTTTCAGATACTTGGAATACAACTTCCACTGATGTGAATATTCCTTATGATACATATTACCATCTATCCATGTCTGTCATGTCCCTGACTATATCTTAGCGGGTGTTCTCTATAAAGGATCCAGAAGGCTTCTTTGAGTTTATCTGACAATTTAAGAGCACTAGTGGAACACATAGGCTGTCCATCCATTATCCCTCCCTCTCTTCATGTGATCAGCTCATCTTATTCCAATACCTATTACTTTGATGATATCCTTTAGACCACTTCTCCATAACACCATGTTTGTAATATATCACTGCACCAACTAACGAGAATAATCTACCATGTCATGCACTGAGGATTTCCTTGAAGAGGATAAGTACAGACAGGGGATAGGGAAGGAATTGGCAGGCTTCTAAAAGTGACATTCCCATAGAACTAAGCTATGAAAGCAAATTCTTTTTATTACAAAGCTGCTACACTGTCCCACTGGTTACAAACCATTGTTACTTTCACTGATTGGCCAATAATAAGAAGTTTCCTACTTCATATCTCACTTGTTTGTCTTTTGAGTGTTGATGGCTGAGTGCAATTAGTAATTGTTTCTGTTCTGATCAGAAACACTGAAGGCTTTCCCCACCCAGAGTGATTAATGATGAAGCCAAACTAGATCATTGTTTTCCTCAATTCTTATCTAGTCTTTCCCTATTGAATGGGTATTGTCTCAGAAGAATTAAAGCTTGGGAAAGACCTTAAAGCTTAAAAGGGCCAAGATCTCCCAGTACATGGGGCCATCTCTAGTCATCTTAATCTATGTCTTGTTTGGACTGGGATAACACTGGAGGAGGGAGAGAGGCTAATGATTGCACATCTCTACTCACTTAAATTTAATTCACTTGCAAGTCAAGATATCACAATCACAATCTAGGGTTAAACTGTGTCTCTTGAGTATACATGAGTGAACTATTTTCCCTGTTACATAGACCTTGAGTAAACTCCTAGAGTTCTAGGATTGTACTGTCCCTTTAAAACTTTTCCTTTTCCTAGCCCCCCTAGCTACATATGTTCTTTCTGGAAATGGTGGTATTGAGAAGGTGGGCTATGGGTTGGGAGGTCGATGCAGATGGAAAGACTGCAGGTGGCAGGGACAAGGTTATGGGCTCATTTGGAGGAGAGAAAGCTTTATGAAATTGCATGTATGACTCTCCTTCCTCAACAGAAACTACCCACAGAGGCTGGGAGTGGATTCAAGAAAAGCAGCTGATGTCGGGTCACAGAGCACAAAGTGAAAGAGAAGCCTGGTGTTTGAGGTCAGATTCTATCCTGCACTATAATCCTGCACATCTGTAGAACCTATTACATTTTTCGAACCATTTTTGTATCTCTTACCTCATTTGATCCTTGTAGCAATCCCATGATATTTCTATTTGGGTCCCCATGCTACAGATGAGGAAAGAGAAGCTCAAAGATGCTAGTTTGGCCAAGGTTACATGGTATAATTATTATAATTATTACAACAACCACAACAAAGTAGCAACATAGCTATCATTTACATGAAACTTCCTAACTTGCAAGATGCCTTCCATATATGATCTCATTTGATCTTCATAGCATAAATAATATAGAGTGCTAGAGTCAGAAGACCTGAGTCCAGAATATCTGGGTTAAGATTCTTACTGCTAATGGCTCCCTGGATAAGTCAAATTATCTGCCTACCTTGGTTCATTAATCTGCAAACAATAATAGGACCACTTTGGTACTTTATAAGGATCAAATGAGATAATACTTGTGAAGAGTTTTGGAAAAAATCCTTATTGTTATTATTAATCGAAACTTTGAAGAAGTTTTTACTTTTGTTCCTGTTTTACAAATAAGAAAACTGAGAGATTAAATGATTTACACAGCAAACCAATTCTAATAATATTTGAGGCAGTATTTGACTTAGGTTTTCTAGTCTAATCCTCTATCCACTGTACCATCTAACTCCTTTTAAGAATAATAATAAGAAACTCTTGGTTCTTTCAGCAATTGACCCACTAATATGCCAAAGAATGTTAAAGTTTGGGAGCCTAAAATTCTTCTAATTGGTTTGACTTATCTGAGCTTTGAAAACTAAATTGTGGCTAAGGAAGTAAGCCTGAGGATAAAGAAAAAAAACATTTCCAGGATATTTCTGTTTAACCTTTTCTATAAGAGTGACTTTTCTCACTCCTGATGTTGTTTATATTTCTGGGAGAGGCTAGGAACTGGGAGAGAATGATCATTTTGGCTCCTAGGTTTTAAGCTTCATCTGCTTATCATGGCTTCATTGATAACTCTTTATGATAAATCACGAATTTAAAACTGATTTATGTATACTTGTTTAACACATTCAAACTAGCAGATAAATTCAAAGTGAAGAAAGTGAATTTAAACTCTAAGAGGAAACTTTTTCATTATGAATGTTCCTCAGTATTTGTTGGTCTTGATTTATATCTTGTTAGAGGATCTAGGTGGCTCTGGAGGGAAAAGAAAGACAGGTGACCTTGCACAGCCCTCCCTTACTTAAATCCAACTCACTTGAATGTTATTCTGTCACCTCTCTGAGGTCATGGTCTTTTTGGAGAAGGAAAGACTAACACCACAAATAATAACAAGATACTATGGGAAATTGAAGTTAATTTGCAAAGTGAACACATAAAGGCAAGTTTGCTAAGTGCACATACTAACATCTTTAACCAAATTGAGGCTGCATTTAATCAACATATTTAACAAGAACAGGTAGCTGGCTCAATGGATAGATTTAGAGACAGGAAGACTCATCTTCTTGAGCTCAGATACTTACTGGCTGTGTGATCCTAGGCAAGTCATTTAATCCTATTCGCCTTTGACTCTTCATCTGTAAAATGAACTACAGAAGGAAATCACAAACCACTTCAGTGTCTGTACCAACCCCAATGGGATTACAAAGAGTTGGCCATGATGAATCAACTAAACAACAAAATTTAATAAGGAGAAATTATGTATTTCTTGTCATATTCATAAAAGTCTATAAAATTCTGTTGTTGCTCAAAAGTTTTGTGCCAGAGAATTAAGGATAACATCACAGAGGAATTTGATGGATAACAGAGAATGTGACCAGAATTTGTAGAGTAAATCCCTGGACATTTCCATTCTGCTTCTGGACATATGTTCTTCTGGTCTACTCATCTCTTTGGGTAGATTAAGATTGACGTGCTCATGGAAATCCAGTTAAAGAAGGCTATCAAACATTAGAATTACACATCAAGAGGGAAATTTGGGATAGAAATAGAGATTTTTGAGTGATCTGCACATAGTATCTGAAGATGTTGATGAGAGTATAAAGATAGAATCTGACGTGGGGCTTGGGACCAAACCTTAGAAGAACAACCATACTTAGGGAATAGGATTTGTGTTAGATAGTACCATAGATAGAGTATTGGATTTAGAGTTAGGATGACCTCCCTTCAGACACAAAGCAAATCTCATAACTTGCCTTAGATCAGTTTCCTTACTTGTAAAATGGTAATAAGACAATAGTGTCAGAATATACATGAAGAAGAACTGGTAAACAAAAGCTATAGTCTAAATTCTAGCCCCCTCCTTTAAGGTTATACATGGAAAAGAGAGGGATTGCTATATCAAACTAAGCCAATGTGAAAATACAAATTGAGCTTGCCAACTGCTGGATATTTCTTTAATTCTTAGAGAGCTTATTAAATAATTCTAATGAAGGGTGTCAGTTAAGCTATATCTGGTTAGAGGGAATCTATAATTTGCTTATTTAAATTCAATTTAACAAATGATTATTATGTCTTTAAGTGTCAAGCATTGTGATAGATGGGACTATACACACACACAAATACACAAATAAAAATAGCTCACATTCTCAAGAAGCTTCCATTTTATTTGGGAGATTTCATACGTAAATAGATAAGTAAATATAAAATATATAAAAATATTGTAAAATTATAATATATGAACATTTCTGTAACGAGGTCCTGGGTGGTGTTTTTGACAGAGAGAAACTAAAGAACTGATCCCTGAGGCAAGCAGGAAGAAAGTTCTGAGAGAGATCAGCTTAGTTCCATGGTCCCACTCTTTGGGGAGAGCTACCAGCCTGACATACCAAGTTATGTCAGGCTTTTGGTACCCATCTTCTGTAGAGGTTTCCAGCAGTCTCATCTTATCATGCCTTGTCAGAAATTCTAGTCATGTCCCTGAGGTTAAATTTTCCCTATAAAATCTACTTATGGACCATCACATGGCTGCTGCCTTCCTTTGAGTTAGGTCATTGTGACACTCTGTCTTATGGTGTCTTTCCCTTTTCCCTTGCATTCGAATTTTATTCCTTCCACCTAACTTTTTCATGGTGCTAAATCCCTTTTGGGATTTAGCCTGCCAGTTAAGGGCATTCCCCAACCTCATGGGGTGCTCCTTTTCTACTGGGTAATTATGAATTCCACTGAGGAGCTTGTCCTTCATATGCTCTCCCACTCTATTTCATCTTTACTGTCTATTGAATACTGTAGCAGGCTGAAACTCCAAGAAGGTATGCTTAAACCAGACAACCAAGCACTTAAGGCTAATTACCTATTTGATGTGAGACAATGACTCTTTTAGCATATATTTGGATATATGGCTCTTCTCACCTTTGGTGCTTATTGAATGTTTAGTGTTAAGATAATCATAGATAAGGATTGGAGGGCAGAAGGAAAGGGGCCAGAGAGGCACTTGGCAGCAGGACAAGGAGGAGAGAGACTGGTGACTCTGTACTCTAGGATCCAGGAGAGATCTTTGGCAAGCCTCATGGCAGCTTGCCTGCCTCCTTCACTTCTCCCCCTAAAGACCAAGGACTTTGATTTATCTTGACTCTGGCTGTCCCTGAAGCCCTCCAGGGAGCTAGCCCTTACTCTATAGAATACCTTCATTTTGTCTGTAACCTCTTCCCTAAATAAATCTATCTTTTGCAAAAAGAATGGCCATTGTGAATTCTTCACATGACAAACCCCAAATTTTGGTGCCTACCATTATCTGGTGTCTACATCAACTACATCATTTGGTACCAAATACCACATCACAGATCACATCATTAGGACTAGACTTAGAATGATGAGAATGATGCTATGAATAAATGGCTACAGTAAAACCGATTTATTTTGATGATATCAAGATAATACTGTCAACTAAAAAAGTTTGACTAGCTTATTAACTATGGCTTTCCAAGGTTTAATTTGAATTGATTTGGATTCATAGGTAGAAGCAGAATAATATTTTAAAAGGCACTTGAAAACTTAGAATTTGTTAAATTATTTTATAAAAATCACTATTTTTAAGTAAAATTTATGGAAACATTAAAATATTGGGAAATATTTTAAAAGTAAAATGTGAAACCTGGAATTGTAGCAAATCTATGCTTGCCTGAGAAATTACTGGAAAAAAAAACTAGTGAAATTAATTCATAATCATATGAATGGATTACATAACTTTTCCATCATTGTATAAGTCAGGCTAGGTGGGAAAACTTATAAAGCTGGGACTCGTAAACCTCACTGGTCTTCTTTTTCACTTTTTTTGCTCAAAGTTTTAAATTCTTATGTCCAGTTTTTACTAATGTGAAAAAGGTACCAGAAACTTGTACTCTGACTTTTTTTTTTTTTTTTTTTAAAGAATCACTTTGTTCTGTGATTCTTACTGTGTTCAATCCAGGTCATTTGTTTCCTCTCTTTTTCCCTTATACAATCTTAGAGGTAGAATGATTTTTCTAACACAAAAAAGGAAAGGAAAGGCATTTATCCTACAAAGCAGTTTCTTATCTGACTGCTATTGAATATATTAGGTACCCCAAATAAATTGCACTTTCTGAACTGATGAATGTACAAAGTACTCTCTTACATTATTTTGTCACAAATGAGCCATTAATGGAAAATGGCACAATAGATGGTATAGAGAGAAATTAGCAATGAAAGGCTTCAAAGAGTTTCTTTGATGAAAGAGTTTTATTCATTTTATGCTCAAGATCATTTAGAAATGTGTTTTATCCTTCTTTGGGTGAAATATATATTCCTTATTCTTCAACTTTACAGAATAGCATCAGTTTATTTGCAGGGCAGGATTTAATAATACATTTTAAAAGGTATTCCTGCTATTCATTGTTGTTGATATATCTTTTTTTTTATTATTATGCCTGACTTGTGTCAGAATAAAAAAAAAAAAACACAGGAGTTTATTAATGAGGCATGATGCTGGCTTGCTATGATAGGATAGGTCTGAGTAAGTCAGGAAGGTCATTTCTATCAGAATGTGCCAATATTCTCATTAAAAAAAATATAAAGCTGTAAATATGGAACATAAAATTAGATAAAGAAAAAGAAAAGGCTCAGAAAAGAATCACTGTTGCAGAACCATAAGAGGACTGTTTGTATCATTGGAAATATAGCCCTTTGATAAAGCTTATAGAAACACTGTCATTAATGATCAATCATAAGAATAAATCTTCAAGATATGGTTTGAGACAAGACACAGCAAAAGTAAATGTATGAATGTAGACTTAGGTGAGAAAAGACAATGGTACATACTTGAATTGTTACTATGGTTTCTCACCCATCTGGAATCATTCTATAACCACCTCAGTGATCCAATGAAGACATAAGGTAATATTTAGCAAAAGTCTATATTATACCTAAAGAATTAGAAAATACCTCAAGAGATCAAATGGAGTTGTTCTTTAACCAAATAAAAAAGAATTTATTTAGTGTGCCATATATTCTCCTAGGTTCTGGGGTTATGGCTACAAAAATAAGTCTCACCTTGTTGTAAGCTTACATTCTAATGATGAAGACAAGCAGATATTTCATCACATACATGCATATATTCATATATTCAATATATTCATATATTCAATAAAAGTTGTTCAATAAAAGGTTAATTTTGAGGGAGGACATCTCAGTTAATAAACATTTACTAAGCACTTACCATGTGCCAGGTACTGTGTTAATTATTAGTGATACACAGAGACAAAAGAAGGTCCCTGCCTTCAAAGAGCTCATAATCTAATGGGGGAGACAACAAGCAAAAAAATTGTGTTCTAACAATCTGTATACAGGATAAATGGGAAATGATTAGTAGTGGAAGACATTAGCTTTAAGAGATTGAGAAAGCTTTCTGTTTTGTGATCTTTCTTGCTAGACTGAATATTTTGGGATAGTCCTCTGGCATAAGGGAATACTTCCTGGAAAGATATAGGGTTCCCCTTACTTTCTACAAATGAGGTCACATTGTCATAATCCCCCAGATTAGGTGAAGCCATTGATAGGTTAGTCCTTATCTGAATATCTAGCTTATGTTTAAGGAAAAGCTAGTGGGCCAGCTAATACAGGGGGAAAATAGCCCTTTGATGAGTTCAAGTGTTAATAAATATAAATAAAACAATAGGAGGCAGTTCTGTGCAAAGTATTTTTGTGGGTGATGGGGAAAAGAGACAATAAGAAAGAAAATATGAGAATTCAGGCGCACACACACTAACATGGAAGATACCTAATGCTGCATTGGGACACACAGAGATATGAGTCTCTTCAGCAGGAAGAGAGGTTGTTCCAGCAAGAAGGTATGCTCCTACTGGAGGGAAGAGGGTACTCCATTGGGAAGAGATGCTCCTGTTGGAGAATGGGGTAGGCTCCAAAGTGCTCTTCTAAGAATAAGGTTCTTATACTATGATTTTTGATGGCCTTCCTATAGCTAGCCAAGTTGCATATCACAAATCAGGACAAAATATTATTTGGCTGGGGGAGATGGTTGTTAGGGAGAAAAATCAAGCTGGTGGTAGATAAAATATTATTTTGGGGATTTGTTATCACAGAGACAAAAACAAGTTGCTGGTAGACACAATATTATTTGGGGAACACTGCCATACCAATTTTTGAAAATATTTTCAGTATTTTCCCATGAGAATATTTTATAAACTTACAGCCTCCTTACGGGGAGATTGTCATAGTGGTCTCAAAACCATTGGGGTTAATTTTTTTTAATTGTTTATTTTCAAAACATATGCAAAAATAGTTTTCAAAATTCACTCTTGCAAAAACTTTGTATTCCAATTATTTTTCTTCCTCTCTTCCTCCTCTCCTGTAGATGGTAAGTAATCCAATATAGATTAAACATGTGCAATTCTTCTATACATATTTCCACAATTGTTATGCTGCACACACACACACACACACACACACAAAATCAGATTATAAAGGGTAAAATGAGAGAAAAACAAAAACAAAATGCAAACAAACATCCACAAAAAAGTGAAAATACTGTGTTGTGATCCACACTCAGTCCTGATAGTTCTCTCTTGGGATGCAGATGGCTCTTTCCATCACAAGGCCATTGAAACTATAGGCCTAATTTTATAACAATGGTTTCCATTCATAGATTCTATAAGTTACAGTCTCTTTTAAAAAGAAACCATCATGATGGTTGGAAGACCCCCAGGACTAATCTTTTAACAGTTTCCTATAGAAGATAAAACTTTAGTTGGAATAACAATAGGATTTTAAAAAATCCAGATAAGTCAGTAGACAGATATAAGAAGGATTAGCATTCTATACATGAGGGACAGCCAGAAAAAGTGTCCAGATCTGATAGCTTATCTAGTTCACAGAACAGTCAGGAGATAAATGTCACTGGATCAAAAAAGTATGTAATGTAAAGTTAAGGTATAAGAAAACTAGAAAGGTAGGAGGGGACTAGGTTCTGAAAGACTTTGAACAGGAAGAAGAGGAGTTTGTTTTTGATCCATGAGGTGATAGAAAGTCACTGGAGTTTATTGAGTTGCAGAGTGACATGGTTGAACACAGCTTCAAGAAAAATCACTTTGGTGGTTGAATGAAGGATGGATTGGAGGCAGGCTTATCAGCAGGCTATTGTAATAGTCCAGGAGTGAGGTTAAGAGGGCCTGCACCAGAGTCCTGACAGTGAAGGATGTATATTTGAAAAATGTTGTAAAGATAAAACCAAAAGATTAGATATTGGTGGTTTCATGGGCGACAGGTAGTTGTGAGCCAGAGGAACTGGGAGGAGAGGTTTGCCTTCATAGTGAGAGGGGTTGAGGTCCCTTTAAGATTCCTTTATGATTTCCCAACCCCCATGGCTGGCCTTGATTCACAAATCCTGGTCAAAAAGCACCCTTTTGAATATCTGAGCCCAGCCCCCACTATCTGCTCAGGTTTCGCTAATCCCCCACAGTTTCTTCCTTATTTGAAAAGCCCATCACAACTTGGAACCGCCTACAAGCTCCTTTTAGGTATAAAAGAGCCAAGCTAAAGCTCTCTCTTTGCAGGAGCCCTTCCCCCCCCCTCAAACATGGTATCCTTCCGGCCATCTAAGGGTTCCTGCCCGCCCAGCGGCCACCTTTGGCCCTGGCGTCTTTCTAACTGAACTTTACTTCCAAATTTCTACGATAAACCTTTTATTTATCAATCTAGGTTTTCAGGCCTGTAAATTCATTTACAGGGGACACTGCACCTCATGGGATCTTTGCGCCGACCAATGGGGTTCCCCCTTTCCTATCTCTCATCAATAGTAAGAATTAAGTTAGGAGGGGGAATGATTTGGCAGGAAATAAGAGTTCTCTCTTGAATGTGTTGGATTTGAATTAATTGGGATGGAGTGGGGCAATGGAAGATTTCAAACACAATTTAGAGTCTGAGCTACATTTTAAAGGAATAGAGAAACTCTGAAGATAGCAGGAAAGACAAAGTATAACTAAACTGATGGATGGCCAGGACAAAAGACTGAGGATGGGAGATGTAGTGTTTTGAAGGAAGAATGATTGTTGTAAAGATGTAAAAGGGAATTGTAGAGGTACAAGAGTAGAAAGATAGTTTGGAACGAGGCTGTGTAGGGCTTTACAACCTAAATAGAGGCATTTGCCTTTTAATCTGGATGCAACAGGAAGCCATTGGAGGTAGCTGAGTAGGGAGGCATATGTTCAAGCTTGTGCTTAAGGAAAATTTGTATAAAGACATTGTATAGGATGGATTTCTGACCAAAAAAAAAAAAAAGACTCAGGAAGAGAAGCTGTTAAGTCACATTGCTTCCTTTTCCCACTTCAAAAACAGTACGAAATATGCTTCAAAAATATATTAAGATTACAACAAAAAGAGGTGGAAGGAAACGATTACTTCCTCCCAAGATACAAAATGAAGCAAAACAAAGAAGGTATTTCCTTGGATAACTGTTTATAATTGTATCTGATATTCATGCTCCTCCTTTGGATCTCATACTCCACATCCCAACCTCTTTATGGTTATTGTGACACTAGTTATTATGGTTTGTAATCTTTTCTCGGTATTGATTTTGTTGCATTGCCTTTACCTTCAGCAGGTAAAAATTAATGAATTGCCCTTTCCTGGTGGTTTAGACAGGAGAAAATGACTACATTTATATGAAGAAGAATTCATCATTGCTGAATATTCTCTGTTGCAATCCACAAGAAGAAAGAAGGTACCAAGTATCATTAACATGTTTGAATTAAAAAATCATGCCTACACAGTTCTGCTTCATATTATTATTATTAATCTAATAATTATAATAATATGGTAATATTATTATAATTAATAATAATAATCAACACTTATAGAGTATTTACTATGATCTAGGCATTTGCTAAGCATTTTAAAATTATTCTTATTTGATCTTTACACCAACTCTGCTATTATTATTCTCATTTTACAGATGACAAAACTGAGACAAGTAGACTTGACCAGAGTTACATAGTTAAGAAGTGTCTTAGTTTGGACTTAGATCTATGTGAGTACAGGCCAGGTATTCTATTTACTACTTCACTTACTTGCCTTAAATATGCCAAATAGAATAAAGATATATTATCAACCAGCAAAGAAAAAAATAATAACGGGGGGCGGGGAACAAAACCTATTTATAGGAAAGTCATAGTAGAACAACCAAAAGCAATTTTCATTTTCAAAATTAAAATAATGAAATCATTAAGAAAAGGATCCAATATAATAAATATTATTGTATTTTCAATAGCAATATGCATTATTATAGCAAAAGAAATGAACTTTAAAAACCCTGCCAAAAACAAAATTGCAACAATTAATACTATGTGTCTCTCATTCCTGCTAATAAAACATTTCTATGAACTTCAAAGATGATTCACAATATCAACACATTTTTATTTTAAAGTGTTACCATAAGAAATTTGACTGGAAATTAGACTTCCCAAAGAAAAAATACAAAGTCAAAAAAGAGATCAGAGGATTTAGAGAAATTGATGGTAAGCCATTCAAAAACAATAGATAGTGAAAAAGAAAATAGCAGATATTGAGTTCAACAAAGCAAGAGTAGGAAAAGATGAAATTTCAATGAGCCAAGGTAACCAAAATTAAAGGAAAAAAATGTGTGGAGATAATAATGATAATCATTTTTTCAGGAAAAAATAATTGATGGAAGAAAAATCTTGAAACACATATTTTAGGAAATTGCATGGGAGAATTGCTCAGAAGCATTGAATGTATCAGGCAAAGTTGGTACTGGTGAAGTCCATATGATGATAACTAAAAGAACTCCAAAATTTAATTAACCAAGAAATATTATTATTAACTTTCAAGTCTTAAACTTTAAGCAACCACTATTATAGAAACCCAAGATCAAGTCCTTTACACATTAGGGGGGAAAGCCTGCCTATATTGCTTTCAAACTTCTTCTTCTTCTTTTTTTTTTTTTTTTTTTTTTTTAATAAGAAACCAAAATTAAAGATAACCCCAAAAGCAAAAGAGATCTAAACAACAAATCCAAAGCATAATAATCAGAGGAGAAGAAGGAAAAAGGAAAAAGAAGAAGAAAGGGAAGAAGGAGAAGGAGAAAGAAGAAAGAGGAGGAGGAGAAGGAGGAGGAGAAAAGCAAGAAAGGAAGAATTAGAAAGAACATCTTATCATCAAAAGAAAATAAAAGAATGGACAGGATATTTGAAATTTGATTTTAAAAAGTAGAGATAAGAAAAGGCAAGAAATTATAACAGTGTTTAAAGACTTTTAGTCCTTCACAGGACTATTTTTAACACATGTACACACACACATAAACACACTTGTTTCAGATTTATTGAGAAATCAAAGAGAATACATATGTATAAACTTTAAAAGGTGTCAAAAATTGGAAAGAGGAAGAATTAAATTAATGCCTCTTAAGTGAGAAATCACATTGTCTCATTAGTGAATTAATATTTTTGAAGGTGCAAATGATCAGATACAGTTAATTTGTATAGGAATAAGGTTATGATTTGGGTACAGATATGGCTTGAATGCCAAAGAAATGGAAGAAGGAGCTTATCAAGAGCTACAAATAGTTATCAGGCCAAGGTCCAAGTGCTCTTTGTTTGGATCTTGATTGATTCAAATTGAATGTAAATAGTAATCACTTTTGCTTAGACCAGAAACCTTGAGGGTGTTTCCCTCCCAGAATTATTTATCTAGTTTTAGCTTTAGGGTTTTTTTGTTTGTTTGCTTGTTTGTTTGTTTTTTTGACTAGATGAAAAGGGAAGTTTTTTGCCTAAATTACTTTATAGCCTTAATCACTGAATGGGTGAGCTTCAGTTCATCTTAGAGCAGTTGAAGACCTTAGCTTAGAAAGACTAAGGTCTCCCATCTCCAGTCATCCTGATCTAGATCTAGATGGCTCTGGAGAGGAAAGTGAGGCAGATGATCTTGCTCAGCCCTCACTCATTTAAATCCAATTTACTTGCATATCATGGCCTCATCTCCCTGATGTCTTGGTCCACTTCAAGAACAAACAACAATGCCAAGGTTTATTCCCTATATTAGGGACATGGGGAGATCAGGGGAAAGTATAGGTGTCTGGGACTTGGAAGGAGAAGGATGGACAGTAGTTGAATTTCTATTTGGGGTTGGAGGAGTATCTGGAGAGAAAGCATTGTAGCTCATTTGTTTGGAAACTGGGGTCCCTTGCATAGCATTCCATTAAGGGAAGTAGACACTTCAGGGCATTCTCTTCAATGGTAAAGGACAAGGCACTTTTAACATTCCAGAAAAATGGGGATCTAGGGATCTTTGGTTCAAAAGGCAAATGGACATATATAACTAGAATCAGAGAGATGATATGCATGTTGAGTAATGGAGGAGCCCAGATTTGTCTTGGATCCAATAGTCCTGGACAAATAACTTTCTAGCATTGTCCTCATTATGAGTAATGTCTTCAGAAATGGGATGTCTCAAGAAAAAAGAAGCCCTTCAAGCAAAGAGATGGAGAAGGGTGGCATGAGAAAAATAAAAATTCTAGGAAAAAATATAGAATGTTCAAAACCAAAGTCCAGGAATTCTGGAAAAACTTTGATTAAGTTATAATCACCCTATGACAACTTGTTTAGCCATTTCCAGTTGATACATAACCCTTTGATTTTCAATTCTCAACCAACACAAAATGAACTGCTATAAGTATTTTTGTACAGATTGGTCCTTTTCCGTTTTTTATGCTCTCTTTGGGATATAGACCTAGCAGTGATATTGTTGAATCAAAAGGTATGCACAGTTTCATATTCCATTGGGTATAGTTTAAAATGCTCTGTAGAATGGTTGATCAATTCACAATTTCACCAACAGTATATTAATGTCCCAGTTTTTCTACATGCTCTTCAAAATTTATCATTATCTTTTTCTGTCATTTTAGCTAAAAAATTGGATAACTCAGAGTTGTTTTAATTTCTATTTCTCCTATCAATTGTGACACAGAGCATTTTTTTCATATGATTATAGATAGTGTTGATATCCTTGTTCGAAAACTGTTTGTTCATATCCTTTGGCCATTTATCAACTGGTGACTTGAATTAAAAAAAAAAACAACAAAACCTTTATCAGTGATATTTGTTGCAAAAATCTCCCCCCACAAAAAATTTCTGCTTTCCTTTTAATTTTGGTTATATTGATTTTGTACCTACAAGAACTTCTTAATTTTATATAATCAAAATTGTCCATTTTACATATCATAATATTCTGTTTTACCATAAATCTGATAAACTATTCCACACTTTCTTAATTTGCTAATGGTATCATTATCTTTATGTATAAATCATGTACCCATTTTGACTTTTTTCTTGGCATACAGTATGAAATGTTGGTGTATATCTTAATTCTGCCATAATATTTTTCAGTTTTCTTAGTAACTTTTGTCAAATAATGAGTTTTTGTTCCAAAAACTTGGACCTTTGGGTTTGTAATATACAATATACTATTATCTTATTTACTATGATGTAATTTTACCTAATCTAGTCTATTAATTTACCACTCCATTTCTTAAGCAGTGCCAGATAGTTTTTGATAATTACTGTTTTATAATACAGTTTGAGATCTGGTATAGCTAGACCACCTTTGTTTTCATAATTTTCATTGATTTTTTTGATATTCTTGAACTTTTATTTTTCTAGACAAATTTTGTTGCTTTTTTTTCTGTGTAAATTTTATTTTTAATGTTTTGCAGGGTATGAGACTGAATGAATAGATCATTGTAGGTGGAATTAGATCTGATTTTATTTGTGTGGAAAAGTATTTTATATTTTGTTCATAAAGTTTCTGGGTTTGTCTTGGAAGGTAGACTCCTAAGTGGTTTACACTGTCTACAATTATTTTAAATGGAATTTATCTTTCTATATCTTTCTGTTGGACTTTATTGGTAATATACAGAAATACTGATGATTCATATAAGTTTATTTTGTATCCAGCAATTTTGCTAAAATTGTTAATAATTTCAAGTAATTTTTATTTGATTTACTAGCATTTTCTAAGCATAGCATCATATCATCTGAAAAAAGTGATATTTTTGTTTCCTCATTGTTTATTCTAGTTACTTCAATTTATTTTCTTTCTTTTATTGCTTAAGCTAACATACAGAGTACATAACATAGCACAATATTAAATAATAGAGGTGATGGTGGCCATCCTTGCTTCACTTTGATTATATTAGAAGATTTATTTTATTTCCATTACAGATAATATTTGGTGGTGGTTTTAGATAAATAGTACTTGTCATTTTCAGGTAAGCTCTCTTTATTCCTATGTTCTCTGGTGGTTTTTTTTTTTTTTTTTTTTTTTTTTAGTAGAGATGGGTACTGGGTTTTGTCAAAGGCATTTTCTGTGTCAATTGACATAATCATGATTTCTGTTGGTTTTGTTAGTTTGTGATGAAACTATTGTGAATAGTTTCCCTAATACTGATCCAGCCCTGCATTTCTGCTATAAATCCCATCTAGTCGTAGTGCAGGGTTTTTGTGACATATTACTGTAATCTGTTTTCTAGTATGTTATTTACAATTTTTGCATCAATATTCATTAGTAAAATTGATCCATAATTTTCTTCTCTGGTTTGGCTTTTCCTGATTTAAGAAAAATGTATTGTAAAAGAAATTTGGTAGGACTCTTTCTTTGCTTATTTTTCTAAATAGTTAATATAGGATTGGGATCAATTGTTCTTTAAATATTTGAAAAAAAAATTCACTTGTAAATCTATATGGTTCTGAGGATTTTTTCTTAGGAAATTTATTGATAGGTTGTTTAATTTCTTTTTCTAAGATTGGGTTATTTAAGTATTGTATTTTTTCTTCTTTTAATCTGGGTAATTTATATTTTTGTAATATTCATTAATTTCATTTGTTGTCAAGTAGATGGAGAGCCCTCAATACTTACCTAGTCTTTAGCCAGTGAATATGTTTTATCTCACATAAATTAAGCCCTGGGAAAGACCATAATTTAAAAAGGTCAAGGTCATACCCACTAACCAGGGTCATGCTGCAGGAATCTCCTGAGGGCATCTTTTCTTTACCCTTTATTTTTTATTTTTTTATTTTTTTAAATTAGAACTACCATCAGTTTCCATGGGTTCAATTGTCATGTTTAAGAAGACAAATCCTAGAGTATATATATATATATATATAGTCCTTATCTCTCTTCTGATCTCTAGTTCTATGCTAAAAAGTTCTGCTTTTTTAAAATCTTCTCAAAGATTGAGACTTTTCAAACTATGTCTAATATAGAACTCACTGTCTTTCCTCCCAAATTCTCCCTTCTCCCAAATTTTCTTGTTACTATAAAGTATATTACAATTTTCTTAGTCACACAGCCTTTGTTAACATCTCTGTTATCATTGACTCTAGTCTTATACTGGCTACCCATGTCCAATATGCTGCCAGACTTTACTGTTTCTACCTTTACAGAATCTCTCATATTTATTCCTTTTTCTAATGATATGGCTACTCCTCTTTTACAGGTCTTAATTACCTCATATTTGGAATATTGCCTACTCATTGGTCTCTGCCTCAAGTCTCTTCCCACTCAAATTCCCACTCTACTCAGCTGTCAACTTTATTTTCCTAAAATACAGGTTTGATCATGTTACACCTCATTCCTAGTATAAATAACATTTATATAAGCACTTATTTAAGGTTTGAAAAATAACATACATTATTTCATTTTATCATCACAACTGTGGGAAGTAGGTGTTGTTATTATCTCCATTTTACAAATGAGAAAACTGAGTCAATTCATATCTGAGGCTAGATTTAGACTCAAGCCTTCCTGACTTCAGATCCAGCACTGTCCGTTCTGCCATCTAGATGGCTATTACTTCCTGTCATCAAAGATAAAATCCTCTGTTTGACAATAAAAGTCTTCTTCTCAATTTATTCCTATCCTATGTTTTCAGTCTTCTTATACTTTATTCTTCTTCCTGGATGTATAATCCAACCATGATGACTTTGCTATTCATATAGTATTCTGTTTTTTCACTTTATACCTCTTCACTATGAGGGAATGTTCTCTCTTTACCTATTGGGCTCCCCTGCCTTCCTTAAAGTCTCAGTTCAAATCCCTTCTCTGAAATATATCCAGCCTTCCCCCTATTGTTTGATGCCTTCTATTTGAGATTCTTTCCATCTACTATTTCTATATATTGTATATTCATAATTTTCATGTCTTCCTACTTAGGATATGAGATCTTTTAGAACAGGAATCACATATTTTTCTTACTTTTGTTACTTGTGCTTAGCACAAAGTCTGTCATTGGGTAAGTACATAATAAATACTTATTGACTGAAAGATTAGAAGTAGAGTGGATTAGTGCATTGAGAGATATCCTTGGGAGCTTTACTGTGTTCAAGTTCCATTTCTGACACATACTGTGTGACTTTGGGCAAATCACTTAATTTTTCTGTTCTAAGTCAGGGCAAGTTATAGAGGGAAAGAGTTTCTTCATCTAAAAATTCCATGTACCAAAGCAGTGAAAGCCACTATCCCCCATATTTTTACTATTATGTGCTAACAATTAGGGATTTTACAATGTATAGAAAATTTAAATTAAAATAATAATGAGATGAAGATGAAGTGATAGCTGACACAAGGATAGGAAGATCCTGGAGTCTGAGTGAGTATTCAAATATTCCAACCTGCAATTTAGGAAAATCACTTTGGCTGCTGTTTGGAGGATGCTTAGAGAGAAGGGAGCTTTGAAATGGGGGAACCAATTCAAAAGTCATTGCAATAGATCAATTGTGAGGTGACGAGTAACTCAAATAGTGACTGTGAGTGAAGAAAAGGGGATCAGTGCAAGAGATGTAGTGGAGATAGAAATTATAAGATTTAGAAAGTGAAATGCTATGGGGATGGGGTAGAGTAATGGTGATGGTGGTGAGAAAAGAATTGAGAATGACTTGAAGATTTCAACTTGGAAGGATGCTCTTGCTAGAAATTGGGAATTTTGGAAGAAAATATTTTTTAAAAAAGAGAATATATCTATCTATGACTTTGTTCTTATTGTATAGCTATTTGTTCTTATCTATGGCTATGCTGCTTATTCTTTCTCATCTGAAAAAATGAAGTGTAGGTGAGGTTATTCATTGACCATTTTGGGACTAGAACACAGAGATCACCCCTGAAAAGTATACTGTAGCCCCAAAAGGATAAGGAGGAATGAAAGGAGAGCTTAGGAAGGGGTGTCAAGAGGCCATGGGGAATTTTCCATGAGCTGATGCCATAGGTATTTGATTCAGTGTAGGTGAGTCCATCCCTTGTGGTACCATAGAAGGCCAGAAGTAGAAGGGAAAAGAACAAGCAAGAGGAGGTGACAAGTGCCAAATGCCAATTGAGAGTTGGATAAAGTGGAAGATGTGTTTTCTGGGGTAGTACAATTCCTCAGAGATAATCCCCAAATTCATCTGTCTTCCAAGTTCTTCTGTTTATCTTTATTGAATTGTGCAGAAAGCTCTAGTTACTCACATAATTTCATTCTTAATATCATTTTATAACCAATTTTTTTCTTGAACCATTTGGAAATTTCTTGTTTTTATTCCATCATCTTAGGGATCTGTAAAATAAATTTTTGATCAGGGAATTTTGAGTCATTTTCCTTTATTATAAAACATTTGTTCCCTCTGCTCTGACATTTCATTGAGATTTCCCCCCCTTCCTTCTCTGAGATTTATCTGCTTATAAGTTAGATTTCTTGTCTATTTTCAGCCTTTCTTTTGTATTTCCAGTCCCTTGTCACTTGTCACCTTTTCTTACTTTGTTCTTTTTCCTTCCAATGCTTCACAGATCCTTTTGAAGCTAGAATCTTTAGCTTCCTATCACTGGTAGAAGTGCAGCCCAGATAGTGATGCTATAAACATTTTTTTAAACACTAACCATTTTCCAGGCATTGTGTTAAGTGCTAAGATACAAATATGAAAAAAAGGTAGACCCTGCTCTCAAGGAACTATCAATTGATTGTAGGAAGACAAGATTCAAGGAAGTTGAAAAGAGGGTGGAGGATGACCAGGGACAGATCTCATGTGGAAGCATATTGGAAAAGGCAGAGATGTCCCAAAGTGATGCAGCCAGGTGAGAAATGAGGAGAAACAAACTTAGGGTGGAGATGGGGAGGGAAAAGAATTGGTCCTAAATGGGTTTCTAGTTTCCTTTATCTCATCTGCCACCTCATCTGGTTTATGTTGCCTGTGCCTTTTGATTCTCCCTTTAGCCATGCCCCACCACCAGGAGTTCTCCTTTTATATTTTGTGGTTAAGTCAGAGAATCCTAACTAGTCACTTCTGTTGGGGTTTGGGGAGAGCAGTTCAAAGTTAATTATGGATGTATGAATGTAGGAGCAAAGCTTTTGAGGCTATTTGTTGAGCTTAGTCCTGGTGTGCAAATGTATTGGGCATATATTTAAATTCTTCATTGTAATTTCTTGGAGGTTTTAACTTTGTGCCAAGATTCTATCTTTTTATTATGTGAATTCAACTTTAGGTACTCTAACTGTGCAAATTCCTTTGTCTGAGAGATTTGGGTTTCTAGGCTTATGGAAAAGAACTCTGCTGTTATCAGTTAGAAGGCAGATAACTCAAAGAAGCTCTCCTTTCATTCCTCCTTATCCTTTTAGGGCTACAGTATACTTTTCAGGGGTGATCTCTGTGTTCTAGTCCCAAAATGGCTTAATGGATGCAATAATGGGCCTGGAATCAGAAAGAACTGAGTCCAAATTTGACTTCATGTGACAACTAAATCTCTTGTGGCCTTAATCCACCAAAGAAAGGAAGTGTCAAACCACTTCAATAACTTTACCAGGAAAATCCCATGGGTAGTATTGTCCACAGGGTCATGAAGAGTAAGGTATGACTGCCTGATTGAACAACAACAGATTAGTTCTATTAGAGTTGGAAAAAATTTCTTCTTTGTAAAGGTGATGTGCTAGACTGCAGGTAAGAGATGTTATATTGTTCCATTATATGCAATCATATTGGAGATATTGGTTAAGTTATGTATGAAAGAACATGTCATCTAGCCCCATCATTTGGGGAATGGCTATACACTTGTGGGGCATTAATGTAATGTAATACTACTATATTGTAAAAAGTAATGTGTGTAATGAGAGAAGTATGCAAAATTCTATGTGAACTGATACAGATTGAAGGAAGCAAAACCAAGAGACAATATGTACTATAACTACTACAATGAATGAAAATAACTCTACACCAAAAAACCAAAAAGTAAATATAACAAAATTATAAAAATCAAGCAGAACTCAAATGAAGAGAAATGAGAGAATACCCAAAATAACATCTCCAATGGAAGTGGGAAGTTGTCAGATCTTATATATTGCATATGTTTTTGCACTTTTCAGCATATCAATCGTGTTGATTTTTTCCCTCTTGCTTAAAAAATATTGTTTTTTAGATGAGAAGGCTCTCTGGAAGAGGAAGAAGGAGAGGGAATCATACCTGTGAAAACTGTGATGATGCAGAAATGGAATACATTTTAAAAATTTTTAAAAGAAAAGCAACTTCTCAACATGTGTCCTGCAGCAATCGAAAGCCCTTCATTGCTAGTCCACCAAACCACAATACTGGGAGGTATTCTGAGAGGCTGGGGGGTAGGAATAGAGTCATAGTCTGCGGTTTTACTAGTACAGCAGATTCAGGAAGAGTTCATTGTTTTTATCTGATCACAATCATGACAAAACAACATCAAAGTAGGAAATTCTAATAGAACCATCTTTAAGGCAAAAAACTTTAAGGAGGCAAAATTCATTAGATAATGACTTTGCTAAAGTCACTGGGAATGTGCCACCTGATTTTCATATAAACTTCCTGACATGAAATCATTTCAGTGATCTCAGTTCCCCACATCTGCCTTCTTAGATTCAGTGTTCCCAAGAAACTGATCTGGCTTCATCTTTGTTTGGGGGTATTTTATGGATTCTCATGACTTTGTCACTCTTTGTCCAAGGGGAAGATTTTTTTTTAAACTCAAATGACTTACTTAATTACCATCAGATGTCATTCCTGCTGCAGGGCATCTGTCATCAACAATCTTCAGCAGATTATTAATCTATTGAATTTTTACTTGTCCTTTTGTCCTTGATTGAGAACTCACTACCCCCTGAGCTAGTCTAGTCCATTTTAAGATACTTTAAATTGTTTAAGTTTCTTTTTACATTGAGTTCAAATCAGATTTTCTGCAGCTTCTATCCCCCAGAACAAGGGAGAACAAACCTCATTCTTTTTCCATAATATATCCTCCAAATAATTGGGAGAAGAGCAAGGAAGCATGTTACCTTGGTTCTTTTATTCTCCAAACCAAATCTTTCAATTTCCAGTAATTAATATATACATGGAATAATTTGGATGTCCTTAATTTTTCTCATTTTATTATATATGAGGTAGCTTTCCAATGTGCTGTCCAAAAATACATGCAACATTTAATCACTGAAAGGCTTTGGTAGACAATAACCAGGCCTTGTTCAGCAAAAATGATCCAACATTGTATTTTTCTGAGTTCATCCAGGCATTTACATGTTCTATCCCATTAAGTATAAGAAATAACAAAAAAAAATCCCAACTCCTAAGCTCTTTATCACCCTCAGAGAACAGACAAAATTCATTACCTGGTACTCTTTTTCCTTGTGGGAATCAATGTTGTGTGGATTTACTGAATCAAAAACCAACCTTGAGAATCGTTTTCTTCCCTAAGTTGGATATAATTCAATGATTTCTAGTCCATCTAGAAATTCTAGACCATACTCCACAAAAGTTTATCAACATACCTACATGCGTGTAGCACTTTTACTCGTGGCATAGAATCAATATCAATAAGTAAATTTATATTGCCTAATAAGTCATAAATTCATAATAAAACATATAAAGTTTCCAAGAATAGGACTATATTTTTTCTATTATATTCTACTCTCATCAGATTTCATCTGAAATACCATATTTATTTCTGCACAATACAGTTTAGGAGGGCTTTTAATATGTTGGAAAGATACCAGAAAAGGGGAATTAAGATAGTGAAGGAGCTGGATTCCATTCCATATGAAGTTCTCTTCAAGGAAAAGATATATTAGACTGTAGATGAAAAAAACCAAGAAGAACATGGTAGCTGTTTTTAAGTATTTGAAGAACTGTTATGAAGAAGAGGGATTATACTTGCTTTGTTTGTCCTCAGAGGGAAAAACCAAGAGCAATGAATAGTAGTTGCAAAGAGGAACATGTAGACATAGTATCAGGAAATGACAAGAACAACAACTTCCTAATAATTAGAACTGTCCAAGAGTGGAATGAGGATTCTTAGAGAGGTTGTAAGTTCCCCATCCCTGGAGATATTTAAGGAGAAGCTGAACTACCACTTTTGTGGGGAATGTTGTAGTGGAGATTGCTTTTTATGTGTAGGTTGGACTAGATAGATGGCCACTTAAGTCTGTGCCAGCTCTAAAATTCTGTGATTTCATGGCTTTGAAAGCTTGTGGTCAAGTGCACAGCTAGGTAGCCGTGACAGTTGCACTTAGAGACTCAGACATGAGCAGAGAGTATCTGAGAGTCAGTGTCAGGATTAGGGTAGGATCCTGGGTGATACATTTGGGAATGATTTGACAGCTAAGAATCAGAGACTGTAAGTCCAGAAGTTGAAAGTTAATGCCCTGGTGCTTCTTTCTCCTGCATGAGCACCCTGATATATGTATTAGTGTAGGGTTTTGCAGCTGGGTGTCTAATGTCTCAAAACAGCAATGGAGAGAACATGATGTTAAGCTTTAACATCTGATTTTTTGTTTAGTACAACTCAACTGCATATTGGATCTTAGACAGCTGAACTCATATCTGGGCTTCTGTTTTAAAGGAAATAGCTTTAGGTGTTTGTCAAGACAGGAATAGGAAATACTGGTCAAAATACCGACTGTCCGTTATGGATCACAGATCTTTTCCTACCCTGACCTAGGATGCTTTTTGATCAATTTTTCTCCTACAGGTATTGAAAGAGGAGAATTTTTAAAATGTCAAGGAATGATCAAGGAATGATGTGAAGCAAATAAAAAACCCAAAACAAAAACTTTCTTCTTCAAAAAAGACGAATCTTCTCATTCAGTTTTGCCACTCTGATCTAGGGAGTGACATCAGAAAATAACCTGTGTATTCATTTTTAATATAAAAGTTGCACCAGAATTGAAAATTAATCCACATTCAGTATGTATTGCCATATAAGCTTAATACATATTTCCCTAGTGCGGTTGTTTTCCAGGGAGCCTAGTCTTAATTATTTAATGCTTTCAAAGTAATAAATTACTGGGAGGGGGCCAGGAGGCCTGTTGTGGGTGAAATTTTCTTATGAAATGAGAGTCATCTCATGGAGTGAGAAGTTGCAACAAGGTATGATTTAATAATAGCAAGTAATATATTTAAATTACTGTTTAGCAATGTATTGCCTGATATTAAACTGGCTTCATCTAAATGCTGTGTCCTCGGTTAAAAGGACATTGTTAAACCCCCTAGGACCAGAGCAGGCCTTTTCTCTACCTAATTAAATTAAGTGTAGTGTACAGTGCCCTTCTGCAAAGATTAACAGAATGCATTTCTTGTCAGTTTAAGTGTTGCCTGTGGCAGGACTTTTTTTTTTTTTTTCTAATTTAATTAAAAGCTGTTCTTTTATGAGGAACAAGCCTGGAGCATAATTCCTCTTACATCCGTTTACATTTCTAAAGCTTGCTTTGGAGAGAAGGGGAAATAAAAAGGAAAGAGTAGGAAAGAGTTGGGACACAGCTAGGAACTCACATCAAGGGGTTTCCCCATTCCTCATGCATGTCAAAAAGCTCCCGGCAAAACCTGAAGTGAATGAAAGGAGACTTACTAGGAATCTGGCGAGGCAAGGTTCCTGCCCTCCACCTGAGGCCCAGTCAGCTAGTCAGTGAATGGCCTTGACAAAATCCTGGGCCTTTGCCAGAGCGGTAATTATGCCGTGAACTCAGCACATATTCACGAACTTGTGGGCTGCTGGGTCCTTCAAAGCGTGTCATTGGCTGTGTGACAGAAGTAGGGAAGCCAAGCCAGCTTTCGCAGTCTGTTATAACACGAAAAGCCATGCCTAAGTCAGCATTGTCATATTGGAAAATCAGCTTGCTCTCCGGAAAGGTTGCCTTTCAACTCAATTCAACGGATGAGAGCCTCTGTGTACAATGCACTGGACTTGGCTCATGATGGACAAAGAGAGATGGATATATCCCTGCAGACAATCAAATGTGACCTTCTCTCAAGGTACTTGTGGTGTGAGAGATGGGATGTCCCAGTATATGACAAAGGAGAGAATTAAGTAGTAATTCTTGATAAAACTGGGATAGGGAAAGGGCTTCTTTCCTCCCCCCAGTTTTGAGTCAGTATGACCTTTCATGGGTCTGTATTGTACTGTACTAGACACTAATGGACAAAGAGAGATGGATACATCCACGTAGACACATATACATGCCCTTCTCTCAAGGTACTTATGATGTGAGAGATAGGATGTTCCAGTATATAACAAAGGAGAGAATTAACTCGTAATGCTGGTACCTGGACAAAACTGGGGTAGGAAAAGGAATTGTGATCTGAGAAAATTCTTCCCTCTCCCCCCAGTTTTGAGTCAATTAGATGTGTTATGGTCCTGTTCAATGCATTTGCTGCCTTTTTCCCAGGTGTTGGAAGAGGTCTAAAGCGCCCTCTCTATCAGAGCAAAAATGAATCCAGAGAAGTATATTCCAACCCTAGTGAAATGAGACCTATATTTTTTTAAAGGTGGAAAGTTGTCTTGGTACACACTCACCTTATGGTCATCCTGAGGTACTCTGGGAGCTTCAGTTACCAAGGCATTTTGTCCAGGGGGACATGGTCTTTCCAGTAGATCCTTCCCCATTGACTCATCATCTTGGATCATCTGCTTAAGAATCTCATCTTCCTTCTAAAAGGAAGGCCCAGTTGGTCTTCACTAAATGAGATTCTGCAAATTAATTCTTGGGAGACTAAAGTACATTGGTCAGTCAATAAGCATTTAATAAGGCTTCACAGAGTTAAGCACTGTGGTTATGAAGAAAGGCCAAAAAAGAAAAACATGGAAAACATTGTTCTTTGTCTTAAGAACCACTATATTCTAATGAACAGACACGAAGAAGAGGTATAAGGAAAGTATTATAAAGAATCTTAGGAAAGAAAAAAATAACTTTTTCTTCTAAGATTCCTCATAACACTTTTGGAGAGGATGGAGTTGGGGAGGGTCAGAAAAAAAATTACCTTCTGTTGGTGTCTGAACCATGCCCTTTGGAAAGGGAGAAACCTCAGCAGTATCTCAAGGATATGGGTGCATTCTCGGGCACTTATATAGTGATGATGGCTAAGTCACAGATCTTTGTCTTAAAGCACCAACATATTCTAATGAACAGATGGAAATAAGAAGTATATGGAAAGTGTTATGAGGAATCTTGGAAAAGAAAAATAACTTTTTCTTCTAAGATTCCACATAACACTTTTGGAAGGATGGAGCTAGGGAGGGTCAGAAAAAGTCACCTTCTGTTGGTGAGTGAACCATAACCAGTGAGAAAGGAGAAATTTCAGCAGTCCATTCAGTAGCATCTCAAGGGTATGGGAGCATTCTTTAGGCACTTTTAGAGTGATGATGGTCCCCCTGGTATAAGTTAAGGAACCTGACAATTCCTCAGTTTTTCTGAGTCCCCTGGATAATGAGGTACTCTGTTTGCCACTTTTGTCACTTCAGAACAATTGCCCCCATGAGCTTGTGATTGTTTTCTTATTAAAAGAATTGAGAGACAGAAAATAGAAAAAGAAGTGGGATAGAAGAATAGCAATTTGAAAGGGTAAGGAAAAAAAACAGGAAAAGCAAATTTATTTATGGAAAGGGAGGCTTTTTTTTTTTTTTTTTTTTTGGCAAATGTACCATCTGAGTAGTGACTGTATATTATATATATCATATCACACATAAACATATGTATGTATATATGTTATATATATATATATTTATATATATACACATTTATATTTATATACACATGCTTATATGCCATTTTCTTTACAACAGCCGGTTTGTTTAAAGGGAGGATTGAAAGGCTGGGAAGAGAGGTAATCCCTCATAGTTGCTATGAAGATGAGAATAACCGGGCACTTTTCTGCTCCCCCTCTCCTGCCTTGGTTTCAGTTCCTTCCAATAGCAAACATCCTCCCTGGCTTCAACAAGAGTGGCAGATGTGTAATTGGGAAGTGCTCCAGGCTTAAGAAGTAAGGCATTCAACAGGGGCTTCAGGAAGCTGCTTCCTCTCGCCTGCCAAAGATGCCACCAGCTTCAGTGAAGGAATAAAGAAATACTTTCAGACCACTGTGAAAAAGCAGGAGGCTGGAGGGAGACGCAGATATATGAAAAGTGAGAGAGAGACTGATATATGAAAAGTTTTGTCTGTAAGCCCAAGGAAAGAGATAGTTCACTTTTCAGGAACCATGACAGAGAAAATTTCTGTCTTTTTCATTATTGCTATATTGCTCTACAAGTCCAACCTGCCTATGGTGGCAAATATTTTGCACTTCCTATGTCTTGTAGATTAACATGAAATGTTTCCTCAGACACATACCCAAGGCTATGAATATTGTCTTTAGCTCTGGGATATTTCTTTGGTTCAGAAGAATAAATAACTCTTTGTACAAAGCTATTTTTAAATTCTAGTTTAAAATGTTCTTTTTTTTCCTTGGGGAATATGTAGTGGGTTCCTACTTGAATCAAGAGTTTTGCAATGATTTTTTTAAAAAATAGGACCTATGATTTTATTGGTTTCCAATAAGGAATTCCTCTACCAATGCATATCAACAGTTTCTCCATTGTTGAGAGTCTTACAGAGTTCTCTGGGATTACTGAGATAACTAAGTGACTAGACCATAGTCACACAACTGGTTTATGTCAGAGACAGGACTTGAGCAGAAAACTTCTTACTTTTGAAGTTTGCCTGCACATTATAATTACAGTAACTATATGTGTGTATATATACACACATGTTTACATAGACACACATATGTAAAAATATGTGTATATCCATGTAAACACTGTGTACATATATATAAGCATGCATACATAAGCATACATGTATATAGATATATATGTATATTTATGTACATGTATGTAGCATATAAATTTGTGTGTATATATTCACACATATACATATACATACCAATACCTCTTGCTTTAAAGACAGTACCATGAGATTATAAGAAGTATGTTTATATACATGAACTCATATATGTAATATATATATATATATATGTTGTATATGTTTGGATTCATACATATAATTATATGGACTTCTTATAATCTAATGTCAGTGTCAATATTGTTCTTTTTATATACCGTGAGGTCCTAAGTACACATCTTCCTACATACTGAAAGAAAGCAGACTGATAATGTTTCTTCCAGCCATATTCAGGGTTCTGTCTAAATGGAGAATGCACAGCCTGACAGCTTTCACTCTGATGGCTTCAGTACTGGGATGGGAACATTCTATGTTCAAAGAATCTATTATAGAAGAAACAATTCTTTATGGAAAGGAGGATTTCAATCTTGCCTAAGCAGATGGTAGTGGTCCACTGATAGAACTGTTGATTCAAGGATGAGTCAAATGAGCCAAAATTAGACAGTACCAGCTAATTTTATTTCATTTTCCCCAGTGTCTCTATTACTTCATGGACTTTATGCCAATTTTCTTGTGATTCAGCAGCCCTTTCTCTGATTGCTTCATGACTAAATACTATCTATGCTGTCACTTCCTTATGATCAATGCTGATATTTAAGTTGTGCTGAAAGATGGTAAAATGTCCTGACAAAAACCCTGGGTTAAGAGTTTGTAGTTTCAGTTCTATCTCCAAAAAGTGAAATGAAATTCAGAAAATCACTTGCTGAATCACAGATTCTGGATTTAGAGCTGGCAGAGGTCATTTTGCCTAACACTGTCTCCTTCCCCTCCACGTATTTTATAGATAACAAGAAAACTGGCTTATTCAATGTAATACATACATTAAGTTTAAAAAAGCCAGATTTTGAACCCAGTCCCCAACAACAAATTTAGAGTTCTTTTTCTTATACTCTCACTCAGCCTTAATTTCTTGATTCATAAGACAAAAGTGTTGAACAAATAGATATTGAGACTCTGAAATCTTAGTATTTCTGTGAAAAGTTTCTTTCATCAACTTAAAATTTAAACTGGAAATCAAATTTCTAGTTGATGTCAATGTGTTCAAGAAAATCGTTGATTTAAGGTGGCACAGTGGATAGAGCAGCAGCCCTGAATTTAGGAGGACCTCAGTTCAAATCTGACCTCAAACACTTAACACTTCCTAGCTATGTGACCCTGGGCAAGTCACTTACCCCCAATTGCCTCAGGGGAAAATTTCCTTGATTATATTTTAATTAGCTGAGCAAATAAATTCAAAATTTAACTTATGGAGTACAGTGATAGATGATTTCAAAAGTGTTGGCTGGAAAATAGTGATAATATGGAGTCATTGCATTCCTATTTTTGGTATTTTGAAAAACAACTTTGTATCACTTGGTAGTAACTTGAAATTATTTAAGTTGATAGGACCATTGGATTTAGAGTTGAAAAGAACCTCATTTTACACATGAGAAAAGTGAGGTTCATGTAATACAGATGACTTATTATGTTAAAAACAAATTAAATACTTTTTCACTCATATCTGTAATATCAGAATAATATTATTTGCTATCTTTTTGAGGTCTATTCTCTCATCTTTTGAAATTATGAGAATCCTTGTCACCAAATACATTTTTTTTGCATATAATCTTGTCTTTTATGGTAATGGACATAGACAAGTCTTAATGAATATTCTGCAGAGAAAGCATTTACCATTCTGGAGACCTTTATTTTTTTTTTTTTAATTTTTAAAAATATCAGTGAACTATGCTATGTGTCTACCTGATATCCCTCACTCCCCTTATATAAATAGCTGATATCATTTTAAAATTTTACACATGCAATATTTATTGTTGGTATATTGTATTTTTGGTATTCTGAATAGGTAGGAGGGAGATTGTAAGCCTTTCAGACTTTATAGGCAATTGCTTAAAATTGTTTCCTTCTGTTACTATTATGGGTATTTGTGGATGATATAGAATTTAGGGAGAAAAAGGAGAAGAATTCCCATAGCTAAAAGTTGGTTTAGGAAACTGTTTAAATTCTAGTGAACCAAAAAAATTGTAATTTCATTGTAGTTTCTCTCTGGAAATCTCCATATTTTTTTGTGTCTCCATGGAGAAGCCATCCTTTGGTTTGATAACCCAAGAAATCATGTAGTATCAGTTATCCACCACCATCTGCTTCACCTTGGGTTTTAGGAATATTATAGATACATTTGGCTCCACCTCATTGGCTGAGATCAATCTTCTGATATTAGATTGAGTGTATAATCCTAAAGTCTTTCTGATTAAAAAAAAAGGCTATATCTTAGATATAACATAATTCTGACACACTGTTCTACCAAATTTGTAAGCTTGGATAGCTTGGAATATAATATATGTTATGTTTTATATGTCAGACATCATTAATGATCCACAGATGGACTAACAGATGATTTAGTCATCAGAGTATACTATGGGTTATTAGTTAAACAAAAGGAATAGACAAAGAATTCAAGAAAAATGTAGGGAGCCTTTTACCTCATGGAATTATTTCAGAGTGCCCATAAATTTGAATGGGAAAAATGCATTGTTATTTTCAATAACTTCTACTTGCAATTTAGTATTTATTTCAATTATCCTTAAAAATATTATGAGAAGGGTTCCATTGGTTTTACCAATTTGAGAAAAGTTTCTGTGATACAAAAAAGGTTAAGAATTTCTGTTTTAGAATCAGGATGTAGATTTCAGAAATCTTCTGAAGCTTCCTCTATCCTCTTTGTTATCCCTTCCCCCCTAAATAGAGCTGCTAATAATTTTTAAACTTGCCTAACTGAAAACAAAAGTAATATTCATATATGTATGTGTGCATCATAGTGGACATTTTATGTCAATGAAATGCAAAATATTTGGCCTAAAACTGTTTTTATTCCATGAAAGAGTGTGGAGGTCATGAAAGATGCCATTGGACCAATTAGTGGTAAATGAGATCTTTATTTAAAAACTTGCAAACTTTTGCAATATGAACTTTACTCTTATCACTTGTAAAATCCTGAGTCATATTTTAAAGAGACATTAAATTCCTGGAAAAGAAATTTTTAATGACAAAAGTCAGCATGAATTTGTCAAGAATAGGTTGTCAGACAAGCTTTAATTCCTTTTTTTTTTTTTTTTTTTTTTTTGACAATATTACTAACCTGGTAGTCAGGGAATTCTATAGTTAAAATCTGCCTAGATTTTAGTCATGACAATATTAATTCTTTTCTTGTCAACATGTTGAAAAGATGCATTCTAAAACCTGAGTGCTATAATATAGCATAATTAGATCCAGAATTGGTAGAATGGCAGACTCAAAATGTAGTCATTGATGTCAATTTGGAATGAGTTTTCCATTGGAGAATTATGGAATCAAAAAAAGCAATATACATATTGAAATAGGAAGAAAACATATCACAATAACAAAATGGAATGTAACACTTTATAATGAAAATATCTAGTATTTATATAGTGCTCTTGAAGTTTGGAAAGTGCTTTCTATCTGTTATCTTATTTGAGGCTCACAACACTCTAAAATATAGAGATAGTTATTTAAATTTTACATATGAGGCCACTAAGATAAGAAGAGATGAAGTGACTTGCCTGGTTTTACACATCTATTTAAGGTTTGTGGAAGAATTTGAACTGAAGTCTTTCTGTACAATATTCTATCCACTGTGTCATTTGTTTGCTTCTAATGACCAAGTCTATTCTCCACAAAATAACTGAAAATGTGTACTTCTTTGTTAACAAAGGAAATGATAGAAGCAGAAAATTGTACATATTGTCAGTCTTGGTGTATATGTTAGTTATTTTTGCTGAGTTTTTTCTTCCTAAATATACTTTATTAGAGATGGTTCTCTAAAAAGAGGGGAAAGCAAAGGGATATATTTTCAAGTAAAGGCAAAGTAAAAGTAAAAATCAGTCAATCTCTTTTTCTCTGTCTCTGTCTCTGTCTCTGTCTCTGTCTCTGTCTCTGTCTCTCTCTCTCTCTCTTTCTCTTTCTCTTTCTCTCCTTTCCTCCCTCCCTCGCTTCTTCCCTTCCTTCCTCCCTTTGATCTGAGAGGAGAACTAGAAGCTTGTAGGAAAATTGCAAAGAGAAAGATTTCGATGTGATATGAGGAAAACATTCTAATAATTAGAATAATATACACATGCAATAGTCTGACATGGGAAACAATGGAACCTATATCATGAGGTCTTCAAGCAAAGGCTGCATCAACATTATGGTATACATTATTTTGGGAGAGAGAGGATTTAGTTTGGATACAATGGCTAGTGAAGTCACTTCAAAATTTGAAATTCCTTGTTGGTCTTAACTTATATAAACTATTAAGTTCTTTGACTCTTGACATCTCTCTGTCATCTTTATGTATAAGCACTGGAACCTCAAATGGAAGATTTGGAATTAGAGAAAATCTTAGTGATTAAATCCAATCCATTCCTTTCACTCATGGGGAAATTGAATGTCAGGGATGTCATGTGACTTGCCCAAATTCATACAGATACTTAGTAGGAACAAAGGGGATTGATTCCAAATCTTCCTTTAACTCCACTTAATTCATATTCACTTCTTTGTAATTTTTGCTTTTCCCCTTTTTTTGCTAACTATTTTTAATTCTACAACTTCACTTGCTTACCAAAACCTGTGTAGACTTTATGTGAAGCTGAAATCAAGACAACTTTTTAAGTTGTCTACTTGATGCATTGAACTGAATAGAAAGAAAATGAGAAAAAAATTGTTTTCCCTATTTCATAACTACAAAGCCAGGTTTCTGAGCAGAGCAGTCTCTGAGGTGACTCTCCCAATTGGCATTCAGATTTATAGGTTAAGTTCCTGAAGCATAGGTATTGCCTCTCTCCTCAGGCACTAAAAAGAATATGCTTTTTAATTGATTATCATTTCATATTAATTTGTCAGTCAGAGCTAAATAAATTTTAAAAAGGGAATTAATAAATATTAGCTATATGTTAAGTACACATTTTCCTCAAATGTAGGATGCTCTCCCACTAGTACTTACAGTTTTTAGAGGAAAATGAATTCAAAATTACAGATCATATGACCTTAAGATAATGTATAAATTCTTGCTGGATGGATATCCTTTTCTGTCTTTGTGGATTTCCCATGCATTTCCCTATACTTGTGTCTAGTTCTTTGTAGAATTTTAAAGTGACCTCTCAGTTTCTAGTTTAAGAGGCACACATTGCTTTTAGCTACTGTTATGTGTGCTAGGATGCCAACTCTGGAACTAGTCTGTTTTTATTTAAATGCTATAAAGTTAACCAACTATCCTCAGTCTGCCATAGACTATTTCCTGTGTGTCTCTATTTGCTTTCAAAAGTTCTTTGGTCTTTATCGTTTCTTTAATCTTAGTTCATTACTTTTTTTTTTTTATTGATTCTTTGAATAGTCCTTTTTATCTTTCTATCTAGTCCTTGATATTTAGTCTTTATTGATTAATTGACATAATTGACTCAATGAAGAAATCTGGGCCTTCTGTAATTTATCGAGGTACAAGTATGGGAGACCCCACTTATAAATGATTCTTCACTTACATCATGCTAACCATGGATATCCAGAGACTCTGATCAGTCTTTTCTTTTTCCTCTACACTTTTTGACTTGGGAAATCTTATCAATTCCCATAGATTCAAGTATCATGTCTATGTTGATGACTCTCAAATCTACTTAGTCATCCCTAACCTCTCTGTTACTTTCTAGTCTCACCTCTCCAATATTGTACATCTTGAACTTCAATGTCCTATGGACATTTAAATTCAATGTGTTCAAAACCACATTCATTATTTTTCCTTCCTAAACCCTTCCTTTTTCTTAATTTCCCACAACATTCAATCATCCAGGTACTCTAAGTGTCATTCTTAACTAGTAACAGCTTTCAACTACCCCAAATATCTAATCAGTCATCAAATCTTGTCATTTCCACTTTTGAAATATGCTACCTTCTTTTCTCTGACATTTCAATTACACAGATACAGGCCCTCATCATCTCACACCTACAGTATTCCAAATCCCACTGGTTGTTTTCCTTGTCTCAGTTCTCCCTACTCCAAACCATCCTCCATTTATCTGCCAGATTGGTCTTTCAAAAGTACAGCTCCTTCCATATCTTACCCAACTCCCAACACACACACACACACACACACACACACACACACACACACACACACAGACAAAAATTCCAATGTCTTCCTTTTTTATCAAGGATTAAATATAAAATTCTTGTTTGACTTTTTAAAATCTTTTGAAGTCCATGCTCTTCTAACCTTTCTATACTCTTATTTCTTGCTATGTTTTACTTTCTCTGATATTTAGTAGCATTAATCTGAATTTAATTATAAAGATTATTAAAGATATATTAAATTATAAAGAGTCCAAGTATTTAAAGTAGGGTAATTTAAAAGGTAACTAGAAAAAAAATTGTAGTTGGTATTTATGTGAAGCTATAAGGTTTATGAAACATTTTATTTAAATCATCTTATTTGATTCTCACAACAAAGCTATAAGATATGGGTCTCCTTGATATTTTTAATTTCTCAATTCTGAGAATTTTCACTACCTTTCCCTCACATTTGGAACTCTCTTTCTCATCTCTCCACCTTCTGGCTTTGCTATATATTCCTTCAAGACTCATCTAAACTGCTAAGAAGTATTTCCTGATACTACTTAATGTTAAGTTCTTCTCTTGGAGATCATCCTCCATTTATCTTACCTATATTTTGTTTGTACATTTTGGTTTTCATGTTGTTTCTGCACTTGGACTTCGAGTTCCTGGACAATCTTTTTTTTTTTGGCCTATCCCTAAAGCTTAGCAGAGTGCCTAGCACATAATAGGTACTTGATAAATGCTAGTTAACAGACTGACACTGGACATTCTATCATCTCCATCTTCTAACTTCATGTCTTTGCCCTGGCTTCTTCTCACTAGTTGTCATATAAACTGATTAAAAGTCAGTTTAAATCCAAAACTTGCCTTCCACAAGAAATCTTTTCTCTTACCCTCTGAGATTGCCTTTCATTTATACTTATATATTCTTAATTACTTGTATGTTATTCTTTCCATTCAAATGGGAATTCCTTGAGGGCAGAAATCATGGTTTTGCCTTCTTCTTATCCCAGGGCTTTTTTTCTTTTTTTCTTTTTTATTTAACCCGGTGTCCAGTACTTAGTAAATATTTTGTAGTTTCTTTAATCAATCAACATTCATTGAGTAATATACTTATTGACTAACCCACTGAATGAGTGTAGAAAACACTATACATTTTTCTCCAGAGGAGTGTTCATATAGCTTCCAGTATACAGTTTGGAGCCTGCCATTACAGTCTATTTTCAGAATGGTAGTATTCACTGAAAACATTTATGTGGACCACATTCATATTTTTCTCTCCCCTCATTAAGGAAGCAGAACAGCAAGTGGCCATAGGAACAATGGAGATGTAAGACTGTCTTCAATAATTCTGAATTGCCCCATAGCAGTTCTGGTTGTTCTTTTTACTGTTTGGAGAAGGAAAGAGACCCCTTTTCTTTTAATGTAGGGTTGAGGTGGGCTAGTTAGTTTCTAATACACAGGGATAACTGACTAACCTGAAATGGCTTGACTTTAAAACAAATTCATCTATGTCTTCCTGCGGGACTACAGACTGGCCTTTTGTTTATTATTGCTGTATTTTATTCGTATAGATATCCTGCTAGGCTTTGCGCTATAAATAGTGACATTTTTATTGTGGGTCTCGGGCACTTAATAAGCTGCAGCTTTTCCTAGCAATTAATTGCACTGACAATCAATGGGAGTCTGCAGGCAGTGTGTTTATATGCTGAGCTTCTGATGAGTGAAGCCCCCAGAAGCCCGGCTGTCAGAAATGAACATTCTTTCCTGGCATGCATCCCCATTCTATTCTGGGTTTGCCTGAATCGCACCTGGTGATCAGGCTGTGCTTAGACTGGGTTTTGTTTGGCATGGGGAGAATGTGAGGTCTCATGTAGATAGTACAGGTAGGAAATTATATAGGGAAAAGGAATTGCATGATAGAAATTATTATTTCTGATTTTTTTCAACATGTTTCCTATCCTTTACCAAAAATTTCTTCTCTTGAGATCTAGTTTTTTCTCCTAGTTCTTTCCTTCCTTCCTTCCTTCCTTCCTTCCTTCCTTCCTTCCTTCCTTCCTTCCTTCCTTCCTTCCTTCCTTCCTTCCTTCCTTCCTTCCTTCCTTCCTTCCTTCCTTCCTTCCTTCCTTCCTTCCTTCCTTCTCTGTATATATTCATGTTTCAACCTCTCTTTAACTCATCCAAAATGCTTCATTGAACTATATAAGGATAGTTAAGGTTGGTCACTTTTATTTTCATTCTTGTTAAATATACAGAATCATGTTTTTTGTTGACACTCATAATTAGGTTCTGACTTATGAAGTTTGCCCTTTGAAAGTTACTCTAGTCATAACATACTGGGGCCTTTAATAGATCAAATTCATCTGAAGACTGGTTGTTCAAAAAAATTTTTAACTGAGAGATTTTGGTCCTAGTTTCCATAATAATTTCTCATTTATTTTTTATTATGCCTAATTTTAGAGCTATGCACAGAACAAAAATGGACACAGCCATTTTATTTATTCTCATGATGCCTAGAGTACCTGAACTGAGTTTGAAGCTTTTTTGTGATGACTTAGGTTTCCATAGACCTTATAAGCTTTTATTCCCAAGTCACTAGCTGCTAGCTCTTGGGATGTTAAAACAAATTGAAAATCTACTTACTATTCCTACCCAGCTGGCCGTTTTACAAGATATAGAGCTAGAAGGGACAACAGTGCAATCTCATTTTGCAGATGAGAATATTTCCCATTTTACAGATGGGCATAAGATTAGACAACTTAACCCAAGGTCACACAACCAATAATTTTCAGAGGTGGGTTGTGAACTCAGCTCTTCCAAATCCAGAGGATTCCTTCTTTTGTATCACTCTGCCTTATGCATCAAATATTAAGTTCTAATTATTTTTATGTACTTAAAGTTAGTTTAAAAGGCGACTGACAAAACAACATCTGGTACTGATATAGTGTGATCAAGTTTGTGAAGCAAGATACTTTTTTTTTGTCTCATAGCAGATTTATAACACTGGGGTTCTTAACTGTTTTTGTTTCATGGACTCTTTGGCAATCTGTTGAAAACATTGAATCCCTTTTCAGAATATTTTTTAAAAATTATTATTGGAGGAAATTTTAATTTTCATTTAGAATTTGGTAAAAACAAATATTTACATTTTAATAATAATTAGTTAATAATTAATAAATATTTTTTAATTTTCCTATCCAAATATTCTGATAAACCTAGGTTTACTATTGTTCCTCCCTTTACTGAAAAGAAAATAGTAATGTGACCTCTCCATGGTCATATTATTGATAGTCTTAGGAGGTAGAATTTGAATTCAGATCTTCAGGACTCCAAGCCTATTGCTTTTCCCACTGTTCTGTTACTAATACTCCTACCAGTTTTACTTGAAACTCATGTTTCTTTTCCTACAGGGACTACTTAGTTTTATCTGCCTGGTACCAACTGACAATTAGTAAACTGTTTGAGGTTAACTAGATTATTTTTTGGTATGATGAACAAGTATTACATTAATGTATATTTATTCATATGACTCATATTTGAAGAATTATAAGCCCAGAAATCTTAAGGCACAATTTTCCTGTTTTGTCAGTAGATGGCACTCATTGGTAGCTAAAGAGCCACAACTAGGGTACTTCCAGACACTATGATAATAGTAACATCTCACATTTACATAATGCTTTAAGGTTCACAAAGCATTTTCCTCAAAACAACCCTTTGAGGTAGAAATTGAATGTATTTTTATTCCATTATTTAAATTTGCAGATGGTACCAAGTTGGGAGGGATAACTGACATGTTGAATGAATTAAGATGTTGACAGGCTAGAAAGGTGGGCCAAATAGAGTAGGATGAAATGCAATATGAATAACTGTAAAGTTCAATATTTGGGTTAAAAATCCACTTCATGAATGCAAGATGGGATTTGTGTGACCATGCAATGATTTAGGACAAAAAGTTGTGGCTGTTTTAATGGATTCCAAGTTTAACAGTGAGATATAGTAGCCTCATACTTAAGATGATCTAATTCACTGCCCAGATCTCTGGACATCATGGTTCTGTTATATTCACTCATATTTATCACATTTGGAGGGTTGGTTTCAGTTTTGAGAACCACTTTTAAGCAAATAGTTTGGCAAACATCAGAGTTTCATTCCAAGGGCAATCGGTACTCTAACAAAACTGAAGACCATGGATTGATTTAAGGAAATGTAGACTAGTTAGTCTAAAAAACAGAAGAGTACAGATGGAGCTTGGTTTGACTAGGCTCTTTCTATTAAAGGTTGGAGGTGACATATGCAGATAAAGAAGCCTGGAATGGCTGATAACTGACCATGAGTACTGCCTCTGTCTCCAAAGGAATTTACCAAGTCCTGTATTTATCATTATCTGACTTACTCATACCTATTGTATTCAAAGGTACCTGAGTTTTGCTTAATGTATTTGTAAGAGACTGTAGCTTTTTAAGTCTATATCAGTATAAAACTACACAGACCCTAGTAGTAGTAGACTCTCTGGATTCCATGTAATGTCTGAATATAAGAAAATATTCCTTCTTAAATAATAGCTTTTCAATTTTTCAAAATATATGCAAAGCTAGTTTTCTTTTTTCCCCTTAAAATTGGTCTTTAATATTTAGTTTATATTTCACTGGATGTTATATGCCAAATTTTCTCTTTAATTCAGGGGGCATTTGTCAGAAAAAAATGAGTCTTTCAGTTCATTAAATATCCTCCCCCCTTCATCCTCATTCAGGAATATATTTAACTTTTCTAACTAGGTTACCCTTGATCATAACTCCAAGTTATTTTGCCCTATGGAATATAGTATTCCAAAACCTATAGTCTTTCAACATCATAGCTGCCAGAAATTGTGCAATTCTTATTGTAACTCCATCATATTTATTTATTTTTTGTTTATTTCTTCCAACATTACCTCTTTAACCCAGAAGCTTTGAAACTTAGCAATTATATTTCTGTAAGTTTCCCTTCTGGTATTTCTTTCAGGTAGTGATTTGTGGATCATTTCTATTTCTACTTTCTTTACTCTTTCTAGAACTTCAGGGCAATTTTTCTTCATAATTTATTGTAATATCGTATCAAGATTATTTTTATTTTTATAATTCTTTGGTAGTTCAACTAGCCTTATATTATTTCTGCCTGATCTGTTCTCCAGATCTATTGTTTTTCTGATGAGATGTTTCACTTTCTCTTCTATTTGTTTATTCTTCTTATTGTGTTTTACAATTTTTTGGTGTCTTAGCATGGCATTAGCTTCCCCTTTCCCAATTCTAGTTTTTAATGAATTATTTTCTTCCTTAAGTTTTTGATTTTCTATTTAAATTTTATTCATTTTTCATAATTTCCTTGATTTTCTTGTGATTTTCCCCTAAACTTTCCTCAATCTGCCTTATTTGATTTTTTGAATAATAGTGTTTTCTTTTAATTTTCAAAATATATGCAAAGCTTTCAACATTCACTCTTGAAAAACTTGTGTTCCATATTTTTATTCCTCCCTTCCCCTTTCCCTAAACAACAAGTAATCCAATATAGGTTAAACATGTACAATTCTTCTAAACACATTTCCACATTTATCATGATATACAAGAAAAAATCAGGTCAAAAAGAAAAAAAATGAGTTAAAAAAACAAACAAATAAGCAAAGCACCAACAAAAATGGTGAAAATACTCATCTACATTCACTTCCCACAATCCTCTTTCTGGATACAGATGGCTCTCTCCATCACAAGTCTATTGGAATTGGCCTGAATTATGTCATTGTTGAAGAGAGCCATGTCCATCAGAATTGATTATTGTATAATCTTGCCATTGCTGAGTATAATGATCTCCTGGTTCTGCTCATTTCACTTAGCTTCAGTTTATATAAGTCTCTTTGGCTTCTCTGAAATCATCCTGCCCATCATTTCTTACAGAACAATAATATTCCATAACATTCAAGAATGGGTTCAGGACTTGTTCAGATGCAATGATTTTTATTTTTTTGATGAGACAATTGTGAGTCACAAGGGTGAGTCAGTTGATGTGATTTTTTGGTGCAATTTTACTATAATTTATTATAATTTCTCCTATCTGTATAAGTGCAAAAATTTACAAATGCAAAAATTTACAAAACAAATGTAATTTATAAACTACATTGTTTATAATTTAACTTTGAATAAATGTTTGCTTTTTACTATATTTTATTTACTTGTGGGTAAAAACAATGTACTGGGCCAATTGATGTAACTTGGTCCTCCAACATATTCCTAAAATTGAATAGTTTTAAGTGATTTGTCTTATAGCTAGGAATTAGTGAGATTAGACTTTAATTCCACATCTTCTGATTCAAATCTAGGGATTTTCCCTTCATACCACCCATGACTATGATGGTGATAAAACTTCAAAAAATATACAAGCCATGTGTAAATTTGAGTATTATCTGTAAGCAAGATATGATTTTTTTTCTTTTTTTTTTTTTTGTGCTATTCAGTTAGTGTTGGCAGAGGCTTTCAGTTTTTATTCTCCCATTCAGGATTTTAGATCTTTCTTGTGATTTATTGAAGCATCAAGATAATTTGCTTATCTGAATGCTACTTACTATATATATATATATATATATATATATATATATATATATATATATATGTATATATATACATATATATTATGTAGTGAGAATTACATTGCTAAGCTATATACACATAAACTTACATCTATCATATATGTATGTATACATCTTCCTGTCTATCTATCTGTCTGTCTTTTCTGTCCATCCATAACCTCCTCAAGACTCACTAGGAGATGTTGACTATATATAGGAGGAGACTATACTCTGACATAAGAAAGAATTAAAAAGAATTCACTTGGCTTGTCTTTGCCAGAACTAAGGAGGTAGGTAGATCTTTTGCGGTAAAGGGTGAAAGAAAATCATTCCCCAACTGCCTGATCAATAATTTTGTAAACATGATAGGCAGAAGTATATTAAAGGGAAGGATGACAATGTTTTGGCTAACCACAAGCTGAGTGGAACAGGGAATTTCACTTAAAGAGAGAGAAGCCATTTTTTCAAAGCAGCAGCAGCAGCAATGTGATGAGACTTCAGCAGGTGGCAGTTAAAGAGTCAGTGACAGCAATAGCACAGATGAGAAGTAGCAAAAGGCAGCTTGGAGGTGGGAAAAAGCAACAGAGGGCAGAGCTTTGGGAGATAGCCACTGTAGAGGTAGAGTACAAGAGCAAAGGTTGTGTTAAGGGAACTCCAGGTATGAGCCAGAGAGCAATAGATGACAAAAACAACAGGAGAGGTAAGGCACAGATGCTTCTAGGAGACAGCTTTGAGAACTCTGGCCAGGTACTTCTTCCTAATCGTGACTCAAGGCAGGTAGCAAGGAAGCAGAAATATTTTCTCACCTTGGAACAACTGCAGTTTTCAGAATATTTGACCTTTTCCCTCTTTTCCTGACATAATCAGTCAGTCATCAAACATTTATTAAGCATTTGCAAAATGCCAGGCACTGAGCTAAATTTGGGGGATACAAAGAAAAAAACCAAAAGCAAAAAAATACAACACAACAACAAAACCAATCCCAAACTCTGATCCTGGAATAATTTATATAGACAATCAAAAGAACTAGTTCTGGGGCCAAAAATATATCCAGCAAAATTATCCATAATATTGAATGAAAAAAAAGGATATTCAATGAGTTTGCAGATTTTCAAAACCTTCAACCAAACCTGATCTTAATAGAAAATTTAACAGACGAGTTAATATCAAAATTTAATTTCAAGGAAGTTAACATAGATGAATTGTGTTTTTTACATGAAAATGTATACCATATGTTTAAGATTGAGACTAGTAATTGGGTAGCTCAAAAGAAAGATTGAGGAAAAGTTCAGTATGATCTGACTAAAAAGCAAAACTATCTAGGAAAAGGTAAAAACAGTAATTATTTTATACAAATGAAGTACAGAGGAAGAATAGACACAGAGGCATTAAAGGGAGGAGAAAGGCTTTTAGTTCTGAAAACTGACTCACATCAGGAGAGGGTTAAATAGGCAACATTACATATATACCATACAGGATATAATACCCTCAAAAATCTATAAAGAAATAAAAGGGAAGGGATGGGAGGTATAAAACAAGATGGGATATAGAAATATGTGTAAATTTATGGCAGAGGGTCAAGACATATAGATTAATGGGCAAGGGATGGGAAGGAAGGGTAGCATAAGATAAGATGAGGGTGCAGAAGGGTGTTTAAGATTAATCAGAGTGGAATAAGGTGTGTAGATTAATGGGAATGGGATAAAGAGAAAAGGAAAGGATGAGAGAAGAAGATAAGGAAGGATCAATGGGTGGGAGGAGATTAAGCAACAGCAAGGCAAATTAAAGAGGAGAATTAAAATAGAACTAAGGGATATACAAAAATACTACAAGGATCAGGAATAGAATATACTTGTAAAAAAAAAAAAGTAGGGCTAGTAATCATTGATCTGAGACAAAGTCAAACTTAATCAAGTCAAGACTTGAGAGAAATCTACATTATTTGTCAATCATGTTATTGCTTTACCAGCATGTTTACATAGAGGTAAATGTATTTACATATACACACATATATATGTGTCTGAATATATGTGGATAGCTATATATTTGTGTATATAGGCATATGTATATGTCAATGTGTCTGTGGATGGGTATGAATGTGGGTATGGACAATCATGAATATAATTTTCCTTTATTATTATATATATTTTTTGAAATGGAAATGTATTGTTATATATTTGGAATCCTTCCTGATGTTCTCTGGATACATGACAATGTTTTTTATTTTCCTTTCCTTTTTAAATTTCTATTATTTTTTTAAAAATGTATTTAGTTCAAAAATTATATGCATATGTATATATACTATAAATCACATATGTATTTTTTCAGAATTGTCTGAAAATTGTGAGAGTCAATTGAAAGCCACATAGAAATTATAGACTCCTCATTTTTTGATTGAATTTTGTTTTTGGCCAAAAACTCTATTCTCTATGTGACCATGCCCTTTTTACACTTGATTTTGTTGTGAGTGATTTTTGGTTGTTTCCTAAACTCAAAACCAACCTAAAAGATTCATTATTATTGAAGAGATAAAAGAATGTTTCACAAGAATATTCAAAAGGACCATGTGAACAAGTACATGACTTTCTAGGGTGACTACTTTGAAAGACACTACTCATTTGGCTGTATAAAGCCTCACTTTAAATAATTTAAAGAATTACCACTATAATTTTATAGTTATATTTGGTATTAAGATTTTAACAATAATGTTATCTAACCAGATAACACTTATTGAGTGATATCCCTGTAGGTAATGTTGACTAGTAAATTTGTGACACCTAGACATTCAGAGCACATGCACAAGAATAACATTTTCAAAGAGCAAAAGGGAGGATTAATCTAAAATTATTTATGTGAAAATTTCTCCCAGGAAACTAAAACAATAACTTTAAATGCCAGATGACCAAACTAATCTAAGCTGACTGAAAGCTTTATTGATTTGCAACTTTTCCCTTTCCACTTGATTTTTAAAAATAATAATAAGAAGAACCTTTTGAGCTAGCTTTGTATTAATTAGTGTAACCTCCCCTCCCCCAGTATTTCTTGAGTAGCTAATTTTTGCAGAAAGGCAGTGTACCATAGTGCCTAAAGAATTAGTTTCAAATCCAAGAAGTTTTGGGGTAAAAATCCATTTCTGACACACATATTTTTGGGCAATTCGCTATAATTATAAAATGCCAAACTGTATTCTAATACAGGTAGAGGTAGCCCCCTCTACCAGGAGTCCCACTAAAACTTTAGGGCCAATCATTGCTACTAAGTGCAAGGTACCATTGGTAATACAATGTATATGAAATCCAAAGCCTCTAAGATTTTATGCTTTCTTCAGGGAAAGGATAAACTAGTTTTAAGAATTCCCCAAACCCATTTTCTGCTTATTTAAGGCAGCTAAGTGGTATAGAAGATAAGTGCTGATCCAGAGTTAGAAAGAGCTGAGTTCCAGAAATTCAGTGATTCAAGACAATTCCAATAGACTTGGAGTGGAAAATGCCATTCACATTCAGAAAGAACTACAGAGACTGTGGATTGAAGGATAGTATTTTTACCTTTTCTTGTTTGTTACTTTTCTTGTGGGTTTTTCCTTTTTGGTTGGATTTTTCTTATATAATATAACAAATATGAAAATAAGGATTGCACATACTTAACCAATATCAGCTTGCTTGCCATCTTGAGAAGGGAAGAATTAATGAAGGGAGAAAAATTGGGAACACAAAGTTTTAAAAATATAAATGTTGAAAATTATCTTTACATGTATTTGGAAAAATAAAATACTATTGAAGAAAGATCTGAATTCTAAACCTCTCTTAGACACTAATTGTTTGTTTTTGGACAAATCACTTTATCTGCCTCAGTTTCCTCACTGGTAAAATAGGAATAATGATAGCACCTTTATTCCAGGGTTTTATATGGATAGAATAAGGTAATTTTGTGTAACACCTACCAAATCTTAAAGTATGATATAAATGTTATTATTTATTATTGTAATAAAATATCAACATAAACACTTCATCTTTCTGCTTGAAGTGTTGTTTGCTTAACTTCAACAGGGATAAGATCCTCAATTTATATTACTATGTCACATATCAATAGTTTTTCTTTCATTCATGCACAATAATAAATTATATAATAAATAGTAGCAATAACTAGAATTTATTTAGTGCTTTATTGTACAAAGCATATTACAAATATTATCTCACCTGACACTTACCAACATAGGTAAAGCGTAATTGGTGTTAGTATTATCATTATTTCAGAGATGAAGAAACTTAGAGAGAGGTCTGGTGACTTGTCTATTCATATAGCTAGTATGTCTAAGAATGAATTTAAATTCAGACTTTCCTGATTCCAGGTCTAATGCTTTATCTATTTTAGTATCTAACAAAATTTCAGGATTATTCAAAAGAATAACCCTTTAGTTCAAAAAATAAACTTAATAAATATAGAAGGGGGCCCATGGTTATATATCAAATTTGTATAAAAAAAAGTTTAGGGTTTTATTGGCCTATAAACTCAAGATAAATTCCAGTAGAAACCCCAAAAAACTTATGTTATTTGGGATACATTAAGAGAGCCATAGCTTCTGGGGGAAAAGACATTATTATTTATCATATATTAGTATTATTTAAACTTAACTTTAGAGGTTAAAGATAAAATGGGATAGTAAAGGCATCACCTCTTTCTCAAACTGCTACAGATCCCTTTAAATAGACTCTAAATGCCTTTTAGATAGTCAGAACATAAAAAGTTGGACTAGAACATTTTCCAGGGGAAGACAACTTAGAAGGTCAGTAGAAAAAGTCTGTGAAACTAAGGTGGAAGTCCAGTGTGCAGTCCTAGTACAGGTTGAGCCAGCACATCGCCGAGCCCAGCTCTAGCCTCAGTCCAAACCCCATGCCAGCAAAGCCAGAATGTACCTACAGACCTTTGAATCAGAGGAAGCATCAACAGTTTCTAGACCTTTCACCTCAAAAACACCAAAGGACAACTTGGAAGTCCAGCAGGAAGCACTGGCCCATTTGCCCTAAGATCAGACCTCAACCTTTAAAAATGAGCAAAAACGCAAAAAGAACTCTGACCATAGACAGCTTTTAATGGAAAGAGAAGAGACCCTGAAACCCTGAGGACACCAAAGGCAAATCATCTCCAGATGAAGCTCCAAAGTGTAATATGACTTGGTCTCCACCTCACAAGGCTAAATTGGAAGAATTCTAAAAGGATCCTAAAAGAGAGCTAGAAGAAAAATGGAGAAAGGGGATGAGAACTTTATAGGAGAGTTTGGAAAAAGAAACAAAGAAAATTCCCTAAAAATAGATTAAGAGAAATTGAAAAAACATGTAAACCCTTACAAAATAGGGCTGATGAAATAGAAAAAGAAACCAACTCATTGAAAAACAGAAATTTGTGAAATGGAAAAAAAAAAAAAAAACAGTGAAAAAAACCCAACTCATTTAAAAGTTCAATTGGCCAAATGCAAAAAGAGATAAAAAAGGTTAACTGAAGAAAACAATTCATCAAAAATTAGAATTGAACAAATGGAAGAGAATGACTCAGTGAGACATCAAGAATCAGTCAAACAAAAACAAAAAAGAAAATGTAAAATGCCTCATTGGAAAAATAATTAATCTGGAAAATAGATCCAAGAAAGACAATCTAAGAATGATTTTCAGAAATTGAAATTTCAGAAAGTTGAAAACCCTGATGAAAGGAAGAGTCTAAATAGCATCTTTCAGGAATTCATCAAGGAAAACTGTTCTTATATCCTAGAACCAGAGGGTAAAATAGTCATTGAAAGAATTCCCTGGTTACCTCCTGAAAATGACTCAAAAATTAAAACTCCAAGGAATATGGTAGTTAAATTTCAGAATTATCAGGTCAAGGACTAAATATTGCAAGCAACCAAAAAAAAATCAAATATCAAGGAACCACAACCAGGATTATCCAGGATCTAGCAGCTTCCACTTTAAAAAATGGAAGATATGATATTCTGAAGGGCAAAGGAACTTAAGTTACACCCAAGAATCAATTATCCAGCAAAATAAGCATTATCTTTCAGAGGAAAAGATGGACATTTAATGAAACAGGTGAATTTCATTTATTTTTGATGAAAGGATAAATGGAAAATTTGATTTTCAAATGCAGAACTCAGGAGAAGCATAATCAGGTAATCAGGAGTAAAAGAGGGAAATGAGTGAAACTTACTCTCATCAAAATTGTCTCAAAGAGGAATTAACATACATACTCCATATGGGTATAAAAATATGTCTTACCCTGAAGGAAAGCAGAAGGGGTAAGGGAATACAGGAAGAGGAGAGGGTGATAAAACAGAAAACATATTAGGGGAGGGAGTGGTCAGAAGTAAAACACTTTTGAAAAGGGGACAGGGTGAAAGGAGAGAGATATTAGAATAAATGGAAGAAATATAGTTAGCAGTAGTAATTATAAAAAGAAATTTGAAATGTCTCTCTGATAAGTCCTCATTCTCAAACATATAAAAAATCGAGTCAAATTCATAAACAATAAGCGCCATGTTCCAATTGATAAATGATCAAAAAATATGAACTGTGACCAAAGGGCTAGAGAATCTTGCATATCCTTTGACCTAACAACACCACTACTAGGCATGAATCCCAAAACATATATTAAAAAAAACCAAAAGAACTTATATGTTAAAAAATATTTATAGCAATTCTCTTCTCAGGGCAAAAAGTTGGAAACTGAGGGGATGCCTATCAATTGGGAAGTGGCTGAATAAATTGTGATATGTGATTATGCTGGACTATCATTGTTCTATGGGAAATGATGAGCAGGATATTCTTAGCAAAACCTGGAAAGTCCTCCATATACATAAGAAAAGTGAAATGTATGGTGTACATAATAATGGCAATGTTCTCAAATGATCAACTGAGAATAATTTTGTTATTCACAGCAATACAGTGATCTAAGACTACTCTGAAGGACTTATGAAAAATCCTATCTGTATTCAAAGAAAAAACTGATTATGTCTGAATAGAGATTGAAAGTATGCTTCATACTTTCTTTCTTAAACTTTATTATTCTTAAAGGTTTTTGGGATGTAAGGGGAGATGTATATTTTCCTTCACAACATGACTTTGATGGAAATGTTTTGCATTATTTCATATGTGCTTTCTTAATGGTGGTTGGAGGTGTGAATAAAGAAAAGAATCTGGAACTCAAAGTTTTAAAAACAAATGTAAAAAAGTTGTTTTAAATGTGACTGGTAAAAACTGAAAAAAATATTAAATAACCTCCCCCAAATCCAAACTTAAAAAAAATAAATTTAATTTTATATGGCTAGAAATTTGTCTAATCCAGAGGCTTGCTCTAGCGGTCAGGCTGACCTCAAACACCAAGGAAACCTACTTAGGTCCCATCCAGTGCTTGTTTTGTTTATACTTAAATTTTGCATTTTGATTTTCCTGAATAAGCCTGACTTGCCTGTTGACATATCTCAAAGTGTCCTTCTCTGCAGACTTCTTGTTCAGTCTTGTTTGACTCTTCATGATCCCATTTGGAATTTTCTTGGCAAAGATACTAGATGATGTTTCATTTTCTTCTCCAGTTCATTTTACAGATGAGGAAATTAAGGTAAACAGGGTTAAGTGACTTACCAGACACTAAGTTTTTGAACTCAGGAAGATGAGTCTATACAATGTACACCTTGGTGCCTTTCTGGATGCTAAGTATTACCTATGTGAGACCAATCAGGCAAATTTCCTTAATACTAATCATAATTCTTTGAATTCTCTACTTTTCAGACTTTATTGGAATATTGTGGTAGATTTGAGCATCATGATTTAAGAATTGATATAGATATCAACCAGAAGAGATTAACTAGTATGATGATAAGTCTTGAATCCTTTTCATACTAGGGTTGATTAATGGACCTGCATTTATCCAGAGAAATACTTAGTAGTTGTGTTCAAATGATCAAGAAGAAGAATTAGAATATGGGAAAAAACTACAAGGATTTTGCTGTTGATTTCAAGAAAATTTAATGAACAATTAGAGCTTTAAAAAACAGAATGAAGTGATACATAATAGATTCCAACTTTTTAGAAGTTTACAGAACTAGGATAGATGGAGGAGATGATTTTTAAGTTTAGTTGCGGTCCTTTTCAGTATTCAAATTCTGTGATTCTGGGATGTCAAAATCCATCAAATCAAATTAGATAACGAATACCATCTTTAACATGATTTCCTTAACATACTTTAAATTATATTTTGTTCTTTGGACCATTATATATATTAAACATATAAAAACATAAAACTAAAGTTATTGAGACTGTTTATACAATTTTTGAAGATCTCCATAATTTGGACATTATGTTTGGGAGCAATCTAAGCTCATCTGTAGAATGTAAATTCCATGAAACCAGGAACTATTATTTTTTGTCTTTGTATTTCCAATGCCTTGTTTGGTTAAATTGGATTGGAAATTTCAAACTGGGGAATTTTGTGCTTAAATCAAATTTTTCCCTTTTCCCCATTTTGATCAATTGTTCATAATGCTGTTACTATCATATATGTCTATATCAAATGAATATATTCTATGAGTTGATGAATGTATGAATTTAAAAATAACTTGTAAAAGAAGTACATAATGAAGTATATCAGACTTGAGATTATTGAATAATATGAAATTCCAAAAACTTTATAAAAATTAATATCAGTCTCATTATCTCTCAATTATATATTCTATAAAAGATGCTGAGCCTGGACAGATGGATGCAAACTATTCCAGGCCACTGAAAGTTTATTTGCTTTAAAGACCTTCAAAACAGATTACTCCCATATTGTGAGAACAGATGTAAATTAATTTATTCAGGTACCTTGTAACATGAATACAAATCTAGACTGTGCATATAAGGTACCTATGTTAATCAAAATGACAAATGGTCATTAAAAATGACAGGCATGGTAATGACATTTCCATTTTTTCCACAAGAAATCAATAACATAGATTTTTGGTTTTGAAAAATTGCAATTAGAAAGGATATATGATTTATTCTGAATTATAAAAATTGTTTAGGGATATTCTAAATAACATGAGATACTCTGATCTTATTTCTATGCTAAAATTTTACATTCTTTTAGAATGGTATAAAATACATGAAGGATATAAAAAATAAACCAAGGTTTTTTTAAATTTGTACTAGTTTCTTAAAAAGTAAACTACCTGTCATAATACATGAGATTCTTGGACTTCATTCTCCTTCCTGCCTCCACCTTATTCTGTTTACCAGCAGAACTCAGGGCTGACAATGCATTATCTATTAGCCTTAAAAGCATTAAAATATCAACATTTTCTAGAGTAGCCTACAGTTTATGACTTCAAAAGATGTTTGGAAAACAAATAATCCTGATGATTTGCAGCGCTTGTCAAGATTTTATAGCATTCATTTCATAGTGTCATTGCTATTCCATTCTGTATATGTTGAAATGGGGGAAAGCCTGGCCCAAAGAAAGTTAGTTTGGAAACTTCAGTTTGATTATCTGGAATAAATCTCTACTCTTCTTTCTTCTTCTCTGTCTCATTCTACCCCTCCTCCCTTCCTTTCCATCTCCTTTTTTTTTTTTTTCCTATCTCCATTCTCTCTCTTCTCTCTAATTAATTTTGTGATGGATATTCAGAGTAAGTTAGATTCTTTAACAATTTATCTATGCTTAGTTGTTTGTTTGTTTATTTTTTGCACTCACAGAAACATTATTTTAGCAAACTCTTTTCCCTAGGTAATTATATTAGAGAAAGTGTTAATTCCCAAATACAAGACATAACTTTCAAAGAAGGCAGTATAGTAAACTTCGCACCCCCAGTTCCACTTTTTACTCTCTACCTTTCTCTTCTTTCTTAGTAAAACAAATTTTATGCAATGTGATTTAAAAGCTTTAATTTGCTAAATTATTACAGAATCAATTTGGCTACAAATCTTCATTTTGGAGGAATAAATTTGGGATCTACCACTCAATGGATTGAGGATCACAGTATCTAATTCTGAATCTTTTGCACCCAAAAGTTCTCAATACATCATAGAATTATCCATTTGGAAGAGATCTCAGAGGTTGTCTATCCAATTTTTTATTTCATTAGACTTATAGGTTGTAATGTTCCCATACTTGGAACATACTGTCTCCTCCCTTCTCAGGCTTCCTTGGAGTCTAGTGTTTCCTTCTATGAGAAATTCCCCACGATTCTTTTATCTTATTCCTTCTCTCAGAGGTCATCTTTAATTTATACTGAACATATCCTATTTATAATAGTCCCCTAAGTGTCCCCACTTAGAATTTGGGCTTTTTAAAATTATGGAATATCTTTATGCTTTCTTTATAGCTCCAGTGCTTAGAACAATGTCTTAATTGCTAGTTGACTGATTGGGATTGTTATTTAGCTTTTGCCTGATAATATGTAGTGATAGGGAATTTGCTACCTTATAAGGCATCTATTTCAATGTCTAATTCTTTGTAATAGTTTTTATAATAAACTAAAATTACCTTCTATTTTCTTCTAAACCCTGTTTGTGACATTGGAAGACAAACTGCATTGTTTGAATACATTTTTTCAGGAGATATCCTTAAGACCTTTGAAACAGTGTCATGTGTCCTTTGTGCCTCTTCAATTTCTGTAGTTCTTAAGGTATTTGTTACATAGCATCATTCTCTCAACATATTGTCATTTTCTCTCCCTCTGATTGGATGTCTCTTCCGAGGATCTCCATTTTAAAGCAAACTCCCAGGCCATATATATGTTCATTCCATTCCTCTCCAGATTGCATTCTTGACTCTCCCAAAATTTCTTTACAAGGTTTTCCCTCCTACTCCTCCTCTGGAAACTTTTACCTCTTCCCCCATCTCCTCTTATCTTTCTTCATTAGCACATAAGTTCTATAAAGATAGTCTTTCTGTCTGCTTGTACCAACACTTTAGTATAGAACCTGGCCCATAATAAGCACCCATTAAATGCTTATTGACTTAACCTCCCCTTCTGGATATTTCATAATTTGCCAATGTTTTTTTTTAAAATATGGAACTAGAACTAAACAAAATATTGTAAGTATGTTGTCTGACTACCATAATTTAGTGAGGCTATTGTTTCCTTTCTGAACATTTCAATTAATGTACTCTAAGATTTTTTTGGGAGGGTTTCTTTTATTTAGCTATATATAGCACTATTTCCCTCAATGACTATAACTCTCTTCCCCTCCACCCCAAAGGAAAAAAAATTAAATTCTCTCTTGTTAAAAATCAAAGTCACCAGAAAACCACTGGCATTTATTGAGTGATGGATGATGATGGGGTGGTGAAGTGAATACCTCTGCATTTTAGGAAAATCACTTTAGTGGCTAAATGAAGGATAGACTGAAGTGAAAAGAGACTTGAAGTGGGCAGCCACAACAAAAGTGTGTCAATAACCAAGATGTGAGGTGATGAGGCTCTCATTCTGCACCTGTACCACATCATTTTTCTGCCAACCAATGAAAAGCATGATGGGTTTGTTCTGGAGTCTCCATTCATTGTTGCATTGATCATAGTTCTTAAATCTTTTACAATTGTTTTATTTATTATATAAATTGCTCTTTTGAGTCTGTTCACATTACTGTATCATAAAAATTCTTCTAGATTTTTCTAAATCTGTCCCTTTCATCATTATGACATAGTAACATTCCATTACATTTAATAGTAAATAATTTTGTGATCCATTCTCCATCCAAGCGACAATCACTTTGATTCCAGTCCTTTGCTATGCACAAAGTGCTGTTGCAAACATTTTTTTTCAGATAGGTCCTTTCCTTATTTATTTGTCCTCCATGGCATAGATTCATTGAATGAAGCCTAAGATGGCATCTCCTTCTTGGCAGCTACAAAATATTAATGATTCATCCTGAGCTTATGTTTAACCAAAATCTCCAAGCCATTTAAAATATATGAACTGCTATTAAGCCAAGTTTCCCCATGTTGTACTTGTAGAATTTTATGCTTGAACCTATTTGCAAGACTTTGTTTGTTAAATGCCATCATTTTGTAAACTATTTTTGTATCTTAATTCTACTATCCAACTTTTTACTAATTCTATTTCAGTATCATGCCATCTATAAATTTGATATATATGATTCCCATGGCTTCATGCAATTCCCAATAACAGAAATGATAACAAAAATTAAGGCCAAGGCAAGAGTTCTCTAGCAAATTGCTTCAAAATGTCTCATTCAATTAGCATCAATCAATTTATCAAAATACTTTAAATCACATCATTCTTAACAGTTTCAAATGGAGCAAACTTCCCATTTTCCACCTTACCTAAAAGAAGTGTCATGAAATGGTTTGCCAGCACCTTTCTGAAGTCCACATATATTGTATCTATAATATATTTCCAATTGATCAATTTGATATACCTCAAAAATTAACATTTACCTTCACTCAGATGTTAATTATACTCATTAATTATACATTCTAAAATGTTGCTAATGATTTGCATCAAATTTATTGGCCAAGTTTCAGAATATTTGTTAAACTTTTAAAATCAGGATATATTCAGTCTTCTAGCATCTATCTTATTCTTATTTTTAATAAGTTGCTATAGATAATATCTCAATATTCACTTGTAAATTCTTCCAGTCATATGATATAATCATATCTATGCAAAGAGACAAATATGTATTAAACCACTCAGCTGTTTTGTTATTGTCTTTCCATTTATCACAGGTTACAATTTTATGATAACTTTGCTTTATCCTTATCATTATGGAGATAAATTCTTTAGATGGATAGAAAAAATTGAAGCAAATTGGAAGTAAAGTAGATGTATACAATTACACTTCCTTTTCTTTCTCCTTATTTGAATATATCAATTTTAGAACTGATGTCATCAGAAAGTGTCCTGTGCAGCCATTTCAGTTTCTTTAGTTATCTTCTGCTTACTGGAATAATTTGTTGTTACTCTTTCAGAATTTCATTTTGAGAAGAGCAAGAAATCTCATTTTTCTTTAGCCATCTTTCTTTTTGGGATTTGGAAAATTTTAAAATGTAATTAATACATTTAATAATAATAACTAATAAAGGAAATAATAAGGGAAAACATTCTTAACAATTAGCGTTATCTGAAAGTGTAATTGGATTCCATTAAGAGAGAATAGATTATTGCTCCTAGATGGTTTTAAAAGCAGAAACTTGATTCTTATTTATTTAGGATTGTGTACAGGAAATATTTACTTCATTTTGGGTTACACTATAGGACTTTTGAAGTCTCAATGAATCAACAAACATTTATTAATTACCTCCTATGGTTTAAATAATGTGCTAAACAACTTTTCCTTTAATGAGAGTCTATGATTCTGTTTCTGGTCATAAGGTCTATTTTTAATTTTTTTTATTTTTGGCTGAGGCAATTGGGATTAAGTGACTTGCCTAAGGTCACACAGCCAGGAAGTGTTAAGTGTCTGAGATCACATTTGAACTCGGGGCCTTCTGACTTCAGGGCTGGTCCTCTATCCACTTTGCCACCTAGCTGCCCCCATTAGGTCTATTTTCTATGAATTTTTTGAAACATTTTTTAAAAGAATAGATCATATATCCTATTAAAATATTTTTCTCCTTCCTTATTATGAACTTCATTATTACATGTTTATCTTCTCTTAAGTTCCTTGTTAATCTTTTAGTCAGGTTTAGATCACATGATGCATTTCACTTTGGAGCTGTTTCAATATTCTGAAAAGTAAAATTATTATAGACACTTTGCTTTCAGCAGAATGTGACTTACGGTATCCAGTGGCAATGATGAAATTCTCTACCTCAATTCTACCTTAAGTATATGCTAATTTTATGATTGGTATTTTAGTCAACTCACTCATATGTTTTTTCTAATCAAGTGGTTGATAATAAACTCTAGTAAAATCATTATTTGTCTACTGATTCTAACAGAACTGGTGCTGATTTTTTGGAAGGGAATAAAATTTGTTGCTTTCTATTCTAACTTCAATGAGGTGAAGATGGGAGAATGTCCTGGGAATAACCACAAGCCATATAGTAGAATGTAAAGATTCGAGTCCAAAAGCCCTTAAGGAAATCTTTGGTAAGGTACAGAGGTATCTAAGTCCATTAAGTGGAAGAAGAACGCTAAGGTCTATAAAGAGAAGAATCAACCACTGTCTCATCTCATCTTTTCCTCAATGGAAAGTCCAAGCAAGGGCCCTCTGGCTCACTTGGATATCACAAAACAAACAAACAAACAAACAAACAAACAAACAAAAAAACCTTGGTAGACTTAGTCCTTCTTTTGAGAGACTTGACCTGGTAAACTCTAGGACTATTAAGTTCATTGAAGGAATAGTGTCTTGGGCCCTACTAGTAGAAGACTGAGAAGAGCAGAAGCCAAAGGCAATACCTACTTCTACCCCAGGAAGATTCATTCATCCCAATTGCTGTCCCTATATCAGAGGTTCCAAATGAATAGGAAGTCAGAAGAACTTCTGAAGAGACATTCCAAAGCCCTGAAAAAACTGATCTCCTACCAGATTTCATCATGTGTCTCTACCTTTGTAATCTCTACAGTCTATCTCTTCCATTTCTTCTCCCAGGCTCCAGTTTATTCCCTGAGTCTGTCTGGCCTTTGCCATCTCTTACAGTTTGTCTAGTTGGTCCCTTAGGAGTTCCATCTCATTTTTACATCCCATAGTTTCATATTCCAGATAACAACTGGATGTCATTATGCATTTCTCAAATAACAAAAGGTATCATATTGATGTCCCTTGACTATACTAAGCTACAGTTATAACTGTCTCCTGAGATCTTTCATTTGCTCTAGTCCAGGTTATCTTTTCTACCTCTATAGTCTACTCACTGCCTCTGCTAAAGTTATCTGTATCCTTTGCCACTCTGCCTTCCATCAAACCTTGCACAGACTCACTTAGTAGCATCTCCTCCTAAATCCAGGTTTACTGCAAGTTTCAGAAGGTAGTAGACTTCTCTCGTCCACAGAGACCAAGGGAGGTAAATCTCATACTAATATGAGGATTCTAAAAGTGGCAATTTAAAATTCCTCCAAGTTTCCAAGGGAGCATAAAACACCACAAAAAGGCGAGGACTTCAAATAGTGAATCCCTCGGTAATGAGAGTCACTGCTTAACCTGTTCATGTTTTCATATATAGAATGAAGGAACTAGTGACTATTTGACCATCTGGAACAACTGAGCACTGTAAGCATCAAAAGCCAGGTGAGGGGGTGTAGGACCAATAGAAAAGAGAAGCTCATTTTTCCCATGGGGTTTCAGTTGGAAAAGAAGGAAAGAGAGAAGAGTTTATTAAATGTCTACCACATACCAGGCACTATATGCTAAACATTTTACAAATATTTCATTTGATTCTCACAACAACTCTGGAGATAGATGCTGTTATTATCCTCATTATATTGAAGAAAAGCAACATGCTCAGGGTCACATAGTTAGAAAGTGTCTGAGGCTAGATATGAACTGAATTCTTGACTATAGGCTTAGTGCTCTATCCAATGTACCACCTAGCTATTTCCACAGAAAGATTTTGGATGGACAGGGGTTCACTTAGTCACTAGTGAAGAAATAAAGGCAAAATGGAGCCCAGATTCTGGTTTTCCATCTTTTTCTTGGTTCTGTGTGTAGGTCTGAAATGTCAAGATGAGAAGGATGTCATAATGTCATGAATCAAAGGCTTTTCAAGATATGTTATGACTAAAAGAAACTGTTATGAATAGGTATTAAGACAGAGGTGACTAAGGACTCCAAAAGGAGATGGTTTTTAGTCAGTAACCAATCATTTAGTAAATACCTACCTTATTTCAGGTGCTATTTTAAGCACTGAGGATAAAAAGAAAGCCAAAAAATCCCTGATTTCTAAGAGCTCAGTCAAATGGGAGAGCCAACATGAAAACAAACAAGCTATATATTGGATAAAATGAAAATAACCAACAGAAGGAAGGAATTATATTTCAGGTAGACAAGGAAAGGCTTGTTGTGGAAGGTTAGATGATAATTAAGACTTGAAAAAAGCCAGGGGAGTTAGAAGATAGTTGTCCAGATAAGTAATTGTCAGCCTGGTGGGATCTAATTCCTTGTATTGAGATGTTTGTTTAAATGATTATTTGGAAAGAGTTCCTTTAAATCCCAGATATGTTCAGACTTATGAAGAGTTTAAATAATATTTAATAGTTTATCTCCTGATCTTAAGTATGATAGAAAAAGTCAATATGTCTGCTTATTTTATTATTAGAATGGGCATAGCACACATGTTGACTTTTAAAGGAAATCTTATTATAAAATACATAGAAGGGCTCATTATGAAGAAAATTAATGATATGGGCATCTAGTGCTTTATGCTACTGAGAATAAACATGTCTACTTTGCCCAGAATAAAAAGAATATCAAGAATAAATGGAAGTGAAGTAAGGAAATAACTCTCACTAATTTTTGGAGAAGCCCATTCTGAATTACTTGACCAAGAAACTATGTATATTTAAGGTACAGAAAGTCAGGGCCATATGATATATTTTCTAAAACCTCTCTAAAGTAAGGGATCTTAACTTTGGGTCCAAGGATGGATTTCAAAATATCTGTGATATTGGATGGGGGAAAATTATACTTTAATATTTATTTTCATTGAATTCTAAATGATACTTAATTTTTTTCTTCAATTACGAATGTAGGCAAGAACTCAAGGGTTCTGTAGGCTTCACCAGAATGCCAAAGAGGCCTATGACCACAAAAACAGGTAAAATTCCTTGCTTTTGAGGGAAACAGTCTAAGCTTGTAATCATAAGAATTACATTCAGGTCTTAACCTCTGCCCTTTGTAGATATTGTCATACAAAACTTAGAACTGGAATTGGAGTTCACTAAAGCAATTTTGTGGTACAATTGTATTTAGGGAACAAAATACTTGATAGAAATTTGTTGAAAGAAAAAAGCAATCTTTTTTCTGCCTTTCTTGAAAATATTAATGAACTCACTGCATTCTATATATTCTGTGAAATATTATTTTATAATTTATTGAATATCATTATTATATATTTATGTTTTATAACTTGGAATACACATAAATGAATGAATAGTGCATGATTTGTCCAGTTTCCGGGGAATCTGAGATTGGTAAGTCTCAAGTTCAAGAGTTCTTAGCTGCATTGGCTTATGCCATTAGGATATCCCCAGTAAGTTCAGCATCAATATAGGCATCTCCCAAGAATGGGAACTACCAGTTGCCTAAGGAAAGGTAAACTAACCCAGATAAGAAATACAATATTAAAAAGGAAACAAAAACAATGCATCTGCCTAGTAGTCAATAGAACATAATGTTAGATAATCTGTGACAAAATTATATAATGTAAGTGAAATAAAAATTCAGTTCACTGAAGGGCCACCATGATTCTAAGTCTACAAAGAAGAATTGGAACTTATGGGATTTCCATTGGTAGAAAAGAAATGTGAGGGGAACACTAAAGATGGAGTAAAGGTCATGAATCTACTCCTACATGATACCTCTATGGATAATAAGGAGAATAACATGAAGGGGGGGTAATTAGGGGAGATCTGGTATATATCAAGCAGGAACAATTATAGTCTTGAATGCCAGGTTGAGAAGTTTGGACTTCTCAACTAAATCCCTCTCATTTCTTAAGTAGGACAATGATTAGTATTTTAGAGAGACAATTCTGGCTCTGATGTTCAGGTTACAAAAACTGAAAATGGGGCAGCTATTTGGTAAGTGGAAAGAGCACCAGCCCTGAAATCAGCAGGACCTCAGTTCAAATTTGGCCTCAGACACTTAACCCTTCCTAGCTGTGTGAACCTAGGCAAATTTCTTAACTCCCATTGCCTTAGCAAAAAAAAAAAAAAAAAAAAAAAAAAAAAATTAAAATAAAACTCACAACAACAACAAAACTGAGAAGAGACTGGAGCCTGGAGCCTAGGCCATGTTGAATATTCCTTGTACAGCCCAGTAGAGATATTGAGGACTTGTACAAATGTGGTAGTAGTTAGAATACAGTAGACATGCTTTCTCAAATGCTATACAGTCTAAGGTATAATCCCTGTTCCATGACTATATCTTTATGCTTCAGTATCTTAAATCAGCCAATCAAAATACTTGTTTGAATGCTGTGTGTCAAAATATAATCCAATGCCTATGGCAAATAGAAAGAAATATGAACTAAGTTTCTGCCTGATGAAAATCACTTTATATTGCAAGTATTTTAAAATTTTCTTCTCCAATTAAGATAGGATTCAGATATGTTAATATTTTCCCATAAATCTCATTTTTATTTATCTTGTTTCTAAATACCAAATGCAGTGTTGTTTGCTACATGACTACTCAATAAATCTTTGGACACTGAACGAGCAGCAAAAACATGGCTGATCGTGGTATATTCCACATTCACTGGAAATCTTGCAAATGCTGCAATTCCTTTGTCAGTCTAGAAACAACCCCAGTTATTTAAAAATCAAGCACTGTGGAAACCTGGTATGTTGAATATGGTGGAAAGCAAAGAGTAGAAGGCAGAATATATCTATTGATTGTCTATTTGATTGACTGATATTTACAGTTTGGTTGATTGATATTTACAGTTGGATTTAGTTAGAGAATGTTAAAGATGTTTGAATATTGAAATGATGAATATTATCTATTTCTCTAAATGAAATGCCTGTAGCCCAGGCTTCTTTAGTCTTGCCCCTTTCTTATTATATTTGACTATAAGTGTATGTAAATTAATTCTGAGCTTCCCTTTTTCCTTCCCTCCTACCCTTGGTGAACTGTCAATGAAGTTGATTGTGTTAACAGAAATAAATAGGCTAAATTTGCCTCAGGTCTCCAAATGAAGCTGTGTTTAAACAGCCACAAATTAGGAATCAGATTATTCCCTCACTATCCCAAGGAAGTCAAGGGTCAAGGGAAAAAACATGATAGCTTATGGCTTTAATATGCTCCTGCAGGCAATGGGATGAATTGCCTTCGTCAGCTTCTACCTGCTTAACATGGACACCAATAACCTTGTTTTACTTTATCCTCCCTCCCAGGGGGAAGATGTCTCAGCAGAATGCTGTGACTTCTCTTCCCAGGTACAGTTCCACTAGTTAAGGAGGTATTGCTAATTACATGCTATTAAACTGAGAAGGCCACAGGGCAGCCTATCACAAGAGCATGGGGACATGTGGGCTCTAAGTAGAGTGTGATTGCTGGAGCATTTTTGTGGTGAGCTAGTGAAGGGGAGAGAGGAATGACTCTTGAAAGTGCTAAGACAGCACACCTGGGAAAATGCATTCAGCTGCAAACTGACTCTATTGATTATGCCGGGAATGATTTAGTATGGATATTTCACACTTGTCATTTCCAAAAGTGATGCTGGATGGAATGAATGTTGACCCAGTATGAAAAACCCAGGTTCAAATCCTGCTTTTGATACAGTGTCACTTAGTGACAACACAAATCACCTAACCTCTCCATACAAATTTTCTCGCCTGAAAAATAGGGATAATTATAGTGGCAGACAAGTTGGATTGTGAGGCTCTAAATAGGAAAGTGGATAGGGCATTGGAGTCAAGAAGATCTTAGATCAGAAACTAATTAGCTCTGTGAATCTGAACAAGTCACTTATTTTCTCCTCTATTTCAGTTTCCTCATTTGTAAAATCTGTAAAATTTGATAATCCCTTAAATACCTTCTAGTTCTCAATCTATCATTCTCTAATCAAATTAGGGAATGTATGTAAAGCATATCAGTTGTTATCAGATAGATGCTGAAATGTACTGAAATTCTATTTTTAAAAATGCTAATGATATTAACTATATTTACATAAGATCTCAGATTTTGAGATTTAGAAGACATTTTGGCAAACATCCAATCCACATATTAAAGGAACCCCCTAACTAAGATGTGCAACAAGGAGTCTATTCCTCCATAGAAATCTTCCTTGGTAATCTTATTTCTCTTCTTTACTGAGTGTTTCTTCTCAACACCATCAGGAATTAGCAAAATGATCTCTACCTCCTCTCTTCATCAATTTCTACTTATCTCCTTAAAAACCTGACTTCAAATTCATTTCTGGGAAACCTTTCATGATTAATTTAGTTTGATTGCATCCTTACTATACTCTGTATACCTGTAGTAATTGGCAATTTTGATATGTTTATATGTCAAATTGTCAGAAATCTCAGATATCATCTAATACTCCATCCACCAGATTTTTCAGATGAACAAGTAGAGGCTGAGAGATTAAGTAACTTACTTAAGATTTCAAAGATAGTAGTAGAATAGGTAAGATTTTATTCTTTTGTGTCCTCAAAAATCTTGTTTAATGTTCCACACAAAAAGGTATTACACAAATATTGATTTAAAAAGTCTGAGGGAACAATTAATGTAAGAGAAAATTAAAGATCATATGAATATCCAATACATATTGTCTTTAATTCTCTCTGAATTTAGGAGGTTAGAATAATGACATCTTGCATATTTCTTGCCTGGTAGAAAATTTGGCCTATCATCCCTCTGTTTGCATTTTCTGCCACCCATCAGTTGGCCAAAGCATCATTGTTTAGTATATCCACTATCCCATCCTCTGTATTAGTCCAAAGGTTGTATGGCAAAAAGTCTGGTGAAACTGGATAGGATAGAACTCACCCAATCCACCATTAAACAAAACCACATTTTGGTTTTCTTCCCCTCTGTTCAGAAATTCCTTCTTCTTTTAATTTATAACAATGTCATCCCTCCTCAATCCCTTCAGTAGCTCACTTCTGCAAGATTTCCTGGCTCCCCTTTGTTCCAGAATTCAAAGCTACAATTTACTTTATGTTCCTGATCTTTTCTCAACTTCTATAGTTTTACTCTATCAAAATATCCTTTCTCTGTCCTCTCTTCCCCTTATCCTCCTCAATAGGATGGGTAGAAGAGAGTGATTCACATAGTAATCAAAGGGTCATACCTTTAGAACTAGAAGAACCAAGGGTAGGATCATCTTGTCCAACTCTTTCATTTATCCATGAGGAAACTCAAGTCTGAAGATCTATTATACAGGAAGCAAGTGGCAGGATTGAGGTATAAACCAAGGTTTCTTGACTTTAAAACTGTTTAACTTTCCACTGAACCATAATAACACAATCAATAGTAGCCAACCTAGATATTAAAGCAATAAACATTTACTAAGTATCCACTTGGTTCTAAGCAATGAGATAGACAATGGAGATACAGAAAAAAAAGGAAATTATTTCTGCCTTACATTCTATTGGAGGAGTCAAACATAACATGCAAAAACAGATGGAATAAACACAAGATTAATTTATGGTTGAAGGGCACTGGCTGCTGAGGGATCAGGAGAACTTTCATTCAGAAGATGGATCTGGAGCTTACTTTTGTAGAAAACAAGGGACTCTAAGTGGAAAGGATGAGGTCAGCAGGATGTTCATATAGTGTCTGTCTGCCTTTGTGCAATGGTGAGAATCAAACCCACAATGAAAGAACTATGGCAAATTTTATGATAGAGGATCTGGAGAAAAATCCTTCTTTTGGTTTTTGCATTTACAACACAAAGGCAAAACCTAAACTCAAGTGCCTCCCAACATTTTGTGCTAATAGTCACGGGTCTTCAAGCAGCAGCTCACTGCCTGTTATTCTGATCGTATTACCAGATAAACTCATTAGGAGATTTACATAATTTAACAATATCTGTCATGCCCAGGTAGTCTCATTAAACTATATAATGTTAACTGTAAACTGTGATCATTTAATGGATGAAATGGAGCTTAACTGTTCTCAGCATTGCAAAAAGAAAGTATCACCCAAACTGTGTGTTTTCCTTTGTGCATCAAGGATCCTGAAAGGAAGACAAATGGATGCAAAAATCTTAATTTTCTTTCCAAGGATAAAGTTTCTTTAAATCAACAATAAAGGAAGAAACTGTATAAGAAGAAGATTGGGAAAGCTAAACAGGAGAAAAAAGAGAAAATTTCCAATCCACAGGAGAGCTGTGGCCGAAAGAACCTTTGGTTCAGGACATTGGAGAGTGGGATTCTTGAGATTGCATTTCTGGAATTGGATAGGACCTTAGATCTTTATTTTATAGAGGGGGGAAGCTAAGACCAAGTTTAGTTAAGGGAATAAAGAGCTATTATTTGAACTAAGGTCCCATGGTCTCCAAATTCAGTGTCAAAGTTCAACACTTGAATCTTACTTTCATCAGATTTGGCTCAAAGAGAAACTATTAGACATATTTGGTTTCACTGAGAAACTTCTCTCACCTTATAGAAAAGTAGGAGAGGAAAAGGGAAAAGGGAAGGGGTAGGCTAAATAGAAGAGAAAACAGAAATAGTAGGGAAAAGGTATAGGAAAGAGGGAGGGACTTTAAAGGGGAGAGCTGCTTGAGGCAAATAGTGCTCACAAATTAAAATATTGGGGAGGAGGGAAAGGGGAAAAGGAAAGAGAAAAGTATAATTTGGGGTTAATAAGATGTCAGGAAAGAAAGGAAGGTCAATACTTTGGGGCAGGTGAGGGATGTTAAGGTCTAGAAGTTTCTGCTGATAACAACAGTTACAATAAATAAAAGGAAAATATTTTTCAAATAAAAAGGAAAGGAACCAAGAAAATATAACTCTTCCCCTAAAGAAGGGAAAGAATGACTTTAATGCTAAAACCAATCAAACAAACAAAAAATCTACTGTGATCATATGAGCAAATTCTCAGAGATGAAATCAGACAAGCAGGAGGGTGGAGAACCAAAGGAGAAAAGGGAAAAAAAAATGACTGAAGAGCACTTTATAGAACTTCAAGTTTTCAAACCAACAGAGCCTTATATATTTTATAAATTGTTATTCCAAGGACAGTGATAAGTTGTGTGCTTACTTGATTTGAAGAAAGTAATAGGGATTAGGAGCTAAGATGCTTGAATCAAGGATGAAGATTGTTTGGGATGGATTCATTGCAATAAGAGATGAACTTTCTATAATATAATGACTTTATGGCTTTAGAAAATGTCATTTCATTTTGTCCTTGAAAGAAACTTGTCTGGTAAGACTTACAAGTATTACTTTACCCATTTTCCAGATAAAGAGCCTGAGGCTTAGAGAGGTTAAATGACTTTCCTGTTATCACACAGTTAGAAATGTGCCCAGCTTGGATTTGAACCTAAATTTATTTTGACCCTACTTCCAGAAATTTTTGTTACCTTTATAATGTTTACAAAGTTCAATAGATGTGATTTCTGGGTAATTAGTCATTTTATTAATAATCTCAGCATATTTATTAAAGAAAGAGATTTGTGGCATGCTTGAATGTCAAAGACTCCTCATGGTGGTGGGCTCATAGTTTCTGAGTGGGTGTTTCTGGGTGGACAATCAATTCTAATTGGTTAGCAATTAGAAAATCAATATTATAATGAAAGACAATACCATATTTCAAAGAGGGTCTTGAGGTATGTGACTTAGATCACCTAAGTCTTGGTCAATTTCCATATTATCTGTTTGATAAAAAAGAAAATCTTCATTTTTCCAGATCTGTCTGAGTAAACATAACAAGTAGAAATCTTTGTCTCGGATTTCCCACACTGGGGAATTAATTTCTGTATGAGGAAGTAGAAAAGGGTAAAAACTTTGTTCCTAATTTTGAATTAATAACTAATAATTAACAACTAATTTACTATTAATATAAGAGCTCTGTCAATTTTACTTAAGTTAAAGGGTTATGTCAGTTGGTTTTCTAAGATCCCTTTAAATCTAAGATTTTTGTGCTTCTATGTTAAGTACATTTTATTCATTTCTTGCAGAAGCTCTAACTTCTAACAAATTAATATCATGTTAATGACCAAACTTACTAAAGGAAAATGGTCATCTCAATAGGCACAATTATAGAATTTGGGGCTATTTGACTCATTTGTTGGCTTACTGATTGATTTATGAGAAGGGTGATAAAACCTCAACTAATGCCCTCCACAGGAAAGTCCAATTGGCAACTTCATTAATTAAAGTCCTATTGGATTCCTATTGTTAACATTAATCATTTGTTGGAAGTAAAGTGTGCTACCTTAATTAAAGGTATTGCTGCTAGTCAAGAAATGTTAATGTCTTTGACTTTCTACAACTATGCCAGAGTGTAATGGGCTTTGCATTTTACATTTAGGTCCCAGAATGATCAGCATATGAATAGCAGCAAGGTATCATAGAAATAATAATAATAATAATAATAATAATAATAATAATAATAATAATAATAATAATAATAATTACTATTTATATGGTATTTTATATGCATGTTTTCATTTGAGCCTCAGAGAGGTCTTGTGAAATAAATTTCTAAAGTAAATGCCCAATTAATGTCATCCTTAGACGGGAGAGAGAGAAGGAAGGAGGGAGGGAGAGAGAGGGAAGAATCAACAGGGAGGGAGGAAAACAGGGATGGGGGGAAGAGAGAGAGAGAGAGAGAGAGAGAGAGAGAGAGAGAGAGAGAGAGAGAGAGAGAGAGAGAGAGAGAGAGAGAGAGAGAGAGAGAGAGACTGATCTCTATTCTGTTTCCTTGACTTCCTTCAATTTAATTGTATTTCCTTTAGGAGACTTCTTTCTCCTGATCCCTACCAGGTACTACTATCTCCCCTTCTCTCATTGTCTTCTATCTACATATGGATATTATTTTCACCTAGGTTTTTACATAACCTAAATTTCTAGCCAAGCCTGCAACATTTTATATAAAACTCTCCTTATTTTTGGAGAGAATGATGGATGATTCCATAGTGTGCCTGGGATAAGGGAGAAGTTGGTGTTGGAGCTTTGGTGTGGAGAGACTTTTCAGCATTCCTGTTTTGAGAGACATGATAGCTTCCAAAGTCTTTTTTTCCCTCTCCTCTCTGAAGACACACTAAAATTCCAGACTCTTTTTGGACCCAAAAAGAGTCTGGAATTTTAGTGTGTCTTTTTCTAGAGACAAGAGTAAAGAATGTTTCCCATCTCTAAAGTTTTTATACTAACCCTACTCCTCCTATGAGCACACAAAATGGAATTATTATTCTCTATTCAGTAGAACTTTATGCAAAATTCTCCATTCTTGACTAAAAACATGAATTATATTCCCATATTTTCTTCCATATTAGAATATAAGTTCCTTGAGGGAGTGTTTTTTTTTTTTATTTCTTTGTACAGCCTTTAGTACCTGACACATGATTGTTAGGGGGTCTCCCCTGAACAAGGGATTTTCAAATCCATTTATAACCTATGTCTCATGAACTTGTGATTTTTTTGTTAACATGGAAATTTACGATAATTATTATGTATTTAAAGACAATAGCAAGTTGTACATAATAGATTTGCAGTTTCATGTATAATCATCTTTTAAAAATTTTACTGTTATGGAAATGCTTGTTTTACTTCATAGATTAAAATAAATATAATTTATAATACCATAATAATTTTTTTACAGGAAGTAGCATGGTGTGAATATGCCTGAGAAGTAGTGGGGGTGAGGAGATTAAAATAAATTCTACATAAAATAAGGCAGAAAGAATCTCACCCAATATCTCAAAGATCATGTCAAGATTCTAGGAGTGGGAAAATAGTGATGATGGTTCAAGTAGAGACCAAAAAGTATAGTAAAAATAACAAAAACAAGGCTCAAAGGTCTTGTGACCTGCCCATGGTTATACAGTTAGTTAGATCTCAAAAGCAGTATTTGACCTTATCACCGTGATCAAGGTAAAAGTGTCCTAAACAAAAGTTTTGAATGATTTAAAGGACATTAACCTGTGCACTCATGCACAACTCTAGCCACCTTTTTAGAGCATCAGACCTGTGCAAAGTAAGAGAAGACACCCAAATGTACATAGGGACTATGTGTATCCTACCTGTGGCAGAGCATTCCAAAGTCATGTTGGTCTCATCAGTTGAACACAGTGCAACTCAATTCTATCGTAGTCATGTCATTTTGGTCCTTTTCAAGAATGAAGGGCAACAGCCAACTAACCAGTTTTGCAATGATGATGGTGATAAAAGGGCAAAGAAGCTTCTAGTTTATTGGGTGGTGAGTATGAGAGCCCTGTTTTAAGGTTATTGGAGGAGTGGAATACAAACAAAATGTATGAGAGAAACAGATTTTGTGTATGTGTGTGTATGAAAGAGAGAAACACACACACACAGACAGAGAGAGGAGGGAGAGGAGGAATAATATCAAGAAAAGGATTGAATTGAAAGTGGCATCTAAACTGACCATGGTAAGCGCTAAACTGAGGGAAGCTAATATAAGAGACAGGTGAGGAAAGAATGGGTTCTATCCATGTGAAATTTCCTGTGAAAAGAGACTTAAACAGAGACAGGGGATAGAATGACATATTTAAGGAATAGTTATCATGAACAAACTGAAACAGTGAGTGAGAATACTATAAAATAAGACTAGAAAATAAAGGTAGGAACTAGATTCTAAAGAATTTTCAAAGCCAAGAAGGGAAATACCTTGCAAATTCTTGGGTCATAAATTTAGGGCTGGAGGGGAATTTAAAAGTCATCTAACCCTTCTCTTCCATTTTACAGATGAATGAATGGAGTAACAGATAAATTAAATGACCTCCTCTAGATCATAAATTAATGTCTTAGGCAGAATTTAAAATAAGATTTTCCTATCCTATCTACAGGAACTAGTAGCTAATATTAAAAAAAAATAAATGTTATTAGTATCTTTTGTTTTTACATTGCCTGTTACTCTCTGTATTACTCTTTCTTTCTCCTACTCTCTGAGAGCTATCCTATAAAACAAACAACAATCTTAAAAGAAAAAAAATGAAGAGAAAAAAAATAACAGAAAAACCAATTAATACAAAGAAAAAATATGAAAATATACGCAATGTTCTACACCCACAGATGTTCCACCTCTGCAGAAGAGTTTGGGGAGTTCTTGTTTTATTATTCTTCTTTGAAGCTGTGCCTGTTATTTGTAATGAGTTTTACATTCAATTTTTGGAGGATTCATATTCTTTCTGTTTCTATTGGTATGCTGTTTTCTTGGCTCTGTTTACTTCACACAATATCAGGACATATATGTCTTTCTATGCTTTTAAGCATTTGTCACATGCATCATTCTCATAGAACAGTAATATTCCATTATATTCAGGCACCAGTTTCTTTGACCATTCCACAATCCATAAGTATCTGCATTGTTTCTATTTCTTTGACTAGCTGACATTTCTATAATGCTTGAAGATCTATCACATTCAATCCTCACAACCATCCTGTGAGGTTGGTTGTTACTATTTATTATCCTCATTTGACAGGTGAGGAAATCAAGGCTGAAAGATAAAAAGTGACTTGTCCATGATCACACAGCTAGAAAGATTTTAAAACAAACTTCAAATTTAGGTTTACTGTTTCTAGGGTAGACAGTCTATCCACTACAGCAAGCTGCCTCCAAAATGCTACATAAATGCAGGCTGTTATTATTGGGACTCATGAGACAAAATGACCCTTTTATCTTAATCTTTTCCCCAGGAACTAAAAGTCTCTAGATAACCATCCTTGTGGGATTAGAAGCACAGGCTTTCACCAATATTTATGTTGACAGGTTAGAGGGGTATAAAGCTCTCCTTGTGGCAGTGAATCTGTCCCATTATTGGTGTCTTCCTGATTTCCAGAAAGTATCTGACTGAATGATGATGCCCTTTAGATTTATTTGTTTCCATTTTCTGGCGGCCAGGAAGTCTCCTGGGAGGATATTTGCTGTAGAAAGCATCATTTATCGTTTCCACATAAGGCCAAAGCTGTAGGCTTGAGAGAACCAGTGGCAACTTGGTCTGATGACAGAGTTCACATAGTTGGATCAGATCTTCCTACCACTTTCAATTTAGTTCTCAGGATCCAACTTAAAATTTTTAGATGAAAATGTTTTTTTTTTCTTTTTTGGTGGGGGGAAGGTGACTTGGGGGAGGCTGGGGAAGCAGTATGTTCCTCTTACAGTATCATTTTCCAAGAAGACAATTACTAAAACTGTTCTTTTAAAAAAATGGCCAGACTCTGAACACTAATATTGAAGGTTTTATCTCCTGAGAGAGAGATGGAATTAGAAAGCTGACCCAGATCTGAACATTGCTTCATTTTTCTTGTGAAATACAAATTGTTGACATAAAATCCAGAGTGAGAGGAACTAGAATAGGAAACGAATATAATTTGCTTCTTAGTAAAGATGGAGTTAACTGGATACTAGATAATAAATAGTACAAAGCTTGGGGAGAAATACTATGAGTCTTCTGAGTGGCCCATTAAAAACCTTAAGCTCAAAACAGAACAATAGAATTCAGCTCCTTTGAAGGTACTCATGACAAATGGATTCATACTTGCCCTTTACTATTGTCATTTAAACTTTCAAGAGCAACAGGAACAGATACAAGATTACTTCTAGATGCTTATTCCTAATACTGTGGACACTCAAGTCTTGGATTTCAAAATCACTTGATGGGGGAATAAAGAACATGGAGAATTTCTAAAACACATAATTTGAACAGCTCTGGTTATAGCTTTCATATTCAAGGGTGTTTAAAAGATTTTCACTAACTTGTGTCCCCCCCAAATAACATTTTTTTGCTGAAGTTATTCTTTTTAGTCATGTCTAACTCTTTGTGACCCCATTTGATATTTTCTTGGCAAAAATATTGGGGGTTTTGCCATTTTCTATTCCAGCTCATTTTGCAGATAAAGAAACTGAGACGAACAGAATTAAATGATTTGCCCAGATAAACACAGTTGGTAAGTGTATGAGGCCAAATTTTAACTCATAAAGATGAGTCTTATTAACTATAGGTCTGCTACTCTATCCATTGCACCAACTAGCAGCCCTTTGGTTTTTATTTGTTTTTACAGAAAAGTAAATCACAATCTGAACTTGATATATATTTCTTCCTCCCTTTACATAGATGAAAAAGGATCATTATAGCATAAGAAAGATTCAATTCTTGCCCCTCTTCCCTTCCCGTGATCTACTTTTCCCCTTCCTATATACCTTCTTGGCCTGGGAGCTTCAGCTTTATGTTGTCCCTTACATAATCTAGAACAAAAGTCATCTCTCATACTGTTCTTCTTTTCCACAATGTTCTTTTCCCTCTTTTCTGGGGGAAACTAAATTAATGATTTGGGATTCTTTTTAAACTATGTTCAGGACACATTCCTACCTCAATTTTGACTTCTTTCCAGATATGTTTCATGTTTCTTTTCATGATCCCAATGAGATACTAAACAGTGCTTTTGAGGCAATAATTTCATTTCTCTCTTGGTTAAAGCCACTTGTTCCTGTCAATATCCACTTGAGATGGGCCATGAAAATGGAGCTGAATGATCACACTCATGGTGTTTTATTACATGAAATGTCTCATGAGTACCTTTTCCACACATGCATGTGGCAAATTGAGCTCAACTTGCAATCTTAGAAACTATTGCTCAAACACATTTATTTTCAGTGTTGATTATGAATCATTCCTGATGCTCATTTCTAAAGATTAAATCCAATGATACTGATCCTAATTTTTTTCTTGAACTTTGAGGGTGATATTAAAACCTTCATCAGAAGATGGATCTCTCATCTAAAGATTGGAAAGGGCTCAAAATGGCTAATGATTTTAGAACATTTCCAATGAAGTTGGGGGCATAATAAGACAGGTGGCTGCTTCAATGGTTAGAGCAAGATTTAGAATTAGGAAGAGTTTGAACCTTGCCTCATAAATTCCTTAGCTTTGTTTCTTTGAGAAAACTGCTTGTCTTCTTTTGCCTCAGTTTCCTTATCTGTAAAATTGTATAACAGAACCCATCTTACAAGTTGTTATAGAATCAAATTACAACATATGTAAAGGGATTTGCAGACTTTAAAACACTATGTAAATGCTAACTATTATTTTTTTAAGGGAAGAGAAAAGGTGAAAATCATGTGATTTCATTATAACACTAAAGACCAGCAATCAATAACATTATTGCTTTTGGAGAAGATGCCATCAAGTAATTAAAGGCCACCTAACCCTTAGAGGAAGTATTATACTAATTAAGGAATGATATAATGTGCAATTATAATTATTATTTCCAGAAGAGTGCAAATTTTTGAAAGCAATGACTTTCATTTTTTTCTCATTTATATCCTTTGTCAGCCACAATGCCTTATACCTGATAGCCATTTAATAAATTCTTATTGAATGGATGCAATGCATAAGATAGTGATACAAAATACCAGGATTTTTAATTGAAAAGAAGGATAGCTGACCTAAGTACGCTTTTTTTTGTATCATTTCAAAAGATGCATTATGTAAATGCATCATTTAATAATAGGGACTCTCTTTGTCTATATTCTTGAATCCTATTTAAAATACTATCTCTTGTTTGGCTTTCAGAGTGTATTTGCCTTCCTTTCCCCCCTTCCCTATGTTTTCTTTCACTTTGTCTCTTTTGCCCTCAATTAGGCATACCAGCACGATATCTTCCATCTTTGTATTATCATAGTTTGGACCTCTCCAACATGGGTCTCAGGGTGAGATGCTGTATTTGGTTTCCTCTGCAGCACAATGCACAGTGCTGGGAATTGATGTATTGTTTTGTTCTGTTCAGTTGTCTAATAATATGATAAACTTCTCTCATAATACAGTCTCAAGATAAGAAGGGAGAAAGAAATGAGAGAAAATCTGGGTACATATTAACACTTAGAATATAAAGAGCCATGTCAGATTGAGAATTGTGGACTAAAAATACCTGGGCTTTGTTTACCCTGAGTCGCTCAAATGAAAAACAGAAACACCTTATGAAATGTGTATCTCATCAGATACTGAGAACATTTTCTAAATCTGAGTACCTTGACAGTTGTTACCTAATTTCTTTTTTCTGTCAGTAGCCACAGTGATGTTAACTGTTAGAATGTAAGGGGGAAAATCCCAACAAAAACTGAACACAGTCTGACTTCCCTTTTGCTGTCTTTTCATCTTCTGTTGGCAGAATGTAGATCTAACAACTGGAAATATACAGCCTATATTTCTTATTTCTCCACAAATTAGGTGCCTAATATATTCCTTCATTGTGCTTAGTAGGGGAGGAAGAACAAATAAAATAGAAGAAAATCTGTCTCCACAGAAAATTCAATTTTGACCAATTTCTCCATGGTCTTAAATCAAGATTTGATCAAATCCAATTCATTGAATGGGAAGTTCCATGGAACAAAATTATCCTAATTTTACATTGCTAGTGCTGATGTACAAAACTTTGAACAAAATCACCAAATCTTGGAGTTAGAAGAGACCTCAGAGGCTGTCCAGTCTTACTATATCTAACTGAGAATCATCTATACAATGTATCTAGCAAATGATCATCCTACTTAGTTTGTAGACCTCTAGTCAGGGGTAACCAGTTTCCACTTCTGCATTGCCCTACACATCACTATTCACTATTGTGAGGCCGAAATTTGTCTCTGTAATTTCTATTCAGAGGCCCAGCCTCAGGCCTCTCAAGGTCAAAAGCCCTTTAAATATGGTGGCTTTTTAAAATAATCTCAATTCCATGTTAAGTATTTCCAGTTCCTTTGACTAATCTTATATGACATAATCTTGAGGTCATTTAATACTCTGGTTGTCCTTCTGTAGCTTGTCAACATCATTCCTAAATATGGCACCCTGAACTGAATATAGTACTTCAGAAAGGGTCTAGCCAATAAAGATTCCAAAGGATGAAATTCCCTCACCTAGGAAATAGCTGAATAAATGATGGTATGTAAAATAGTGTAATGCTAAAATATTAAAAGAAATAATAAATGGGATGGTTTTGAGGGGGAATCATCAGTTGTATGAATTAATTCAGAGGGAATTCAGTAGAACCTGGAGAACAATTTATGCAAAAACAATACCATTGGGAAGACAAATATTTTTTTAAAAAATTTAGATTTCTAAAAAATAGAGTGACCAGCCATGATTGCAGAGGACCAGTGACAAAGTATTTGACCCACTTTCTGACAGAGAAGTGATGAAATCAGGATGACAGTTAGATATAGCCAATGCAAGAATTGTTTTACTTGACTATGCACATTTGTTTCAAAAGCTTTGATTTTCTTCTATTGTTTTCAAAAGAAATAGGAAGCCATAGTAAAATAGCTTCTTGTTCTTTGAGGGGAAAAATACATATGCATAGAGATAGATATACATATATCTATGTATGTATTTAAAAGAATGGCATGTGGCAGACTGGCAAAGGCTATTGGATTTGGAAACTGGTAATCTGATTTAAATCTTAGGTCTAATTTTTATGATTTTTTGGTAGACTTGAACAAGACACAACCTCTTTGGATCTCATTTTCCTGATTGACATCAGGAAAATATTGGATTAGAAGACTTTTGTGGTCATATCCACCTCTAAATCTGTATTTCTATGCCCATAACTTCTATCATTTTGAGCCTGATTTCTCTTTTCATGTCGCCTAAACTCATACTATCTTACATGAATATCGTATGGTATTGTTGACTCAGTATTAAAATCTCTAGATCTTCTTTAGCTAAATGGCTAAATGTTGTATTTTATACAGTTTTTCTTTTTAACTCAAGTAGAAAGAATTTTAATTTACCCCTTTAATTTCATCTCAAAAACTTCAGCTCAGAATTTCAGCCTGACATTTTTGGATCTTGACTCTGCCATTCATGTTAAGTATTTCTCCAAGCTTTTTGTAATCTGAAAATTGGATAAACATTGCATCGATGCCTTCATCCAAATAAGTAATAAAAATAGTAAACTGAACAGGGACAAGGAAAAATACTGGGAGTACTAAAGACTACCAACTGTCATATTTTTTACATACTAATATGAGTCTTTGGATTCAGTCATTTGACAGGTTCAGAATCAATCAAATATTTATTAAGTACATACTATGTCTCAGACAAAGTTGAGTATTGAGTGTAAATGTTGAAATAGGAGATAATCCCTATCCACTAGGAGCTTAAGGATGAAATAAAAGGTTCACAGGTAAGTTTTACAGATAAGTAAATACAGACAATATTTAAGTGAAGATGAATACAAAGTGATTTGGAGATGGAGGTACTAAGTGGGGGAATCAGAATAAACCTCTTGAATGTTTGAATTGAGCTTTGATGGGAGCCTTGAAGTACCATAAAGCAGAGATGGAGAGAGAATATTCTTGAGATAGAGCACAGCTTGGGCAAAGCCTTCAAGACTAGAATTGGGATATAGTACTACAGGAACTGATTTTCTCTTGTTCAGCACACATATTTCCTACAGATGTCCAGATAGGTGAATGTAGGAGTTTTGGAGGGATTAGGGCTCTAACTATAAGATTGTGACTCATTTGTATGGTGATGATAATTGAATCCATGGGAGCAGATGAGGTCATTATTGCTCATTAAAATATGATTGACAAGGTTTATTTCCTAGTGTCAAGTTTGCAACTTCTATGACTCTTCTTATGATGTAAATAAGGGTTTTTGCTTGTTAGAATTTTTTGACTCCAAGTGCAATCTGCCTCCTGGGGAATGCAAATGAATTGATATTATTTTCTAGAAGATATCTACATGCCAACACACATTTAAGCATAGTTTCATTCATAATTGAGGCATTTCCCCCATATTAGGATCTTTGCTCACGGGAAAATCTTTCCTTATTCTTCCCACCATTTTCCTATAGAATCTGAGTTAGCATTCACATGTTGAATCCCAATGGGAAAACAAAACAAAACAAAACAACAAAAAAAAATAACGAACAGAAAACAAAAACCTTCATTTGAGGAATCCTGATCCTCATTTGAGACAACTGAAACAAAACTTTCTTAACCTTATCTAGGCAATTTGGAGGAAAAACTTCCAAGAATAGCATACCCATATTGTTTCCTTATTCTTTTGCATATGTGGGTAGGACCAGTGGAAAGTATTATATTAGAAAGGATCTCAGAGTGTCTACCTAAGCCTCTTCCATTGACTTATTCTGCCTCCCATGGAATATCACAGACAGAAGAGACCTAGTGACTGACTTCTAGCCCTACCTATACTTAAATAAGAATCCCTCCAATAACATGCCTGGAAAAAATGCACTCAGGCTTTTCTTGCTATCCTCTGATCATGGAAGAAGAATTTTCTGAGGTAGATCTATTCCATTGTGGATGACTTTAATTGTAAAGATATGTTTTCTTATAGACAGCCTAAATTTACCTCCTATGGAAATCAGAACAATAACATAAATAGGTAAAATCCTATAGGAAATCTTAAATATCTTCTTTTGACTAAGGAAAGATTTGGCTATCTTGATTCCTTTCAGATCCTACAAATGATCATCTACTCTGTGTATCCATCAGGCTGGCCTTGATGTTAAGGGCTATACCAGGATGTATTGGTACTGACCTCCTTAAAATGATGAGACAGCTAGACAGATAAAAATGACTTTTTCCTACTCCATATTGAGGCCTGAGGTGTCAAACAGCTGAACATGAAAAAATATCAAGTTGAGAAGGAATAAAAAGGATAGGTTTGATGTAAACATCAAGAGAATTTCCTCTGTATTCCCTGACTCTTTTCAGATTTATGATCACTGCCAAATTAGATTTTCCTTTCTCTTATTTCACTTTTCTGTAAGTGTTCCTTAAGGATTACTGCAAACTCAAAGTCCCTGGGTTCAGACTACTTGGGAATAGAGGTGAGCATGAAATAGCAATGAATGGAATTGTTCCCTGGAATAAAAAAACTCAATCTCCCAACTCTGGCCATATTTACTGGTTTTTCCTTATGCCTGGAACTCTTTCCTTCCTCCTTTCAGTCTCTTTTCTTCCATGGCTTCCTTCAAGTCTCAGTCAGAATTATATTTCAACCTCCCTAAATTTCAACTATTTCCCTCTTTTGGTAATATGTAACTCTGCATATAGTTTGGTTGTACATAATTCACATATTATTTCCCACATTACACTGAAATCCTTGATAGCAATTTGCATCTCCAAATATTTATTTGCCTGACTGGAAAAGGGTAGGACTATTGGATTGGACCTGTGACCAATATATTGTCTTAAAAAATACAGCAGTTAGTTTAACATACCCAGAAATTTGATGGGGCTACATGACTGGGCATGGGCAGGTTTAGGTTTGGAAGCTGAATGACATCTTGGGATAGAAGCTAGCCAGGGCCAATGTTGTAAATTGTTGGCAGAGTGGCTGAAGATATTAACTGTGTAACTCTAAGCACTTAATCTCTAAGATTACTAGAAAAACTGTCTAAGATTGTAAGCTGCAGTGAAGGTATCAACTTGAATTAATTGAGGGAATTTTCTTGAGTTCCCTTTTCCAATGAAATCAGAGGTCAGTCCCTCTCCCTATGAGTACAAAATTGCACATGGAAATGGGAATTTTCTTACTTGAGTTGCCTATTTCAGTGAAATCAGAGATCCAGTCCCTTTCCTTATGAATAGAAAGCTACACATGGAAATTTGTTTTCATTCCTTTTGTCTATATATATTCCATTCTCTTTGAATTGCATCATTCAGATGAAAAATGGATATGGGATCCCCCAAACCAACCTGCTCAGAAACTTTCTTAATCACATAAACACATTCTATGTTTAATTAGCAAGAGAGCATTTTGTAACTTATCTGACAAGTGTTACTAGATCATCTTCTTTCCAATTCTCTTTATGAGAATGGGCTGCGTAAAGTAGCATGGTGAGCTTCCACTGAGTGGAGATCCAAGATCCAGCTTGTTTGTTTCCCTGTGTTTGCTGCATGCTGGCTCATAGTGTGACATTTATGTAAGCTTTACCATATGCAAATTTATGTTGATGATATAAGTAATGCACAGAATCTGAACTGACTTTCAGTGAAAGCAGAGTGCTGTAATTAAAGCATCATGAATGTTGGCCTTTTTGAAAAGAACCTTGAATTATCCATGCAGTTCAGCTTTGGCTCCAGCCTTGTGGATTTGTGTGATTTTTGAGTATATTGGGATCACATTTTATCCTCTTCGGCCAGCAGAAACATGGCATGATAACTGATATGAGACATTTCCACTGTTACTTAGGAAAAAGAAAATAATAAATGGGCCATCTTGCCTCCACTGCACAGAGGGGATATTTGCTAGTTTCAGAACACCTGCTGCTGGGCTTCCCTTGTGTGGATGGGGGAACAATGCTACTTGCTTTTTTTTCCTTCTGGCAATTAAAATGCTTTAAAAATTCTAACAGACCCTTTTGACTAGTTAATTTTAAACTCCATAATGACAAAGATCAGCAGGAACACTTAACCTAGAGAAGCTATGATTTCTCTGAAACCTTTGTCTCATTAAGACAAAAACAGTGAAATTCAGCTCAATCATTTTTAGAGGGGTTGAGCCAGTAAAATATTGAAAGTTAAATAGTCCATATGTATGTCAGCACATTAAGCACTACAGAAATGAGAACCTGTGGGCAGCTGGGAACTGCAAAAGCTTCTCCCCACTTGCCGCCTGTGGCAGAACAACATGAATTAGCCTGATGGTCAATTTTCTTATGTTGAAGTAGGGATTATAAAAGATAACTATGTAGATCATCTTCCTAGAGGGGATTATTCTCAAGATATCCTTGGTAACCTTTCCCCTCCTACCATCAGGTAGGTAACCCCTTCTAACACTAGCATCAGAGGTACATCATGATGATTCCTAAATGGTGTCAGAGCTGACTGGTAGCTTCAAGTAATCTTATAGGGGTCATACACACATATACCCAAAACAATTGTTTTCTTTAAAAAAATATTTTAATACACATGCTTTATGAATAACTTTGGAAGAGAAAAATCAGAGTAAAAGGTAAAAACCATGGGAGAGGGAAAAAAAAAAACAGAGGGAAAAAAGAAATGAGCACAGCATGCATTAATTTGTATTCAATCTGCTTAGTTCTTTTTCTGAATGCAGCTGGTATTTCCTGTCCAAAGTCTATTGGGATTGCTTTGGATCACTGAACCACTGAGAAGAACCAAGTCTTTTATACTTGAACCTGTGTACGATGTATTCTGGTTCTGCTTGTTTTGCTCAGCATCAGTTTGTGTAATTCTTTCCAGGCTTTTCTAAGATCAAAATTTTATAATTTTTATAGAACAATAATATTCAATTATTTTCATATATCCACAACTTGTTCACCCATTCCCCAATTGACAACTACTCATTTTCCAGTTCTTTGCTACCACAAAAAGCGCTGCTACAAACATTTTTTCACATGTGGCTCCTTTTCCCTTCTTTTGTTTTTCTTGGCATATAGACCAATATTGGAAAAATTGTTTTCTATACACGTGATCTCCATACCATTCCACTGAAATATAAAGTTCTTGTAGGAAGATACAGTATTATTCTTTGTAACTAGTATAGAACCTGGTATGTAGAAGTTCAAAGAATTAATAGATGAATAGTTCTGTAGCCTGGATCATATACTTTACCTCATTGAGTATTAATTTCTTAAGCATAAAATGAGGTGGTTAGAAGAAATAATTTTTAAAGTACCTCTCAGCTATTAAAATAAATATTGTCCTAGATATTACATGTAGACTTGGTCCCAGACTCAATGACATCTTAAGCCAGAAAAGGTCTTGAGTGTTTCTTCATGTGACTATTGATAGCTTTGATTTCTCTTTTGATAGCTGCCTATTTATATCCTTTAACCATTTATTAATTGAGGAATGGCTCTCATTTTTCATAAATTTGGCTCAGTTCCTGATATATTAGAGAAATAAGACCTTTTATCAGAGAAACTTGCTCTTAACCATGATTTGTAGCTCTCTTTGATATATGTATAACTTCATTCTACCAGAGGGACCAACATTGAATTCAGGATCTTAATCTATGTCAAAGAACAATGTCTAACACATAGTAGATGCTAATATAATGACCATGATTTATAACTCTCTTTGGTATATGTATAACTTCATTCTACCAGAGGGACCAGGATTGAATTCGGTATCTTAATTTATTTCAAAGAACAGTGTCTAACACATAGTAGATGCTTAATAAATAGTTGCTGATTGATTGTCAGATTATCTTTTAAATCTCATTCTAGTTGCCAATGCATTTATACTTCCTTTGACCCATCACCGTTCATCTTGTTTCCCCATTAGCATCATGTTTACTTGGACTCCAGGTATCTCAGAACACATGTCTCAGAATATTGCCTGAGTTTCCTAACCTAAAACTGGTAAGCTTTTCAGCTTTGACTTCCTATGTAGCTCCCCAGAGTTTAATATTGTATCCTGCACATAAAAAAACATTTTCTCTAACTGGCACTGACCTTTCTAATCTAAGAAGCAAATGGGCAAATGTGTATATGTCTTTGCTATGAAAAGAAGCCACTGCCCGAAGCTACAGTGTTTTGTGCTGTGCTGGTCACTGTCTGTCTGCAATTACTTAAAGCTGAGTTGTTTATGATGGCGGTAACTTCTTCCAAGCCCTTTGAACTTGTCGTTCAAGTCTGGGATGTGCACAGTTAGACAGATGATGGCTTCACACAGACCTAGGAAGCACTTTCTCAGTAAGTCCTCCAGCAGTCACCACTAAATATGTATAAATGAAGAAGGGAAATGACCAGGGGCTACAGGGAAAAGTTATGGGAAGCTACTTCTTCCCTGTGTGGTAATTCATCTCTTCTTGTAATAATGATCCTAAGCAAAGATAAAACTCTACTAAAATAGCATGATATGTATTAGCCCACAGCAGCATCAGTCTGAATGCAGAATATTCTCTTGCAGTAAAAGAAAACAACTCCCATATTGTCTTATAGTCAATAATAAGATTTTTTAAACCTGTTTCAAAATTAGTCACAGTCAAAATATAGCCACCTAAAGATATCATTTAAACATTTCTCTACCTGCTTAAAACAAACAAATGAAAATATTCAAAACAAAAACATGTGACAAGGTTTGTAAATAAAACATGTTTCTCTAAGAAAAAGAACTTGTGTGTGTATGAGGGAGGGTTGGTGAGGGTGTGTGTGTGTCTGTGTTTATAAGTGTGTATGTGAGAATATTCTGTAAAAAAACATTTTATAGGAAACTCAGTGATTCACCAAAGAAATATAAATCATCTGAAGCAAAAATAAAATACTTAGCTCCCCAGAGTTGACAACATCCATCCCAATCACACAAATGATGGGCTGCAGAGTGTTTTGTGGGCCCAGAATTTGTTGTGCTCCAGGGCTTAGCCACTGTTTCTCCCTGTGTTTGTATTTTCAAAATCATTTTGAAATAATCTGGCTCAGACTCAGGGAAATATTGGGAAACCCGCTGGGAAATTGAACCTGGGAAGCTTTTTTATAATGGAGCTTCTATCTACAAGCAGCACACATTTGGATTGACTGCACTGTTGCTACTGACACTATTATTTGGCCCCAAATGTTTTTCACACCTCCAAAGTCCTTGTCACTATGACAAATAGTGAAACAGATGGCAAATGTTTGGGGCCAAATGATTCACCGCCATTATATATCGCCTCCTGGTGCCTGATGAATGGTTTTTCAATGGGTTCCAGCTCACGGTTTAGGTGACTTGGTATTCTCCTTGTTGACAATATGTACCCCAAGAACCAGGTCAAAGGAACCCTTTTCTTGCTTCTAATTTCCTTCAGGTGTTCACTCTTTCAAGTGATTGAGAATTACAGCCCCAAGATGTCTCCAAGAAATGATTTTTAACCCAGTCAGCTTTAGGGAAGCCCAAACTCCTGACTAGCATCTGTCCAATAGACCATCTCCTTGCTATTGAATTTTCTTCTTATCTGAATGGGATCACACAACAATAATTGTGTATATGTTTGTTTATGTCAAAGAACCACTGAATAACAGGCTTAAAAGGGATCCAAGAAATCACCCACTCCAATCCCTCATTTTTTAGAGAGGGAAATAAACACAGAGAGGTACAGTGACTTGCCTAATGTCGTTCAACTAATAAATGGAAGAAAATAAACTCAGGTTTCTGACTCCAAATATAGTCTTTTCTACAGCAGTACAACCCAAAATCACATCATAGCAAAAAATAAATATAACTAGAAATTTCCCCATTTGCCTGAAATGACTCATTGGTGACTATACATTAGCACATGGTTCTTTTCTTTCCCACTTACATGATATTATATTGATATGGCTTTAATGTTGGATTATAAAATAATTTAAGGTATAGTTTGATTTTATAAGGGATTTCATAAAATTTATATTCTTTCCTAGTAAATAAATAAATAATTGCATAAATGAATTACTTTTATTAGTTTGTAGACATCTATCAGATTAAAATATTAATTTGTGTTATTTGTGGGGAAAAGGGACTCATCATGAATATAACTATTAGATTGCATTTCTGCTAGGGGCAGTGCAGGGAAATTGATGATGTTTCCTTGTGTAATCCTTGCCTAGAAAAATCTAGCACAATTTATTGACAGCCCATTAATTAAAATATATTCACTTTTTAAAGCTTTCTCATTTCCTTTCTGTGAACAGAGTTTATAATATTCATATACCTGTAATCTATTGGTGTATTATAATACCATTTCAATTTGAAGTTTTAATATGTCACTGCAATGTTAGCTGTCTCTTTCTTTGGTGGGTCTCTAATTTATTTAAACAGTATTTAAAACTGAAAGACAAAAAAAAAAGATCAATCTGACAGAATTGGAACTACATCTGTTGCCCATTACCTCCTAGCAGTACACAGTGTTGCTGTTCATTCTATCAGCAGTGCTGTATATAAAAGCTTAGTGTCATTATGATTTAAAGACCAGTCCTCTGGCTGTGTGCCAGATAAGACTAATTTTGGATCTAGAGAATGATAGACGAGAAAATTGTAATGAGAAAAATGCATGCTGAATTCAAAGTCAAATCATTAGGCTTTGGGGTGTTTTTTTTAAAACCTTTATTTTATTTGTCCTGTTGTTGTTTGAGAGAAGGGATATGTTTAAAAAGTGATAGATTTGTTAGCCACAAAAATAAGTAATATAATACAAGTGTTTATTGATATATTTTGACTTATTTTCCTGAATGTGTATATTTAAAATATGGTTGCTTTCCTCCAGTTTGAAAATTGTGGATGTTAAATTTTGTCAAATTTACAGACTCTCTTGGCAGTTGGTAATGCAGGTAAGGAGTTGGAGTTCATAATATTTCTATCTTAAAGTGAACTAGAATTTAGAGAAAAGAGAGCTTTGCAGATTTGGATGGGTCATAGAGAGCTATATAGAGAATCAAAAGATCTAGTTATAAGAAAGGATCTTGTAGGTTATCCAGCACAATTTATACCTTTTTATCAGATGAATAAATTGAGGCCCTAAAAGTTTGAGATTTGTGCAAAGTCACAAAAGTAGAAAGTGGTAAATTTAGGGTTTAAACCCAGGTTCTTTGAATAGAACTCTAGCACTCTTTTTATAGTGATATAAGGAGATGCATTACAGATGATATGAATAGTATTTAAAAAGTCATAGGTAAAGGAATGGTCATGACATGTATGTTCATAGAGAAATGAATAAATTGATATACTTGGTAATGAGGGGAGGGGTGAAAAATAAAAGTGGAAAAAAAGATTGGAACTAAATTGTGGAGGGAATTGAGTGAAATGCTAAGTATTTAGATTTTATTAGAGAGGTGTTAGAAATATAGATTTAGTTCCATGTGAGGAGAGGTTTGTATTGGTTGTCCAAATACAAAAATCAATTACTTCTAAATTTTGTCTAGGTCTGAGCCTGACTTTCACTATACTTGAGTAATCAGAGTATATACAATTTGGCTGCAATACTAAAATAATGTTGTTAATTTTAAGGGAAAGGGAAAGAGGTATTTATTTATTAAATTAGTATAGGGACTCCTAGTGAGGCAGTCAATATATTTTGGCTACCATTCTGCTACTTAAAGTCCCAATGCCTAGGCATTGGGAAGTTAAATAATTTACTTAGAACCACACAGATAGTATTACTTCAGATTTGAAATCATGTCTTTCTTTCTAAAAACCTAGCTCTCTCTATCCACTAATTCACAACAGTTCTTGTTACTAAGAACACTTGGCAATTAGTCTTCAAATATTATTTTTCAATTAATCTTCATGGTAAGTGAAATAATGAATACTTTGAAAAATACAGGAATACACAAGGATTTAAATTGAGAATTCTAGGAATGAGTATTCTCTCCATTTATGCAAATGCAATCTATTTGTTAATAAGTCATTGTAGGAACCAAACCTGTATAATGCATTCACTTATGTTTTCAACAAATTTGGCCTATTATTTTTGACGGTACTTTGTTGTGTGTTTTTGTGTGTATGAATGGGACCTATGATGAAGATGAGAGAGTAGTCCCTCCACAATATGCTTTCTGTCATCTTTTCTATCCTTGATCTCCTTCATGTATTGTCTACTCCAGTCATAATGAATTACTTTCTGAATATATCCTCTGCTTTCTAAAGGTCTCCGTGTCATTGCTTAGAATATTATTTGAAAATATCTCTCCCTTGAATTACTACCGATTGAAAATCTTCTTATATTTTAAAATCTATCTTATTCTTTAAAAAAGTCTTACACATTCCAGCTAAATGTAATTTTCCATGTGCTTTCATGTATGTTGTATATCAATGTGTACCTTTAAGGCACAGATTACATTGCAATTTGTATCATAGTGATTGAGGATCATTGAGGGCAATGATATATCTTATTTATTTTTTTCACCCTGGGTGATTTTCTGTATCTCAGACACTGATCATAATTAACCCCCTTATGTGAGGAAAGATAAGAAGAAGGAGGCAATAGATTTGTGATTTGTAGTCTATTTTTATGTTGTTTCCCTTACATCATCTGACACGTTCTTCCTTATAAGCTTGCAAGGTAATGAATGTGAACCCATTTAGACCAAACCACTATAATTGCATATTTGATTTCAGCTGTAAATTAGTCATGCATCACAAGCTAGAATTTATTATGTTTGTGCTATATGGAAGGCATTGTGTTAGGTGCTCTGGAAATATAAAGATGAAAAAGTCTCTAGCCTCAAGGAGCTTATGTTCTGTTTGGGAGGCTGTAATCCGTACATGGATAAGCAAATATTATGCAAAGGATGCTCAAATTACTTCAAAGGGAAGAAATGGCTTGAGCCATTTTGTGTCTGCTGTTTGATATCTTTTCTTCTTAAATCTTAATGATATAAAAACTGAATCAAAAGTGCTATAAAAATGTCAAGCATCATACTTATGAGTTATTATTATAGTCATTTTTTACTGAGCTCCATATATAAGCTCTAATTGACTTGCTACAGAAAACATCCATCAGTTTTGGAATCCTGGAGTAACTCAAATGGTAGATTAATTTCCCCTCTGATTTTATCTTACACAAATAAACCTTTCATGGAAAATTTTGTGTGATGATTCTGACATTGAGTTATACATTGATTTTGTTGGTGGTATTTAGTTGTTTTATGATAATAGTTTACTGTAAAAGCTGCTGGGTATGTCTTAGACATATTTTACCATTTAAAATGAGTATTTTCTCTGAATTTCTCTATTGTTGTTAATAGTATCATTCTTGCACTCACCGGAATTCAAGACCTTTTTTCATTCATCCTTGGCATTTCCTTCTCTTTCAAACCTCCCCAATCCCACATCCAATTAAGTTGCTAAGCTTTTTTTGTGCCTATAACTTTTCACACTTTTGTCTAACCCTTCCAGGTCAAAAGCTCATCACCTTTCATCTAAAACTGTTGCAGTAGCTTGGCAATTGTTCTTCCTGTCTCCAGTTTTTTTCTTTTCCAATCTACCCTCCCTATAAGTTTCAAATTAGTGCTCTAAACCTAGATACAATCATACAACCAACCCTATTTGAAAATCTTCAGTGCCTCCTTTTTGCTCTTAGAAAAGGCATTGGTACATGATCACATATAATCAGGCTTTAAGTTCTCTACTCTCTTCCTCCCTCCCTCCCTTTTTTCCTCCCTTTGTCCCTCCTTTCTTTCTTTCCTCCTTTCCTCCTTTCTTTCTTTCCTCCTTTCCTCCTTTCTTTCTTTCCTCTTTTCTTTCTTTCTTTCCTCCTTTCTTTCTTTCTTTTTCTTTCCTCCTTTCCATCCTCCTTTCTCTTTCCTCCTTTCTTCCTTTCCTCCTTTCTTTCTTTTTACTTTCCATCCTCCTTTCTCTTCTTTTCTTCCTTCCTTCCTTCCTTCCTTCCTTCCTTCCTTCCTTCCTTCCTTCCTTCCTTCCTTCCTTCCTTCCTTCCTTCCTTCCTTCCTTCCTTCCTTCCTTCCTTCCTTCCTTCCTTCCTTCCTTCCTTCCTTCCTTCCTTCCTTCCTTTTCTCTCTGTCTCAGTACAGTGACCACTCATGGTTCAACTTCACTGCTATTAGCCATGAAAATATTGACTTGCTCAATTCCTGATCTCGGCTAATTAACTAATCCTTAGATCTCTTCCCCATCCCCAAACTCATTTTATAATGAAGAACTTAAGGTGGACATCTGAAATACTTTAGCTCTAATATAGCTAAGAACTATTCCTATAGTTTATTCTTAAGAAGTCAGAGATCGTGGGGCAGCTAGATGGCACAGTGGATAGAGCCCTGAAGTCAGGAGGACCTGAGTTCAAATTTGATTTCAGATACTTAACACATGTGACTCTGGGCAAGTCACTTAACCCCAGTTGCCTCATGGAAAAAAAAAAAAAAAAAAAGAAATCAGAGATGGCATTATGGCTGTAGGCTAGAAGGTATCTCAAAGATCATGTAATCCAAACAGCTAATTTTACCTCATGAGGAAATTTACTTAATACAGATAATAAACAATAAAAGCAAAATTTAAATATAGCCCATATTTTTATTATTGTTAACTTTGGGTGACATCTAATTGTATCAGTAGATGTTCATTTAAAAAAAGTGTTATTTTAATAACAATAGTTTAATAATAATCAATAGCATTAAATTTTCTTGTAATCCTTTGCAATACTACAAAATAATATTCACTTGATATCAATAGCTAACCATAATCATATACAATGAAGTTATTATTTATAATTGTTATTTTATGTCTTCCTTTTATCCTTAGAAGAGATTCTCTTTGCAGAATTTGGGCAAGAATCTTGAGTGATTAGACATGATGCAAAAATGTTTATAATGCAAAATAGAAGTTATCACAGCCACCAAAAGAAAAAAAAATAATTTAGTGATTTAAATGTCCTAATACAAGTTTAAGGGAATCACTAATTGTTCCGTATTTAGAGATACATCCAGAATAATGACTGAATTTTTCTGTGCTGCATTTATGTTTGTACTTTATCTCATATTTACTTTTGAGAAAGAACAATTTATTTCAGCAAAGTGGCCTGCAGTGATTGTTGCCATATTCAATGAGGCAGTTTTTAGGAGATCTGGGCTCCAACTGTCTTTGGTAGGATACTTTTCCCCATTCATTAAAGTCCTAGTTTACAATTCTTTTCTTCACTAATAGTTTCTTTACAGGAATGTCCTCAGCATAGTTCAGTGTACATAACAAAAAGCACTTAATGTTTATTAAATGGATTAATATATATTATGATATATGATTAAATGTAATTTGCTAAATTTTGTAAGTTTGAAAATGACTGGATATGAGGTTTTTCTTATTTTAAAATTTTGAATTTTCTTTCATAATTATAACAGTGACATTGATGTTCAACACGTTTCAATTTTATTTCTAGAGAAATTTTAAGTGTTATCTTTCAGTGAAATAATGATTAAATATTCTACTTATAGAAATTTGCTATTAGAATGTTTTACTGTGCAATAATTGGCCTTCACCTTCAAATTGTATCAACAAATCTATACCATTTGCTGATTTTTTTTCTCTTTTTTTTCAGGAAAGTTTCAGCCAACATCCTTTACTTATTTCTTTATTATTCAGTCATATATTTCATAAAAACTACACTATAGAAACCTCCATGGTGGGTCTCTACTGTTTTAATTGGTAGCTACCTATTCACATCACTATTTCAGAAAATCCCAATCATCAGGGTCTTTGATAATTCAAAATGGTTTTGTTTAGAGCATTGTAATATTTTGCCACTTCATATCTTTTCTTTGTCCACTTGTTTCTCTCCTTGCAAAGAAGGTTGTAAAAAAAACAGAAAGGAATATGATGAGTGCCGGTAATCTCTAGGTAAAATGATTTGCTTCCATTCCTCTGATTCTTTTTATTTATCATCTTGCCCACCCTCTGGATACTGGTTCTTACATTTTTTTCAATCCCACTTTATTATATATCCTTTAAAACAGAAGTTTGTTTCACTTGTTACTTTCTTACTTAATTTCATTCTTTCTTAATCCCTATTCTTGTCCGCAGATGTCTTCTTATTGATTTTACACAGTTGTGTATGTATATGTATTAATGTTTATGTTCATGCTTTGTGTGTGTATGTATATTCAATCCTCCTTTGCAAGGTATAAACAAGAGGGATAAACATGCTTTTTTGTATGAGCTTTATATCTCCTTTTTCTCCCAAATCTGAGCTTTAGTATAGCTCCCTGTTTCCCCCATTTTTTTGCTCTTCTTTTCTTCCCTGGTGTATTTCTTTTCTGCTCCATTTTCTTCCCTCTCTTCAAGTCAATGAATTTGTTTTTTAATTTTCTCTGGGACCCTTGAAATTGGTAGAATTTTAAAGAAACACTTGTTTCTTCTCTCCTCAATGGCAAATAAGTGCACCCCCATCATTTTCCTCTTCCAATTGCAAAACAAATTTATGTTTCTAGCTTTGTCTTCTCTCCTACGATTGCATTTTCACATATTGTATCAAAAATGCCAACAAAAATCCTCTATTCTATTAGAAGTCATTTCATGCCATAGCAGTGTGCTTAATTTTGAAAGATAAATTGTTCTTGCTTGTATATCTATACATTTTGCTTTTATGAAATAATGTACTTTAAGATATTCTCTTCTTTAAGGTAGTTAATATAAATCTTTGCTCTCAAGTTCTAATAGCAGTTTTATTTTAAGATATCTTGAAATATAGTAACCAATTCTTTTTCATAATTCATCATGGTTTTTAGGGTATTCAGCAATTCTCAAATTGTTTCTTTATTGGTTTTCCAATTCTGCTGTTTCTGATCACAGATAACAATTGGTTTTATTAAGTCAGTTTGACATGTTTCTCATGGTCTCATGAAATATATTATTATTACTTAACCATTTTGACTTTCAGAGAATCCAATTCATGAGAAAGATTTTCTAGCTTCTATTCTAAACTATTATATTTTAAATTTTTTCTTTTAAATTTTCCAATTTCATTTTTTTTCTTTTAATTTTCATTCAGAAACTCTATAGTCCATATGGACAAAGTATTTTTCTCTGAAGTTCTATTTATATTTCCTATGGAATCACCCTCTCTCCTGACTTAGCCCTTTGAGTTTCTCTTATCTCATAGGATTTCTTTATCATGTTCACTATATTTTGGTGTTTGCTCACATCTCTAGCTTTGGTTTCTTAATTGGGTCTTTGTCTAAATTATGGAATCTGCCTCTTCTTTTCTCCTTCTGTGACACTGAAAAATTTATTTGGTCTTCTTATTTATAGCTTGGATGTAATAGCCAATTTGTGCTAGATAAGGTGATGTTAAAAAGATTCTTCCTCTCTGAAAGTTCTGTCTTCCGCCTCTTCTGAGATCTTAAAGGAGATGCTGGCAAAAACCTTTCTCTGCTTCCTTCTGGTTGTATAATTCTCAAATGGAAATTGGTTCCATCTTCTACTGTTTCCCTGAAAGTCATCATTTAGGTTTACACCTTTACATCTGCACCCAAAGAATATTATATGGCATGGATATATGGATATACGTCAAAAGTGTTCAGGGACATAGTGTGAATTGCACCTAAATTTACTTGCTTCAATAATGAAATTGTTCTCTGTAGATATATCTTCTCTGAAAATCTTAACAAAAGCTGAAGGAGTAATTAACTTCTTAATATCCTCTTCTTTGCTAAAGTTGTAGATTGTTTCTAATAGCTCTTTAGTTGATTCTCTGGGATTCTTTAAGTAATGTAACACAGTCTTATGCCATCTTTTAAAAATATTTTTTTATTTTCCTCCAGTTACATGTTAAACAATATTTAACATTTATTTTAAAAATTTTGTCCTTCTTTCCCTACTCCCTTCTCTGAGATGGTAAAGAATCTGATATAAATTATATGTATGTAATCATGTAACACATTTCCAAATTAGTCATTTTGTGAGAAAAAAAAAAAGAGAATGAGATATCCACCTATCCACTCACTGACACACCCACACACCCCTCCACACCCACACAGAGACAAGAGACACAAATACAAAATCATCTTTCTTTATCATTTCTTATAGTATCATAATATTTTATTGGAATCATATATCATAATTTGTTGAGCCATTCCCCAAGTAATAGGCATCCTCTCAATTTCCAATTCTTAGTCCCCACAAAAATAATTGCTAGAAATGTTTTTGTACAATTAGGCCCTTCCTTGCCCCTTTAAAAAAATCTCTTTGTGACACAGACATAACAAAAGATATTGCTGGATCAAAGGGTATGAACAATTTAATAACCTTTTGGGCATAGTTACAAATTGCTCTCTGGAAAGGTTGAATCACTTTACAGCTCCACCACTAATGTGTTAGTATCCTAGCTTTTCTACATTCCTTCTAACAACTAACATTGTCCTTTTCTGTTATTTTAACCATTCTGATAGGCGTAAGGTGGCCATCAGACTTGTTTTAATTTTCATTTATCTAAACAAACATAATTTAGATCATTTTTATATGATTGTAGATAGCTTTAATTTCTTCATCTGATAACTGTCCATATCTATTGACTATCTATTAATTGGGGGATGACTCTGATTCTTATACATTTGATTCAATTATTTATTTTAGAAATAAGGCCTTAATTTCTATAGACTAGATAGACCACAGAGAGAATTATAAAGATTAAATGTGGCTTGAAGCATATTATTTTCACCTTTTTTGTTGTTAGTATTTGTTTTTGTTTGTTTTTCTTTCTCATGACTTTTTCCCTTTTGATCTTATTTTTCTTGTACAACATGCCAAATATGGAAATATGTTTAAAATAATTACACATACTTAACTTATATCACATGTCTTAGGAATGGAGGAGGTAAGAAAGGGAGGGAGAAAAATTTAGAACGCAAAGTTTTTTGAATGTTGAAAAGTATCTTTACATGTATTTAGAAAAGTAAAATACTATTTTTAAAAACATAAATGAGGCCTTTAAAGAGAGATTTGTTGTAAAAATCGCCAAACCCCTAATTTCTCATTACCTTTTAATTTTGTTTTTATTGGCTCTGTTTATGCAAAACCTTTATAATTTGCCATAATAAAAGTCATCCTTTTGCATTTTTTAATGTTCTCTCTATTTTGTTGATTATAAATTCTTCCCTTATCTATGGATTCCATGCTCTCCTAATTTGCTTTATGATGTCACCCTTTATATCTAAATCATATTCTCATTTTGACCTTATCTTGATAAATGGTGTGAGTTATTAGTATATTATTAGTGTCTATGAACAATTTTTCCAGAAGTTTTTGTTAAAAAATGAATTTTGTCCCAGGAACTTGGATCACTACAATGAATTGTATATTTGATCTATTCCACTGATATGCCACTTTATTACTTGCCTAGTATTAGATTATTTTGTAGATTACCACTTTATAGAGATCTGATACTGTTAGGCCATTTTCCTCCATTTTTTTTTTATTGTATTCTTGACCATCTCTTCTTTAGATAAATTTTGTTTTTCTACCTCAATCAAATAATTTTTTGGCAGTTTAGTTACTATGGCACTAAATAAATAGATTAATTTAGGTAAAATTCTCATCTTTATCATATTGGCTCAGCTATTCACAAACAATTACTATTTGTATATATTAACTCAATATATTTATATATAATTCTATTTGTCTGAAAAGTATTTATTTGATTTTGTTTTCATTTTGTCCATGATTCCTTGTTTTGTCTGTTCAGTAGATCCCCAGTTATTTTATATTGTATCCAGTTATTTTATTTTATTTATTATAGCTATTTATTTACAAGTTATATGCATGGGTAATTTTAAAGCATTGACAATTGCCAAACTTTTTGTTCCAATTTTTCCCCTCCTTTCTCCCACCCCCTCCCCCAGATGGCAGGTTGACCAATACATATTAAATATGTTAAAGTATAAATTAAATACAATATTAGTATACATGTCCAAACAGTTATTTTGCTGTTCAAAAAGAATCGGACTTTGAAATAGTGTACATTTAGCCTGCGAAGGAAATAAAAAATGCAGGCAGACAAAGGTAGAGGGATTGGGAATTCTATGTAGTGGTTCATAGTCATCTCCCAGAGTTCTTTCACTGGGTGTAGCTGGTTCAATTCATTTCTGTTCTATTGGAGCTGATTTGGTTCATCTCATTGTTGAAGAGGGCCAGATCCATCAGAATTGATCAACATATAGTATTGTTGTTGAAGTATATAATAATCTCCTGGTCCTGCTCATTTCACTCAGCATCAGTTCATGTAAGTCTCTCCAGGCCTTTCTGAAATCATCCTGTTTATCTAGTTATTTTAAATGGAATTACTTTATCTTTTGCTGTTGTACGTTTTTGGTAATATATAAAAATGATAGTGATTTATGTTTTATAACCTGAAATTTTACTAAAATTGTTACTTATTTAACATAGTTAAATAATTTTTTAGTTGATTCTTTAGGATTCAAAACTATGCCATCATATTATCTGTGAAGTATGATAGTTTTGTTTCCTTATTGATTATTCCAATTCTTTAATTTTTTTTTTTTCTTCTCTTATTGCTGCAATCAGCATTTCTAGTAGTTTTATACCATTTTTTCCATACCTTTTTTTCCCACACGTTTATATCCCTTCCTACCCTTTACCTGCTTTTTAAGAAGATTAAGTGTTTGTGTCTGAAATGATTTGAATCTCTTTTGGCCTCCTTATATTAAGAGCTTTACATTTTGAAAAATTCTGTTATTGTTCACTTCTTTTCCTTAGTACATTTCTTTAAAAGAAAACACTGAAGTTATTTTAACCATTCCATATATTTTCAGCATCATTATTCAAGTTTTAAAAAATACATTTCTTTGCTCTTAAGAGCTGATGATTTACTATAAGAAATGATTTTCCTATTGGCAAAAAAGTTATTTGTTACTTATTAAGATTGTAAGTCTCACATTTCTGTACTGTTATTTGATATTCAACTTGTACATTAATTTGCAACTTCTTCTAGAAAAAAAATACTTATAATCTTTGGGAAGCTTTTTTGTAGTATAAGAGCCTTTAAATTTTTTATTTTTTTGATCCTCATTCATACTTTCTAAAATCTTTTTGGTGTCCTGCTCACCTGTGTTTTGAAGTTATTTCATGTTATAAAATATGTTGCTTCAATTTGGAAAATCTCTGAAATCTTCACGGAATTTCTTTATATCCTCATCCTCTAAATCAAATGTTGGTACATAAGTTGTAATTATCTTAATGGTGGTCTTTTTGCTTAAGCTCATCATGATGACTATCAAATGAATTGAGCAGGTGTCCCATAAAGCTTCTTGTTGCCATTGGATACAGGAGAAAACTAATTCTGTCACCTCTTTTATTTGGGTCTTCAAGGAAAACATGTAAGGCATTACATTTAATAGTTATATCCTCTTATTACATTTACGGGAAAATATTAATATTGATATCCTTTGCTTGCTCCAGAATAAAAATTCTTAAACTTTTTTGGTTCATGGATCCTTTGGCAGTCTGGTGAAGCGTATGGGCTTTTTATCAAAAAAGAGAATTGAAGAAAATGCTGTTTTTGTAAGAGGATAGTGAAAATAAAGTTGTTAAGGTAGAGTCAAAATGGCAGAGACAGCTACCTGTTTTGCCTTAGTTCCTTTATACCTTCTCCTACAAAAACAAATAAGAATGCCAGACAGAATTCTGGTGGGGAAATCCAAGAAAAAAAAATCATGGAGAATCTTTCTCCTCCCAAGTTGAAAGCATCTTAAGAAGATAGATCTTAAGAAGATAGAAAGCTCTTTTAGATGCTATGGTATGGATTGGCCAGGAGCATAATATGGCAGCAGTAGCACTATACACAGAGGTGACATAGCATCAGGGATGTAATCCAGTGCCCAGAGACAGGAAGAAAACCGAATACCTTGGCAGAAAACAAATGCAATGGTACACTTCTATCAGCATTGGGACTAACAATGAGTGTTACACACATAGCTCTGTAAAATTTGCTTCTGGGTCAATTTTAGATTGTGGGAAGAGGAGTTGTGGTGGTCACAAAGAAGCAGGGGCTCTGCCTTTATCAGAAGCAATGATCTGTGTGACTGTGAGCACAAGAATAGAATGGAGACTCAATTCCAAACCACAGTCCTGCACATAAATAGAATTAACCATGGCAAAAGTTCAGAATCAAGTGATTTTCAGCAGTTCAGTAGTTCCAAACTTAGAAGATCTCTAAGCAGACTAACTGTGACTGAGTCCATCAACAGTTGGAAGCTTAATCACACAAGTACACAGGTCCAAACGAGGTCAGATATTTTCAGATTAGAGGCACAAATTGAGCTCTGAAAATAGCATAAAAACATAAAAGACAAAAGTTCCAGGGAGTCCAAATGGAATGAAGTTACCCATAAAATGGAAAAGGATAGCAAATGAATTAGAAACCATAATTCTAATGATATAAACAATGTTTATAAATGAAAATAAAGATATTTCATGTTATTTGTATTAAATATATAAAATATTTTTCCCATCCAAGTTCATGGATCCTCTGATATTTATTCACAGATCACTGGTCGAGGTAAATGAAAAGAGAATAAGAATATTTTTTTCTAGAACAATGTTGACTTATTTGTCACTGGACAAACATGTCACATTGAAAAATATGGACTTAGATAAACCCACTTAGAGTTTACAATGTTTATAGATAGTCAAAATCTTTATGATTTTAGCACCTTCTGTCTCCTTTTCTAACCACTCTACTTCAATAGCTTAAGAGGAATATATACAGTTCAATGTTGTAGTTTTTATTCATTGTTTCATAGATTTTATTGGTTAAATTATTGTCCTTGCTTTCCTTAGATTGGTCATTGGATAGTAAACACAACTTGTTTCCAAATTTATTATTGTGACTTTTCCAGTATGATGGAATCTGACAGAATGTCCTTTGCTGTCATATCTCTAGTTTTCTTGGATGGATGAAAAGAAAAAATGTATCCTTTCCATTGTAGCAAGTTGCCTTGGGCAATACTGAGTACTTAAATGAATGAACAAACAAATGAATAAGTGAATTGAATCTAAAGTTGTTATTAACCACTTATTATGTACCAAACACTAAGAATACAAATACAAATACAAGATATTTTTTTCTTTCCCAGAGGAATTTAGTGATAGGTAAGGAAATTATGGTTTGGGAAGTTGTAACAATAACAAGTGTAACAATAGAAAAGTCCATTGAAATAACCTTTCCAGGGGTGATTGCAGTGCTGCCTTAATTAAAATACTCAAACTGAAAGAAGCAAAACTTGGAAAGGGTTTTATAAGGCATGTGCAGATCAAAAAATGATAGGTTTGAAGATGAGAAAGGATGAAGATGATCTCAGAGTATAAATCCCCACTGACTTTGTTTCTCCCAGGCATTGCCTGTCATAAGTCTGTTTAAAGAGTGGAACAGTAGCATGTGAGGCAGGACAGAAGACAAGTGGGGTGACTTTTCATTTATATTCTCTCAAGTTAAAAGAGGTCGGGTATAAAGTGCAATGGTTGAATAATCAATATCATGATCAAACATTCTAACTTCATATCCTCATCTTGCCGTATGTGGTTTTGAGAACTTTAACAAAGTATAATATTTCTATAGGCATATTCCTTCACAGTAAAATGGACACATTTTTCTCTAAAGTGTCACAGTTCAACTCATTTATGTACAAATTTCCGTAGTATGAAATGGGTGCTTATTGAAATCCTGAACATTATATAATCATTTCTCAGTATGGAGTAGGGACAGGAGTTAGGAAGTCTGTGATTTGGTTATAGATAGAATGTTGAAATTGGAATGCTTTTCAGCTTTTCCTGAGTCAAACTTGTTATATATAGTTTTGTTATTGGGTTGACATAATAGAAAATTCTTGAGTTATGAGAGAAAACTATATTTATACTCTAGTACTTTATAATCTTCCAGGTTGCTTGTGGCTATGATTTTTGTCCTATTCAGTAAATTGGGTCAGGCATTAGGTGATTCTATGCTCATTCTATTGTTAAGTGCACTTACTTTGTTGGGTATAAATATGGGGCTAATTATGGTTCTTAAAAAAGGGTGATTTTCTGTCCCTCAGCTCCATAATTCTGTGTAGCAGCACTGATTCACTATCTAGGGAGAATGGATATTTTAATTCAAATCCTGCTTCTGTTTAATGCTATTTCTTTTAAACCTTGGACAAAATATTTAATCTCTTTAGGACTCAATTTCCTCTACAATGAATTTTGTTGGACAAGATGTCTATGAATGATCCTTTCCTCTCTTCACCTGTGATCCTATATGTGTGTATGTGTGTGTGTGTGTGTGCTTCTGTGTGCATAAATACACTCACACATTTTCTCATTTCCTTCATTTCTTCGAGACTCTGCCTTTTCTACCAGTACCCAAGGACTGTCTTTCTTATTCATATTTGTATCCCTATATCTTAGCATAGTACCTGGAATATTGTAGATGCTTAATTGTTTATTGATTATTGAGATACATGAGTTTTTGCCTATCTATGCCAACACTCATTCAATTGGTGGCTTATAGGTAGGTAATCCATTTGATCAGATAGAGTACTGGATTTGGAATCAGAAAAAACTGAAGTTGAATTCTGTCTTAGACCCTTAATAGTTGTGTAACCCTATATAAATCATTTAATCTCTTTTCCCCCAATTTTCTCATCTATAAAATGGAAATAAAATAGCACCTCCCTCACAGTCATTGTAAGAATCTAATAAGATAATGTATGTAAAGTACTTTGCAAATTTTAGAGCAATACATAAATACTAGCTGTTAGTATATTCAATTTTTTATTTTACCCAGTCACACATTTTAGACTAGAGGTAAAAGAGACTAAGTAGTTCATCTGCTTGGCTCCAGGTAGGGTTATACTTTAAACATTTTGAACACACTGTTCTCTTTCCAGGGCTTAAATGCTATATAACTCATGACATTTAGAATTTCAAGTATGTAAAACTACACTCCCTCTGCTCAGTATGTCTATTTTTCTGGGAGATTATGCTTTATTTTGGGGACACAAAAGCTCCTGAAATCACCATGAAGTGGTGTACCATATTTTAAAAATCTTTGGCACATCCAAGGGTAGTGACAGCGAGAAATTTAAAGCTTTCTGAAATCAGGGACCTTCAGAATGACATCCTGGCATTGTTTGCAGTGCAGTTTGGCTTTGTCTGCAAATTGCCATCACTCTCAATAAAAATATCTGTCAGATAAGGCGTAATGCAGCAGTCAAGGTCTTAAGTCTCTGTATAATATTTGTTGTATGAACCAAAAGTGATCTGTGAAACTTAATTCAGAGTTGAGAGTTCACAGCTTTTTTAGGGAGTATTGTTCTTTTGCCAGTGGTTTTCTTGTTGTGCTCCCTGTAAAACTCAATTAGTTTTTTGCCCTTCTTTTGTTGTGAATATAGTCCTCTTGATAATTATTTGTGTTTTTGCGACCTTAAGACTGGATTACTGCAGTGTATTGGGGGATATTCTTAAAAACCACTTCAAAACCTCAACCAAAAAGATATGCAGGTTATAAAATGTTTATACCTCTAACCTAAACACAACTGATTTCCCCTTTGCTCAAATTAGCATTCAAATTAATTCTTCCCCCCTCACCATGTTTTCTTCCTGAAAGTGTCAAGTGGTGATAGTAAAAGGAAATTTAAAAAAAATCTTATACATATGAAAGGAAGATTATTTACCTCATATTCACAAATCAAAGGAAACAGAAGGGAGGATACACTGAGGGAATGAGTTTTTACAGAAACAAAATATAATTGAAACTTATTTAATACATTGAGTAGACACAATATCTTTGGCCAAACCCAGATGGAAAAGACTGACATTTTACCAATGAAGAGAATTGAGAATGAGAGAATGAGGAGAAGTAAGAATGATAGCAATTTCCTATCAAATTCTTTCCAAAATTGAAATATGACTGGAGCTTACTACTTGGCCTGATTTTTACTTTTGTAAATCTGTACTATAATTTTTTTAATTTGTTTTTGCTTAGAGGTGTTTGATATCTCTTTTCTTTTCCTTTAATGCTTTGCTACCCAAACTTTCTTTTAGATCCAAGGGACATCAACTGTGGAGTTACTTACAGTGCTTTTAGTTATGAAACATATTAATTGCCAGAAATTCCCAGTTATTTGTAGTATGATGGGATTAATAAATTTACAGATGACAAGGATACTTGAAGTGATCTTCTCCAACCTTATATTTACATGTGCCTTAACTGATCAAGAAATTAAATAACTTGTCCAGTTCCACAGGCAGTTGATGGTGGAGCCAAAATTTGAACCTGGATTCTTTAACTCTGGATCCATTAATTGGATTTGGCTTAAGGACAAACAATATAGTAACTGGTTAAATAAATAAATAAATAAAACAAATAGGATTTGGGACAGAACAGGGATACTTCTAAGATAATTGGATAATCTCCAAAGAAAAACCCCAGGATTGGAGAATTAACTGATGTAAAATATAAACTCTTCCAGCCTAGCTCCACTGAAACAGCAAACAAGAGCCCTGGGCATAGTTGGGTTCAGAAGAAGTTTCAGCCTGAATTAGAAGAAGTTTCACCTCTGGGATAGTGAGAGGAGTCAGGAGTTTGAGTCTTTGAAGATTGAGGGAACTTGGGTTGATAAGGAACTCTAGGCCCAGGTGTTCTGCTGAGACGTGGCAAGAAGAAACCAGCACACCTAGTTAGTGCAGAAGCAGTGAGACAGGAATATTGCTGGTTGCTGGCACTTGCAGGGAGGTGGAGTTCTGATTTTGCCTTCTGGCTCAAAGGGGAGAGCTGAAGTGAAAACAGAGGCAGCCACTAGAGATGATTACACTATTAAATTCCTAATTTAAAAAAAAAAAATGAGCAGGTGAAGGAGAAAGAACCCAATTGCAGAAAATTACTTTTGGAACTGGGAAGAATGTGTTTCATCTCTGAAGGAGATTATTGGAATAAAAAAATAATAATAATAAAAAAAAAAAACAAGGAAGCAAAAAAAAAAAAAAAAATCCCCACCTTTCCTACCCCAAAGAATAACTTCAAATGGCTGTTGGCCCAAAAAAGAATTTATAGAAGAACTTAAAGATTTTTAAATTCATATGGGAGAAATTAAAGAAAAACTTAAAAAAAGAATAAGATCAATTCAAGTAAACAAGAAAATTATGAAAAGAAAGTCAACTAACTAAAACAGGAGATCCAGAATCTTAAAGCAGAAAATGACTAGAAAATTAGAATTCAAGGAGAAGCCAATGAAGTTACATGAGCCCAAGAAATAATAAAGCAAAATATAAAGAATAAAAAAATAGAAGGGAATGTGAAATATCTTATAAGAAAAACAACAAATCTGGAGGGCAGATCAAAAAAAGTTGGGACAGTGGCCCTAGAGGCTACATGTACTAAAAACTAACTCATGAGGTTGTTTGAAGAAAATATTTGGCAAACCTTAAATGCTACATGTGAATGTGACATTAATATTCCCCCAAATCTATAGCAAACTCAAGTTCACGGATTGTAGTTACCACTTTATGTTCCTTTAGAGCTTGTTTGCTTTCCCAACAAGCACATTTCTCACTTAACTTCATATACAGCAATGAGTGTTCAGTGGATCAGTCTAGGCATACCATAAAACACTACAAAGATTATCCTTCCACTTGACATTGAAAATGGAAATGTTGCTTTTAAAAGAGGTACTTGGGGTAGATATGAATTATAAAAACAGTGAAAAAATGATAATGAAAACTTTATATTACTGAGAAAAATTGATTTAGGAGGAAAAAAGAATCCCTCAGACAGAAAAGATGGACTTTAGTTATAATAAAGTAGAAAGGACATGGTGAATAAATAAGAAATTCAACTAACTTGTATGAAATATATTTTCTATAATACAGATATCAAATAAAACCCCCAAACCAAAATCCCAACTCCTTTTATAACTGGATGAGTATCCTCACAAGCTGCAAGCAAGTTTGAACACAAAGAAAATATAAAAGATTTTAAAGTTAAAAAAAAAAAAAAAAGATAGACTTGGGGGAAAATGTCCAAGAGGCAGGTAACAATACAAATTATTGAAGAGTGAGAAGAGAGAATCCCTTATTATCATTCATAAGGACTGACTAGAGAAAGTAGCAAATTACTGACTTCATCATCCATTTCACCACTGAATGCTTAGGAAAAAGCTAATTGACTAGATAGCATGATCTGATAAATGCCTTTGTTCCTGAATAATTTTTGCAATGGGAATTATTCCTCTTCTATGATCCCTAAAATTCCGTTATTTAGACTGAAAATTTTTTTAGGTTATGGTTTGCAACTCCAGGAGACTTCTACTAAATGAATAACAATAATAATAATTTGTATTAATGTAAAAAATTACATGCTTTAACTCATTTAATGTGGACAATAAGTGAAACTATGATATTGGTAAAATATTACTAGCTTTATTTTATAGATGGGAAAATGGAGCTTCAAAGGTATTGCTACTAGCTACAAATTATATAGCCAATAGCATCTAGGTGGCCCAGTGGATAATGGCACTGACCCTGAATACAGGAAGACCTGAATTTAAATCTTACCTCAAACTCTTACTAGTCAGGTGACTTTAAACAAGTTTTTTTAAAGTTGTTTGACTCATCATTTGTAAAATGGGGATAAAAATAGATAGCTAACCTCTCATGGTTGTTGTGAAAATCAAATGAATTAATGCTCAAAAAGTGTTTAATTAAGTTCTAGACACATAGTGTTTTGTAAATGTTAGTTGTTATTTTTCTTCTTCCTCCTCCTTTTCCTCCTCCTCATTATATTTGAAGTTAGGATTTTTCACTCTAAGTCATATGTACAATATTATAAAGATCATCAGTAAAGGTTGGTGGTAGAGAGTGATGGATTGCAGCCTACAAATCAGTTATTAGTCATTAACAAAACTGGAGATTAATTTACCAGAATGCTTTCTAATCATCATCAATAGCATTGGAACTAAGAAATTTAAACTCCACTACCTCCATATGTGATATACTATGTGAGGTGACTTCCATAAAAATCCTAAGGTCACACATAATACTTTTATAAATGTAAACATCAAATAATTGTGTTCAGTGATTCTGTAAGTGTCAACATCAAGTCAGGTATGAAATAGAGAAATATATTTTTGTTCACTGCTGCCCTGAAGAATGGCATAATTGCAGAGACATCATTGCATGACATATCAATGTTGTCAAAAACTCAAATAGAAATAGATATTTGTAGACCCAAATTGATTCAAAACACACAATTTAACATTATCTATATTGTATTTTTTTGAAATTTAATTTGAGTTGTTAACCATTTCCCAATTATATTTTAATCTGATTTAGCCCTTCTTTAGAGTTTTACCATAGACTCACTGCTTGTGGGCAAGACTCAATACTTTTGCTATTGATACCAAGACTCCTTGCATTGTTTAATTAGCAGATGCTATTGTCAAGATTGCATATCTTGACTATAGGGCTTTCATAGTAAGAGTTATTTTTACTCAAAAAGATTGGCTTAGGGATCCACCTAAGAAAAGACAAATGGACAAAGGGCTCATTTTGCCCATATTATAGCATGCAGTTGGGTGGTTGGGTGATTGAACATATTCACAGATGCTATATATAGACTTGGTTGTAATATTGAGCAGGAGAGTAGTGTGGTCTGGATTCCATTTGATAAATATTGTAGCACCTCTGTTTAATGTTCTGATCATCTCTCAGTTGTAATTCTTCTCTGGGAGGAGGTTTCTTTTCTGTATAATCTTTTCCTCTATGAGCAGGTTTCTTGGGAGGCTTCTGGAGCCTCCAGCCAGCCTCTTCTTCTTCTTGAATCCTGGCTCTGAATCTCCTCCAGCTCTTGTCCTTTCCCAATCCAGACTGCTCTCCAGGCTCAATGTTGCCTCTTTTTATCCTCCCAGAGAATGGGCATGGGATAATGCAAGGGTTTCTGGGAAGAACCACTTCAACCAATGAGCTTGCTCCTCCTAGAATTCCTATGGTGTAAACTCCCTTTAAAGGCCCAAACCAAAGGTCTGAGCCAGAGAACTGTCAAGTCAACCTGAGTTCTCACCTTGTAATTGTCCAGACAACCTGAATTCTCACCTTGTCACTGTCCAGACAACCTGAGTTCTCACCTGGTAATCCTAACACCTCTGCTCCCCCTTTTAACTATAATGTTTTCTACTTCAAAGATCCCTATATTTTAAAACAAAAACTCTTTCAGCAATCCTTTGTTGTCAGTCAATTCTATATTATATTATATTATATGATCCCATACTATAAATCAGAAAGTTTGATTTCACAAGAATCAAAAATGTAGGTCAACCAAAGGCCAGTGGTACAATAGAAGGAAAACCATGTCCAGAGTAAGAAGATCTGGCTTCATAGCCTAAATCCAGTGTTTACTTCCTATAGGATATCTGTCAAGTCACAACCTCCCTGGGACTCAATTTTTTCAAAGGAAAAAGAAGATGACCCTTGAGATTTATGATGACATGACACTATGATGGGTATAAGCAGGCTGATGATAGAACAAATTCTAATAATTTTTCATCAGAGATAACAAAAATAATGGAGGATAGGTGTCATTGGAAAAGGAAGCAAGATGTCATGTAATTAAAATAATTAATTTACTTTATTTTATATTTTTTTAGTTACATTTATTTATTTATAATTTTTATATATTATATATATTTGATATATATATTTATGAATAAATATGATTATTTATATTTATATTGTATCTGTTACATATTGGATAAATATGACCAAACTATTGTATCAACAAAACAGAAAGAATGAGATGAAAGTTTTTAGCTTGCTATACTTGCTGAGAAACATGGATAAAATTGCAATAGAATGAGATAGCATAGATGATTGATCTGAATGGGTGGAGAAAATACTCATATCATTGAAATTATAGATCTATGGAATTGTTGAGGAGGTAGTATTTATCCAAAGAGGATATAGTAAATTTTGATGGGAAAAGGAAAAGTCCACCCTGATCTAAGAAGGTAGGAATCAAAATCCAGTACAAAGATGAAGAGAATATGTCTCTGTTTTAATCCTGGAGGACTCCAAAAGCAAAATGACCTAGACCCATCATGGATGAGAAAAAAATAAGAGCAATAAAGAACAAAAAACCTGCGTGTGAACCTTATTAGATTTAAAGTATATAAATTCATGGAATGTCAAATTTAGGGCAAATTACAAAATGGAGTATAGGTATATCATTCTAACTTTGAAATATACTTAAAATGCAAAAGTTGGATGGAAATATAATTAATGTTGGTGAAATATGACACCACATATTTACCCATACCTGGGAACCCAGGCCAATGTATTATTCATTATTAGGCTTATGGTTGTTGAACTAGGAAAAAAAAAAAAATTGATAATGGGAGATCACACTAAATGGAAGAAGAAATGGTTTCCTGTTGATGGCATTCTTGGTTTTCAGGTAACAGGCTATGAATTCAGCCTCTTCAATCTAGAATGGTACAAAAGTACATCCTTTACCTTTTTTTTCCTTTCTTTTTCTCAAAAATCAATAGGAAATAACCATAAGAACTGGGGCTGGGGTGGGGAGCTATTTGCTATCCATGGGGCAACTAGGTGATGCAAGCCCTCCTGCATGCCCTGGAGTCAAGAGGACCTGGCTTCAAATCCAATCTCACATATTTACTAGATGCATGATCCTGGGCAAATCTCTTACCTCTGTTTGACTCAGTTTCCTCAATTGTTAAATGAACTGGAGAAAGAAATGACAAATCATTGCAATATCAATGCAAAGAAAAGACAATTTCAGTATCTTTGCCAAAACAAAACAAACAAAAAAAAAAAAAAACAAATGCTTCAGTTGCCAAAAAAAATGCTTCAATTTCTAAGTAATTTCCCTTCACGAAGGGAGAAAATACCTGCTCAATGGTCCAAAGTTCTGTGTGTGTGTGTGTGTATGTGTATGTGTATAATTGGAATGCCCTAAGGGATGACACTAGAGTGTGCTAGCCACAACACTCACACATATACACATCTCTATATATATATATATACATGCCTATGTGTATTACTGTTTTAATACAGATTACTGGTTTGTCTCTAAGAATTTAATAGCCAAATATAATATTTCTATTTATTATAGATATTACACTCCTAGAGATAAATCAATAATCTATATAGCATGGAATATTGAAGACATTCAGTTTAATCTTTGATGACTTAGCATCTAGAACATAGAATTAGAACAAGAAGAAACTTTTGAAATCAGTTAATCTTACTCCTTTCCTTTGACACATGAGGAAATTGATATCTAGGGAGGTCTACAGATTTGCTCAAAATTAGATATATGATCAGGTTTGTCTTTTCCTTCTCATCTTGTAATTTCCCATCAGGATAATACCTGATTGAGAATAGAAAATTCAATGAAGAGACAGGAGTGAATTACCCACAATTGCTAATGTAAGAAAATTACTGGGAAGTTGTAAACACTCACACTAAATAAGATATTGAAAACCAGGAGACTGTATTGCTTACAATATGCACACCAGGATATCACAATGGACAGTAGAGAGTTGAAACAGAGAAGTGCTGAGTAGCAATTGCATGAATGGTAAGAGATTGTTTCTAGAAGAAGGCATAGGTGACCTTGAATCTTCATATGATCTATTTTGAAAGATGATTGTTTACAGCTGGAGTGGATATTGTAAAATTACTCCTCTTGTTTACCCATTATTTATTTTGTTTTATTTTATTTTATTTTGCTGAGGCAATTGGAATTAAGTGAGTTGCTCAGGGTCACATAGTTAGGAAGTATTAAGTGTCAGCAAGCAGATTTAAACTCAGGTCCTCCTGACGTCAGGGCTGGTGCTCTATCCACTATGCCACCCATTATTTTCAAAATGAAATGCAGAGATAGGTTTGCTGAAAAGGTCACTCCAGTGTATTTGGAAGTACTTATTGAAGACTGAGAGCAGGTGAAACCAATAATAATTTTTAAAATACCACCCAAAGTAATTCAGATGTACTACTTCACACACCTAAGATTGGCAAAGATGGCAAAAAAGAAAAATGATCTTTGTTGGAAAGGCTGTGGGAAAATATGCATATTAATGTATTGTTGGTGGAACAGCTATTCTGGAAAGCAACTTAGAATTATTCAAAAGTCACTAAATGATCCATTCCACTTGACCCAAGAATACCAATCCTAGGTTTATTCCCAAAAGAGGACAAAATAATAGGGAAAAGTCTTATGTATACAAAAATATTTACCATCATCCTTTGTAATTGAGTGACCAGATAAGACCAAAGAAATCATAAAATGCACAATGTGAATTTATAGTTTTTCTTAATAAGATCTTATAGATTTTGAAATAAGTCCCTATTTATTATTTCATTGAATCTTATTACTTTGATGGATACATGTGGATTTATCCCCATTTTAAATAAGGACAGAAGTGAATGACATCTTAGATAATGTCATACTTCTAAGAAGAGACAGAATCAGAATATAAATCTAAGTATTCTGACTTCACTAATTCCATGCCCAAATTGACTCTGCTACACCACCAGTGTAACCATTTCAGGTTAGGGCTGGATGATTCGTTTTATCTTCTTTGATTTTTTTTTTAATATTCCTTGAGATTCACAAAGAATATAGTCCTATTAATATGATCCATGATGAGGATAAATGCATTGTGAAGTGAACTGTTCATAATATATTGTTATATTGTGGTAGAACTCTTCCTGAAACATATTTTTTATTCATTTGAAAAGGTCTGTTATGTAATTTATTATCTTTAATGCAGAAATTTTAGGTACATTAGAAAATAATTCCCTCTCTCTTTGTCCTTCCTTACACTCCCCTTGACCAAAAGTTATCTGGATAGAGTCAAGTTACAAACCTTGGAAAGTCAATTTGACCTCTGGCAGTATTAGATTGAATCACATAAGTGTGCTGGGTTTTTATTCCTTTCTGAATCACCTATTTGTACCTGTGATTACACCAGATTGTTAGGACAGAGAGCAATGATCTATGTTCTCAGGGTTCAGTAAGTAGGTGGGTACCCTAGAAATTCTGCTTGATGCTTCAGTGCACATCCCCAAAGAATACGTCTACCTTTGTGCCATTAGATATACCCCGATGATAAATTGTAAAGGGTTTATTAAACAGCTAGCTACTCTGTGCCTTGCACCGTGCTAGAGGCTGGGAGTACTAATTATAAAAAGATAAATTAAATTTATCAGTTATCCGCTGAGAAGGAGCATGTTTTCACATGAAAATTTCTTGAAACATTGAATCTTGTCTATGAGACCAAGAGGGAAGGTTGAATCTGTGTTCAAGGCAAATAAACTTCCAATTTTACCACTTCCTTTTCATATTTATTCAGTCCACAAACAGTTGCAGGATTAGAAAGGAAGGATGTCATCTATAATTTAAAAAAAAATAGGATAAAGAATAAGGAGCCCTATTTCTGTTCCTTCTTCTGAGTCAGTGGTTATTGAAATGAGAACACATGTCCCATCTAAACTGAGGCCCTTTGAGGGAAATGGTGTGCAATTTGCCATCCAGGGCATTTCCTCTCAATGTCCCACATATACTGCTGCTATTGAATTCCTGATCATCACTATTGTTCCTTTTAGACAAAGTTCCTTGATTCTAGAACATTCCAACAGGGCTAAATTTCATCACACTATTTTTGGTAGCAAATATATCCTGTAGCATTGAGAGGGGTTCACTGACTGTTGAAGAATATAGCAAGTTTATTGGTTTCTTTGCCCAGAGGAATGGTTTTGGATTGCCCTTCAACCAAAAAATCCCTTGAAGCTCAATAGCAAATTAGTGGGAGAATAGCATTCTAGATTCTGTGATTTGGGGCTCAGTTTCCTTCTCTGTAAAATTACAAGGATGGATGGATTAGGTGATCTCTAAGGCCTTGTTTTATTCTGATAGCAGTGTGAGTAGTATGAATAGTACTGAACTTGCAACCAGGAAGAACTGAGGGCAAATCCTGCACCACGCACCCTCTTAATATGTATCTAGTCCTTGGTGTAGTTCCTAATACATAGAAGGCATATGATAAATGCTAGGTGAGTGATTGATCTTGTACAAGAGACTCAATCTCTTTTGCTCTTAGTTTCCTCATCTCTAAAATGGGCATAATGAGAGCAATTACCTCATAAGCTTGTTGTGTGAATCAAATGAGAAAGCATCTGTAAAAAACTTTGCAAAAGTTAATGTTACTCATTATTATTATCATTATCGTCATCATTTAATTCTTCTTATTATATCCCTAGTGGAACAACTCTGCACGCTAGAATGCTGCATTTATGCTTAAAGGGAACTCTTACAAAATTTACTGAGAACAGGTAATCCTAGTCAAAAAAAATTTTGAGGGGTTTCCTCTATTATCCAATGAAGTTTCTGACACTGTAAATAAATTCAGAAGCCATGCTGAAAGAAAAGGTTAATTCTGGCAATAATTTCTACATTGAGAGTTAAAGTTGCTGGTTTCCAGTCCTCTGAATCATTACAATTAATACTATGCAAGGAGAGTAATCATTTTTTTTAAATTTTGTTCATTACAAAGGACTATGGCACTGGGTGAGTTTTGGTCTGTGTCTTTTATTGAGTGCATCTTCCCTTTGACTTCTTTTTCATGTTCATTTGTGATTAACTAGCCATAATTTCTGCCTATTTGATTGGATCTCTCTTTTCTAAGAAGGTATATGGATAGCCCAGTCAGTGCTCACCAGCTACAAAGATTAAAAAATACTGGCAGATTATAAATCTCACCTGATTTAAAACTTAGTGAAGACCAGGAAAACCCACTGAAAGATCATTTGGGGAATGATAGAATGATTGATGAATGTACCTCTTTATTTCACAGAGATTCTATTTATTCCTGCAGTTAGCTCTATGGTCTTACTAATGACTAGAGTACTTGAAGTTGACTTTAGAATGGAATTGGTCATCTTTGTCTATTTCACTTTAAAATCATAAAGCCCATAATATTTTCAGACCATCCAGAATTATTCAATGGTCTAAGCTAAACTGCTTGCCTGATTAATAGTATATATGTAGACATGAGGCTTCTTTTTCCCAAGATAACCCAAAGTGTGTACCCATCATGGCAGGCAAGCAGGTGTTCATGTTTTGTACCCTTTTAAGATGAATGACCATGTTCTCTAAACAAAATGTATATCAACTGAGTGTGGAGATTTGTGTTTGTTCGTAAACTCTCAAGTCTGACTAAGAACAATAGGAGGCAAAGTATATTTTCCATTTAACATTAAATCCCTGTAGAGATCTAAATCATGGACAAAATCATCCCATAGACTTCCTGCTGTGGGAAATCTATGTGCTGTTTGCCTTGACTGGTATCCTAGTTGTTGTTGTTATTGTTTTTAAATAAAGCAAATGAAACAAGCCAGCTCATCATTATTAAGACATTTTGAGATATTGTTCCTTGCAAAATTATGTCACGTTTGGAAGTGGAGCTACCATCGTAGGTGTAATTTTCGGGGAGTAGTGGATTTATTATTGTAAAAAGTTAATTTTAAGTAGTTTTAAGGTTATTTGACAATGTCAGTTTATGGATCTAAAGGAGTTCCTGACAATTCTAAAGGTTTGTAGTGGATATTACTTTACAATCTACTCTGGTGGAAAAAGAAGCCACATCAGTAAGATAACAAACCCATTGATGTATTATAGCTAATACCTTAAAAGATATATAGCCATTTCATCTGTCTTTATGTTAACCACAGATCCAGCTATAGTGCATTTCAAAGTGAAACAAATGGTTCAATCATAAAGAAATCAATTGATGCCAAAGATAAAATGTTGTCATTCACAGACATATAAGGACTTTTCAGGCTAAGTGTGTTGACAATTGACTAATAATTTTAACATTCAGACTCCACATTTTTTTGGATATTTGCTTTAGTGAAGGAAGATGCCTAATTTTATAGGGATAATTATTTAAGTCCATAGAAGTAGTTTTTGAAACACTGTTGGAGCTTCCATTTTTGACTTTGGACATGGTTGGAATATTCTACAATGATGATTTGATAGTCACACCAGGGAATATGTATTTTAAAATTATAGACTTAAGTGTCACATATAGTTATTATCAGGAGAATCTGAAGGTGAAACTGATGAGGTTATATTACTAAAGAGTGAAAAGGATGAGAAACTTCTCCATTCATGTGGAATATTTGTAGTCAGGTAATGGAGGAAAGGAATTTGCTTAGAGGGAAAGAAAACTTGAACACTCATCATTTACTGAAGATTGAAAAGGAGGGCGTTCTGTATTGGGTGTTCTCACAAACAGATAATGAATGAAAACTGCTTCCAAAGATGCATAAAGATATGGCAAACTTTATAAGCTGAAGAACAAGATTATATACCATATACATGGCTAAGAAAATGGAACTCATAAAATGAAGTAACAGCTAATGTTACTGGCCAATACACTGAGAAGAAAAGGGACAAGGGAATAACTACTGGAGCTACAAGAAAATAACTCCATAGCCCTAGCATGCATTTTAGAATAACCCATTTTAGCATAGCCTAGTTGCTTAATGATGAAGATAGTATCAAAAACTATATGATTTGGACCATAAAAAGCTGAAGCCTGATGGGAGGTTTGTCCCAAGGATCTGAAATAACAATAAAAGAAATAATAATAATAATAACAACAATAATAACATTTATAAATTCTTAAATGTTTTCAAAGTGCTTTATAAGTATTATCTCATTTGATCCTCACAACAACCTTGGGAGGCAGGTGCCATTATTATCATCTCCATTTTACAAATGAGGAAATCGAAGCAAAAAGAGTGGTTAAGTAGCCTGCTTAGAGCTGCATATATAGTATTTATCTAAATTTGGATTTGAACTTCAGTCTTCTTAACTTCAAGTCTAATGCTCCATCCACTGTACCATTTAGCTGAAAGCGAAATGTCAGCAATAGTACCATAGTGGAGTGTTTCATTCCCTTCTAGCATCTATAATCTTGTCATCTGACCCCCATTTTGACAACAGCAGTCCATCACTTGGAGGAGTAGAAAATCCACATTCTCCCAAGGAATGTTTTTTGTTCCTGGCAGGTATATCTTAGGTGAGCTCCCAACCCCACTTCATTCTCATCTCTTTCTACACTCACATTTTTGGTCCAAGTACAAATATTTTATTTTATGGTTCAGTGTTTTACTATACTATTCCCCCTTTTCTGTAGCCTCAATTCATTTTTTTTTTTTACTATTATTTGTATGCATAAGAGCATACACGAGCAAGTCACCTACTTATGAAACTAATCCTTCACAGCCTCAGTTATTTAATACATGGGATAATAATAACTGCACTATACTGTCTGGTTTTGTTTCTTTTCATTTTTGTTTTGTTTTTGAGTAAAGTGCTTTGTAAACTTTTAATCACTAATAAACATGCATAGTGATGTTATTGGTTGCTGCTGCTGCTGCTGCTGCTGCTATTGAAATGCTGAACATGATAGTGTCCCATTTTTATCACCAATACTCTAATCAACCTTAGACATAATTACAGAATTTATTTTTGACTCTTTTATCCCTTGATGGGATAACAAACTGAATTCTTGAGAAATAATTTTAGAAAGGCAAGAAAAAAAACCTGAACAATTTAATGGTATATGAAATTACAATACTGAAGAAAAACTAGAAATTAACTGGCATTCACTTTAAATTGGTCATTTAAACCAATGAGAGTTGAATTTGAAGAATTATGCCAATAAATACTCAGGGAAATACTACTATTGGTTGAAAATGAAGTGTGATAGTAAACTTAGGTGACTGATTTTTTTTCCTATGACATGGAGATTATTAAAAAAATATTTTGAATAATTGTAAATTTGGAGTAAGAAAGTGTAGAGCTGACCCAGGTAAACTGCTTTGAAGTAGATACCACTCATTTGATTATATAAGTTCTCATATCAGAATAACAAAAATAATAAATATATAAAAAAGTAAAAATAAAATAAAGCCAAGCTTATTATATAACATTCACATATGTAATTATTGTATCTATACAGTAGTAATTTTTACTTTTCCTTGATTATATCTTTAGCTTTTAATTTAATCTTAAGATTTTATTGTTATGATTTTTTAATGAACACTTCACATTTTGAACTTTTTATTTTGTTTCTAAATGTTAAAATGAATGGCCTTGAGGAGAATTACTATTTTTTCCTCTCAGATTATAGAAGTAGTTGAAGAGAAGAAACTGGTCATAGAATCCATACATTTGGACTTTTTATCTCAACTTAGATATTTACCAGCTGCGTGATCATGGATCATTTAATCTCTAGAAACGTCAATTTCTACAGCTTTAAAGTAGAGATTGTAATGTAAATACTTCAGAGTTGTTATAAGGAATGTACTTTGCACAATTCAAAGTACTGAATGTATGATATTATTTTTCCATTTCACCAAGCAAAAGATTTATGTACATTTTTATTCATAAACATACATAATTATGCACACATGTGTATTGCACACCTGTATAAATGTTAAGAAGAATATGGATAGACTACCCCATATATATGTTTGCTCACATGTGTGTCACATATGTATATATGTTTCTGCATATATGTATTGGAACTGTGGTTTCCATTGGTACAGGAGTTCCCAAGAAGAAGCATTCTTTTTCAATGAAGGTTAGCATCTTTTCTACACCCTATAGTCTTGATCCTGAGAGATGACCTTGGTTTCTGATAAATAGCAGTTTCATTACTCTGAAGAAGTCACTTAAACTTGTTGTACCTCAGGCAATCAGGACTCTAAGTTGCAGAAAAAAACACCAATCTTCATCAGCATATTTGTACAAAGTTGTACACATATGTACACACATATAAACATGTATAGATATATGTGTACATATTTATAGGTATAGATAGATCTGATTATGTATATCCTTATCTCAATAAATACACAGAGCACAGACTTCTCAATTGAATTAATAATAGTGGGTACAAAAATACTTTATCAACTTAGAATCAGTGAAGGCTATTGTGTGAAATAAAATGAATTCACAAAGAATGTTTGTTGGGATTGGCTGAATAAAATCAATCATATCATATGACTATTGTATAAAATAGCATATCAATTGGGAACCTAAGATATTTGGGTTTCTAAGAGCCAAAAGGAGATAATAAGGAGTCAAAGTAAGCCCCAGGGATGGGGTTGAAGGAAGGAGAAAGAACCTCTGTCACTTTCCCACCTCCATCCTCAGACTTGATCAAAGGAGCACATTGGGAATTTTCTTAGAATGGGGAATTTACACTTTACTGGCAGCTAAAAAACAGAACAAATGAAATAATATTTGAGAAATATTATTCTAGATGTGTGAAGCATGAGGTAATTCCTTAGAGATGTCCTGCTGATTTCATAATTTCTGAAGACAAAAGGGGTTAAAAACTAGTCATACTTTGAGATTTAACAGGAATAGTCTTTGTAATTTTCATTACATCAAGTAAAAAATCTTTGGGGATAAAAAAAATCTCCTGTGGTCTGGTTAAATCATTGTATAGGATAGATTTTGAAGGTCTGTCACCATCTGGAAACGGAAGGCTCTTTCTCTCCAGAGTATAATACTGGGCAATTATAGCCCTCACAGGGGAAGAAGATTAATGATCTCTTTGAAGCCTCTGGCAGTGACTTCTGTCTGATTTAGGGCAACAGCAGAACTTAGTCAAGTGAGAGAGTTCAAAGAGGACTGAACTTGTGGACAAGGGTTAGCATTGAACAGATTGTCCACCTTCATTCTGTCTTGATATTTATCACTGAATAGCATACCAAGAAGCAAAGAATCAGTAGAACTGGGTTCCTTTCCTCTTAGCAACTGCATCTCATAGTTCATTATCTCTGTTAAGAGCATATAAAATCATGAAAATAAGCAGAGCTCTCTACTTTTATCTCCTTGCAGATGGGGACACAAGAAGTTAGTTACTGGGAATTGCCTCTTAATCTGAATGAACCTATTGTACATCCTATAATAAATTGGCAGGATGATTTTGAGTACCCAGGCCAATCCAGCCTGCCAATTGCTGAGCTATCCAATAGCAAATCAAAAAATTCCAAACTATCTTCTACTTTGATATCAACTTTTTTCTAAGATTAAAAAGGGGAGGGGGGAATGAAATAATTTCCAGATTAAGTTCCTAATAAAAATTTAGATTTTTTTGAGATAGCAATATTATCTATTCAAAAAGGCAATTAAATTATTGTATATATATTTACCTTTTCCAAATATATTTCTTCATTTCTGTAATTTGGTACAAGCCTAACTAATCTTGAGCTTGAAAAAAAAGGTTGATTTCATGATTACTAGTTTGAGACAAAAAGAAATTTCATTCCATGTCCATATTAAGCTAGCCTTATATTATACTTCAGAATTTAGGTCTTATAAGACTCTCAAAATTGTACTTTTCCAAATTTTTTCTCTCACTGCTAATTTAGTTTCCCAGAGCAAGGCTAAAATTATACTATTTCCTCAGGGTTCCAGAGCATATACCTGAGAGGTTGGGTATCTTTTTCTAATATATTTAACTTGATCCCATCCCAATTTGTTCCTTCCAATAACAGTGAGTAGTTTTCTTTTCAACCAGTTTTAATAACTAACCAGTACTAGTTATTGCTATCAATCATTTGTTTCAATTACATCTGACTCTTTATGACTCCATTGGGACTTTTCATGGCAAAGACACTGGAGAATGAGAAAACTGAGGTAAATAAGACTAAATGAGTTGCCTAGTGTCGCATGGCAAGTAAGTGTCTAAGGCCATATTTGAACTTAAGTCTTCCTAACTCCACCCCCAGAGCACCACCCAATGTGCTGCTTACCTGCCCAGTTATCCTCTCTTATAGGAAATCAGTAACATTGATTAGTGCCCCAGTATCATTCAACCAATCACTTTGCTTTTACAAAAGGAATAGTTACCAAAAAGATATAACAAAACAGAAGTACCAACCCAGTGCTTTGATGGTGGGGTATATTTTGCCTTTTACCACCCTTAGTCCCTGTGAATTTAAAGAGGTATCAATAAAATATTAATTCCAAATGTATTTATGAGTATAGCATAGCAGTGAACAAATCTTTCTCTTGCCTGTAGAAATCATCTTGGTGGTGATATATTGTTGGCCTGGATTAAACAGATTACCGCCATTTTGAACATCACTGATCTCAATTGCTTAAAATCTCTGATATGGACTCTAGTACTTAAGCTCCTAGTACTTTTCTGAACTTGGGTAGTCCACAAAGTCCTCTCTCAGTCTTCTATGTTCCATATTGCTTCACCAAAAGCATGAAAAAATAGACACACGGACAAAAGCAACATTCAAACTATGTGTATGGGATAGATAAGATGTCCTACATCATGGTAGAGAGAATAGACCTCTTATATTCTTCCCATCCAGAAAAAATACAGCAGTTATTACATTCTTAAAAAATTCAGCTAAAGAGGAAGAAGAAAAAGGTCACATTATTGATGGCCTTTTGTGAACATTTTCAGTTCTGGCTTAGAAGCCAATCAAATCCCCTCCCTACCCCTTTTCTTTAGTAGTTGATATGTGGACAGGGAATATTCATAGAAAAAACTGAATTTTCTAAAGTGGAAATCCAGATCTTTCATTAGCTATGTCCAGAACCAGACTCACCAAAAATCTATATACTCCTAGGAATGGCCCCTAATGGTCTAATTTCTTATTAAATACAGCTTCCAAATATACAGTACAGTAAATGATGGTATATTATAAACATTCTATAATTCACAGCAGAATTTTGCTACTTCTAATAGTGAAGGCTTGAAATATTGGAATCTTATTTGATTTATATTAAAAATGGCAAAGAAATACAGAATCTCAAAAATCTCTGGAATTGTCAAGTCCATACAATCAACACGTATTAAGTAATTACTATGTTACAGCTACTGATCTGGGGATTGGGGAAAGAAATATAATGTATGAAATATTCATTTATCTCAAGTAGCTTACCTTCTAATGAGGGAAAAAACAAGAACTTTTGCAAGAATATAAAGAGTAAAAAGAAAAATTTGAAAAAAAATAGACACAAATCAATAAAAAAAGATTATCATCAGGGAGGGCACTAGTATTTGACTGTATCAATAAAGGATTCATATGAAGAGTGATGTTTGAACTATTTTTTTTAAAAGAGTGATATTAGAGGAGGAAGTGAATTTAGGTATGGGGGATAGGTAGTACCGGGGAAAAATGTTAGGAGATGAAATGTGTGTATGACAAACAGAAAGAAATGGTAGAGTTTGATAGGGGGAATAATGTTTAATAAGACTGGAAAGGTAGGTTATGACAAAGTTACAATGGCTTCACAATTTTGTATTTGATTCTAGATATAATAGAACCTACAGGGACTTATTAGACAGATCTAATATGGTTAGATCTATGTTTAAAGAAAATCACTTTGGCAAGAATGTAAAGGATCAAATATTGTGGAGAGAAAGTTGAGGCAAGGAAACAAATGAGACTATAGTAATAATCTAGGTGAAAGGAATTGAGAGTGATTTAAAATGGCAATTGTAGGAGTAGGGGACAATGGTCAGATGCAAGAAATACTATGGAAATAAAAACAACAAGATTTGGCTACTCTGTAAAGATGTGGTGTATGAAAAAGTGAGGAAACAAAGATAACACCAAGGTTATAAGCATTGAAGAATGCAGAAATGGTGGTGACTTTAAGAGAAATAAAGAATTTTGGAACAAGACTTTTGTGGGAAAGGGAAAAGGAGGAGATAATTCATTCTATTTTGGACATGTTAAGTTTGTAATGTCTCCAAGATATCTGGTTTAAGATATGCAGTAGACATTTGATGATATGAGATTGAAGTTCAAAGGAGAGCCTAGAGATGAATATGTAAAGATTTTTTTTTTTTAATCCTAAGATCTATGGATATCTTGGACTGTGGTTAGATTTCAGGGTGTCTGTGAATTTGGATAAGAAATAATTATATCTTTATTCTAATTAACTTTTTACATTCCTTTGGAGTCTTCTGCATTTATGGTATTAAAAATATTTCTGAGATTGCTAAAGGATCCCATGGGACAAAAAAAAAGTTTAAAGATTCTTGATTTAGACATAGCAATTACCATCATAGGAATGGTGATAATTAAATTCTTGGCAGTTGATGAGAGAAAGCAAGAGGGAGGGAAAGAAAGGGAAAGAGAGAGAGAGAAGGAGAGATAGCAAGAGAGATAGATAGATAGACAGACAGAGAGGTAGAGAGAGAGGGAGAGATACCAAGAGAGACAAAGAGAAACAGAGAGAGAGAGACAGAGAGAGAGAGACAGAGAGGGAAAGAGAGACAGAGACAGAGACACAGAAAAACATACACACAGAAAAATTAGAGACATGAGTAGTGAGGACTACAATAGGACTTAGAGCCCAGGGGACCATGCATAGTTAGGGTACAGGATCAGATGAAGAATCATCTATTGTTGCTGTTTCTCCTTTGTTCTTATAGAGGATGTGATATTAAGGATTTAATGTGTGTGTAAGTGAATTGGATTTAGGTGAGAATGGACTGTGGAAAATCACCAATCTCATTTCTCCTCCAGAGCAGTCCAGTGAAGATATATACATCAGGATGACTGGAAATGCCCTGGATGAACCATTAAAGGTGTTTGAAAGTTAGTTGGAGAATCAAGAAGAGAATTGTAAAGGTGAGATTATTTCTAGGAGGAACATATAGTCCAACATGTCCAATGCAGAAGCAAATAGATTAATATGGATGGTGAATGGAAAAAAAAAAAAAAAAAAGATCAGTAAGTTTGACAATTAAGAGATCATTGGTCAACTTTTCCTTCTTCAACACATCTGAGAAGTGTTTCTCAAATAAGGGGAAGCTCAGTGAATTGCTCATTAATTTATGAAATCATGAAATGGAGCAGGTAAGGCTTTCCAAGAAAGACCATGATGGCAGCAGGAAAGGAGGTTGCAAACAAATTTTGAAATAGCACAGAAGCTGTAGGGTAGGTAAAGAAAGTATAGGGAAAAGTGATGAGAAGAACTCAGATGCAAGACTCCTTGGGATCAGTGATAGAGTGGTAGTAAAAGGCAGACATAATGAAGAAGTTGATAGGGAAGGGGAGAGACACAGAGAATCATCTGTGTAACCATAGATTAAAGTTGGGAGCACTAGGCTTCATGGACCCAGTGAGATGGAAGAGTGCTCAAGAGGCGGGAATTTGAGGTCTCATTTTTAGAGAATTTTCTGGGCAAACAGACTAATTCTTATCTGTACACCTTATCGTTAGTTCATTAATATATCAAGATCATCTCAAAATTTTAAGGTTACATGTCCATGTGATCTCAAATTTATTTATACTATTTGGTCTTTTGTTGGTCTTACTGTGGAATTTATCTGAGATTTACATATCATAGGACAAAAAGACCCTGACAGTAAAACTAGATTTTTTGTTGTTGTTGTTACTATAACCGTATGCAAATTATGTTCCTTTGATCTTTGGAACAGACTGTATATGACTTTTAAATTCCTCTTTGCAATCTTGCTTTCTGTGATTGCTACTATGAACTAGCTACTTATAAACATATTCATTGTATTAACTAGAAGTATGGAGATTATAGTCAGGGAAACCAAAGCCAGATGCAATGTTAATACACCTCTTCTCCACAGGCTAAAATAGCACATATTAAAGAATACCATTAGAATGGTATATTACTCTAAAACCCTTGTTCTCACCTGCATTAGAAACCTTTCTCTGTTAACAAAACAAAACCATGTTCTTAGAGTAAATTAGTTGAAAGTTCAAAGAACAATTCTATTCTTTTTGAGAATGGGATTGAGGAAGTGGGCAGGCAAGGGCAGGAGGGTGGAGCATTGACTCTTCCACTTATGAACAGTGCTCTTTTTCTCTGTCCCTTGACTGGATTAGGATAATGATCAGAAGAAGAGAAGGAAGGATACTTTTAATTAATTAAAAAAATTAGAAGTTTCCCTCCAGTTCACCTTTGATCAAGTTAAAATAAGAATCCTTTGAGAGAGTTATCAAAGAGGAATAGAATGGTTTAAAGAAAAGCATTTTTGATGATGTAATGACATTTTGAATTACTATTTTTATGAGATAATAATCACATCTTATCCTTGAACTCAACTGACTGATTTTTTATTGCATGACAAGATTATAAATTATAATTTCAAAATAGTTTATATTAAAATGATTTCATAGGGCCAATTTTCAACTCTGTCTCTCTGAATCTCTGTCTCTCTGTCTTTCTGTCTCTCTGTATATGTGTGTGTCTCTCTCTGTGTCTGTCTCTGTCTCTCTGTCTCACACACACACACACACACACACACACACACACACACACACACACACACACACACACAGAGAGTTAATTTAATTAATAAAACTGTTTCTCATAAGCTGAGTCAAAAATGCAGAGTATATTATTTTCTTCCACTGGTGGAAACCATTGTTTCAGGAGGGAATTCTTGTGGTAAACCTATACATTTCCACATTCTCTCAGAAAACATTGTCAGTAAATCAGATATCCCATAAAGGAACATTTTCAGGGCTCTTCAACTTGGTTTTCTAGGCTTGATGAACAAAAGCAAAGGTAGCTAGGAGTATCTTTGTGAACTCCTTAAGTAACTAGTGTATCAATTCTTTGTTAGCCATTTTTGTTCTCTTCCTTCCAGTCCAAAGATCATTCATGATGGTAGAGAGAATAAAATTAAATCAGATAGAACCAAGTCTGCTTTCTCTCCACTATACAGGATCCATTTTCATATCTACCAAGGTCAGCATTTTCCTACTTTGAGATTTCTCTTTTCCCTAATATAGCTAAGCAAATAAATCACACTTTCCATATTATAATTAAGCAATCAGTTTTTTAATGCTTTGAGGAAAGATACACTTTCATGTCAGACGGAATGGAAAACTGGATGGAGATCATGGAGATCATTTGGAAGGGCTAGGACATTCTAATTAATTCAGGTTTTATAGTTTTGAGTAATCCCAATGAGGAAGAAAAAGATGAAAACAAAAAAAATAATATTTCTTCTGGAGTGCACAGCTTTTAAAAGGATGGAAAAAAATGTAGAAGGAAGTATATATTATCAAGAATAGAGATAAAATGGAATCATGAACTAATGATCTAATGATCAATGCTAGGGAAGAAAAACAAACTCATAATAAACTAAGGATTTTCAGATAAATAAAAAAAAATAAAATAAAAACAACATTTTATTCTCTCTTCAGAACTGGAAAATGGAGAAAGACTCTCCTTGGGGAAAATGGTATGATGTTATTATATCATGTTAACCTGACAGAGTGAAAGCAAAATGAGTGAATTCCCATTTTTGTCCGTTTTTTTTTTTTTTTTTAACCAGATTAATCTTAAAAAACTAGAAATGGTGGAACAATTTTTATTTATTTTTTTCCTGAAGCAATTGGGGGTAAGGGATTTGCCCAGCTTCACATAACTAGTAAGTATTAAATGTCTGAGGTGAGATTTGTATTCCTGACTCTGGGGACAGTGCTCTATTGACTACTATCTAGATGAGCCTTGAAATAACTATTGTTAAGTGGGAACAAAGCAAGAAGATGGATTAAAACATAGTTAAGAAACAGGTAACTATCTTAAATGAGATCAAGTGAATTGGCCCTACTGAATTGTGACCAGGTGTACTAGATGAACTTCTAGAAGTCACAAGAGCTAAATTCAAATCCAGACTCAAAACTTTGCATGTTGTGATCCTGGGAAAATTACCTTTTTTTTTTTTTTTTTAATTTACTTTTTTCAGCCTTAGTTCCCTCAACTGTAAAATGGGAATAATGATAGAATGTGTTTCATAAGACTGAAGAGAAAATGAAAATATGTGTACATATTTATAACTATGTATCTATATATCTATCTATATCTACATCTATCTATCTATTTACATATAGATAGATAGATGTAGATATATATACATACACAATCATATACCCTCACACATATATTCTCTCTTTTTGAAGACCATTGGCTATTATTAATATAACATATGATCACTTATTGGACAACCATTGGAGAAATTTTGGCAAACATGAAATCCCAGAAAACTGAAGGAGAATAAATGCCCCAATTTTCAAATAAGAAGGAAAACAGATTCTGGAAACTATAGGATGGTGAAATTAATGCTTCCTTTCAGCAAATTTCAGCATGGATTTACTAAAAATGTCATAACCAGATTTCTCTGGTATTGATCAGGCTCCTAGCCTGCTAGAATTGGGTGATTAATATCAATACATTTGGCATATAATGTTTTTATCAAGGCACTGCACTAAGTCTTTCATGATGAAACCAGATTATGTTATAATTAATGTTATGAAGAGATCTAGGAGTCAGAAGACACAGATTCTGTTCTTAACTCATCTCTTGATATGCTGTATGATTATGAGCAAATTATTTACATTCTCTATCAAACTGTCCATATTGATAAAAATAAGGGGTGAGAAGAACAAGGTCTTATCCAGGTTTAGGAATCTATGACTGGTGTTCTGAACAAAATAGATGGATATAGACTAAGTTATAGTTTGTAGATTATTTTAGTAAGTAAAATGTATCTCTTTATTCACGAGAGTACTGAATCAACAACTACTTAGATTTTGAATCAACTTAAAAACCTGGCTATCAATTCACAACACCATAAATAGTAGATGATAAGGGGTGGTATTCTCTCGTCTGCTAGAGCTTATAGGCTTTAAATTTTTTTTTTTCCAATTAACAAAAAGTTTTTGTTGTTGTTGTTTTTTTTTTTTCCCATCTCACCCATCTCTCCTATACTCACCAAGAAAAAGAAAACTCTTGTAACAAATATGTATATCCAGGGAAACAAATTCCTATATCATCTCTGTCTAATATATTTATATATCTCATCAGGTATTCCAACCCATCACCTCTCAATGAAGAGATAGATTGCATTCTGTCCTCCAGAATAGTGGTTAGTAATCACCTTGATTAGAGTTCTTCAGCCCTTCAATGATATAGTAGTTGTTATTTCAATGATGTTATTGTGTAATTTTTTTTCCTGGTTTTTCAGAGTATGTAATATACATCTATAATTTGAGAAAATGACATATTAGAGATTCCAGCACATGTAAAACCCTTTCCTGCTACTTTTTCAGTCAGTTTATACCTTACTCCGCATCATGTACTCTTTTTAATCCAGTGAACAGCATCATGGTTTTTCCATTCTAATCTAATCCAACAAACATTCATTTTTGTCATTTGCTCAAATGTGTCAGACATCTTGTTAAGGACAGGAGATGCAACTAATAAAAAAAAAAAATATATATATATATAGTTCCTGGCCTCTGGCCTCAATGAGGTCAAGGATTTGCCCCTGGTATGTTCTGAAGGGCAAAGGGAGAATCTTTTGCACGAAGTTAAAATCTGGCAGGGCAGCAGATGTAAAATGTAAAGGACAAACTGTTCCATTTTTTTCAGCTTCTGGCATTTTCTTTTGCTTCTCCCTACCTGGCTTCTTTTAAATCCCAAATAAAATCCCTCTTTCTAAAGAAAGCCTTACCCAACTCCTCTTAATTCCAGTGCTAAAGCTCTGTTAATTACTTTCTATTTTTCTTGCATAAAGCTTGCTTTGTATATATCTGCTTGCATGTCCCTTCCCCCATTTTTAGATTGTAAGCTTCTTGAGGAAAGGGACTGTGTTTTGCCTTTTTATTGTATCCCTAGTGCTTAGCAAGGTGCCTAGAACATAGTAGGTGCTTCATAAATGTTTGATTGATTAATCACCAGCAATTGGTTAGATTAATTGCTGACTTTTATAGTCAGATGTCTGATCTGTATTCTGATGGGCTGAGAGAAGAAAAGGAAGGCTGATGTTTCTGGGACAAAACTACCTCACATGGAATGAGATTTTTCACAAATGTATGTGCTCTTGTCCCTTCAAAAATTCCAGGGGCATTCAAGTGGCATTGTTACTTGGTAAGAACATACTCAGTGCATCTTATCAACATATTCCAACATATTAATCTCTGTGGTTAAAAAACTAATGGTACAATGGAGGTGAGGAAAAGACACTGGATTTTAAGTCAGAGGATCTTGTTGCGGGTGTAGCCCCTTTAAGATTCCTTGTCTGATCTACCTTTGATACAAGATCTGGTCAAACTAGTTTGGGCTTGTACCCAGCTCCCCCACTGGATCTGAGCTGGCTTGGATAAAGCCTGCCAAAAAATCTGGCCTTCAAGGAATTAACCTGAGCTCTCCCCATTGCTTCTTCAAGCAGATAAAAAGAGCAAAGCTAGAATAATCTTTGGTCAGAGATTTGAAAGATGCCAGCCAAGATGTTTGCATCAGAGATTCTCTGTCCCCACTGCTTTTGGCATATATCTTCCTCTATCTAATGCCTTTTACTAACCAGACCTTAACCTTGCTTCCAAACCTGGCAATAAACATCTTTTTACCCATCTAGGTTTTAGGGCTGTAAATTCATTTACAGGGGACTCTCTCCACCACTAGACCTGATTTAACTTTGTATCCTTGCGCCGAATCCTAAGGGGTTGCAGGGGAGCTCCATGTGACTCCCTGTACCCCGAATCCTGCCACTAGACCTTAATTAATCCTATTGAGGTATATACCTCATTATTAGGTATTTACCTCATCATTTTGAGGTTCCCTATTACCTCATCAGATCTGGGTACCAAACCTAAATTTGTCACCAATGTGATATTGGGCAAATCATTTAGCTTCTCTTGGACTCAGTTTCCTCATTTATAAAGTGAGAAAATCAGATTCAATGACCTCTAAGTTCTCCTCTAGGTCTAAATCTATAATCTTATGAAGTGAAAATACCTTGAAAAAGGTTTTGTATATGATTAACTGAAACTATTTTCAAAGTTTTATAGTACCGTGTTTCCCCGATAATAAGACCTATCCTGAAAATAAGACACCCACATACTCTTTAATATTCCGCTAAAATAAGCCCTCCCCCGAAAATAAGCCCTATCGAACTTACTATGAAAACGGTCATCATGGTGATCCCCTGCGCTATATGCTGCGTAGCGGTACCTTCAGTAAGCAGCGCCGCCCTCCCCTCCCGGGTGAAACGCACGTCGCGCTCCGAGCTGCATCCAATCAGAGCTGCAGCAGTGAGCGCGTCATCCTCTTCTTCCCTGGTGATTTGCTTGCTGGCGCTACTGAGAGCAGCGCCGCGGAGTAGAGCTGAGACAGGACCATCTAAAAACTCGGTAAGTTCAGTAAGCGATGGAGAATAAAATAAGCACTCAGGGGGCATGATGGAGGCTAAAAGGGGCATGATGGAGGCTAAAATGGGCATGATGGAGGATAAAAGGGGCATGATGGAGGCTAAAATGGGCATGATGGAGGATAAAAGGGGCATGATGGAGGATAAAATAAGCCCTCCCCTGAAAATAAGCCCTCTGGTGTTTTTTAGTCCCCAAAAAATAATAAGACAGTGTCTTATTATCGGGGAAACACGGTATGTAATGTTGAAGGGTTGTATCCAATCTAACTTTAGCATAGCAAAGGGTTACACTGTAAATCTGTAGTGAAGGCCAGATTTTCATTAGCAAAACAAAAGCATAAACAAGATAATTTTTTTGATAGTTTGGGGCTGGAATAAATAGCATTTAGTCCTGAAATATTGTAGTGATTTAGCCAATCTGGGCACAACATTGATTCAGTTTCCTGGCTCTCAAGTCCATAGAGAATGGACTTTATAGAAGATTCAGTTCTTTTATTTGAACTATAAACTTGAGTACTTTGATCCTTATTGACTGTAAGTATTTTCATTGCTACTGACAGTACCCTGGTCACCAATAAAAACACACACACAGTTTCAAGTAACTTCCTGGCAGTCTACCCTAATTCTTTATCTAAATCAGTTCCAATTCAAGTCAAAAAACATTAGATATCCATTATATGCAAAGCATTTTACTTGGTTCTAGAGAGCAAAAGACACAGAAATGAATCATTCCCTGTCCTCTAGTAGCTTACAATCTGATATTTGATCACTTAGGAAAACAAAGCCAAAATGAAAAAGATAGTCATTGACCCTGGAACAATCTCCAATGTGAGTCCTTGTCCCTACAAAATGCATCCTTGGAATAGAGGAGTAAAGCAGAACTCATCCTCAACCCTAATCATTTAATACATGTTCAAAATAAACTACCAAGGGAGGCAACGAGAGATACCCAACTGGAATCTGTTTTTTTCTTTTAAATGCCCCCGGCTTCCTATCTTTACTCTGTGGTAAAAGAAGACTATAGGGTTTGCCATATTACATGAAAATGTCAAGTTTTTTCAGCCTGGGTCACTACATTTTTTAAAAGGGATAGAGCACTGAACCTGGAATCAGAAGTAACTGAGTTCAACTCTGACCTTCAACACTTAATTAGCTGTATGACCCTGGGCAAATAATTTTAATCTTTTTTTTTTTTTAACCTCAGTTTTCTCAACAGAAAAATGGGAATAATAATAGCATCTATACCCTTCATGATTTTTTGTGAGAATTAAATGAGATAATATTTATAAAATTACTAAGTACTGTGTCTGTAATATAGTAGATGATGAGGTCAGTGTCAAATGATGGGATTCAGGTAGCAATTTCTAATTCTAACACAAGATGCAAGGCACATGTGAAGAATTCACAATAGCTTTCTCTTTGTCAAAAGGAATCTTTATTTATTAGAAATTATGGAGAAAAGGTAAAATAAGACAACAGAAGTGGGTAATATGAAATAGATTCAGGAGAGAGCAAATAGTTAGCAAGAAAAGGGGTTTTAGCAATTAACAAGGGAAAAGACAAGTTTCTTAGTGGAACTCAAGATTAACCAGGAGAAGAGAATACTCTATGAGGTGGGACCATAGCATTAACTGACAGACTAAATCTATAGCAGAGTTTAGCAGAATAATCCCAAAACGGCTAGCAAGAGAAGGGGATTGTATAATTTATTGGAGGGCTAAACCTACGAGGGATTTAATATCCTAAAAGAATTGGCTATAAAAAGAAGAAAGACACTATGAGTAATGGAGGAGAAGATGAGGAGAAAAAAAAAAAAAAAAAAACAGGAGGTAGAATGTTGGGGTGGAATTCCTCGAAAAGGGATTTTGCAAAGATGGAGTAAACCATGGTCAGATTTATAAGGAAAATTTAATCTCAGAGGTTAACTTGGCTTTCTGATTGGGCATAGTAAGGCTGGGTTTCTCAAGACTTCCAAGTGATCTGTAAGGGTGAACTGATCCCCATCAATGCCCTTCCCTATTTGCCTCAGGGAATATTATAATCTTATCGGTACATCAGGCTTTCTCTGCCCACCCCGCCTAGTTACTCAGAATTTCATCAGTAGACACACATAAATGCTTATTCCTTTCCCTTTTTTCTTCCTACATAGTTCACTATGGCTAGAAAATGTAATAGAATATATTTGATGGCAGGTGCTCCCATAGGTCAATTCTACCACTGCTACTCCAATTAAAATGTACTTACATGGTGCGTTTAGGGATTATTTTATTACTACTTTCTTAGTAGCCTGTCTCCATGCCAGTCCTGCTTTCTTATCTCTTTTTTGTGATTCTCTTAGAGCCACTTTCTGAGTTTGATTTCCTTTTTAAAAAGGAGTGTGATCTTCAGGAGGCACTATAAAAATAGAATATTCAGAGGTAAGAAGATGTCTGGAAGGATTCTAAGTTTCATTAGCAAATTAGCAGGGCTGTGGGGTGGCCAAGTGGATAGATACCTGGTCTTGAAATTAGGAGAACCTGAATTAAAATATGACCTTAGAGACTTACCAGATGTATTACTATGGGCAAGTCATTTGATTCTGTTTTCCTTAGTTCTTCATCTGTAAAATGAGCTGCAGAAGCAAATGGCAAACCACTCTAGTATTTTTGCCAAGAAACTCCCAAATGGGGCCAGAGAGAGTAGATTTAAAAATAGAGATTCATTTATCAGATTAGCAAATTTAAACAGAAAAAAACAAAGGCTTCAGGGAATGAAACCAGGCAGATGGGGGAAGGGTTGGAGAAAGGACTAAACCCGAAAGACAACCCCAAAGAGAAGTGTACAAGGATTGGGTTGTCTAGAAGATCTGGACTGTTGGTATAAGTGACAAGATAGAGAAGAGAGGCTGAGGGTAATAGGATGTCCATAGAAAACCCTTGGTTGTAGGAAGAATGGAAGAATAAAAAGGAAATCATCAAATATGGGCTTAGTTGGTCCAAGATAAACATAACAATTTGCTTATTAAAAATACTTCATGTTTATATGACTTTTTCTTGTTTAGAAGCAATTTCATTATTACAATTAATTTATGTGTAAATATTTTATTCATATTACATAGATGATAAAAATCATATGATTTACTGATAGTTTCAAAATTAACAGAATTTAAGCTAGTATGAGGTAAATGAGGCTTTTACTCTAGGATGCCAAAATCCTTAAAAAATATGAACGTTCCTTAAGAAAACATATTAACTCCCTGAAATGACCACAATCATCACCTGGTCTGTGTTACTATAAAGCACAACCCTAATCCAGGGTCTCCCCCTCCCAAGGTGTAATGCAATGTAATGAGTAAAAGCAATTTATTATTATGAATGCTCATTGGGCTATGTTAATGTATATATACAGTATAATAATACTTACACTCATCATTGCAATGAAACTTTTTTTTTTAACTTTTCAATGATATTTTAAAAAATCATATCCTCTAGGGACAATATTGGAGTTTATTTATTCTAGTTTCTGGAAATGAAAGATAAAATATCCTTCTATATCCTTAAAATAGAATCCATGTCAGAACCTGTTTGTAGAAGTAGATCTTTAAAAAGTTCTCCTAGACACTATTTCAGCTCAACATGATCAGATTATTTGTGTTATAGTTTTAGAGAGTTGCCTCTAGAAACATGAGATTCATCACAAGATTTTTTTGAGTTCTAAAATTTTCTCCCTCACCTCCCTCTTTCCTAAAATGATAGGCAATTTGATAGAGGTTATGCATATGCTATCATGTAAAACATGTTTCCTTGTGTGAAAGAAGAAATGGATTAAAAGAAAAAAATGAAAAAGAATAAAATAAGTGAAAAGTTTATCTTGATCTGCATTCAGAGACCCATCATTCTTTATCTGGATATGAATAAAATTTTCCTTCATAAATCCTTCACATTTGTCTTGGATCATGGTGTTACTGAGTAGAGATGAATCACTTGTAGTTGATCATCACATAGTGTTGCTGATACTGAGTATAATGCTTTCCTGATTCTGCTCATTTCACTTTGCAATAATTCTTAGAAATCTTTCCAGGTTTTTCAGAAATATTCTTGTTCATCATCCTTCATTACAAAATGGTATTCCATTACATGTGTATAGCACAGCTTCTTCAGCCATTCCCCAATTGATAAGTTATCCCCACAATTTTCAACAAGGTGCCCCCACAAAAGGCTGATTTTTCCCATGTATGTCTTTTCCTCTTTTTATGATCTCTTTGGGATACAGATTAGTAGTAGTATTGCTGGATCATGTGATATGCACAGTTTGGTTGCCCTTTGGGCAACCCAATTTCTCCCCAGAACTGTTGGATTAGTTCACAACTCTACCAACAGTGTATAAGTGTCTAAATTTTCCCCACATCCTCTCCAACATTTATACTTTTCCCCTTTTTTTTGGTCAAATTAGCCAACAGAATAGATATAAGGTGGTACCTCAGAGTTGTTTAAATTAGTATTTTTCTTATCAAAAATAGTTTAGAACACTTCTTCATATGCCTATGGATAACTTTGATTTCTGCATCTGAAATAGCCTGTTCATATTCTTTGACCATTTATCAATTAGAGAATGGATTTTGTCCTTATAAACTTGACTCAATTTATCAGAGACATTGCTGTAAAGATTATTTTCCAGCTGCTTTTCTTCTAATCTTTGTTGCATTGGTTTTATTTGTACAAAAACTTTTAAAAATTTCATATAATCCAAATAATCTATTTTACATTTTGTAATTCTCTCTAGCTATTTTTTGGTCATGAACCTGCAACTCACTTGACTTTCCCTTTAAGAATTTAGCTGCTATATCACTTAATGAATACATGGTTAGTATTAATATTTCTTTATTATCCATGATAACTTTAAATAAGATGTAGTTTCCTTCATTATCTCTTCTAATTAAATCTATTTTTGCTTTTAATTTGCCTGAAATCAGAATTGCTATTCCTGCTTTTTTGTTTTAACTTCAGCTGAAGTATAATATATTCTGCTCTTATCTTCATTTTGCATGGTATGGGTTTTTCTGCTTTAACTATATTGTTGGATTCTGGTTTTCTATCTACTCTGCCTGCTATCTACATTTGTTTCATGGAGGAGTTCATTCCAAACACATTTTTAGTCATGATAACGAACTGCATATTACCCACTGTCCTATTTATCTTCCTGTTTGTCCTCTCTCCTTTTACTCCTTCCCACCACAACGACAATGTTTTGCTTCATCTACTACATTTTCAAGTCTGCTCTTTCTTCTATCAGAACTGCTCCTCCTCCACCCTTTTCAACCTCCAATCCATCCCCACCTGTCTTTACTTAATCTCTTCCCTTTCTACTTTTCTATCTAGTAAGGTAGATTTCTATATTCAACTGACTATGCATACTATTCCCTCTTTGAGAAAATACTTATGAGATTAAGATTTAGGTGGTTCCCATCACCTACTGCCTGTCTTCCATTCATTGTAATAGTTCTTTCTCACCTCTTCATGTGAAATGATCTACCCCATTTTATCTCTCTCTTCCTTCTGCACCCAGTGTATTACTTTTTTTCATCCTTTAATTATTTTCTATTTCATTCCCTCAAATTCACTTTATTCTTATACCTTCCCTCTATGTATATTTGTTCTAGTTCTACTATTAAGAATACAATTTTAAAGAATTAAATTTATCATCTTTCTATGTAGGGATATAGACAGTTTAGCTCCATTGAATTCCTTGTGCTTTCTTTCTCCTTTTTATTTTTTATTTTTGGCTTCTCTTGGGGCTTGATACTGATCATCAATTTTTTTTGTTCAATTCTGGTCTTCTCATTAAAGCTTGAAATACTTCTGTTTCATTGAATGTCTATTTTTTTCCCCTTAGAGAATTATGTTAAATTTCACCAGGTAGGTGATTCTTGGTTTTAGTCCTAGTTTCTTTGCCTTCTGGAATATCTTGTTCCATGACTTCTGATTCTTTAATGAAGCTTCTATAGTCTGTGTAGGCCTGATTGTGGCTCCCTAATATTTAAATTGTTTCTTTCTGGACACTTACAGTATTTTTTTCTTTATAGGATAGTACTCTAATTTGCCTATAATTTTCCTGGGAGTTTTTATTTTGGGATCTCTTTCCTGCGGTGTTTGGTAGGTTCTTTTAATACTTATTTTTGTCCTCTGGTTCTTTAATAATTTTTTGGAGGTGCTGTCCAGGTTCTCCTTTTGAATATGGCTTTTAGGTATTCCAATGATTCTGATATTTTCTCTCCTGTATCTATTTTCTAGGTCAGTTGTTTTTCCAATGAGCTATTTTTCATTTGCTTCTATTTTTTCATTCATTTGAATTTTTTCATTGATCATTAATGTCTCATAGAGTCATGAACTTCCATTTGCCCAATTCTAACTTATAAGGAGTTGTTTCCATCACAACTTTTATACTTAATTTTCCATTTGTCCAATTTTATTCTTTAAGCAGTTGTTTTCCCAAGCTGACTTTTTTTTTTTAATTCTCTTGCATCACTCTCATTTCTTTCCCAAACTTTTCTTCTACCTCTCTTATATAATTTTTAAGCTACTTTTTAGCTTTTCTATAAGTTCTTTCTTGACTTGAGACCACTTCCTATTTTTCTTTGGGGTTTTGCCTGTAGGTGTTTTGACACTGTTTTCTGTTTCTAAGTTTGTATCTTGATCTTCTCTGTCACCACAAACATCCTATGATCAAATTTGTTATTATTGTTGTTTGCTATTTTTTTTAAAAGCTTTTCTCCTAGGTGGAAGGGGCACTGTATTGGGCTTCTTATACCAGGGACTGCAGGCCCTGGCTGTTTATCTGGTGATACACTAATGTTCTGAGGTTCATAAGAGACCCTTATGTCTAGTGCCATGTTGAAGGGATGGGGTGGAGGAGTGGTTGGTATTCCTGGAGGTTATAAGGCTCATGGATGTCTGACAGCTAGAAGATTGCTGTTTGTCCAGGGTTACACTGATGCACCTGGTCATTCTCAGAGCTGGAGTCTGCCCTGTGCCCCTGTTTATGCTGAGGCACGTTGTGGTCCTAAAATTTGTGGTGGCCAGATCCACCACCCTGGGGCTCAGGGTCTTCCTCTGGTTGCTGCCTTAAAGCTTGCTGAGATTTTTCTGTGCTCCCCTTTTACCTGAATAAGACAGACTTTTCTTGCCAGTCTTCCAAGTTTTTTGAGTTAAAAGATTATTTTCCCTTTCTTTGTGCTGGTTCTGTTATCCCAGGATTTGTTTTGAAGGATTATTTTATGGTTGTTTGGAGGTTAATATTGGAGAATTATGGCAATTTACTGTTTATTCTGCCATTTTCTTTTTCTGGATTTTTGATTAATCCAAGCTTGAACTTTGGTGTTATCCATGACTCCTTAATGTTCATAGACTATACATTGCCAAGGCCTATCAATTTAATCTCAACACCTCTGATACCTCTCTCTCTCTCTCTCTCTGTCTCTATCTCCCTCTCTCTGCCTGTCTGTCTCTCTCTGTCTCTCCCTCTCTCCCTCTCTCTCTTCCTCTCTTTCTTTCCATCTCTCTCTCTCTCTGTCTGTCTCTCTCTCTCTGCATCTCTCTCTCTCTCTACCTCTCCCTACTTCTTCCTTTCTACCCCTCCCTCTCTACTCACCCTTCTCTGCCCACCCTTCTCTATCCTTCTTTACCCTTCTCTATCTCTCTACCTATTTATTTTTTATTTATTTTGAGATTAGAGATCTTGAAGTATTTATTTTTTTTATTTTCAAAATATATGCATAATAATTTTCAACATTCGCTTTTCCTTCCCCCACTCCCTCCCCTAAAGGGCAAGTGATCCAATATATGTTAAACAGATGCAATTCTACATATATTTCCACAAATATCATGCTGCATAAGAAAAATCACACCACAAAGGGAAAACAATGAGAAGGAAAACAAAATGCAAGCAAACAACAACAAAAACTGTGAAAATACTATGTTGTGGTTCACATTAAGTTTCTCCTATCCTCTTTCTGGGTGCAGATGTCTTTCTTCATCACAAGACCACTGAATGTGCTCTTTATTTTATGATAAGACTATTGCTATAGTGTGCTAGTGGTTTTGTCTTCCTTAAGTTTCTCCCTATTCCAATGGAGGAGACTCAATGAGGTTAGGTGACTTTTCCAATATATAAAGGTAGTAAGCACTGGAAATGATATTTCAACTCAGACCCTTTGATTCTGCCCTGTTTCAATGTGTGTGGCAGAAAACAAAGCCCCAAATCTGATATAGCTTCAGGAAAACAATTATGTCATTTGGTGGAAGAAAGTGAGTTAAAAAGGAAATGTGGTTACCTATCATTCAGGCTTTGGAAGATTTGCATTGTATAGGATTTAGACAAGAAAACTCACATAACCCTTTATATGCAGTTAATTTTGCCAAGAGAAAAGCTGAAAGCAAGGGTTTAAATAAATGTAAGTATTCAATAAAATTTGAAAGAAGGCAATACATAAGGAAAATACTGAATACAAGTTTTGGAAGACCTCAATGTGTATTTTGAGTGTATCCAGAACCTAGGGAACCAAAAAAAAGCCTTGTAAGTGTCTCTGGAAATCCTGAAGGGTACCAAGGTCAAGGTAATATTTTGGGTTCATCCAGTCTCTAGTTATAAACTTTATAATCAGTAACAAGTTTTTTAAACAATATAACAAAGCATTTTCCATACCACTACATTACATCACCACTACTCACAGATTTTGCTATTTTCTTCTCTTTGTATGATTGAATTTCTCCTGAATGATTATGTGACTTAAAGTGCATGTCTTTTGACATTTCTCTGGAACCTGAAGCAGGAAACACAAAAATTCTCTGATATGGTATGGGTTTGCAGACAGAAATGGCTTATACCTTTTTTTTTAAACAAAATAATAATTTGACATGTGGAAGAATATCCTCTATGATTCCCTCTCTGGGTTTAACTCTTCTGTACCTGCTTTCACTTTATTTTTTCTCTCTCCCTATCACTTACCAATTTTCTCTTCCAATCCCTCAGCCAAAATACATATGCTCTTGGCATTTTCATTCAGTCATCTTTTAGCCTCTTAACCTTTCTAAACTCTATTGTTCTTTCACACATAAGAAGGTCCTGGAAGCTTGTTTTGGAACAATGTGGAAGATATTCTCAGTGCTAACTCTCCAGAGTAGATTCTGGACTTCAATTCGACAATGATAAATGTAATGCTTTAAAGGTTAAGTAGACCCATGGCATGTCTCTGTATACAATGCGCTGAAAACGGAGCCTTATAATAAATGTGTTCCTATTATATTCTTGTCTAAAAATTAGATTTTTAAGCATGCTTTTAAAATATATTGACTTGCAGCCCAACCACCAAAATGGAATTGAATTCAGGAACACCTGATTTTTACTGACTGTTTGGGGTTGGTTATAGAGTGTGATTAGTATTGATCCTAAGGGAATAAAAGTAACAGGGATCTCTTTTGTAGATCAAAAGAGAAATTTATCTTTTTATCTGTAACAATCACTTTTTAAAGGCAGGCAAATCCAGGTCTGCAAATTCACATTGTACTTTTTGCTCAATCATGGAGTCTCTGTGGAAATATTTGATTCAGACCCTGGTCTTCTGAAGGGGTACAACTGCCTACTTCAATGCTCTCTGGTAATTTCTCCCTTTCTATAAATATGAGGATGGGTTTTTATTTATAGGGCTAACACAGGTCTGAAAAGCAAATTGGTTTTGGTCCAACTTCAGGCATTAAAGAATGTTGAAAAGGTTTATTTTGAGCATGTGCTAGAAAAGATATTAATGATGTTTTCATTTCTCCACTACATGGAAATGTTTTAGCCCTTTTCAGGACTTTTCAAAAGGGAATAGAGACTTTATGTTGCTTGTAAAAAAAATCCTAAATCAAAAACCAAACTAAACCCAAAACTCCTTCTCTCCCCCCCCCCACATACCCACATAAAATGCTTTATTTTTACTGTCTAGCTTTTTTAGTAATTATGGTGAATAAATGAGACTGCCATTTTCAGCTTTTTTTTTCTGAGGCAATTGGGGTTAAGTGATTTGCCCAGGGCTACACACAGCTAGGAAGTGTTAAGTGTTTGAAGTCAAATTTGAACTCAGGTCCTTCTGACTTCAGGGCTGGTACTCTATTCACTGCACCACCTAATTGTCTCCATTTTCAGATTTACATTAAAAAAATTTAGGTACATTTTAAAACTAGCTCTATTGTCAGAGGAACTGGATTCAAGCCACAACCCGAGGATTGTTATTGTAGTAACTTTGGTCAAATCACTTAAGCTTGTAAAATTTTATGGAATACTGTTCTTTCAGTTTGTTGTGGATAGACTCTAAATCTTTAGTTTTGATTTGTGTGTCTTCTGATGCTTATCTGGAATATTCACTGGTCTTCAGAGTAGGTTCTGTTTTCTCTGGCTTAAATGAGTAGGATTCTTTTATAGGCCCTACTACAGGACCCATTGAACTTTTGGGGAATTAGTAAATTATGATGGCAATTTGTTCCTAAGCCAATCTTTGCTTTTATTCCTGCTTCACCATCAAGGTTCCATCCTCATCTCTGTCTTACATGTGTATGCACAGCAAAGTTATAGTAAATAATATTCACCAAAAGATGTAGAAAATCAAGAGTAGAGGCTTGATTAAACAATCATGCCCAGTTACTTGTTGACCAAAGGATTGCAGGATACTAGATTTCTACCTATCCTATGAAAATATGCTCAGAAATCTACACATGTGTACAAGTTTGCATGATATGAATGCTTCCTGGAGGCAGACTTTGTGGAGATATTAGCTAAACTTGTATGTATGGAATCTATCATTGTTATTATGTAATAAATTCCATGAACAAGGTCAAAATGATCCTAAGTAGTTGAAAAATTGCTGGTTAGGGAAAGAGCTTTAAAAAGTTGCTTATTCTCACAAATTCTTTGGTCTCTCTTCATGGACAGGATATCTGCTTATTAGTTCTAATTTCTTGGAAGGCATCAGATTTTAAAGTCAAATCAATTAAGAAAGTAGACCCATGGGATCTTGCCATTTGGTTTAGTTTATCAAAGGATTAGCGATAATTTAAGTTCCAGCATTTGATAGAAATAGTGATAAAGCATTAAGCTCAATCAAAGTGGTGCTGCCATGCTTCAAAGTATGCTTTTACTAGAAGTAATTCTCATTCTCCACATGCTATTGTTTTACAATAGATTCCCTCCCTCCACTTCTACTTTCCTGAATTAGGGGGCACAGTCAGGTTCATAAGTCCATCTGTAAGTCCTATGACTATCCTGGTTTGCATGTTTCCACAATAGAAAGGCAATGGATGAGTTTGTGTATGCTGGGGGCGAGGGTAGGTTTGGAGGAACAAACTTGTTTTAGAATCCCAGTGTCATCTAACTCCTAGAATACTGTAAATATCTTAATCTCTTCTATGAGGAGTATTGTCAGAGAGAAGTACCAGAAACACATCAAACTCAGTGTGGGTCTTTTATGACTCTGGTATCCCCTGTTCATCCATACACACACACACACACACACACACACACACACACACACAAACACACACACACACACACACACACACACACAAACACACACACACACACACACACACACACATACAATAACATTATGTGAACTTTCTGAGGAATCCTGCTGATTTATTGAATCTCTATGAAATTTTGATTTATTCCTGTGAAACTTACCTTACCCATTTCATATCCAAATATCACTCACTAATTTCAAATAGGATGGTTTGGACTAATTAAATATAGTGCTCAGGAACTTGGGAGTAAATTAAAAAGTTCATCTAAATGATGGGAATAGTTGATGTTGGAGGATCCATACTAAAATTATGAAAATAATGTGGGTTGCAGAAAGATAGCTACATTAATGAATTGTTAGAGAAATTTTAGAAGGCAATTTGAAGTTGTAAAAAGAAAGTGACAAATATGATCTTTCATCCAATTATTTCACTGCTGGGCATATACCACAAGGTAATCAATAGCAAACAGAAAGGCTATAAATATACAAAAAATATTTGTTACAACATTGTACGTATGTATGTGTGTTATGTGGTAATAAAGAACTGTACACAAAACAGATGCTCATCAATTGGAGAATGTCTAACCAAATTGTAATAGAATATTACTGTGATGTAACAAACATAATGCATATAATACAACCATTCACAGGGCCATCAATAATACATCATTATGTCTATAGCCCATCATTATACCTATATTCCTATCATGTCTCCAATATTTATCATTTTTCTTTTTTTCTCATCTTTGCTAGTCTGATGTCTATGAGTCAGAATCTCGGAATAACTTTAATGTGCACTTGTTATTTAAAATATTTTCTTTTCATGTAACTTTAGATAACCTGTTTTTCTTTGGACAGTTTCCAGTTGGGTAATAGCTCTTATTCTTAAACATTTGAATTATTTATTTATTTGTCTTTGAAATTATATATGTATATGCTTGTGTTTATGCTGCTTCAAAGATTTTTTCCAGTTTTTTTAATCTTATTTCTGTTTTGATTTGTTTATGCAATGACTTTTAAATTTTATATAATCAAAGCTGTTATTTTTCATTACATTTTATATAATCAAAATTGTCATCTTCTGTTATTCTCTCTATCCCTAGTTTAATCATGAACTTTTCTTCTATCCCTAGATCTGATCGGTGATTTTTTCCCATGTTTCCATAATTAATGTTTTATATCTGGGTTGTTTGAGCTTATCTTTCTATGAGGTGAGAAGTATTTATGTAAATGTAATTTCTTCCATGTTGCTGTCCAATTTTCCCCAAAGCTTTTGTTATTCCAGTTGATGGAGATCTTTGTGTTTGCTGAATACAGAGAAATTTTATGAAGTAATACAAAATAAGACAAGCAGAATCAGGAAAACAAAATTAAAAATGGCTCTAACAATGTCAATAGAAAAAAAAAAAAAACAATCAAACAATGTAAAACAATCAAATGTCGATGCTACAAAATTAAAATGACCAAGATTGGCACCAAAGAAGAGATGTGAGAGACCAAACCCAGAAATGTCAATGGTCTACTACTGTGTTTAATGTCAGACTTTGGGAATATCTTCTTTAATTACACAAAAGAAATTTCTCTCATGTTTTCTTCATCCTTTCTTATTTTTCATTTATTTTATTTTTAATTTATGGAACAAAATGAGGATATTCATAACATGCACATGAAACTACAAAATCTATTCTGCATAACTGGTTATTTCTTTCAAATATATAGCAAAATTACTGCAAAAATGTCTTTTTTCTCCTTTTTCTCCTTCCCATTCCCCAACCTAGATTGCTGTGACAAAGTTGGAAGAGTAATATAATGAAGAATATTCCTTTTTACAACCCTATCATCTACCTAGATGATGTAAAAAAGAAAAGATACCAATGAAAATATCGTTTTTCAAAAAGAAGTCATACTACAATTCTTCAGGTCTAGAAATACAATTTTATTTTAAAGTTACAAAAGAAAATGTAGTTTTTCAAAAAAAAAAAAAAAGTCATATCACAATTCTTCAGGTCCAGGAATACAATATTATTTTGTTGAACTTTGACATGATTGTATGTTCATATTGCCCAAAATGAATTCCCTTCATATTTGCAGTAGATAAAAATTAGATTATTTATTCTTTAAGGGTCTAATTAGATAAAAATAGCAGCCACTTCTATCTTGTCTAGTAAAACAGTACTAAAAGCAAGGGGGTACTGGTTGCTATTGATGATGTCATTAATATACTAGTATGTATGACTTAGCCACAAGGCATTATTAATCTTTCAAATAAATAATTCTTAGTCCCTAGTGGTGATGGCTTATGTCTTCTATTAAATGTTAGTGATCAGAAATAACCACAGGGTTCAGGGTTTTGGCACTGAGAAGAAATAGATTTAGTTTAAGGGAAGGGAGCCCCTAGAATAGTTTAATTGAACAATCAAGGTCATGGTGGGAAGGAAGAGTACTTATATCTTACTTGCCTTTGCCAATGTTTGTATAATGTCAGGCAACTCAACTTCCCTGGTTCTTGATATCCTCATCTTTAAAATGAGAGGGTTGGATTACGTGATTTATGAAATTCTTTGCAGTTTTATATATGATCCTACTACCCATGGTATTCACTAGTGGGGACAAGGTAATTAGTTTTTGGGTCAGTGTAGCTGTGACTGCATGGAGTGATCAGAAGCTCTGCAGGGCCCACTGAGAGGAGAGTAGAACATGATCTGTTTCAACTAGTAAGAGATGCAGGGATCATGAACTGGCTGGTCAGAGAATCCTGACAACTACTGAGAACAAAGCTGAGTTAGTAACATCAAAGGGAAGGATTCCACAGTGATTCTCTCTGTGAACCATAGGGGACTGGTTTTGTGAGTAATGAGGCCTGTCTTCAGCTGTCAATTATTCCTACTACCACTGTGATGATGGCATATGAGCAGTGAAAAGAATGCTGGATTTGGAATCAGAAGACTGTAGTTAGAATTGTAGCTCTGCCATTTAATAGCAATTTGATCTTGGGTTAATTACTTTACTCATCAGTCAGAGGTACGGGTCTATCAAAATGACTCTTGGGAATCCTTTCAGCTCCATGTGTCTATGACCTTTTTATGGACTGTCACTTTTGAGGGACATTTTCCGGCAAAAACAAGTGAAAATCAAGTTTCAGAATGCCCTCAAATCAGCTACCTGGCGTGTACTAGTAAGTTTCACAACAAGAAGATAATAGGAATAGGCACTTCATAAAGTGCTTTATAATGAAGGTTGGGGATTGAGTGGTCTCTCACATACTTTCATTATGTCTGGGCTTTCCCTTCCCCCCTTTGTTTTTAGATAGCTCAAGGTGAAGTACTTGAGCTACCTGTAATGGTGAGAGAAGCCCTTCTCAAAATGGGGAACATATTCCATCCAAGATAATCTTAACCACTCCTTTCCCCAATTTAATGAATGCTTATGTCTGCGACTTATAAATTGACCTTTTAATGGTAATTCAAAGAAGAAGGGAGCATTTTACGAGGTCTGGTCTCTATCCTTGTACATAATTACAGAGGGTAGAGAAAATTTTGCTTTGGATTGCTTTAGACTAGAAGTCACCCAGCACCTTCACAAAGTGGTCCCTAAATATTGTTTTATTCCAAATAAGGGCATAAAATGATGATTTAAATGGTGGTGACAATCAATAAAGTACCTCCCCTCCCAAACTTGTCAGGGTCTTCTGAAATATAGTTCATGATTTTATCCTGGAAGGGTTGTTAATGACCATTTAGATCTCTTGGATAAAAGGCTTCATATTATTTGATTATAGGTTGTTTTTGATCCTTTATGGCATAGCTCGGTTTGATTTAATATGAGCTCAACATTGTATGGATTAGAGGGTATTTCCTTATTTGTGGTGATATGACTTCACAATTGTGTTTAGCAACTACCAGAACCCAAATATATTAGGATTTAATATGTAGTAGGTTCTTAATACATTTTTCTTAATGAAGTTCATTTATTAATCACTCTATTGGTTTAATAAGAAGACAAGTAAATATACATTACAAGTTAACCAATAAACACTCCATTCTAGATGAAGATGAATAAATTATCCTATCCAGAACAAAACCTCAAATATCTCACCTTTATTTGTAGTTCTGGTTATGCTTAAAGTAAAAAGAGGCAACCATAATAACAGCAGCAACGTCAGTAATAATACTTTATTGTTTACAAAGTAATTTAAAAACAACTCAGTTACAGATAGTATAGTTATGGTATAGTATATAGTACATAGTATAGTGTAGTTATACAGATAGTATAAATACATTCTCTCCCTACTTTACTGATGAGAAACTTGAGATTGAGAAAGATCATCAGCCTGAGGAGGTGACCTGTGATTTCATTTCAATAGAGGCCTTCCAAATGAGGAAAATTATTTTACGAATGGAGGTCTGTACAGTCTCTGCAATTTACAGTTATAGAGGGTTGACTAGATCTCTGAGAAGTCAAACTATTTGCTCAATGGTCTCACAACTGGTATGTGTTAAAGGCAAGCCTTGAACAAATCTTCTTGACTTCTAGGCCATTTTTTTTAAAATATATTCCACCAGTGGTATCAAAATCAAATAGAAACGGGGCAAATAAATCATAAATAGGGATTCCTGTGGGCCCCATATTGACTTAGAAGACCTTGTTTTTAATATTTTCTCTGTTTCATTGGATTTTTGCTTATTCTGTTAAATATTTTTTCAATTACATTTTGATCTTGATTAGACCACATTAGGGAATGTTGTAGGCTTTGTACATTTTACAGGCCATGTGTCTGACACTTCTGTACTTCATCACATTATCTTTCAAATTATAAATGATAGTTAGTGACTAATTTCTCCAATGTTGGGGGAGGGGATGAATAATTTCATCTTTATGAGAGGTTTCCAAAACTTAAGCAATGTGTAGATTTTAAAACCAAAACTTGTACCTAGGTCTTTTGATTTCTAAGGTCAGTTCTCTTTCCATGAGATCATATTGGTTCTCATACCAATGAAAATGAAACAGTTGAACAAAGCCAATTCTACAAATGTATATACAGCAAATCATGATGGCAATTGAAATTAGTGGAGGGCTATAGAAGTCCTTGTCCACAAAGGAAATTATAATGTACTTCAGGGTTACAATATATGCCAAAATATCTAACTGGACAATCATCTAAGAGGTAACTCAAACTAACAATGAAAGGGTCAGGGAAAATTTTGTAAAGGAGATAACCTGTGAGCTGACCTTGAGATGCTAAGAATATCACTGAAACTCAGTAGAAAGATCACAGTTAGAAATTTAGATTTGGGAAACATCTGCACAGGTATGATACTTGTATTCATGGAAACAGATCAGCAAGGAAAAGAAAAGGTCTATAATAGAATATTGGAGAGGAATTCCTAATAGGGTACATATTAGATAATATTTCCTTGGAGAATCCTAATATTTATAAATATGAACTTGACTTTCTTATTGCCTAATTGTTACAGGAAAACTGGGAAAAATAAAATGATGGAGTCTCAAAGACCTGTGTTCAAATTCTGCCTCAGACACTAGGTGATTTATTGTCAAATCACTTAAAATTTTGAATTTCAGTTTTCTCTCTTCAAGTTGGATATTATAATAAAGTTAGTTTTTATTATGAACTCAGAGTTTTTCTGAAGCACAAATGAGATATAGTATATAAAGGATCTTGCCAAATTTAACATGTTCTATCTAAATGTCAGTTACTAATTTTTTTTCCCCTGGGGCAATGGGGTTAAGTGACTTGTCAGGGTCACACATCTAGGAAGTGTTAAGTGTTAGAAGTCAGACTTGAACTCAGGTCCTCCTGACTTTAGGGCTGATGCTCTATCCACTGTGCCACCAATTTGCCCCTCAATTACTATTTTTTAAACCAGAATTTTTATTTTATTGGTGTAAAGATCACCCAATGAGTAAACCCCCCTCTGCAAAGGTAGATTCATGCCAATTTTGCAATTGATAGTCACAGAGGATTGCATGAAAATTTAAGTGAATTACACAGGTTCACACAGACAATATGTGCTGGATTCAGTATTTGATCTCAGTTCTTCCTAACTCTGAGACCAGCTCTCTATCAAGACTAATATTATTGATCAAATGGAATCATGTAAAAGTAATGGATTCTAGGAGGAGAACTATGTGAATTTGTGTACATTGTAAAAGAGGCTGTTGTTGTGCTCCAATTGATAAGCATAGGCTGTGAATCCCAAGGTGATTCTACCCATGAGGGCTCTGAGGGTATGCAAACCCATGAAATCCAGGGACTATGGAAAGAGCTAGAGCAGAAAGAACTCAGATAAGAACGCCAAGGATGCAGGTGCAAAAAAAAAAAAAAATTTTTTTTGGAAGAAAAGAGAGGAAAAAAAGGGAGGAGCAGCCAAATGGTGAACAACATGGACAGAGCCTGCACTGGCCCTGCAGTAATTTATCCTGTTGAGGTTGTGGTGGAGAGGCCATTTCTCTGAGGGGGAGCTGGTTAATGAAGGGAGCAGCTGAGAGACAGAAGAAGCTGTAAGCACAGTTAAATCCAATCAGGTGGAAGAGAATCAGGTTACTCTGGCTTTTTTTTTCTCCTCTTCTCCTTGGCAGGAGATGGGAACTGCTGCAACTGAGTCTCCCCAAGCTTAAGTTTGCTCAACTATTTGGGCTTTGTTCTTCTTGAAGATGGTGAGTGAAAGAGCATTTTGCCAGTTTGGGAGTGGGTGGAGGGGAGACTGTTTAGGCATTTGGGAACTCTGTGGTCTTAGGGCAAATCTGTAGACTGGCTAATACTGGAGGGACTGCCCACACAGCTGCCTTGCCATTACTATCCGTTTGTTCTCATGACTCTTGTTGCTGTTTGATCATGTTCAAAGGCTCTTCATTTGAGCTTGTATAGTTGCTTGCATGTTATAAGGTTGCTAGTCCTATTTTGCTCCAATGATGCAGGTCCACAAAAAGAAAGTGGAGTTTTGAGGGAAGAGAGATAAGGAACTAAATTTCTGATTAGATTTCCCACTCAGAAAAGGAGATAAAGTCAGTAAATCCACCTAGTAGAGAAGGAGGATTCAAGGACAGAATAACGGCTTTCTGAAAACCATAGAAAAATTTCCTCTCACTTTTTCAAACTTTTATATTTTTCAGTTATTTTCTCTTCCTTTATCATGACAAAAAGATAAAATCCTTGTAATAAATCAGCTTAATAATTCCTGTTTTGGCCATGTGCCAAAATGTATGTCTCAGTTTTGAGTTTGCTACCTGTAAGTAGGATGTTTCATCATTAATTCCCTGCAGTTGTGGTTCACCATTTCACTGATTAGTAACTCTAAGTCTTACAAAGTCATTTGTCTTTACAGTGTTGTTAATGTATACATTCTCCTGGTTCTATTCACTTCATTTTGCAACATTTTTTATAAGTTTTTCCAGATTTTTCTTTAAGCCATTTTAAAATTATTTCTAAAAGTATCATAATCACATAATTGCATATTGTATTATGTCACATATTATATGTTACATACCGTAACATTTATTTATCCATTTCCCAATTGAGGGTTACTCTCCTAGTTTCAAGTTCTTTGCCACTACAAGAAAAGTTCTTGCAAACATTTCTGGTACATGTATCTTCTTCATCTTTTTTTATTTTCTTTGGTTTAATGATACACTAATTTAACTTTGTAGGTCAAGTGGTAGGTCAGCATGATTTAATGAATTTTTTGGTAATAGTTTCAAATTGTTTAGATTAGTCCTGAATAATTGGTGCAATTCACAGCTCCACCAGTAATGCAATAAGTGACTTTCCTGCAGCCTCTTCAAAATCCCTCATTTTCCCTTTTTTGTCTGCCAATCTGTGAATGTGAGGTAAAATTTCAAAATAGCTTTAATTTAAATTTTTTATATTATGAGTTATTCAGCATTTAAAAAAAAACATCTCTTCATAACTTGGATTTCTTCCCTTGAGAAATACTTATTCATGTCCTTTAAGAATTTTTCAATTGAGGGAAACACTCTCATTCTCATAAATTTGAATCAGTTCTTTATATATGTTGGAAATAGAATTTTTATCAGAGAAACAATGTAAACAATTTTTCCTAAGTTAACTTTTAACTCTTTTGTATTCTATGCTTAATACTCTATCACTCTATCAAATTGGTACTCAGCCTTCATTTTTTGAAGAGGACCAATAATATCATTTGTGATGTCTTGACTTGTTCTTGAATTTTTTTTGGATTTAAATGGATTTAATTTGAATTCAAATGAGACAGAGTGTCACAAAGTCACTAGCCTGACTTTTTCTACTGGAATCATCTAAGTCCAGTGGAAGAACAAAATCAAAATGACTCTCAATGGCTTGGGAGGCAATAGATGTCCTTGAAAGTCTTCACACAGTACCTGCTTCAACTGCTTTCCTGGCCATTGCATTGGAACAAACTGTACTCATCTAACCATTCTGCCAGAGAATCTACCCATGCTTGAGACACACATTCTCAATGAGAGGTTTGAGGACTATTGTTTATCCTCAACTGGCTTTAGACTGTCTGCAACATGCTTTATTTTATAATTATTATTATTATTATTTTTTTTTACCAGGATATGGTTGCTGTGCATATTATAGCTTCTTGGAGCCACAGATGAGAGTTAGGTGACAGGTAGATATCAAAAATGGAGAAGCTGCTCTGAAAAAAGCTTGGCAAGCCATGTTCAGCAAGAACTAGAATTTCTGGTGTGAAGGCAGCTGAGCCCTTTTCAGGACTGCTCATCCACATTTGGTGTCTACCTATGACCTAACTGTCATCTACGATTCTATAAAATATATTATTAATGGTCATCTTTATTTTGTTCCTCATCTTATTGAAAATTTCCCTCATTACATATAAGGCTGACTCCAGATATTAGGTTAATATTGAAGAAGGTCTATTTATTCATGTGGTGGTGTTATTTTTAACTGAAAAAGGTGTTCTATTTTGTTAAAAGCTTTTAATGCCCATTTATTGCCATCACAATTTTTATTATTTCATTATTATATTATAAAAAAATGTTGCAAAATGAAGTGAGTAGAACCAGGAGAATAAATGTGGTCTATTAGTTTTTAAAATGTTGAATAGACCTTGTGTTTATCTTATAAATCCAATCTGATCATGATATAAAACATTTAAAATAATAGAGCTAATATTAGGAATATTGCTCTATAATTTTCTTTCTCTGTTTTAGCTATTCTTAGTTTAGTTAGCAAGTTCATATTTGCATAATAGGAGGAGTTGGTTGGGACCCAGTTTATACAATATTGGGATTGTTGTTTTAAATCACTAATAAATACATATGGTAACCGTGTTTTATTTTTCTTTGTGAGTTTATTTTTTGTTCATTTTTTCCCTTGACATTTAGTTACTTTGATTCTCTATTATGTTACTCTAGGGGTTTTATATATTTTTTAAATATTTCATTTCATTTTATTTAAGTTGTTGATTTTATTGGCATAAAATCAGCAAAATAGTTTCTAATAGTTTCCTTTACTATACATTTGAGTATAAATATACATTTTGTAAATTATTTTTCATTTTTAATATCGATAATTTGTTTTCTTTCTCTTAAAAACCAAATTCAATGATAGTTTATCTATTGTGTTTACTCCCCAGAAATTCAACTTCTGATTTTATTCTAATTTTATGTTTTAATACACACACACACATATATATATATAATGCATACATATGCATGTATGTGTGTATACACATATATTTCTTCAGCATTTCTCTTTTGGTCCTTAGATGTGAAGTTTTTAAAATTTTACAGTTGTTGTTTTTCAGTTACTTGCCAAATTCATTCATCTCTTGCTTTTTGTTGACAAATGTGTAGAGAGAGAACTTATCCTCTAAGGAAAATTGTCTGAATTGCAAAAAATTTGCTATGTAGTCCATTGTTGTGATTATCTTTAATGGCATTATTTATTATTTCTATGATTTATTCTGTTACTGTTCTTTGGGTTTAACTTATTTAGTTTCAATTGAATTTTAATCCTTTTCAATGATTTTTTTATTCAACATAATTTTGAATTTTATTGAACATAATTTTTATTTTATTGTGACTAATAAGGGATATGATTAATATTTCTTATTCTCTGCATTTTTGGGGTGTTATGCCTAAAAGTATGATCTTTTTTTGTTTTTTAGTGTGATCAATTTTAAAGGAATCATTAATGCTGTGGACCTTCTATATTTAGAGGCATCTAGGTGGCTCTCTAAGGTTAAGGTAGCCCTGGAGTCAGGAAGACATGATTTGAAATGGGGCCTTAGACACTTACTAGGATGTATGACTGTTTGCCTTAATCCCCTGGAGAAAGAAATGGCCAACTGTCCCAGTATCTTGGCCAAAAAACAAAACAAAAAAACAAAACCCATGGGCAGTGTTGATCAACTAGTGTCCAATAAAACTTAATGAGTGAATATGCTTAATATACTTAACAAATGGTTCTCATCAGCCAAAACACTAATAGGACAGTCCACCACAAATTACCTTCTCCTTAACATATAGGATATTTCTTAGTTAAGTAATGGTGAGTTCATTCACAATCAGAATGTGAGGTGGACATAGTTTGAAATAGACTCAAATACAAATCTTCTGACCAGGGTGCGTTGTTTTGTGATATATATAAAGATCACTACCAAATAGAGTCACAAATTGTGATATGACAAATGAATTGATCACCAAGGAAAAATTGATTGCAAAGTAAATTTTAGGTGAGACTTTGGAAGCAATTTAAGCAATTCGCCATGGACTCTTTTTGTAATCTTTATATCTTTTGCCTGAATCTACACAAAGTGAGTCCCTGAAGGAATCTTAGTAACTTTCTGGAGTTGTTCAGCCACTTCATAGATTCTGTTCTCCTCCTGCCTCTCCTGATTTCTGGACTTCAAAACTATTTCTCATTTACTGTTTCATCTTGGAACTTCCCTTGGTGTCTAGTGCCTTCTCTACAATTTTACATACAACTATCCCTTTCTTATCTGGAGATATCCCTTTCTCAAACCCATCCACTATTTCTATTGATGAATTACTCTTGGGAATATCATTTTGTAGAGGTGTTCAGGCTGTGAGCTCTTATTCCTTTACCTGAGCTGCTCCTGATCTCAGTACTTCAAAACCATCCCCTCTCTGGAGTACTTTCATTCCTTTCTCTTTCCCTTTTTTGAGCTGCCTTTTGTGTGTCAACTTCAATCATTAGAAGTAAGCTTCAGGATGGCAGGAACTGCCTCTTATTTTGCATATATTTGAATCTCCAGCACTCAGCATAGTGGCTGGCCTATAGTAAATACCTAATAAAGCTTTCTCCCTCTTCCTTCCTAAGCAATAGGTTACCTTTTATCAGATAGGATGTGAGTCTATTTGTAGTCAAACATAAGAACAAGAAGGCTATATTGAAAAAGTGCAAAGGTTGTAGAATGAGATGTTCACTCAAGTGAAACTACTTTTTTCAAAATTACTATTAATTTTTTAATTGCCAAATGGAAGGTTTTTGGGTTTTTTTGTGGTTTTTTTTTTAATCAGACCTTCTTGTTGATCTCTGTAGCACTGACATTGGTGAACACTCTTCTCCTGGACAGTCTCTTTGATTTAGATTTTTATGACCTTGTTCTCTCTCTTGAGAGCTACTGCTCTCAGTAACTTTCTCAAAATCCTTTGCTGCATATTAATTTCATTCCCTTTCTATATACCCATAAAATTTTGTCCTGGACTCCAGTCTCTTCTCTCTGTCTACTTTATTTCTCTGTGATCTCATCAGCCCATATGAATTCAATTATCATCTCTATGCCAAAGATTCCTACATCTAACTCTAGTCTCTGTCCTGAGTTCCAGACCTTTTATTACTAACTCCCTTTGAACATTTCTTTATTCTTGTAATTTGTTTTATTTTAAACTTAAATACACAATCAAAAAAGGGGGGAAAACATTGCCATGTACACAATGGACCATAAAAGAGGTTTCAATAAAAATCAATACATTTCCATTTCAAGAATGGAATAATAAATACTACAGATTGTTTTCAAAGCTGCCCAACTTTTGCTTACTTGTTTTCTTTTGTTTTCTGCTATGCACTTTTTACTTTTCCATCCCAAGACTATAACAAATACTACAACTCAGTATGACTATAAATAGATATCTATAAACACACACATACACACACACACACACACACACACATCATGCAAATACTTCTTGAATAAGTCCAAATCTTTCCATGATTTTTCTAGATCAACAAGTTCATTATTTCCTACTTTAGAGCAATAATAACATCCTTTCTGAGATATTGTCTATGAAAGATTTTTTCCCCTCCAAATTTTTGCATTCCTTCTATTCTTGATAGAAAAATTTAATTTAAAATAATTGAAATTATTCTTTTTATACTTCAGTAATGCTTTCACATTGAATAGTTTAAGGTCTGATACTGCTGAATTAATTTCCTTGATATCTTTCTCCCCTGGTTTCTTTGAAACTCCTGACCTTTTGTTCTTCTACATGAACTTTGTTATTAATTTTTCTAACAGTAAATTTTCTTTAGTAATTTAATTGAGATGACATTGAACAAATAAATTAGTTGGATAAAATTATCATTTTAAAATTATATTGGCTTTACTTACCCATGAATAATAAATATTAGTTCAATTATTTAGGTATGAGTTATTTGTATAAAAAGTATTTTATATTTATGTTAATATGGCTTCTGCAATTGTTTTGGCAGATATATGCTCAGGTATTTTATGCTAAGTATTTTAATTTGTCTAAAACAACATTGAATAATATTGCTGACATATATTGTAGTTTCTCTATGTATTTTTACTTTTGACTAAATCTATTTTAATTTTAACTTTTCCTGAGATCATTACTATTTCTATTTTTTTCACACACCACATTGTCCTTATGTCCTTTGTTTTATCTTTGTGTATGTGTATGTCCTTTTATAATGTTTCTTGAAAGCAAGATATTGTTGAATTCAAATTTTTATTCTGTTGTTTCTGTTTTATGAGTACATTTGTCCCATTCACATTCTAAGCTACAATTACTTATTGTATACTTTCCTTCTTCCTATTTTTCCTCACTATTCTCACTCTATTTAGCTTCTCTCCTCACTCTTCTGTTTTACTTATAACCACTACCTTAACTTTCTATTCCCATCCACTGTACTAAAAGTCTTTGACTTATCCTCTTCCCTACCCTAAACCTTTATCTTCTTACTTCTTTCTGAATTTAGAATATTTGTATATCCATATCTATATCTATATCTATATCTATATCTATATCTATCTATCTATCTATCTATCTATCTATCTATCTATCTATCTATCTATCTATATACACTGTTCCCTTTTTAACCCATTTTTGATGAGAGTAAGGTTCTCTCTCCCCTACTAGATTTTTTTGAATCAACTTTTGCTGTTATGCCTCATTTGTGAGGTAATTACTCCTTTTTATCTCTCCCTACAGTTTTATTTGTTTTTAAAACACACCTTCAGTTATACTTTTCTTTCAAACTACCAAATAATAATGACAGCCATAGGAATACTGCTAATATTTCCTGATATATGAAGTAAGCAATTTGACCTTATTGAGTCATTTGTAATTGATCTTTAATGTTTGTCTTATATTTCTCCTGGATGTTATATGTAAAAGTTCCCCTTAAATTGTGGGGATTTTGTCACAAAAAGCTGAAAATCTTTGTGTTTATTAAATATGTTTTTCTTTTTTAATATTCAGAATTATATTTAACTTTTTTTGGTAAGTTACCATTAGTCATAACTTCACGTCTTCTGCTTTATAAAATGTAGTATTCCAAGACCTACTGTCTTTTGGAGCTCTAGGTTTTAGGTACTCCTTATGGTAGCTCCATGATATTTAAATTTAGCTGTGATATTTCTGTTAGCATTTTTCCTAGAATCTCTTTCAGGTGTTGATTCATGGATATTTTCTACCTCTACTTTGCCTTCTTAGAAATTCCAGAACTCCAGGGAAATTTTCTTTGTAATATTGTATCAAGATTCTTTTTGTCATAATTTTAAGATGGTCTCATATTCATTTATTATTTCTCCTCAAACTGTTCTTCAGATTGTATTTTCTTGATGAGAGTTTCACTTTCTTTTCCATTTTTAAAATTCTTTTGATTTTTTTATGATTTCATGATGTCTTAGAGTATCTCCCTTTGCCCAACTCTACTTTTCAAGAAATTATTTTCTTCCTTAATTTGTTGATTCTTTATTGACTTTCTTTTCATAATTTTCTTGATGGACTTTGATTGCTCTTATTTATTTTTCTATTTTTTCTTCAATGTCTCTTGTTAGATTTTTAGTCTCCTTTAACTTCTTTCAAGAACTCTTTTTGTGCTTGGGATTATTTGATGTTTCTAACATATTTTTTACATTTTTATATGTTTTATATGTTTATATATTTGAAAACATATGCATGGATAATTTTTCAACATTGATTCTTGCAAAATCTTGTGTTCCAAATTTCCTCCATCCCTCATCCCCTTATTAGATGGCAAGTAATCACATATATGTTAAACATGTTAAAATATGTTAAATCCAACATATGCATACACATTTCTACAATTATCTTGCTGCTCAAGAAGAATCAGATCAAAGAGGGAAAAAAATGAGAAAGAAAATAAAATGCAATCTAACAACAACAAAAAGAGGGAAAGTACTGTGTTGTGATCCACCCTTAGTTCCCACAATCCTCTCTCTGGGTGTAGAAGGCTTTCTTTATCAAAAGATCATTGGAACTGGCTTGAATCATCTCATTGTTGAAGAGAGTCACGTCCATCAGAACTGATCATAGTATAATCTTATTGTTGTCCTCTACAATGATCTCCTGGTCCTGCTCATTTCACTCAGCATCAGTTCATGTAAGTCTCTCCAGGCCTCTCTGAAATCATCCTGCTGGTTGTTTCTTATAGAACAATAATATTCCATAACATTCATAAATCACAACTTATTCAGCCATTCTCCAGCTGATGGGCATCCACTCAGTTTCCAGTTTCTGATCACTACAAAAAGGGCTGCCACAAACATTTTTGCACATATGGGTCCCTTTCCCTTCTCTAATATCTCTTTGGGATATAAGCCCAGTAGTAGCACTGCTGGGTCAAAAAAGTATGCATAGTTTGATAACTTTTTAAGCATAGTTCCAAACTTCTCTCCAGAATGATTGGATCTGTTCACAACTCCACCAACAATATATTAGTTTCCCACATCCCCGCCAACATTCGTCATTATCATTTCCTGTCATTTTAGTCAATCTGAGAGGTGTATAGTGTAGAGTTGTTTCCTATGTTTAGAACACTCTCCTTTCTTATCTCTACTTTATGATTTCCTTCAGGTGCCAGCTAAAATCCTATCTTCTATAGGAAACCTTTCCTTATCCTTCTTAACTTTAGTGCATTCCTATTCATCCTGTATATAACTTTATTGTATAGTTGTACCTTATGGGTCATATGAACAACAGGATGGAAAACTAGACATTTTTTATGATCTCCATCACTTTTCAAACCTCTTCCGAACAGAAACAATATGCCAAAGATAAAGCAATTTAATTGGACTCTGTGGTTTATGGTACCTAAAAACCAAAACCAGGTTTTAAAAAAAATAAAACTAACTCATTAACAAAACTCCCTCTTTTGCCATATTATCATTAATAATGTTATACTAGCAGACCAAAGGAAAAACATGAATTTTTTAACAAAACCCTGATTCTCTTCCATCCCTTTCCAGTACCATAGAGATCTGGCTCTTGGCCACATAAGTTTATCCTGGCTGTGAGTGTGGAATAGTCAAATAAAAGCTTGTTAGTGCAGTATTGTTGAACTCTGAAGTGCTGATGTCAGGCCAGAGAACTGAAGAACAGAAGGAGTAGGACAGGATATTAAGACTCCCCATGTCTCTCTCTGTGTGGAGGAGTACTATACAGCAAAGCTTCTTAAACTGTGGGTCACAACCCCATATGGGGTCATGTAATTGAATGTGAGGTTGTAAAAAATTTGGCATCAAATAAAAGGTATCAAATATTCTGTCAAGATTTGATTCTTTATGTAAAAGTAAATAAGTATATCCATCTCATTAGCATGCAAATTTACTATTGTCTTTAATAAATGGTAAATTATATGTATATAATATATTTATTCATGATTTATTATTAGTACTTAATTTGTATACTTATTATACACACACACACACCCAAAGTTGTGTAAAAATCTCTGGAGAAAAAGGCATTGTCGTGAAAAAAGTGCCCTCCAATTTAGTACTTTATTAAGCCTGAATGAAAGAACATAAGATCCATATGAGACCTTTTCTGATCACCTAAAAACATTTTGGGAACATAGATATAAACTAGTGAACTGTGAATTGCTCAGTGTGAGATAAAGCTAAAACATTTTGAGATCCAGCAATTGAAAGAGCCACAGTCATAGTCACCAGAGAAGGCAACAGTCATAAAATGAAAAGGGGAAAATCAAGAGAAAAAAATAAAGATTATAATTACCAAAGCTCTTAGGAAGAAGAAAACCCAAAGACATTAATTATAATGAGAAAAATCAATAAGAAAAATATGAATAACAGAAGGAATTTTTTTTTTTTTTTCAGATCAAGCAAAATAATTCAGGCATTTATCAATTTGATGTTCAGTCATTTTCAATCACGTCCAGCTCATTGTGGATCCCATTTGGGGTTTTCTTGGCAGACATACTGGAGTAATTGGCCATTTCTTTTCCCAGCTCATTTTACAGATGAGGAAAATGAGGCAAAAGATCATACAACTAGTAAGTATCTAAAGCCAGATTTAAATTCAGGAAGATGAATCTTCCTGACTTCAGATTCACTGCTCTATCCACTGCAACAACAGCAATCTGTTGAGAATTTTGAATTATGAAAGAAGAATAACAATGCTCAGAACAGATTGAGTAGTTATTTCCCTATTTTCTTCCTAATTAGATTTAAGATTTATATTTCTTTGTATCCTCAACATTTATCTCAGTACCTGATACAGAGTAGATGCTTACTTAGTATTTGTTTACCAACCCTTTGTTTCTGTCCTAAACTCTTGAATGAATTTCCTATTTCTCTCTCTGCCTCCAATCTCTCCCTTCTCTACTCCATCCTCCACACAGCTGGTAGATTGATTATGTTTAAAGGACAAATTAGATAATATCATTTCCCTACTCAAAAATCTGCCATGGCTCCTTTTTGCCATTAGGATAAATTTTAAAGTCCACTAACTTGGATTTATAGTCCTTTAGCTCCAGATGTTTCACACTTCTTTTCACATTACAACATAGTCAAGTTGGACTTCCAGTTTTTCTTATTCAATACATTCTATTCTGCCTTTTTTCTTTATGTCTTTGTACTATTCCCCAGTTCTGGGATGCAGTCTCTCCTTACTTCTTGCCCTTAGAATTGCTTAGAATGTGCCATTTCCTTTTTCAGCTCATTTTAGAGATAAGAAAACTGAGGCAAATAGGATTAACTGCCTTGCCTAAAGTCACATAACTGGTAAGCCTCTAAAGCCAGATTTGAACTCAAGAAAATGAACCTTCCAAACTCCAGACCCATTGCTCTATCCCCTGCCACACTAACAGTCTGTTGAGAATTTGACAGTTTAAGGAGGACACCTTATAATCTATCCTACCCTTCACCTTTCTAGTCTTTTTTTCCCCACCCTCTTGTACTCTTTGATTCAAAGACATTGACCTCCAGGAAACTACATTTCTTAGTACTAGGATTTTATCTATTCCTGGAATGTTTTTCCTTCCTTATCTCTATCTCCAGATTTACTTAATCTTACTTAAAATACTACCATCCTCAGGAAGCTTTTTGCTATTTCTTTTAATTCTAATGTCTTCTCTAATTAATTATGTTTTACTTATTCTATATTCTCTTTGCCTCAATTGCTACCTAGCCTTAATAACCGAATGGATGCAGCCTCAGTCAAACTGAGACCTGTTGAAGATCTTAGCTTAAAAAGGCCAGTCTGACTTTCCATCTGGTCTATATCTGGCCACTGGACCCAGATGGTTCTAGAGGGAAAAGAGAGTCAGGTGATCTTGTACAGCCCTCCCTCACTTAAATCCGTTTACATGTCACTGATGTCTTGGTCCTCTTCCAGAAGGAAGGACAGACAACACCAATAACAACATATTTGCTTGTTGCCTCTCCTATTAGAATGTGAGCTCCTTGAAGGCAGGAACTGGTAATTTCTCTTGGTAGGCATTTAATAAATGTTTATTGACTGATTAAAATATAAGCAGCAATTGTCTTGCCTTTGTCTTTGCATCTCCAGTATCTGACACTTTATAGATGTTTAACAAATGCTCATTTATAACTTGAGTTGTCTGTGAATATGTTCAGAATAGGTATGAATTTGGAATGATGGCTTATCTGACAAATTCTGCTGAACCTTTCCCCTGCCCATCTCACTCATGAAACAGCACAGCTGCCCTTGCAGCCAAGACTTTTCTTCCCTAAAGGGAATAATCAGTCCTTGCATGTTGCCAAGTCTCTAACCTCATAGACTTGGCAGTATTGTGGAATATGCTTCTAGTAACCTTTGTGATAAGTGTCCAGTGTTTCTGACAGATCTCCCATCTCTGAGAACTGGGGATTTGAGGATAGCTTATTAAAATTGAACTGTCTCTTCCTCAAAGTTTGGAGTGGGGCCTGGGCCAAGAATTCTCTGTGATATATATTGTTAGATATATTGCAGGTATAATAGAAACCTAGTGGGGAAATCTCTGTGCCTCTAAGTTTGCTAACATTAACCTCCACAATTATCTTTTTCTAATACGAAGAGAATAATTCTCTCCTCTCTTCTCTTTATCTCTTTGCTTTTTGCAGGCAGAGCTTGTACAACTTGACATTTACATCAAATAGTCCCAGAGCTACCATCACACACATAACATAGATATAAAACTATTTTCTGCAAGAACTTGGAGTTAGCAACAAAAATAATCTTACCAGGATAAAACTTTAAAAAGGAAAACTTTAAAACAAGAATAAGTAAATAGTAAGCAAAACAAGATTGCTTTTCCCAAATATTGTGATGTATCAATAAAGTAGAAACTATTCTCAATAGTAACACCCCCACAAGTATTTGCATTTTAAAGGGGATTAAAATTTCTTAGTCCAAAATAACCTGTTTCAGTTTTGGAATTTTGTTTTTCAGCAAGCAAATGGGAGTTTGTGGAAGGGCTAGGAACTGTTCATGTTATGCCTAAAAAGACATTATATTCACCAGTGCCTACTCTGCTAGTGTAGAAAGTTGCCTTTGTTTGTGGGACACAGACTACTGGTAATATTACATATGTAACTTAAAAATACTTGAAAAAGTCCAATGACCAAAAAATAAAAAATAAAAAAAAGGCTAGAAGCAGAATTGCCCCAGATAAAAGCAGTTTCCAATGCAACAGATAAATAATATAATTCTATTGCATGCTCATTTCTCAAGTTCTTTGGATTGCTAAGTAAGCAAAACAAAACTACCTGATTATGGAGAATGGATTATGAAATGGGAACTTGTTCTAGCATCTGTGAATTGTGAAAAGGCCTTTTGATTTTCTTCTACTTAGGCAATTTTATACCTTCATTTTAGATAATACATTGGTGAGGGAGGGGTAGGGGAAACACCTGTAGTTAGTGTTTAAAGACAAAAGGAATATATTTAATATGGAATTCCTTTAACTTCAAATTGTTCAAAATAATGATTTCATCATTGTGAAGATTTTTTCCATAGGTCACATTCCTCTCTCATCTTATTAAATGGCCCTTGAAGAATTACTGAATTTCTGGGGTCAAAATAATTTATCACCTTGTAGCCTGCTCTGGTGATAAGCCTTTGTGAGTTTAGCATGGCTGACTGATTTCTAGGAGTGTACTTTAAGCTTTTCAATTTGATTAGACCTACCAGAGCTGATATCTTGATGGCAGAACTTTGATAACACCAAATCATCATCATGCCTTGAGGCAAGGTAGAAGAACTTTAAAGAAGAGCAAGAATTTATATGCTGACCATTATAACTCAATTAGAACTCTTTTAAGTGCTCAGAAATATATGATTGATTGGCAACCCTATTGGATTATTGCTTGTCCTTGCCTCTGGCATCAGGGAGGAGATGCTATAATAATATGCATCATAGATAAAATAGCATTCAAAAACATATCCTCCTTCCTCCAGTTTCTGAAAAGATAATAAGCTTAGATTATACCCACCTTCCTTTCCTTTTTCCTTAAATATTGCTAGATTAGGGATATAATAGTTTAAAAAAAAAAAAAAAAACACCCTCTGGATGCTTTCTCTTAAAGAAAAATTGTTGCCCTAAGGTTGTACTGCTCTTGACTTTCTTGTCATTCCCATCTCTGTCCTGGGTCCTTTCTCACTTTCTGCCTCTGTGGCTAGTGTCCTCTTCCCATTGGTGGGCACCTAACTGGAACTGAGAAAGTACATAGATGGTCTAGGCTTTTCTCCTTAGTTTAGTCCTCCCTCTGGACTTTTCTACCTTGACCCAGAAGGGACACCTTTTCACCCCTATTTCATTTTTCGGCTCCCTTTAGAATGTTGGCTCCTCGAAGGTAGGATGTACATTTTTCCCTGCATATTTTATTCCATCATTTCTGGAACATAATAATCTCTTAATCTTTTATCTTTCATGTAGGCACACACTACTTTGCGTCAGCATTCTTACCATCAGTCTAGAATTATGTACACACACACACATATATACACACATACACACACACACACACAAACACACATATATATCTATATAGATATATCTTGTTTTTATTTGAAAACCTAAGTTACAAGGGCACTACTTTCTGGAAAGATTGTCAATATACTCCCTCATGACTATACTTAACATTTCTATAACTTTTTAAAATATAATGCCCATTCCTAACCATATATATATATATATATATATATATATATATATATATATATATACATACATATGTATATATGTATAAAATATTCCACTATTAGAATGGAAACATTTTTATTTATGTTTTAGTATATCCAGATTTAGTATAATAATTGTCATATAGTAAGTTTTCTAATATATATGTATATATACATACACACACACACATGCATATACACACATACACACATACACACATACATATTATATAAGTACCTTTGCCCCAGTCATTCCTTCAGGATTTCCCTATATCAGTGAAATTACAGGTCTGAAGTTGAAGAAGAAACACATCCTAAAATGTTCTCTTTTTTTCCCTTCCAGCATTTTAGAAGAAAATCAAGACAAAATAATTTCATCATAATTTAATCCCCTTGTTTTTGAAGTGAAAATAACATAGGGAAATCATGCCAGTAAATGTAGTATGTCATTAACTAGCTGAAACTGCTGTGAAAGAAGCATAAAAACTGGCAATGTTTTAAGGGTTCTTCATGGCATCTTACTACCATAATTTGGAATAAAATTTAGAAGTTCTTTTACTAAAGCTATTGTTCTAACAATTCAGAGACATAGCTTCTATTTGTTTGTTCTTTGGAGTGAAATAAGCCAATTTAACTAAAGCAATTGTGTTTTAATCCAAATTCCACTCAGAGCCAAAGGCTGATAGAATATAAGAACATTCTCAAATTTCACTATATACAGTGTGACAAAATGGAAGTATTGGTCTCCAGCTTGCAGGTTAATTACTTTATAAAAACCTAGGAGCAGTTATAATATTATAAAACTGAGATTCAATCATTCTATCCTTATAAACTTGAATTAGTTCCTTAAAGTAATTTATTGGTCTCTGATCACATGAATATTCAATTAGCTTTTATTAAGCCACCTTCTACCTACCAGACACAATGCTAAATATTAAGCATATAAAAGTAAAACAAAACAAAACATAAATGTTTTTTGCTCTCAGGGATCTTACATTCTATTGGGGAGAGAGAAAAAAAAAGATGCATGTAGATAATTAAAGTAGGGGTGTGTGTATGTGTGTGTGTGTGTAAAATACAAAGTGCATAATACCTATTGGGATATCCAGATAGTTCTTCTGTAGGCATAGCTATACAAAATGTTGAAAGAAGCCAACTATTCATTAAGAAGTATGATGTCATAATCCTGGAAACATAGGTTAGAGCCAGATAATTAAGTAGTTTAAAAATTAAAGCAAGGACTTTTTATTTTATCCTTAAGTGGTGATTCTTATTTAGTGCTTTACAACTTCCTTGGGGATTTGTGTGATAGCCAAGAGATTCAAGTTAAAAGTTTTTAATGGCAATTTAATAAAAAAAATTAACTGTCCAATTATGTTACAATTATATTTTCCTGCTTGAAAACTAACATTTTATAGCTGTGCTTCACTAGATAAATCACTTAACACTGATAGCCTCACAAAATAAACAAACCAAAAAAATTAAACAACAAAAAGAAAACTAACATGGGAATGTTTGAAACATGATTGGTTTGTTTCTGTAGTTATTTGAAAACTTCATGTAAACAATAGTTTTCATGTTCGTACAATATCAAACTCTGATAACTTCTAAGTACAAAGTATTCTTATTTTTTCTTAACCTATCATCAAATTGTTTCCAAACCACCCAAAAGGTTATACTTTATAAGTATAAATTGATTTCCAAGAGCTGATCAAACAAATAAACCTATGTTCACTTCGGTACATTGAACCAGAATTGCTCCCTTGTTCCCTTCTGTTAGGTTGTAATCATCTCATCAGCTGTGTAATCAAATGATCAAGATGTTATAGAAATTTGCTTGTTTTGCAGCACAAATATTGTTTCTTTGAAAGCTATGACCATTGGAAAAGTAAGATTCAAACCATCTTGAAACTATCATAAATCATCACAATGTTCTGCAGAAGCAAATTTTAAAATGGCTCTCATTGAACTACATTTATTCTTCTGTCTGTAGTTAAAATACTAGTAATACAAGAAAATCATATTTTTCTTTAAAAAGGTTAGTTTATATGTAAATATAGTTAAAATGAATCAATGTATGCAATTTAAATTTAAATACATTTATCATATAACACAGTGATTTTCTTTAGTCAGTAAAAAAAGTAAATATTTGATATTGTAAATAATCATTTTTGTTGATTGGTCATCTGGTTAAAAACAAATAAAAGCTGAATTTCCATTAATCAACAAATTTCTCATCATTTTCCCATCACATATTTATGTGAACAGTTTTTATTCTTATTTAAATCAAAATACAGAAATAAGCTTGATACAAAATCAGATTCAAGATTGTCTAAAGTCTAGCTAAATATTATAAACTTTATTCAAATAAAAAAATCCAATATCAAAATTAAGTTGATTATTGTATCATATTAAATCTTTCAGATTATTTTATTTAAAATATTGATACTCATTAAAATTTGCAAAATAAAAAAAAAATTATGTGAATTTTACAGGTAATTATAGCCATATTAGGTCTTCTTTATCGTTAACTCTTACCAAATATCCCTCATAATTACTCATAATTATTTTATATTAGTTTTATAATTTCAGTTATAGACAGAATACAATAACACTTGACAATTGATTAGATTTTGAAGTGAATGAGTGAAAGTGGTAAGTTTAGTTTGGTGCTAAGAATGTAAATAGGTGTGATTGTAAAGTCAGCAGTCATTTATTGTTTACTGTGTTCCAGGCACTGTGCCAAGCATTGGAAATAAAAATATAAGAAGAAAGAGAGTCGGGCCCTTCCCTCTAGGAACTTATATTCAAATTAGGAAGATGGCAAGTTAAAGGGATGGAAAGGTGAGAGGAGAGCTAAAATAAATAAAGGCACCCATAGCAGGGAATCATACAGAAAAAGTACAAGGGTGGTAACAGTGTAGCCTGCAAAAGAATGAAAACTTGATTGATTTAGACATTTTTTTTTTTTTTTTTTAAGTTGGAGGCCCTAAAAAGAACCAGCAAATTTGATTTCAAGGTCACTGGGGTAAAAAATGTTTTTAATATGTGAAGTACAGAGGTATATAAGATTCGAAGGTGAAGAGGTTTCTGGAATATTATATAGAGAAGTAACAGGAGTTTCAGGGGTGCAGTCTGGTAAAGGATGTTGTCTGAAAGAATGATTCCATCAATAAAAATAGATAATTTAAGAAGGAAGAAGAACTTGTGGGAGGGAATTAAGGAGTTCTGTCTTGGATATGATAAATCTGAAATGTTCATCATAAATCCAATTGAGGATCTTAGGTAGGTAGTTTGATTTAAAGAGAGAGTTTGAATTGTATGTACAAATCTTAGAGTCATCTACATAGAACTGAAAGTTAAACTCCTGGGAGCTAATTAAATCACCAAGAGAAAGCCTGGAGATGTAGACCATGGATAATGGTCCACCAAAAGAAGGTGAGATGATAGGTAAGAGGAGAAGCAGAAGATAGGGTCATCAAAATATATGAAAGAGAAAGTGTCAAGAAAGGGCATTGCCATCAATATTGATACTGAAGAGTGGTCAAGAAGAAAGAGGAAGGAGTAAAGTCTTTTGCATATGGAAATTAAAAGACCATTGGAAACTTAAGAGAACAATGGCAGCTGATGGATAAATCAGAAACCTGATTGCAAAGAGTAGAGAATTGAGTGAAATGAGAGAAAATGAGATGCTAAAGTATAGATGAATTTTCATAGAAATTTTTTGAAAGGTAAGCAAGAGACACAATGATATCTTAAGTGAACATATGTTTTAATAGGCACATGGAATAAATTAGTAATATGTACTCTTCATATCCAATTATTTATATTGCTTCCTAAGTGCTTTTACATTGCTTCTCCAAAGCAATGTCTTATTTTGTTCCAACACTGTATTTTGAGCATTTTCTGCATTTGGACTCGGTATTCCATTTCCAAATTGAAATGAATCCTCCTTTTTCTTTCATTTTGATCATTTTTCTTGGTTTAAGAACATTTTATTAGTATCTATTGTGCACAATAGGTCAAATATGAAGTTCTACTATATATAAAATGAAGCTCCTTAACTTATTTGAAAATTTGAAATTAGGTTCTGCATGGGTTATTATTAGAACAAAGTAAAAGCAAACCCCCAATGTGTCCCTTTTTCTGTCAGTGATTCTACATTTTTTGCCATCTATTATTTGAAAGGAATGTTAAGTTATAACTGCCTTAGGGTATAATTAGCCTGGGGAATAACTGTTAATAGCACTTTAAGATTTATAAAGTACTTTAAGCATAGCAAAGTAGGTAATACAAATAAAATTATCTCAATTTTGCAGGTGGGGAAATTAAAGGCAGAAAAAAAATTTGTAATTTAGGCAAAGTTACATTTAGTAAGTTTCAAAACTGTAATATACAACTCAATATTCCTCAAATATAATGTGAGAATTTTATGTAAATACAAACTGATTTGGTGCTGATGGAAAAGAAGGGGAGGAGACTTAAAGATGCTTCTGGGGTTTCACATCTAGATGGTTAAGAGAACAACACAATTCATAGAAGGAAATTCTGAGAAGATATAGGTTTAGGAGAGAAAACTACTGAATTTTATTTTTGACATGTGGATTATGATTTGACAACAGAATAAGAAGGTGAAAAGGTTCAACAGGTAATTGGCCATGCAGTTCTGCAGTAAAAAGATGGGGCTGGAGCTAGAGACAAAATAAAGTTTGAAAAAAAATGCCTATAGGTGAGAGTTAAATCCTGTAAAATACTCTGTTAGGTCAAAATTAAGAAAGCTAAAGAAAAAAGCCTTTGACTGAATGGGAAGAGAAAATAAAAACTAAACAAAACAGAGGATCAAAGGTCTCTAAAAGTCTTTCCACCTCTATAATAAAGTACCTATGATCTAAGATGAATGGTCTTCAAATATAGTTATCTCTTCCAAATTACAACTTTTCTTGCCACAGTTTGATATATTATAGATTGGCATAAGAAATTAAAGGGGAATTTTTGGGAAGAGTTTTGTAGAAGCCATAGATGGCATGCAAAGACTAACAAATGACACAGAAAAAGTTTAGAAATTTAAAAATAAATCAAATATACATATAGAATTGCATAATATCAACTTTTTTATCTTTAAGTATCATAATAATAAGACTTTTTTCTGGTATGATGGGAGGCAAAAAAAATTTACAGATTTTCCAGATTGTGAAATCAACACATTCCTACCCCCCACAATGTAGAAGGGATAATTGTAATCTGGAACAAAATGTTTGCTGTCTATGGACTAGTCCAGTTAAGTTAGAATGGCTCTTATTACCAACAAAGTTAACAACTAGGAGATGAATAGTTTTGGTTATAGTAATTCATCAAGTTGTCTTCCAAGATGTGGAATAATTTTGGTCAAAACTGAGAGAGGGAATAGACACACTAATAATTCCATCACTTTTTTGAAATATTTAATATGGGATTAATGATTTATGGTCAACATGAAGCCTATTATTTATTTTTTCTTCTGCCTTGACTGCATCTTTTGACTTTAATATTTTTATTCATTTTGACAAAATTTTAAGGTCCAATCCATGGCAAGATAATTGAGTTTGTACAAACATTTTCTTTCTTTCATTTGGCCTCACATATTCCTTTGAAAGCTTATATATATATATATATATATATATATATGTATATATATGCATATGATGTGCCAATCCAATCAGGGTGACATTCTGAAAATGGGTTTTATGACTAACTATTGTTCTTAGAATCCCAGAATCAAAATGTTAGGCCTGGAAAGAAATCATTGAAATCATCTCTACTAATGTCTTTAGATGTAGTCAAAGGCAAAGGAATTCAATGACTTGCCTAATGTTACAAAGCAGTTTAGAAATAGAACTGAAATTAGAACTCAGTTTTTGGGATTCCTTCCTTAGAATCCTTTCTACTAGAATTCATTTGCTTAAAGAACATATCTAAATAACATTTAAAAAACTACCAAGTTGTACTAAATACAGCAAGGAATTTGTATAGATTATAATGATCTAAATTGCTAATTTACTCTTGAAAATATGTCTTGTTGCCATGAAGATAGGCAACCAGAAAATTGTTTAAACAAGAGCTTAATCTGATGTGGTAGTTTATTCCCAAATCTTCTATTTCTCTTTTGGAAATAGATCCTCTTCTTTTCACTAATGAACATTTATTTCCTCTCTTTCCTATCTCCATTCTCTGGAAAAAAAAGAAAAAAAAGATTTGTGTAATTATAAAATTTTATTATGTGTTATTTTTAGATTATTTATACCTCATACATTTGCAGATACTACAAGCCTTGATTTACTGTTTTTTTCCAGAATGAAGAAAGTGAAGGGAAAATGTAAATAATGTCTTGGTAAAGAAGCAGCCAAGTAATGAAAGGGTTAGAGCACTGACCCTGAAGTCAGGAGGACCAGAGTTCAGATCTAGCCTCAGAAACTTAACACTTAACTAGCTGTGCGACTTTTTGGGCAAGTCACTTAACCCCAATTGTCTCATCCCCCCCCCCTCCCCATGCATATTAAACTTAAAACTGTATCCAAGGTATTCCTTACCTCATTAGCTGGTTGTTAAACATTTACTAGCATAACCCTGGATATAACAAATATAAAAGAGAAAGACTTACAAAACAATCAAATTGTTGGGTAACTAACTTGCCTTATTTGATCTTCACTTACTAACTCAAAATCTCTATGCAAATATTTCCACTATTTTTTTAAATTAAAGAATAATAATAGTAAACGACTAAGATTTTTTTCTTATAGTTATTTATTATGTTTTAAGAAATTATCTCTGAAACCAAAAATGCTGACATTGATTAAAGGAAGGACTTCATGGATTCAGATTTTTGAGAAAAATTTTCCTCTTCATGAAATAAGGAAATGGTATCAAGGGAAGCAAAGAAGAACAAAGAACAGTACTCTCAAAAATATTCTCACAACCTTACAGTTCTTCACGAATAAAATTTTATTATTTATATGTTGCCATAGCTAGAAGAAAAAATAAAAGCTTTGATGTCTGTCCTTCAGCATCTTCTTTTTCTTGTATGGGGAGAAGGGAAATATCTAAAAACTGAAGTAGAGTGGATTTCCTACTGACACAAAAATCTTTATGAATATATGTGGATATGGATATTTATTTATACCCATACTCACACCCACATATACATAAATTTATATACATAAACACATATGTATGTATGAAATATTTCTTCTTTGTGAAAAAATGAACATGCATAATTTAATGATATTTGTCTTTAATAATTTTTTCTTTTACTCTTTTATTGTAGACAATATATAAGCAATATAATAATATTTTACATTACATAGTTTGTATTTTAGGAACTTAGATAAATTTCCACTTGTTATATTTATTATATATGTGTCTATCTATCTATATTACTATATCTTCTCCAGCTCAAAGTGTTTCAATTTCAAATTCTTTGATTTTTACCAACCATCCTCATTTGAAAGTAGAAATTTTAATTTAGTATTACATGCAGTTTCAAAATTGTATCTAACATAACTGACATTTGCTGTGAGTCCTATTTCACTTATCTTACATTTCATTTGAAGTGACTTGGTTTTCTATGTTGTCACCTATTTAATTCTAGCTAGTCAGGAGAAGAAGTAATAGAAAATGGGAGATGATAAAGCATAGTTTTGAAAAGATCCAAACAGATTCTAATAATGGGTCACTCAAAGCTAATTAGAACATGATAATTTCATTGCACACACATACACAGAATAAAAAAAAAAATTTGTGATTGATCTAAGGAGGGGGGAGGTGAACTCTATTATATGAATCGACAGTTGGAGTCCATTGCTGAAGTGAGTGGCACAGAGTCAGGAAAGAAAGGAGACTTAGGAATTGAATGGTTATTAAATTTTATTAAAACACGGAATGCTTAAGAGAAATAGACTGAAGGGATTACCTGGATATCCAATTTGGTTGAACCACAATACATGAGAAATGTATATACATTCATATAATGTCTTAGGAAGATAAGTAGAATTCAGCCAAATAGTAGAGGATCTTAAAGAAAATTTTGTATTTTATTTGATAAGGAATTTCTTAAAATAAATTGTGTCTAACTAAAACAAAGAGCAAGCATTATCTATAATTGGGATAAACATGAAGTAAAATTGGGCGAAGCAAGGATATCCATTATCGCCACTAATATGCAAGATTGTATTAGAAATGCTAGCTATAGCAGTGAGACAAAAAGAAATTGAAATAAAAACAGACAACAAAGAAGCAAAACTTAGTTTTAGCAGATGATGGGACAGTCTATGTAATGAACTTCAGAGAATTAATCATAAAGTTAATTGAAACAATGAACAATTTTGTCAAAGATATAATATAAAAGAAACCCATATAGATCATCATCATTTCTATGTATTTCCAACAAAACCCAGCAGGAAAAGATAGAAAGAGAAATTTCACTAACAATTATAAAAGGAAATATAAAATATGTGTGTATCTAGCTGTCAACACAAACCCATGGACTATAGGAGCACAATTAGAAAATACTTTTCACAGCAATAAAGGCTGGAATAAATAGTTGGGGAAGTTGTAATTTTTTAGCATATATATATATATTATCTAGCTAATATATTAAAAGTGAAAATTATATCTATTCTAATTTATTTATTCAGTGGCATTCCAATCAAACTACCAAAAACTTGATTAATGGAACTTAAAAAACCCCAAAATTTATTTGGAAGAGCAAAAGATCCAGAATATCAAGGAAATCAGTGAAAAAAAATGAAGGAAGACAGCCTATCATGACCAGATTTCTAACTATATTACAAATTGGTTATTGTGAAAATAATATGGCATTGACTAAATGTTAGATCAGTAGACTAGATTAGGTAAATGAACATTATAAATAATTTTTGATAAACTCAGTCATCCAAGCTCAGGAAAGAGGGGGTTAGAATTGATCACTTGAGAAAAATTATTAGGAAAAAATTGGCAGAAACTAGGTATAGTTATATTATATATATATATATATATATATATATATATATATATATATATATATATATATATATATATATATATATATATATATATGCAAAGGTCTGGACTAGCTCTTCTTGTCAGGATAAGCAAATGTCCTTGCCCCACGTGTGGATGCCAATTGTTGCGTGCTGTCGTCTCTAGAAGCTGCTGGATCGCTCTCTGGGAAGAGATCTGCTGTGTCTACTCAAATCTCTCCGTCAGATTCTTCTTCCTGTAGCGAACCGTTGTCTCCAGGCAGTTGCTGTTAACTCTTGTCCTTAGAAGTGACTTCCCTTCCTGCAGAGAGCTCCGTCAGGCCTGATGTAATGCAAAGAGTCTTCTTCTTTCTCTGAGAGTCCTCTCTTTTATTCTCCCAGAGAATGGGCGTGGGATAATGCAAGGGCTTCTGGGAAGAACCACCCCAGCCAATGAGCTTGCCCCCTCTATCAAGTCAACCTGAGTTCTCACCTTGTAACCGTCCAGAAAACCTGAGTTCTCACCCAGTAATCCTAACATCTCCCCCTTTCTTTTGATTTAGAACATAGGACAGTCATGACCTTGAAACATAAATCCATCAATATGGGAAGTATTACAGATAATTACATAAATTACATAAGCATATAGTAACATAGTAACATAATACATGCTAGAAGTATATAACATAATCATAATCATAAATTGAAAATTTATAAATGTCCATAAGTCCATTGTCCATTAGTCTCATCTTGTGTGAGGAAGTCCAATGATTCCTGCTGGTTTTTAAAGTTCTTTAACAGTCTTCTTATTATCCATGCTCTTTCAGTGTCAGATGTTTCTTAGATCTTCTCCTTTATTTTGAGGCCTTTCTCTTTTTCTGTCTCTCTCTGATGGACAAGGCGAATATGACTCGTTGGCACCCATCTGATTCCTTCTCCTGCTGAAGAAATACAAGCAAACCCTCTCCCCCAGGCAGTTAACCTATCTGGTCCCTTCCATTCACCACTTTCTGGATCTCTCCACATCACCTGGCGATTATCTAAGGACAGTGGAGATGCTCTCACTGGACACTGCCCTTCTGGTGGGTTATAAAACCTGTCTGCTGGAGCCAGCGCATCTTTGTCAAAAATTAGAAAATTAATGGTATAGAGAACTAAATTTAGAAGTTCCCTAGGGCTACCTGTGGCTCCCCCTTTCTTTTGTTTTTGGAGGAGTGTCTTAATATCTCTGTTTCTTCTCTCTACTATTGCCTGCCCTTGAGGATTAAAGGGTATGCCCGTGGTATGTAAAATCTTATACTGTGCACAAAAGTGTGTAAAATGTTTGGACGTATATGCAGGTCCATTGTCTGTTTTTATTGCTTGTGGCACACCCATAATTGCAAAAGCTTGTATAAGGAATTCAGTGACCACTCGGGCTGTCTCTTTTGCTGCTGGCATTGCAAATGTGAATCCTGAAAAGGTGTCTACCACGACATGAATAAAAGATAGACGACCAAAAGACTTATAATGGGTCACATCCATTTGCCAGATTTCATTGGGTCTCAAACCACGAGGATTCTTCCCTGGAGGGAGTGTAGGAGCATGGAAAGGAAGACAAGCTGTACAGCTTTTTACTATGCTCCTAGCTTCCTCTCTTGTGATTCCAAATTGTAAACGTAAAGCTCGAGCAGCCTGATGATATTTAGAATGAGATTCTTGTGCTTCCTGAAATAAAGGACTACTGGCTAACATGGTTAGAAGGCTATCTGCCTTTGAATTTCCATCAAAAATGGGACCTGGAAGTCCACTATGTGAGTGGACATGCAAGATATAAATCTTGCCTGGATGTTTTCTCACTTGCTCTTGAAGTTCCTTAAAGAGCTGATAAATATTAGAGGCTGCAAATTTTATTTGGGCTGTGGCTTGAATTTTACATAATTCATGAAATTCCGCAAGCCATAATAAATTTTCTCCAGGTTCCAGACATGTCCTTGCTATGGATTTCCAATCATTCGGGGTTAGGACTTCATAAGACAAACCATCTAGTAACATTTTGACATAAGCTGATGTAGTCCCATAAAGGGTACAACCTTTTTTTAAATCCTTAATTTTATTCAAATCTAAAGGTGCATATCTTCTCATTTTATGACCTACAGAATCAATATTTTCAATCACAGGATATGCATGTATAAAATCACTTATATCCTGTCCTTCTCTCTTAGCTTTAACCAATGCTTTTTCTAATCTTGTCATAGGCTTAGGCTTCTTCACAGGCAATTCTGTTTGTGTTTCTGCCTCTTCCCCTCTTTCTTCCTCCATCTCTGAAGGTGGGGTTGATGTGGGCCTGTCAATAATCTGTTCTCTAGGCAGGGTTGAAGCTTCTTCAAGAGAATCATACCATAATTCCTCATTTAAATCCTCTTGCTCTAGGGAAAGATCTTGATCTTTCCTTTTTTCCTCACACTTCCTCCTCTGTTCATTTTTAGAACTTTTCCTTCTCCTACAACTTGCTTGATAGTTTAAGGCTAATTGAACTATGTTGTAGATATAAAATACTTCTGCAGAAATTGAACGAGGCCCATTTTTTGCTTGAAATTCTTTCATTTCATATCCCACTAGCTTCCATTTATCTACATCTATCTTTTCTTCCTCTAAGAACCAAGGGGATGTGCGTCTTAATGCAGCCAAGAGTTTAGCAATCTGTACCCAGGTTACAAGTAAACTCTGCTCCTCAATTATCTTGATTATACTCTCTATAGTACCACTCCTGAATGGAGCTGAGGTTGCGTCTGGGGCTGAGGTTGAGTCGGCTGAGGTCCAGGGATTGAATATAGCTAACATCTGCCCCATTTCAGCTATAAGAGATTCCTGGTTTAGCCCTTAACAAGTTAAGTTCCTTATTTATCTATTAGCACGCTCACTTAATCTTTAACAAAGTTTCCTCGTTACTCACGGTTCTGGGTCAGAGAGACTGAGATCTAGATTGGAAGCTTTTCCACTGGAATCAGGACTGTGTCTGTCCCTGTTCGGGCGCCAAATTGCAAAGGTCTGGACTAGCTCTTCTTGTCAGGATAAGCAAATGTCCTTGCCCCACGTGTGGATGCCAATTGTTGCGTGCTGTCGTCTCTAGAAGCTGCTGGATCGCTCTCTGGGAAGAGATCTGCTGTGTCTACTCAAATCTCTCCGTCAGATTCTTCTTCCTGTAGCGAACCGTTGTCTCCAGGCAGTTGCTGTTAACTCTTGTCCTTAGAAGTGACTTCCCTTCCTGCAGAGAGCTCCGTCAGGCCTGATGTAATGCAAAGAGTCTTCTTCTTTCTCTGAGAGTCCTCTCTTTTATTCTCCCAGAGAATGGGCGTGGGATAATGCAAGGGCTTCTGGGAAGAACCACCCCAGCCAATGAGCTTGCCCCCTCTATCAAGTCAACCTGAGTTCTCACCTTGTAACCGTCCAGAAAACCTGAGTTCTCACCCAGTAATCCTAACATATATATATATATATAGTTATAGTTATAGTTATAGTTATAGTTATAGTTATATAGACCAACATATTTTATATATATACATATATATATATATATTATACATATATAGTTATATAGACCAACATTTCAGAATGTATACCAAGATAAGGTTATATTATTCAGACAAGAAGGGTGATATAAATAAATTAAAGAAAATATAAAAATATACCTGTCAGATCTATAGATAAAGGAAAAATTTATAAGCATATAAGTGATGGAGAGAATTATGAGGAGTGAAGCAGATAATTTTGATTATGTGAAATTAAAAATGATTATATACAAACAAAATTAAATAGTCAAAATTAGAAGGAAAACAGGAAACTGGGAAAACTTTATAGCAAGTTTCTCATTTAAGACTTCATTTCTCAAAAAATAGGAAAGTGAATCAAACTAAAAGAATATATCCTATTCTCAGTTTATTAGTAGTTAAAGGATATGAACTAGAAGTTTTCAGAAGAAGAAATCAAATCTAGTCACATGACAAAATAATCTAAATCATTATTGATTGCAAAAATGTACATTAAAACAACTGAAAAATCACCTCAAACCAATCATATTGCTTAAGATGACAAACCTGAAAATTACAAAAGCTGGAATTGAAGTGGAAAAATTGAGGAACTAATGAACTTTCCATGAATTGATTCAACCATTCTAAAGAACAATTTGGAACTATTTTAGAAAGACTATGAAACTGTGCTTGCCTTTTGATCCGGCAATAAAACTACTATGTGTGTATTTCAAAAAGATCTGATAAGAGGGGAAATAATATATTTGTACAAAAGTATTTATAGTACTTTTTTCATGTTTACTAAGAATTGAAAATTGAGGAGATGCCCATTAATTAGGAATGCCTGACAAGGTGTGTTATGTGCTTGTGTAGAACATTATCATATTATGAAATACAAAATTATCAAAAGAATGGTTAAAAAAAAACTGATGCAAAATGAAGTGAGCAGAACCATAATGCTGTACACACTGTAACAACAATGTTCAAGCATGATCAGCTTGATCAAGACAATGATCCAAGACAATTCCAAAGGACACATAAAAAAAATGCTAATCATCTCCACAGAGAAACTAAAGCATATTTTTAAAAAATTGTTTTTTTATTTATTTTCTTTTATAACAAGGATGGATAATAATATGGAAATCGGTTTTGCCTGACTTCAAGTGTATAAAAGTTATATTGTTTTCCTTTTCAATGGTTGGGGAAGGAGCAGGAGAAAGGGAATTTGAATCTTGAAATTTAAAAGGGAATATAATTTTCAAATGTTTAATTTGGAAAAAATCCTGAAATAAATAAAAAATTCATTTGAAAAACTTAAGAAATAAAAAATCTCTGCAAATTTCTGAATAAGTGAATGGCATGCATGGGTAATACAAATATTAATTTATGTGTAGGAGAATTCAAAAAGAGAGACTGGCTGCAGTGAGATGAATTAGGAAAAAGAAAAAATTGCAATATCCCTGCTGAGAGTTCATAAAGACCTCAGTGTGACAGCAATAGAAGTGGTAAAAATGAGATGATCTTGTGAAATTTCTATGAAAATAGAATCAACAAAACTTGGTGACTTATTTGATTTGAGTGATGATGGAGAGGGAGAGGTAAGGGTCAAAGATGGCTTTGAGGTTTCATGACAGGGTGACTAGGAGAATATAACACCATTCATACAGTCAAATTCTGAGAAATAGGTTTGAAAGAGAAAAAGACTGAGTTCAATTTTCAACACCTTGTATTTAAAATTCTTTTAGAATAAGCAGGTGAAAAGGTTCAGCAGGCAATTGGTAATGCAGTTTGGGAGCAGAAGGGAGAATCAAGGTCTTAGAGAAAGAAAAATTTAAAAATAATTGCCTAGAGATAGTCGTTAAAGCCAAGGGAAATAGACTGTTATGTCAAAAGTAGAGAGATAAAGAGAAAAAAAACTTGGAGGACAATCACAATCATTAATTAGGAGGAAGAAGAATAACCAGGGAGTAAAACAGAAGAAGAGCTACCTGAAAAGTAGAAAACCCCTAAGTGTTATGTCATAGAATACCATGGAGGTACGGGGAAGCTAGAAACTGAGCAATGACACATTAAAAAAGATCACTTAGGAAAACTATATTTTGTGGAAGAGTAATAACCAGATCACCATTTCCCTCTTCCTCTTGAATTTTTTAATTTGACCTACACTAGCAACTCAGTGGGAATTCAACTTGGAAGCTATTTTGTAGTTGTTTCTAAACCTAACTTCTATTCCTATACACATTCTAAATCAGGAGGTGTTTACTTAAATACATTTGTATATTTTGTTAGAGTGAGGGTGTGTTATTGTTAGTTGATGGTATCTCCTATTCTCTATTCTTCTATGATGATACTCAAAGTAATGAACAAATTCTAAATTTTTGGTTGTTAGCTCATAGGTACTTCAGGCATAAACATTAGGATTACTTTCTTAATTTTAGCTGCTTGAGGACATTTTGACTTTGTATCCCCAGTGTCTTAATAATTCTATGTTGAAATTAAAGTTTTGGATATAACACTGGCAAACACTAAAGAAGCAAACCTCCCTCTCACCAAGGCAGGCTCCATTATATTTGTTATCAATTTCCAGGTGTGACTTATGAAATTAGGTTACATAGAATCAAGTGTCATAAATTAAGAGGCAAAGCAGGATATATATATATATATATATATATATATATATATATATATATATATATATATATATATATATATAATTTTTTTGCCTTTTCATTTTTTTCTTTTTCTTCTCATTGTTGCTAGATTTCTCTTTTTAAAATCATTTTCTCTTTGTCTGCCTTACTGAAAATCCTTTTAAAAAATTTTACACCCAAACTTCTTGGATATTCATTGCTTCTTTTTCCTGATCTCTCATACCATCCTTCACCAAATGTGCAAAAAAAAAAAAGTGTTCTCTCAACATGGAGAATTCCTGGTGTCAGCAAAGTACTACAATAAAGTACTGCACCTGTGTTGGGAAGACCTAAGTCAAAATCCAGTTTAATACATTTACTAGCCAAGTCACTGAGCTTCGGTTTGCCTCAGTCTCTTTGTCTATAAAACGAGAATAATAATTATAACTATCTTTTGGGGTTATTGTGAGATAAAAATAAGTTAATATTTATAAAGCACTTTGCAAACCTTGATGCAGTATATAAAGGGTAGTCATTATCCTTGGGCCACCCCCACCACTACCACTTTCACCACCATCAACAATAAAAGGTCTTTCTCCAACCTATCTACCAACTTCTATATCAGAGGCATCAAATATATTTCCTGGAAATCACATTGCCCATTCCTGAGTTCTTACAAATATAATGAAAATATAATTAGGAAATATTTTTAAAAAATAAAAATACAATAGAAAATAGTGTAAAATGTGATTTTCTAAGACAGTATGCATGTACAGGGATCCTCAGGTATGGTTTAGTTCCCTTATCTATTTGATTTTGACTTCAATAATTTATGCAATCCATCTGTGACTTAGTATGTAAAACTTTGAGACTTAAAAGAGCACTCTTGGGGGCAGGTAGGTGGCGCAGTGGATAGAGCACCAGTCCTAAATTCAAGAAGACCGGAGTTCAAATCTGATCTCAGACACTTAACACTTCCTAGTTGTTCGACCCTGGGCAAGTCACTTAACCCCAGCCTCAGGGGAAAAAAAAAAAAAAAAAAAAAGGCACTTTTGGAGGTTAAAGTGATTTACCAAGGTTTATACATATTGCAAATTTTGAAAATAGTATTTGAACTTAAGTATTACTTCAAGCTCAGAATTCAATCCACTAAACTGCTCAGCTTCTATTCATTGTTTCTTTAATATACTCTATAAATCCTATAGCATATAGCACTTACTTATTATTTTTAATTATTCACAGAATTGTGAGATCCTGTTTTTTTGGAAAATCACTTGAAGGTTACCTGGTTTACTGTTTCACTTTTCAAAAATAGAAATGGAATTGGATGCAATTTAATTAATATCATAGGAAAGAATCAGAAATTGAATTCAGATTTCTTACCTCCCAATTCAGGGCTCTTCCTACTTTATCCCATACTTTTTAGTTGTTTTATCCATGTACTTTCCCCCCCAGTTGATGGAAAACTGTTAGAAGAAACTGTCTTATACTAGTTTTGTTAACTCTCATATCCTAGCATTTAATAAGCACTAATCCTTCCCTTCTTTTTGTCTTGCAACATCCATTTTGGCTCTCTGGTATTGATCTCATTCATTTCCCCTAATCCCTTATTGAATAATTTGAAATAAAAATTTAACAACAAATAAAATAACAATGAATGTAACCTTAAAAGTCGTCTTGCCTGATATCTTCATGAATTAAGAATACATATATATATATATATATGCGTATATATGTGTTTGAGTGTGTGTGTATATATACATATATATATATGTATATATATATATGTATATATATGAGAAATTAGCTATTTTGACTTCTTTAAAAAAATCTGCCATCTCAATGCTAAGGTCAATATGTCCTTTAGAACACATCAGCTTTGTACTTTGTAATCTTGTACTTCCAAATTAATATGGTCCTTCCTTTTAATCTTTAGTGGAATATCTTTCTACTCTATTACTTTTTTTCTTTTGCTTTCATTTCCTTCCTTTGTTTCTCTTTCATTGGCCCTTACTCTGTACATTCTATCATTCCTATGTGGGAAAATATTAATTTATTTTGTATCATTGCATTATATCTGTACTATATATAATATATAGTATATTACAAGCATAGTATGTTGTTTTTGCCCTGCTGTATTGAAACTCAATGGGGCAGAATGATTTGATTTCTTAAATTTTCACTTTTCTAAGTAATATTCAACTCTCTCTTTCACCATCTCATGAGTAGTTGCCTCTCATATCTGCATCCCATAGTTTTTGCTAGGCTAATAGACAACCTCTACCACATTTTGGTTTAGGTTTCAGATTTTTGTTATCCATACCACTCCCTCTTTATCCCATCCCTGATACCCTGGCCTTTATGAAATCTGCTCACTTTTCTTTGAGATGTCATTCTGTCTATTTAGGCAGAATTTTTAAAAATTAACTTAAAATTTTCTATCTTTGATAATTGTAGTGAGAAAGAATGAAATTTTACATAGGATATTGGAAGTGACTGGGCTATAGGAAGAACATATTTTGAACAACATCATCTTTCAGCGACATGGGGATCCTTCCCAGGGACACAGATGATCTCCTGGGGTCTTAACCTGATTGCATGAGCACCTGCCTCTACAATTTAATGTGCCATTTTCAACTTGAAATATTTTAGGGCAGGGAATGACTGCTGATTTTTAAGGGAGCACTTTTTAGTATTGAATTTTCCTAAGACTATGCATTAAAGAAAGGGAAGAAGTCAATTTAGAAAGGAAGTGGAACTTTTAGGTATAAGAATTAGAGGAACACATTCTCTTCCAATTAGTTATGTAAAGGAAGGAATGTTTGGACACATCCTTTGTAAACCTTTGTGTTTAAAATTAAATTAATCATTATTTACAACTACTAATAAAAGTTTCCATTTAAGTAGTGTTTCAAGGCTTAGAAAGTTTTATATATTATTGTCATTGATATTTATAAATTTGCCTCTGAGGCAAATGATATTATCCTCATTTTACAGAAGTCATTTTTACAGCTAATGCTACCAGAACTCCACAGCTTAAAAGTTTCTGAAAGAGTATTCAAACTTGGGTTCCCTTATTTCAAGTCTGACTTTTTATCTTCTGTGCCCACCAAGATATACATTTTTTCTTTTTTTCTTTTTTTTGGGGGGGGGTATTTTATTTGAGAATAGAAATGAGATACTGAGCCAGAGAATATAGAAAGAAAAATAAGACTGGAAAGATAGATTTGGACCAGGTTGTAAAGGGCTTTCCAAGACAAGCAAAAGAGTTTATATTTTATTGTAGGGTATAAGTAGCTACTTGAGTTTGAATTGAGTATTCTCCTAGAAATCTACTCATAGGATCGTGTCTCTAAATTTAGAAGAAACCCTAGCCATCTTCTAGTCTATCTAACCTCTAATTTACTTGATACTCTAAGTGGTTGAATGAATAAATCATTATATTGGGATCCTTTTCTAGTAGTTTGTGGCTAAGTTTAATAGAAATGAATCTTTTTTTAAAGTAAAACATGATCATATAATTTCTTAATCCCTCAATTATAGTGAAGAACACTGAAATTATGCCAGATGAGACTAAGATGAAGTATTTGTGAATGTTTGTCTTATAGAAGAGATGAGATGAGTTGAAAAGACAGGATAGCTGTATCTATATATTTGAAGTTTCTTCCATGTGAAAAGAGGTTAGATATGTCCTGCTAATGTGATATGTAAACAATCTCAAGAGACATAGTTTCTGAATAATTAACTATTTTATTAATTATGCTAGCATATTAATAAAAGGATGATAATTTCTCTCTTTTAGACAAATTCTGATTGGTTAAAATAAATGAGAGAATGGCTATAATAATGAGAGGTAGACCTATTCTAATGAAGTTCTTGGGTACTATGACTTTGATTATTTAGTTCTGGTTAAATAGACATCTATATTCATATCAATTTATGTGAAAGAAGGAGAAATAAACATTTTCTCAGAATTTTATGAAATAGATAGATCCATGTGGGTTAAGTCTGAACCAGATTGAAGAGAAAGTTAATTCAAGCTTGCCCTAGTAGAATAGTTCCCAGACTTTTGTTCTCAGTTTTCTTTTATATTATTAGAATTATTGAGGATTTGTTTCTGTTTATATGACCTAAATTTATGGATATTTACCATATTAGGAATAAAAATAATTTGAATTTATAGACTCTGAAAAGATTTTAGAGACTTCCTCTGAACCACTTTTAAGAACTATTGTAGCAGAGAATAATGTTTCAGAAAAGGATAAATCCTATGTTTTTCCAATATTAAGAGTTAGTTTTTTAATAATCATTGCACTCATTTGACTCAACATGGAAGAACCAGAAATAGTGGAAGAAAATTGCACAAAGTCTAGCTAGAAGGAAAAATTGTTTCTACTCCTTGAATGGTTTAAAATATGGACTGAATGACTACTCTTGATAGTACCTATTCCAGTTTGGTTTTGGATTTGAGCTAGCTGGCCTCTAAAATCTCCGGCAACCAAGATTGTGTTGATAAATGTTTAATAGCTAGGAAAATATACATACAACTCAGCTTTAAGTTTAACTTATATTGTTAACATTTTCTTAAGTTTTTATAATTGATAAAACAATAAACTAAGCCCTCGGATATGTATTGTTTGCCAGTTTCTAAAGTATAAAAACTCAAATGAAAAATTTAACAATTGGCACTATTTGGCTTCAATACAAATTTCCAATTCTGAGACTCTACAAATCTTTAACAAACTTATGCTAGAACAACTTAGTTTTTGTAAGATATCATTAACAATAAAAAATTTCAAAATACCAGTGATATTATAAAATTAAAATACTAACTTTAAGATATTCGATATTATCATGATTACTATATATATGTATTTACATATATGTCTTGCTTAGTGAATGCTATAATCCTAGTCATATTCATCAATGCTTAATGAAAGTTTCATGTCCCTGTAGAAACTAAGTTATATTATAACATGTGCAGATCAGGGAATTTTTTTTCCAGTTTCTAAGTTTACATCTGTTACATCTAATTATTTTATTTTCATTAGCAACAGAAATCACACAAGGATGCTTTTATTACTTTGCAAGACTAGATTGGAGTTCAGGTTTAATATATGCTTACATTATAGCAGAAAGATTTTAAAAGTTGATTTGTATCAAATTCTATTTTAGCAGTAAAATAAAAAATGGTATTTTTCATATTAATACCTTGCTTTTAAAAAAAACAAAGCATGCATTTCATTAAAAATAGTCATTTTGTCTATATGATTTCCATCTGTTTCTACCCTCAAAGGGGTCTTACTAATAAAATACCAAATTCTAAATATTAGAATAACGTAGAACTTAATTTGTATAAGAATTAATTAGGCTAACAAAGAATAATTACAAATGTGCTTAAGTTGCCTATTTCATTCTATTAAAAAATCTCAATTAAAATAGCAGTACAAATATATCCATATGGTATATGTACATATATATGTATGCACCCACACACCTATCTCTATATGTGTATATATGCAGAGTATATTTGTGTGTGTGTGTGTGTGTGTGTATATATATATATATATATATATATATATATATATATATATATATATATATATATATATATATATATATATATATGTATACATATATAATACACACACAAACATATACCCAGATAATAAAGAAATACTAAAAAATGCTCAAAGCAAGCTGTTTCAATGTCCATTTGCAATATGAGCATACATTATGTTATCAGGCACTTTGATAGATATTGAGGGCAGAAAGGAAAAACAGATCCTTTAGTCAAGTAACTCATGTTCTACATGAACATTCTACAGACAATGAAACATATAAATCAAACTGAAATACAAGTTAGAGGAAGGAGAGTTTACTCACAAATATATAAGGTAAAATTTTCTTTACCAATGGAAATTATAGATTGCTCTCCTTCTGAACCCCTACACATTTATTTAGTTTTTACTTTGTATGAATTTTGTATTTATTTACTTATTTGCATGATTATTCTTCCTTCTCAATAAGCTACTTGAAGACAAAAACTATTTCTTTTCTGTGTTTGTAAGATGCTAAAATTAATATCTATTGAATTGAATTTTTGTGTCCTCACACAAAGTTCTCTCACCTATCTTCCCTAATTTTTTTCTGAAAAACTAAATGTAACAAGATATACTTGTATATGAAAATTAAAATATATATTAAATATTAACAATATTTAATATTATTACTAATAATATTAAATTATATTATATTATACAACATATGCTTGTATATTAAAATCAAAACTTGAAATGATCCCAGAAAAAGAAAAAAGAGTTAGTATGGGGTTGTAAAAGATTTCTGGGATTGACATCAGACCTATTAACTTTAGCTCTGCTGGTAATAAGTTTTTTACCTTGGAAAAGTCAGTAAACCATTTTGTAGTTCAGTTTATTCATCTGTAATATGAGAGAGTATAGTTTAATCACTCAGATCTTTTCTCATGTTACTGTTCATATTTCTAAGAAAACATGGGATAAATAGAATTGCTAATATACTAAGGCTTGTTTTGTGATTCAAAAAATACTGAAAAAAAAAACCCAAAAAAACAAAAAACCCTTGAAGGACATGGTTACATTAGGCTAGTAGACAATGGATTTCCCAATGTATTATTGCTATGACAATCATCTCAATCCTAGTCATGGAATTCAGTGAAAAAACATAACTGGAAAGAAGCTAGGTGGAACAGAGCATCAGGCCTGAAGTCAGGAGGACCTGAGTTCAAATTTGATCTCAGACATTTAACACTTCCTAGCTGTGTGAACCTGGGCAAGTCATTTAACCCCAATTGCCTCAGCAAAAAAAATCAAAACAACAACAACAAAAAACCCAAATCCATAACTGGGATTTTTTTAGTTGTTCTCGTTATTGTGTACAAATATATAATTGCTCTGTCTTAGGTCTTCAGACATTATTTTTGATGGGCAAGAAAGGAAAACCAAGAATCTTATGTTTCTTAGGTTTCTGGGACACAATCCTTTTCTTGTGGGAATTAGTAAGTTTGAATTCACAAAGGTAAAAACTTAAAGACTATACTTTTGAGGACCTAAGCTAGAGGTTCTTAATAAAGATGGTGTCATGAAAAGTTTTAGACATACCAAGATTCCTTTAAGGAATTATCTTGAGATTCTGCTGATAATTTTCATTGTTCAATGAAAATTATCAGCAGAATCTCAAGAAAATACACAAAGCACACAAAGACAAAATAATGAGGGATGACATTATTAGCCTACCTTGCTTAATCTAGTCAAGATCTTGGACAAAAGATGTGTTGATAAATAATATGTGGGACACAATCACTCAGATTAGCTTCCAATCCTTCTGATCCCACTGTGAGCAGAACACAAAATATATTCTGTTCAGTTCAAAGGACCCAAGTCTAAACAAATGAGAGAGAGGATGGTTCAGGTCACTTAGGGCAGTCATGGAGGGAAGAAATTTGATTTTTTTGCCTATTCTTTAGGAGTTATGGCTACCTTGATTCTGCTCCCAGTGGTCCTTGATGCTGCATAACTGGAAAGAAACTTGTTTGCTAAGTTTTGGGAGTCAGAAGTATAATGTGGCATTCAAAACAAACAAACAAACCTAATGCAATCTTGGGCCTCAGCATAATAATAATCATTACTTGGTTGAATATGTTGTGATACATATTCTTATTTTTTAATATGTATTGGACTGCTAAGGCCCCTTCCAACTCTCTAATTTTTTTATTTGATTTTATGGTTCAGTAGCCTCCATTGCTTACATTAACTATGTTTTTCTGCTAATGGAATGGGAATCTTCCATTATAAAGAAATATAGCAGAAGCAGGAGGAAAGGGATTGTCAGTTTCTAATATGCTTCTGTGGTCCTGTTTCCTTAAGAATGGAAATTTCCTTAAAAATTGAAAATTTATGTATCAGAGGCATATGTTTTCCCTTATATTTGAACTTGGAAGTCCTTCAATTCAATCCAATTCTACACTGGCAAAGATACAAGAATGGTTTGCCAATTCCTTTTCTAGTTTATTTTACAGATGAGTAAACTGAGGCAAATAGGATTAAGTATGTTGTCCAGAATCACACAGCTAGTAAATATCTGAGATGTCAGAAAGATGCATCTTCTTTACTCCAGGCTTTTCACTCTGTCTACAGCATCATTTACCTGCACTATAGTAAGAAAAAACTAGCGTTTATGTAGCATTTTAAGTTTTAAAAGTGATTTGCATATGTTATCTCATTTGATCCTCATATTATCATTTCTACTTTATAAATGAAGAAAGTTTAACTAAGAGGTAAAATGACTGGCCTGGGGTTACTCAGCTTATAGGAGGAATCTGAGGAATATTTTAAGTCAGATCTTCCCAATTCAAATTTCAAGATTATTTTTTACTCAGGCATATAGATGCTTCACAGAAACTTTTAGAGTCATTCTGACTAGAATAAATCACACTATAACCCCCCTTTCACACACATTTCTTACATATAATTTAAATCAAGAAAAATAAACAATAAAAACAAGAATGCCTTAAAGGGGAAAAAAAAAGTTATACAGCCTGAAGAGTATGAATTGAATGTGGAAGAAAAGTGCCTCCCTATCTTTCTGGTGAATGTGGGCTGATTATATGAAACCAGACTCCATATCTCCTTCTCCATTCCCCTTTCCCCCTTCCTTTATCCCTCTATGTGTGAATCTCTGTGGATATATATGTATATACACACATGTATGTATCTAGAGATGTTCAGGTATGTGTATATGTGTATAAATACACACTCATATATATATTAATTCATACATATACATATATACATACATCTTACATCTTGCCTTTTTCTTCTCTTGGATGTCTCACTGACTTAATTCAGTTGCTTCTTCTGCTTTCCTCCATATCACTTCCCTCCTCCCAGGTCCCTACAGAGACTCCTATTTGCCTCAGTTTCCTCACCTATAAAATAAACTGCAGAAGAAAAGGGCAACGTGATGTAAAGTTAGAAGGGCCTTTAATTTTTTTACATGTAAATAAACTGAGGACCAGGAAAATTGTTACTTGCGTAAAGTCATACAGATAGTGAACATCTAAGGTTGAATCTAAGTCTAGAGTAAGTTTCCTTTCTTTTTATTTTCCCAAGGACAAAGATCTAATTTCCCATGCCACAGGGACAATTTTATTCATAGGTCCATAAACTCATGTGGATTATCTTGATAAAACATACCATTCTTTTGTGACTTTAATGATTAGTATTGAATTGATGAAATGTGTTTTCTTCTTCTAAAAAAAATTCATACTTCTTAAATAGAACATAAAAAAACCCATAATCTATATTATTGTACTTCATGAAAACTTGATTTCAATTGATTTAGTATAAGACTAAATTTTGGGGTTCATACTGAATTACAGTGCTCCATCTTCATGCATTCACCCACACATGCTTCCTGAATGCTGCAAATATTTTGGTTAAGTACTTGCTTATTAAACATTCTTATCAATATCAATTTTCTAAAGTAAGGTATAATTTCCCAACAATTTAAATAAAGCATCTTCATGTTCATCCATTCATTTAACAAATATATATTAAGCACCTGCTAGGTGCTTAGGCTATAAAGATCAAAGAGGAAGGAGTCTCTACCCAGAAGGAATTTTTAATCTATTGGGAGATATAAAGTATATGCAAATGACTTTAATGTAAATTAGAATCCCAGAACCTCAGAGTTGAAAAAAACCCTCTAAAATGATCTAGTACAACCAAAGCCAAACTAGGAGTTACCTCTATAGTATGCCAAAAAGCAGCCATTTATCTTGGAGACCTCCAATGATGGGAAGTTCAATTATCATTAGCAAGGAGACCTCCAATGATGGGAAGTTCAATTATCATTAGCAATCTCCTTTGTATTTTTGAAATTGAAAATTTTCCTTCCTTCCTTCCTGCCTTCCTGCCTTCCTGCCTTCCTGCCTTCCTGCCTTCCTGCCTTCCTGCCTGCCTTCCTGCCTTCCTGCAATTGGGGTTAAGTGACTTGGCCAGGGTTACACAACCAGGGAGTGTTAAGTTGTCTGAGGCCAGATTTGAACTCGGGTTTTCCTGACTTCAGGGCTGGTGCTCTATCCACTGTGCTATCTAGATGCCCCTATGAAATATATTTCTTAACTTCTACCAGATAGTTTTGGTTCTATCCTCTGGGTTTGAGTGGAACAAATCTAATAATTCTGAAGAAGCAGAGAATTGCAGTATATTGAAGAAAAAAAAAAAAGACTTCTGGAATTAACCAGGACCCTGAGTTTATAATCATGACTTTGTTACTTATTATGTATATATACACAGATTTACACACATGTGTCTATATGCATAGATTTATACAAATATATACTTATGTTCTTATACACACATAAGTTAATATAAAATATACCTCCTTTACTTGTACCAGATGTTTTCGGTTCTACCCTCTGGGTCCAAGTAGATGAAGTCTAATAATTCTGAAGAAGCGGAAAACTGAACTATTAAAGAAAAGACTGATGAAATTAATCAGGACCCTGGGTTTATAATAATGTCTTTGTTATTCACTGCCTGTGATCTTAAGCAAACCACTGAACTGTCTTGGGATTGATTTGAAACAACAGGGAGTCAGACTAAATGACCTCTACAATCCTTCAACCTTGAAATCTGTGACCCAATTATCTCCTTTCCCATAGAAGCATTACAAATCCTAGGGTATATGTATTCTGCACCGCTTCAGTAATCTCATCTTCAAATGCAACTTTCCCAATTTCTTTAACTGATTTTTTATATGGCATTACATATAGTCCATTCCTAATCCTGGTCATGTTCTTTTAGCTTGTAAATTTCCTTTCTAAAATGTGATTTCTAAAACTGATCACAATAATCCAGCTATTTTATATTTTGGATATCACCCTTATTAATTTTTTAAATATTCTGTGATAACAATAAAACATTTATTTAGAGCTTAATTTATTCCAGGAACTATGTTAGGTACCACAGGTACAAAAGCATGTAAACAAGACAGTCTCTGACTTCAAAGATGTTACATTCTCATAGGGGAAGCTCATCCAAAAAGAGATAGGAAAAGTTTGGCATATGTAATTAATGGAATAATTTGGAAATGGTCAGGAGATGATGTGAAGCCCTGGTTTTGGATAAGACAAGGTGAAAGGTGATTTTTCAGAGTATAGTTGGCCAGGAACATATTCCAAAATTCCAGAAGATTTGGGGGATGAGGAAAATGACCATTGAGCAGGTGAAATGTTTTGGAAATTGAAGGCAAAATAGTCAATTTGTATATATTACTCCATGTTCGAATTAAATTAAGAATAATTTTATCTTTTTAAAGGGGGCAGAGAGAGGAGAGAATAAACTTCTAGGTCATATCATCTCCCCATGTTGAAGTTGGAATTCAATAATTCTCTCTGTCTCTCTCTTCTCTCTCTGTTTCTCTCTTATTTTCTCTCTCTTTCTCTCCCTCCCTCTCACTTTCTCTCTCTTTATGTTTTTTCAGTTTGTATATATATATATATATATATATATATATATATAAAAATATATGTATATCTATATCTATATATATATATATATCTGTGTGTGTATGTGTGTTTGTGTGTGTATGTATATATAAAAAACTTCTATTATTTTGCATTTCTCACATTTTGTAATTATGCGGTTAATTTAAAAAAAAGTCAAATTCAGGAATTTATATTTGTACCTATTAAATTATATTTTGTTTAACCTACTAGAACAACTAAATGGTACAGTGGATAGCATACTGAACCTGGAATCAAGAAGATTCATCTTCCTTTAGCTTAAAGCCAGCCTCAGACACTTACTAAGCTGTGTGACTCTGGGCAAGTCAATTAACCATGTTTATCTCAATTTACTCATCTGTTAAATGAATTAGAGAAAGGAATGGCAAACCACTCCATTCTCCTTGCCAACTCCCTCTCAAAAATGGGATCACATAGAATCAGGCACAAAAGAAAAACAATTGAACTGAACTTTTCAACTTGCTCAAATCTTTATAGATCCCATTTTGCAAATTACTGAATCTTCAGTCTGGTAGCTAAAACAAATATGATAAATATGCTATCTGTGTCTTGTTTTAATGAATCAATTAGTCTCTTAGGTCATTCAAGTGGATGCTGCTTTCAACAATGTAGAGTCTGACTCATCCATATTTTTATCATCCCATGTAATTCTTGTCCTTTTTTTCCTCTGAAAATCCCCTATAGAACCTCTATCTAAAACTCTAAAGGGTTACTTGTAGTTAGGTGGTATCTAAAGATCCAATGTTTCTTGGAATGTCATAGTCAACAACTAAAACATCATATCAGAAAGAGGATAAGGTCAGAAGAGCTTGCTCTCATTTGGAACTATGCTCAAAAGTTATCAAATTGTGCATACCCTTTGACCTAGCAGTGTTGCTACTGGGTTTGTATCCCAAAGAGATCTTGAAGAAGGGAAAGGGACCTGTATGTGCAAGAATGTTTGTGGCAGCCCTCTTTGTGGTGGCCAGAAACTGGAAACTACATGGATGCCCATAAATTGGAGATTGGCTGAATAAATTGTGGTATATGAATATTATGGAATATTATTGTTCTGTAAGAAATGACCAACAGGATGATTTCAGAAAGGCCTGGAGAGACTTACATGAACTGATGCTGAGTGAAATGAGCAGAACCAGGAGATTATTATATACTTCAACATCAATACTGTATGATGATCAATTCTGATGAATGTGGCCCTCTCCAACAATGAGATGAACCAGATCAGTTCCAGTGGAGCAGTGATGAACTGAACCAGCTACACTCAGCGAAAGAATTCTGGGAGATGACTATGAACCACTACATAGAATTTCCAATCCCTTTAATTTTGTCCACCTGCATTTTGGATTTCCTTCACAGGCTAAATGTACACTATTTCAAAGTCCGATTCTTTTTGTTCAGCGAAACAACTGTTTGGTCATGTATTCATATATTGTATTTAATGTATACTGTAACATATTTAATATATATTGGTCGACCAGACATCTGGGGGGGGGAGGAGAGAAAAATTGGAACAAATGGTTTGGCAATTATTAATGTTGTAAAATTACCCATGCAAATATCTTGTAAATAAAAACTATTAAAAAAAAAAAAAAAAGATCTTGCTCTCCTGCTTGATCCAACATCTTTCAGGAAATGAATACTCCCTCATAAGTCATAGTTTGAGGGGTTGGTTTCCTATCATAACTATAGCCCACAATATCCTTAATTCAATACTGTAACTCCCAGGGGAAAGGACTATCTGCTCTTAAATATGATCAAGCTCCCTTCCAAACTAGTTTCTGTCAGCTAAACTTTCAGGATGGTTAAACAGTATCATCTCTAAAAAAATGGACCTGACAGATTGTAAAATGTTGAACATGTGATTTAAGTTTGATCAGAAGTAATAGGCAATACTTCTGGAGTTTGATTCTCAACTCTTGCTCTCTTTTCTGGTAGCTGTGAAAGAAGCAAAAACCTGAAATCTTTGGCTGTCTCTTTACTTTCCTCCATATACATTTTATTCCAGATAAAGTTACCTATTTGTGCTTCCCTATATAAAACTTTCCATTTTCCACTTCTTTTCCTTTGTAGAGGTGATTCGTTTACTATACTTTCTCCTTAGTTCCACTTCAGCTACTTTCAGGGTTCAGCTAAAGTGTCATATGAATCAGAAAGTTTTTCTTAGTACCCTTATTTGCTAGAGGTCTCCTCTTATTGAAATAAGCTTTTGTTTAACTGGTGTATATCTTTCTTTTTATTATGCATTTTCCCAGTAGAATGGAAGTTACTTGAGAGCAGAAACCATTTCATTTTTTTTTTTTAATATTCTCAGTAACAAGCACAATGACTGGTACATAACAGTTGCTTAACAAATGCTTGCTGAATTCAACTGAAATGTTATTATGAAAGGCACAGAAAGGTGAATGTTCTTTTTTGACTCTTTTGCCATATTCATGGGCTCCTAAGGGCACAGATACATAGAAGGAGACAAGACTTAAAAAGAAACAATAAAGGATTTGGATTTTAACTCCTGGCTGCATTTGGGGTGATTACACTGAACAGAAAGGAAGGCTGCCTTCAAAAGCCCCCTAAGAAACCTGCTCCTAGAGAACATTTAAGAAGAATATAACATTTTGGCACCCGAACGTGAGATAGACACAATTCTGATTTCAATGGAAAAGTCTCTGATCCTGACTTCAGTGGAAAAGTCTCCTCAACACAAAAATTAGGGTGAATACAACAAGGAAACTTTGTTAAAGGGCGAAAATAGTATTTCAGCTAAAATGGGACAGATGTTTAGAAAACAGTCTGCTTTTCCTCTTCAAGGAAAATGTGTAGAGAGCATTGCCAGACTTATAAAAAATCAAGGTTTAATTATAACTTAAGAGCAGATCATTGATCTTTTAAAAACTGTACTATACATATCTCCTTGGTTCTCTAAGGCAAAAGAATTGAATCCAGACAAGTGGAAATTAGTAGGAGAGCAACTTGGTGAATACTACAATTCCAATCCAAACTCAATTTCCAAAAATATACTTTATACATACAATTTAATACAACTGGCTTTAAGAAATTATATAAGTATTAGAATAAGGAAAAAGAAGAAAGAGCAGGAAGGGGAAGAGAAAAATAAACTAGGTGAAAAGGATGAAGAATCAGATAAGAATGGAGTTAAGTACAATTTTGAGTGTGACACTTCACAACAGGAGCATTTCCCATCTCCTGACCTACCTCCCTCAATTAACTCTTCATGGGTGGAGGGAGAAGAAGAAGGTGAGAGGCAGTAACACATTCAGAACCACCTATTAAGCAGCGTATGACAAAATTGCAAAAAGCATTGGTCAAGGCTAAAAGAGAAGGACAGGATATTTATGATTTAAAAATAAATGCATACTCTGTGATTGAAGAGCTTGACCTTTCAGGTCAAAAAAGGAGAAGATACACTCCTTTTGATTTGGAAAAAAAATTAAGGATTTAAGAAAGGGTTGCACTCTTTATGGGGCTACATCATCTTATATTAAAATGTTACTAGATAATTTGTCTTATGAAATTCTAACCCCTAGTGATTGGAAATTCATAGCTAGGACATATTTAGAACCTGGATAAAACTTGTTGTGGATTTTGGAGTATCATGAATTATGTAGGATTCAAACCCAACACAATAGGCAAACAGGAGTTAATGTATAAGTCACTTTTGACCAACTAGCAGGTGAAGGTCAGTATGTAGAGAATTCAGCACAGATTAATTATCCCATAACAGTGTATGAGCAAATTTCTAAGGCTACAATAAAAGCTTGGGGTTCTCTCCCAGAAAAAGATGAAGGTAAAGCCTTCACAAAAATAGAGCAAGGTCACAATGAACCCTTTGCAGATTTTGTGGGACATGTGCAAACAGCTGTCACAAGAACCATTGGAGCTACAGAAATAATGACCAAACATCTGGCTAAGGAAAAGGCCAATGAGGTTTGTAGAAGAATTATATGGGGATTACACAAAGATGCTCCTTTAGAGGAGATCATAAGAAGCTGTGCCACAGTGGGCACAAGTGCTTATAATACCCAGACTATGATGAACATAAAAATACAAGGTTTCTCTTGGCAAGAGATTTCTAGAGAAACTCATTGATATTTTCAGTGTGGAAAAATAGGACATCTGAGAGCCCATTTTAGATATGGAGATAGAGTGAGAAGACAGGGTGAGAGAAAACCCAAAACCCTATGTCCAAAATGCCACAAGTGCTTCCACTGGGCCTCAGAATGTAAATTGACCCAGGGAAATGAGAGGCAGGGCCCAGCCCCAAGATATCAATCAAAAGACAAATAGGGCATGATGGCAGCTGAGTTTATACCCAGAGAGTCTTTAGAAGGTCAGGACTCTGATGTGATCTATCAGCCAAAAAGCAATCACATGGCAGAAAGGGATTACATGATCAGTCATTCAAAAAGTAATAAGATGGCCGAAAGGGATTACAATTGGGGAGAATACAGGCTTTTTAAACCAACAGGGCAGTGTCCAGTGCAAACAGCTCCAGTGTAATTGCCAGGTAATGAGGATAAATCCCCAAAGTGGTAAATGGAAGGGAATAGATAGGTTAACTGTTTGGGAGAAAGGGTTTGCTTCAATTTCTACAGGTGGAGAAGGAATCAGATGGGTACCAATGAGCCATATTTGCCTTGTCTATAAGAGAGAGACAGAAAAAGAGAAAAATCTGGAAACAAAGGAGAAGACCTAAGAAAAAATCTTTAGGAATCAATGGATTCCCTAACACAAGATGAGACTGTTGCAGGACTGGAAAACTAGCAGGAATCTTTGGATTCCTTGAGATGAAAAATTGTTGATGAGACTATTGCAGGACTTCAAAATTTGCAGGAATTATTGGATTCCTGGCACATGAACTAATGGATAATGGATTCCTTTTGGACTATTTCTAGGACTTATGGATATATATAATTCCTCATGTTGACTCATGTTCTTTGTTACATCACTACAATACTGTTTATGTAATTTATGTAATTATGTGTAATACCTCCCATATTGATGGATTAATGTATACCTGTTTTAAGAGTGAGCCCTTTCAAAACCCACTAATATGATTTTATTTCCCATTTCCTTTGATGTTTTCATCTCCCTGTGATGTCAGGGAGGGTGTGATCATCTCTTTTTATGGTGTTTTCATTCCTTTTTTGAGCAGTCGGAGAGGACGTGATCACCTCCTTTTTTGGGGTTCTCACCTCACCTCCTTGAGAAGTCAAGGAGGTCATGACCACCTATGTTCTAAATCAAAAGAAAGTGGGAGATGTTATGATTCCTACAAGGTACTAAGACAATGGAATTGATAGAGACAATAATTATCTAATTTAGCATGGTTCAGTGTGATTGATCTGATCCTACAAGGAAATGTTATAAGCTAGAACTTGAAACAAGGTACAAAGTGAAATTGAGGAGACACTGATTAAATCTAATTTAGCATTGATTTAATCCTACAACAAATAATGGGTTCCTAAACCCACTCTAGAGGCAGACTCAGATTAATTCTAACTTCCACCTTTGTGCTGGCTAGAGACACTCGGAGGAGGAGAGGCTGAAGCTGGCAGAGACAAAGGATTAGTGGCAAGAGCTCTGGGAACCAAGGAGAGAGATAGGCCTCTAAGAAAACTAACTGGGCTATTTTGAAGGAGACAATAAAGGATCTGAACTTTTAGCTCTTGGCTGCATTTGAGTTAATTATTGAAATGAACTGAAACTCAGGCTGCTCCCAGAAGTTCCCCAAGAAACCTGCTCCCAGAGAACATTATAATTTAGAGAAGAATATTACAGAAGTTTTCCAGATTTCATTCCCTAGTTTTTAGCTCATAGACTAAAAAGAAGCAAGAATCTAGGGGGGGGTTCTTCATATACCTTTAAAATTGGGTCCTTGGACTACTAAAGTAATAGGAACCTAGAATCTTAGAAGAACCCCAAGGTTCTGTATTATACAATTGCTTTCTGGTCTGAATCTATTTAATCATTTGGTAAAGAAACACTTATTAAATACCTATTCTATATAAGGCACCCGTGCTAGGTGCTACAGATATAAGTATAGTAAATGAATAATTCTTCTTTATAAGGAGTTTACATTCTAATGACAAAGACAATAAGGACATGTATAAGAATACACAGATTAAATCTAAGTAGAATAAAAATAAATAAATACTAAGCAGTTAAAATAAAAAAAATAGTTTTCAAGGTAGAGCATTAATAGTTGTAGATATCAGGAATAATTTCTTTATGTGGTGGTTGAGATTGAAAAGAGTTCTTATGATGCACAAGGGATGAGGATATTCATTACTTGTACAGGGATCAATCAGTATAAAAGTCTTGGAGACTAGTGGTGTAGTATGATATAGAAAAAAGTAGTTTGATTGGATTGTAGAATATAAGAGGAAAGATTATATATAATGAATCTGAAAGTATAGATTAGATCAAGCTTGTAAAGGGTTTGTAAAAAAAAAAATTAACAAAGATTTACCATCTTAACCTAAAGGTAATATATAGACACTGGAGTTTATTGAGCATGGGAGTGATATCATCAAATCTATGCTAAAGAAAAATCACTTTGATGAAGATTATGGAGAATAAAATGGAATAGAGAGACTTGACATGAGGAAACAATGAGGTCACAGATTTTATAATCTGGGTGAGAGGTGATGGGGACTAAACTAAAGCTATATTTGTAGAGTAGAGGAATGGGGCAAAATGCAAGATATTTGTGAAGAAAAAAAGAGAAAGTCTATAGAAGGGATATGTGGGCTGAAGCAAAGGGAAATACTGTAATAATAATGCATTTAATAGAATTAAGGAAGTTTGAAAGACAATAGGGTTCGAAGGAAAAGATGATGACTTCTGTGTTGGACATGGTGAGTTTGAGATGTTTAGAGACAAGTAACTTGAAATGTCTATTAAACCACTGGGTATGGCACTGAAGCTCCAAGGGAGAGGCTGGATAGTTATCTTTGTAATTTACATAGAGTTGATAATTTACTTAGGAGCAGATGAGGTGATCAAGAGTGGGTAGAGAGAGAAAAAGGCAACCTAAGTGAAAGCCAAAGGAAGAGAGGAAAAGTGAAGACAAATAATATACACTTTTCTTCTCTTAATGCTAAGATGGAAAAGGAAGGCACAATATAGCATAATAACTTAAGGAATTTTGAGAGTACAGTATATTCTTTATTTTTATTTTATTTTGCTCTGATCTGAAACTCAACTTAGAAGACTGGCTTTGTAATTATGTTTCTTTGTGAAGTCTGTACTGTTTCTGTCACTACCTATTTGTCTCTCTCTCTTTCTCTAACTCTCTCCCTTCTTCATTCATTTTCTTTTTTTCTTTTTCTCTCCCTTTTTTCTTTTTCCAAGATTCATATAGGTACATCCAAAAATGCTTAGTTGTGATTAGGAAAGGCAATCCAATGTCTTCCTCTATATATAAAACTTTATTCGGCTTATACAGAATATCTCAAAAGATTTTTTGGGCCCCTCTGTCTTTACTATTATTGTGTTTTATTATACAGATTTAATTATTCATAGGTGTATATATTAGTGAGCTAAGGATCCTTTTGATGACCCATGGGCTATATGCTTCATAATTTCAATTATTCTAGACAGGTGTTCTCATTACTAAGCAAAGAATTACTTTATATTCTATGTTATGATGATTTCCTATTAACATTTTCTTTTTAGCTAAATTACACAGTTGTATTATGAGTTTATCTTTGTTGGCATGCAAAGACCAAGACCAGAAGATTCCAGGAGTCCCAGGATCCATCATATATTTCACTTAATTGCCCTTTGGGGCACGTGAATTTTTAATTGTCTTGTTATTGGTGTTTTTGAAATGTATTCAGGAGAGCCTCTGATGCATTAAGTGACCCTCTATGGATTATTTAGAGAGAATATGGGCAAAAATTACATTGGATGAAATAAGATGGATGAGTTGTGAGCTGCACAAATAGAGGAATGGTCCACACTGGTGAGATGATGGAGTCATTGAAATAATTGTCATTCATTTGAATATTATTGAACAAGATTATTTCTCTGGTTATAACTTCCAAGGGCTTTGGTGTGATTCTAATAATTATATGATATATAACTTTGCTCTAAGTAGTCAAATATATTTTTTAAAAGATGACAATGTGTTTTCTGTCCTTTTAGTCATATCTATGACTGCAAAGGTGTCTTTTGTTAAAAGATATTGTTGAACTTCTACTTTTCCTCATCTCATATTGTCATAAATGGTACCTTCAATATATATATGGATAATTATGATATAGATCTTATAGAAATAAGAAAATAAAGATTTAAATTAACAGTTTTTGGTGTCTTTTTGACTACCCTTTGGTAGCAATTTTTTTCTTTTCTTTATTTAAGATGTGATTTTCCACTGTAAAATTTCTAGAAATATAAGGAACTCCTTTGAAAATATTTCTTCTACAGATTAGAAACTATTATGTACCTTATAGCATTAGACTTGTCTGATACATTGAGAGGGGAAGCTTGATGATGGTTATATGCCCATTGTGTGTGTCAAAGACTGATATTAGATGCAGATTATCCTGATTCCAAGACTATCATTCTTTTTCCTATAACATACTATTCCCACCACACACCCCCATCCCAGACATTTAATTTTCTTCCCTCTTTCAGATATATAGGAAATAATATATAAGCACCCAAAATTACATTCATCCAACATGTATTTCTCTTCCCTGGGCTTTAAAATTGTTTTCAATTAATCATTTTATATTTATCTGTTCCTCTCATTACCTTCTCTCTCACACTGAGCGAATTATCCAAAAATAAACAATGAAATTTTTCTCCTCTTACTCTCTTTCCATATATATATGTACATATTCACAGACATATATAAATATATTCACTATACAAATATCAGAGATATACATTTTCAGACATGGTTAATGTAGAAATTTGTTTTGCTGGACTAGCCATATAAATTACAAATTTTATCTACATCTATATACATACATACATATATATACATATACATTATGTCATATGGTATGCTATATAGCTATATATTTTATATATATATACATATACATGTATAGGTATGTATATATAATATCTATGTATTTATATATATATATAGATATTATATCATATAACTACATAGTCCACCAAAACAAATTCCCACATTAACCATTGTGGAAATGCATCTTGCATTTTAAGTTCATCCCTTTTATCAGGTAGTGAATTACAATTTTTAAATCATGGTTTATCATTAAATTGATCAAAGATCTAAAAGCTGTTATAGCTGTTTTTCTCTGAAATATTTTTGTTGTCCAATTGTATCTGAGTCTCTGTGACTCCATTTAGTATTTTCTTGGCAAAGATACTAACGTGGTTTGCCATTTCCTTCTCCAGCTCATTTTACAGATGAGGAAACTGAGGCAAACAGTGTTAAGTGACTTACTCAGGGTTACCCAGCTATTAAATATCTAAGGGCAAATTTCAATCCATAAAGATGAGTTCTTAATTCCAGGCTTGACACTCTATTCATTTCATCATCTAGATATCTTATTTCATTTGTTGCATTGTTTCATAGGATCTTTTTACTTGCTATGAACAATTTTATTTAATCTCACCAAATTCTTCATAATATAGATTAATAACTATTAGAATTCAATAAGGAGGGGGCAGAGCCAAGATGGCAGAGAAGCTAGACAGAACTTTCTAAGCTTTCAAATTCCCTTTCTACCAAGTATTTAATTCAGCCTCAAAAACAGCGCTTGACTGGTAAAACCCACAAAGATTGGAAATACAAAAACTTACCAGCGGAAGAGAATCTGGAATATCCCCAGAAAAGGTTTGACCTGAAGTGGTGGGAGCAGACCAGTACAGAGCAGGGAGAGAAATGGGAGCAGAGCAGCCTCTGTGGTTGGAAGGTTTACATAGAGCTCTTTGCTGTAGCCTGACTGCTTTGCTTTGGTGGCAGGGGACCAGTAGGGGACCAGCAGAGAAGTTGGAGCCTGGGGTAGTGCGTACTCTGAGGGATGCCAAAGTCCAAGAGGCTCTGGCTGCACCCACCCAGGACTGGAAGTGACCTAGAGCAGACTATAACACAGCTCTTCATGGCATTCGACAGGGGGGCAGTCACACACAGCAGGGGCACAACCCAGGGCAGCCTTTTATCTGTATACTGAGAGGCTCGCCAGAATTTCCCCAGCCTGACTGTGCTCCCCCAGGCAGAGACATTTCCCATACTGTGAGGAACAGGACAATTGCAAATAGTCAAAGTGAGCATTTGTGGGGGAGCAGAGATACCTTTGCTCCTTAACCACTAGCCCCAAGGTGGTCACTAATCCTCACAGCGGGGCTTCTAGCAGGGCACTTACACAACCAGGCTGTGATACCCAGGCATAATCACTTCCGAGTGAGCTCTTCCCAGAGGCCTCCCCCATTTCGGCCATTGAGAGGGCAAATACTGACCAGAAACTCATCCTCATTCTGCAAAGGAAGCTGGTAATTTCCTTGCCCTGAGGGCAGATCCTGAAGGCTTTAAAAAAAAAAAAAAAAAAAAAAAAAGAGCAAAACAATGAAGAAAACAATTGAAAGCTTCTATGCAGAAAAAGAGCTTGTTTCCAAACCTGAGGAGGCTAATAGCAGACAGCCTCCAGACAATTCCCCAAATAATGCTCTCCTAGAAGAAACTATTAAAAATCTGAAGATTTTCTTCTAATCAGGGAAGAAAAACAAGGAAAGGAAAGAGAAGCTATACTAGAGAGTAACAATGTCCTGAAATGTGAATTAGAAAAGGTAAACAACTTCCTGAAATGTGAATTGGAAAAGGTAAAGAATTCACAGGAAGTGCAGAGAAATAGAATTAAGGAGTTGGAAAAGGTAAAGAAATCACAGGAAAGTAGGATCTGTGAATTGGAAAAGATAAAGAATTCCGAAGAAAGTAAGATTTGTGAATTGGAAAAAGAAAATAACTCACTAAAAAACAAATTTAGTGAAATGGAAAAAAATTCCATGGAGCAAAACAACTCATTTAAAAACTCAATTGGACACATACAAAAAGAAACTTAAAAAGCTAATGAAGAAAATAACTCATTAAAAATCAGAACTGAACAAATAGAAATGAATGATTCACTGAGACACCAAGAATCAGTCAAGCAAAGCCAAAAAAATGAAAATCTGCAGAAAAATGTCAGCTATCTACTTGCCAAAATGACAGACCTGGAAAATAGATCTAGGAGAGACAATCTGAGGATTATTGGACTTCCCGAAAATTATGATGAAAAAAAGAGCCTAAATACTATTTTACAGGAAATCATCAAAGAGAACTGCCCAGAGATAATAGAACCAGAAGATAAAATAGACATTGAAAGAATTCATCGAACACCTTCTGAAAAAGACTCCCCCCCCAAAAAAAAAACTCCACAGAACATTGTGGCCAAATTTCAGAACTATCAGACTAAGGAAAAAATATTACAAGCAGCCAGGAAAAAAACAATTCAAATACCAAGGTGCCATAATAAGAGTCACTCAAGATTTGGCTGCCTCTACATTAATGGATCGAAGGGCCTGGAATCTGATATTCTGAAAGGCAAAAGAACTTGGAATGCAGCCAAGAATAAACTACCCAGCTAAATTGAGCATTTCCTTCCATGGAAGAAGATGGAAATTTAATGAAACAGATGAAGTCCATATGTTTCTAAGTAAAAAAAAAAAAAAAAAACAAAAAAAAAACAGATCTAAAGAAAAAAAAATTGATGTCCAATCATAGGACTCAAGAAAAACAGAAAAAGGTAAAAGAGATTCTTGAGAACTGTATTTCTGTTATGCATATGCATTAAGACTATATGTATAATTTGATTTTAAGGATATAACAAAAAAAAACAAAAAGGGAAGTAGAAATGGAGAGGGGATAGTGTAAGAAAAAGGGGAAAGGGGAGATAAAAAGAGGGAAACCACATCCCACAAAGAGGCAAAGAAAACCTGTCATATCTGAGGGAAGTTAGAGAGGGGGAGAAACATTGTGTGAACCTTTCTCCCATCAGAATTGGCTCAAAGAGAAAATAATTAACATATTAGTTTTACAGAAAATTCTTTCTCACCTCATTAAAAAGAGGGAAAGGAAAAGGGAAAAGGAAAAGAATAATAAGGAAAGGGAATAAGAAAGGGAAAGGGATTTAAAGGGAGGAGGGAAGGATATTAAAGAGTGAGGACTGTGTGACGCAAGTG